>NC_071668.1:5793333-6481666 GCF_028554725.1 Zeugodacus cucurbitae
AACACATCGTAAGCGAAGCCATTCAGCGCTATAGTCTGACAATTTACTGAAATTATGTATAATTAATATAAATAATGTGTTAATAAGTAATGTAAGTAATGTAATACTCACATGCAGTTAGCATTTGCTTTACATCTTCTGGTGCTATCAGTTTACGCCAGTGATGTGTATTTCTCGGTGCCACACCAAATACGTATTCTCCTAAAATAATGCCTTTGACCCACAGTCGTACGGTTTTATTCAAGGTCGTTATAAATATGGAACCACCTGGCTGTGATGTTCATCAAAACGTAAATTGGTTAATTTTTAATGTAAATAAAGTTTAAGTAAACTATAAACTATACCTTTAAAGCCTTAACGCAATCCTTTAAGAAAGCTTCCTTCTCGTCAATGTGTTCCAACACCTCTGAACACACAACTGCATCATAATGATTGGTATATTTTGCTGCATGCTCCTCTATGGACTCTGTTTTATATGTTATACGCTCTATTAGTGCGGGACTGTGTTCCTTTAAATGTTGCTGTGCCGTTAATATGACATCTTCGCCCAAGTCAACGCCGGTTACATTGGCATTTTGACGTGCTAATGCTTCCGTTAATATGCCGCCACCACAACCGACTTCTAATATATTTACACCTTGTAGCACTTCACTTTTATTTTTCAAACTCAAAGTGTCGTTGAAACCTTTTGCACTCAAGCCATTACACACGAAAGGTACTCTGGTGTAGTGAAAAATATTATTTAATTTTGTTAACGATACTTATCTGTAATACATATTTATGTATGTCTATATGTGCGCACCTTATTTCGTTAAGCTTGTGTAAACCATGTAACGGACCATTTAAATCCCACCAAGCCGCTGATAACGCCGCATGATGATCAATCTCTTTTTGTGTGCTGGCGTTAAAAGCCTTTTCATTGCTTGTTGCTTTCGGTGTTGCTGTATAAGTTGTATTTGAAGTTGTTTGTGCGTGTCGATAATTACTAAGCGTATTTTGCAAAAAACACCTGTGAAAGTATATTAATATTGTGCAATATATTTTTTTGCTTAATTTAAAAACCTTTGCGCTTGCAGTAAAGTTGGCAAAATTCTGACTGCTCTCAACGACATATTGCTTTTGAATGAACCGTATGCTTAATCCTTACAACACTTAAAAGGTAAAGTGAGCGCTTAAATATTTTATTACACTGTTAACGTGCTGAATATAACAGATAATAAAGTAACGCGCTGTAAAAATTAAAAATAATACTTACCTCTTAGCTTATCAGTGAATTGCACGTACAACAATAAACAACAACTATAAAAAACATACAATATATTATTTAAGTCTTATTAATTTTTGTTTTATTTACGTAGTTCAGTGGAAAATAAAAGTAAAATTACATATGTACTTAACAATATCACCGATTTACGCGGACCTAATTGAATAACTTTCGTTTCGGGAAAATATAATATTTGTATATATGTATGTATGTAGGTATATGTATGTACTAAAGCTAATCAATACACTAACGGTTATGAAAATGATCATGTGCCAAAGTTATGCCTGTCAACTATACATATTAATACTCGTGTGTATGCATATAATTTACATATAATGTAACATTTATTTTTGTTTAAAATTTGAAATTGAAAACTGAGCGTAAATTATGTACATGAAATTAACTGAAATTAACTACTAAAACAATTAATATGTACTTCAATTTTTTTTTATTTTTGTAACTTTGCTTGAGAGTATTTAGTTTTTTGTTTTTCATTAAGTTTTGTGTGGGTGCATTGCTATTATGAACTGTCGACAATTTGTTTAAATATGTATTTTGTGAAATTTTTCGCATGCATTATTAACATTTATATTTGTTTTTTATTAGATTTTTTTTTATTAGTTTAGTGATATCGAGTATGTTACTGTTTGATTGCTTACATCGTTAAGGTAACAAGTTCATTGTGTTGAGTAATTTTGTTGAATATCTATGAGTTTTTTCAATTTTTCTTTTTGTTTTTGCCTTGAGTATCTTTACTGTTTTAATTTTTTTTTGTTGCTCTCTCTTTCTTTAATCCACATTTATTTGCAATATTTTACTGCTTTTGCGTTATTTATTCTATATAATTTTCTGTTGAACTTGTAGGTATTTTTTTATTGCAAAATATTTATTTAATTCGTAGATTTTTTATTGTAAAATATTTACTTCAATAAAAAAAAAAAATAATTAAGTGCTTATATTATTATTTTTAATTAATTAATAGTCAACATAAAATATAAAAGCTTATTTTCATAATAAATATATATAACTTGCTCTGCTGTTTCTTCAACTATGACCTACGCTATAATCGAACTCTGTCGCGCTACTCAACTGTTATTATTTGCAACTGGAAATAAAATACTTTGATGACTTGTTTTTTATTTTTTATTTTTTTAATTTTAATTTTTAATTTTTATTTTTTTAATTTTAATTTTTAATTTTTAATTTTTTTCACTTAAATGTGCTGCGCGCATATATGTATGCACTATATGCATTTTAAAGCTAATTTACTACCATAAAGTTGAGATTTTGCGTAGCCTGCAACTACTACCACTAAGTGCGCCTAGAAATTACACTAATCAACCTTAAAAAGTATGGGAACTAAATTCAACGTTAATTGCGACGTCATTTAAGCTTTCTACGCCCAAAAGTATTTTTGAAAAGCATTCAGAATACATTTTTGTATTAGGAATACGTTTTTCGAAATCTCAATGCCTTTGCTCTTCTAGTATTTGTATATGAGTCAAATGTACACTAACTGCAACTAGTACAACAAATAATATTTAATTTTTTTTTATTTTTGGGAATTTTTAAAGAATTTCGGTGTTGTTGTCAAAATGACACAAAAACTTATTTTTTGAATTTAATGTTTTTTATTTAGTTAAAAGTTCGCGTAAACGTATATACATACATACATTTGTATATATGTATGTAGAGGTGTATATATATTTATTATATGTATATATATCTCATTTCTCGCTACACTTAAGAAATGATGTTTTTCAGAATTTTCAAGCAAATAACGTTTTCCCTAAACATTACGTCATATTGTATATATATAATATATGGTATATTTATATTTTTAGATTTCATAAATCGTTTTTTCATTATTTCATTATTCATTTAACGCTTATTTGTTTTAAAATTTATTTATTTATTTTTTTTTTTTAATTTGTAACGTCTTATTTGAAGATTCAATGAAATATTCCTCGAAACATGACTTACTTAAATACATATGTATATATTTTATATTTTATACTGTAACACTTTTTACTTTCATTTACTTGTGATTCTTAAAATTATCATAAGGATGGTAGTTGCTGTTGCAATGCAGATAGTTGAATGAGTTTTGCAATAAATATAGACTTTTTTCCTATGTTTTTATTACGCTTAAATAAAATTTGTTGCTTTCATTAAACGAATTTGACTAGCTCTTCATTGAAATATTTATTTAAACCGCACGCAAAAATTTTGGAAAATTTTTTTTTGGAAATTTTTTTTGAAATTTTTTTTTTAAATTTCTTTTGAATTTTTTTTTTGAAAGTTTCAGAAATTTTTTATTTTATTTTTTAAGTGTGTTAAATTGTGTTTAAAAACGCGAGAAACTAATATTTTTTGCGAAAGAGAGAAATATTTCATAAATTTCACTATTTATTAAAAAGGTTGACAATCTTTGCAACATCTCAAGCATGCATTTTCTTATCGCCGTTTCCGTTTTCAACGCAAATTTCGCTTGCGTTCATATTTTTATATTTTTTTTTATTATATTTATTATTTAAACTCTATTTTTACTTATTCGCGTGTGTGTGTCTGTGTGTATTTACTGAAATTTTGTATATCACATTTTTTCGCCATTGGCCGAATCCTCCGTCTCGGTTGGACTGATGGGCGACATCTCGACGCTGTCCAATAGCGGTGTCTTCTCCTCGCTGCATTGACTGCCTTGCGTGTCGTGCATGGCGAAAATCTTCGAGAGTTCGGCGCCGCTCAGCGACTGATGCGTTGGCGAATCGTCCGGCGAGCTGTTGGCATCGCTGGCCGTGCCGGTGCTGCTGCCGCTACCGCCGCTGCCGATGGCGCCTTCATCGCAGTTACGCTTATCAGTTAAGTTGACAAAGTGATCCACCGACTTGAAGATAGCGCTGCGTGAGACATGTGACAATGCATTTATAGTGTCAGCAGCAGTCGTGCTGGACGCGTTGGGCGAGGGAGATTGTGCTGTAGCGGTGGAGGTAAAGCTTTGATGGCAGGATAGTGTGGCCAGGGAGGTGGTCTTTATATTGGTTGTGCGGAGGCGATTTATGGAGCAGCTGCTCCAGCTAAGCTGGTTGGGGTGGGAACGTTTAGACTGTTGTTGGGGTTGTTGTTGCTGATATTTTTGCTGTTGTTGGTGATTGTGTTGCATTTGCTGTTGTTGTTGCTGTTGTTGTTGCTGGGGCTTTGCTTGTTTTGTTGGCTGTTGTGAGTTGTAGTGCGTGCGGCGCTGCTGCGCTTGTTGAGATTGCTGTTGTTGTTGTTGTTGCTGCTGCTGTCGATGCTGCGATTTCGCGTGTTGTTGTACATGATGATGTTTTTGTTGTTGTTGTTGTTGCTTTTCATTATAATACATATAACCGTAAACATTATTGTCATCATAGAAGCTCATTTCGTCCTCGGAGAAGCAACATTGCTCACTTCCGCTCATTGTATTATTGATTGCTGTTTGTTTCAGTTTCGTTAGGGTGACCAGATGTCGCTCCGAATATGATTTGCGCGCATCCATAACACGTAAATAATCGCTGGAATCACCGAGATCTTCACTCTTCGAACTGCAGTAACGGCGCCCAGCACCGCTGGCACTGGCATTGCCACAGAAGCTGGTGGTCACTGCCAAACCCTGAGCACCGCTACCTCCACCACCGCCACCAAATGCCTGATTCAACCCGGATATCTCATTGATGGAACTACCACGGTTAAGCGATTGTCGACTTTGGCTGCGACTGCCGTACGAGGAACTGCTGTCGTAGTGATTGTCGCGCAGCGAAGATGGAGAGAGGCGCGCAGAATGATTGGGTGATGTTTCCAGCAGCGAGTCATTGGACTTTGCTATGCGATTTTTGCGATAAAACTTGCTATCGCGCCACATTGTTTGACGTGTGCTCACCGAACCCGCAGCCGTAGCTGGACGCTGCATCTCAACACTGGCTATGATACTTTTATTGCCCACCGGTGAGGTGCTGGTCATTTGATTGGGCGAATTGTCGTAGACCACTACCTGACTCGACGTCTTGCTGATGCGAAAAGAGGCATGCGTGAGTTTTTTGTATTTCTCATCACGCTGCATGTTGACGCGGTTCTCGGAATTGGTGCGATCCCCGATCGGCATGAAAGCGCTATCAATGCGACGCTCCTCTTCGAGCGAACGGAATGCCATGCGATTGACATTCTTTAAGAGCTTATCGGAAGAGGAACGCTTATTCGGTGACATATCCTCAAACGAACTGACGCGATATTTTTGTGAGAATACCTCAATGGTACCGATACGTTTCGATGGTGAAGTTGTATAAATAGAGTTTTGATCGTTAACTAGTATTTTGGGTGGGTCGAATTGTTGTGCTTGGGGTAGTGCGGCGCTAGACGAGGAAAGTGACGAGTTGCTAGAGTTAGTAGTGGCAGTGACGAGTATTTTAGGCGAAAGCGAGACGGGAAATTGTTGTGGACGTATATTGCCTGTAGAGCCGGACGAAGTGGATGCGCCCGAATATGAACCGGACATGCCATCGTCAATGTTCAAAAAGTTACTTGGCGATGTTTCACGACAAGGTGATGATATGGCTGAATCTTGTGACACCATACTTTTCGGTATAGTGGCTAATTCTAAACAAGTTTCCTTACCACCGGTTGTCGTTGCTATTATAATATCCTCCACACCCTCATCGATCGGCGAGGAAATCGACTGAAAACTACTTATGCGAAAACTGGACGAACCAACCGAGAGATCATTGTCTGTCAGCGAGCCAAAAGCTGAGTCTTGCGACGGGTTACTGCGTCCATACTTCAAACACTTGAGTGAGTATTCGAGCCGACGACTCTTCGAATTCTTATAGTTGCACATATCAGCCGTTAGTTGATGGTTGAATGAACCACCGACGGCGGCACCATTCGTTGCGGCGGCTGCCGCTGACGTTGATGCCTTCGCATCATCATTCACATGACTTTGGCTATTCGAGTCAACTTGGTGCGTCGATGAATCGCTACCAGACGGACTGTCATTGTTTGATGTACTGTCATCAGCTTCAAGCTCCAATTGACCTGACTGCATTGTAAGATGCTCGCCAATGTCCTTATCTGTTTCCACAATAAAGGCCGCAGCTGGCGTTGCGGCGGCAGCAGCAGCAGCAGCGCCGGCGCTTGTTGATGCAATACTTGTGCTACTACCCGTTGAACGACTCACACTTGAACCCAATGTTGGTGCATTCAAATTATTGCTGGAGCTACAACGTATTGTTGGCAAGTGTGTTGGTGGTGGCGGTGAAGACGGTGACTCTAGGTGCCTTTGTTGTCGTGACTGTTGTGTTGACTTTTGACTTTCTTGAGTGCTATAGATATTGTCATCGGATTGGGTGGTGGTATTCTCACAATAATGCAAGGGTGACGATTCAATGGCGTCATACTCCAATGGCTTATGCTCACCGAAGTGATGATTTTGGGTGTGATATTGGCGTTGCGATAATGCGGTGAACTGGTCGTAGTAGTGTTGCGGATAGGAATGATGCTGACGTTGGTGATAGTTTTGCATGCGTTGCAGTTGCTGTAAGCGTTGTTGGTGGTAGTTACCATCGACGAGTATTTCATCAAGTAAACCTTCCTCGGAGTCGCTGGATATATCGAAAGAGTCCATTGTTCGACTATAGCTGTCAGGTGTGTGCGTTCGTTTGGCATCAGACGTAGTGTAGTTGTATGAATGCGTGAAAATTTTCAGAGAAAATTTTATTAAAGTAATGGCGATTTGTGGCAAGGAGACAGGTAATAAATAAACATATATATAGTACTTGAATTGAAGCATCATTTGTTCACTCGCTCAAAAATTGAATGAGTTGTAGATGGTGTGTGAGGGTGTGAGTGAGTTTGAGTGAGTGCTAGAACATTGATAGTAGAAAATGAGCAATGTGATACGCCAATACAACTAAGCAAGCAAAGTACATACGGTCCGAAAACAATATATATTTCTTAAAAGTTGAAATCATAAAGTTAATAATTGCTTTAAAAGACTAGTAAATATTTCGAAAACACTATTCTGAAATATAAAGAAAATTTACTTCAAATGTGTATTTACGATACTTTTTGGAATAATATGCTGAGTTACAAAAGTAGAAGTTCTAAAAACTAGAGATTCTTATATAATACTATTAGAATTTTGTATTTTCCTATTTTTAACGTTGAAATTTCCTTATTAATATTTCAAAAACAGTATTTTTATAAAAAAATATTGAAACTATTTATTTTTTTAATGTTAAACATTACATATATAAGTAGTTTAAGCATTCACAGAAAATAGCTTTTCTTTTTAAAGAGATATATCCTTATACAAGGTTTGTTCAAAAAATAACGGGAATTTTTTTTTAATTTTTTTTAAATTTTTTTTATTTTATATTAATAAATTTTTTTTTATTTTTTAAAAATATTTTAAAATTTTTTTTTTTATTTTATATTAATACATTTTTTTTATTTTACATTAATATGAATTTAGACGAATAATAAATATTTTTTCAAAAATTTGTTTTTGAAAATTCCCGTTATTTTTTGAACACACTTCGTTTAAGTCTGAAAATTCTACTACAAAGAAAGTGCAAGCATGCAACACTGTTGGGGATTAAGGAAAATTTTATTACAAAACACATTAAATAATTTAGTTTATATAAGAAACATCCAACAGAAAGAGGCAAACAATAACTTTTTTAATGAAACTAATTAAACAACAAATTATGACTACAAAAATAACAACAATTTTACATAGACAAATCATAAAAGAAAAATCAATTGAAAATATTACAAAAGAAGATGAAACATTTTACTGTACTTTATTACTACTCTCTTACACACTGGCTGCAATTGCATGTTGCATATAAATTTTGCGAGTAAAATTTTGGTTTTGTGTTTTGTTTGTTTGTTGGTTTTTTGTGTGTTGTTGTTGTGATAGCTTTCTTATTGCGTGTTGTTTATATAAGAATATTAATAATATAGAAAATAAATCACACTTACCACTTCGTTTCTAATATTTGCACATTAAATTTATATGTAGTAGTAGTAGTAGTAGTAGAAGATTTAATTAGTAGTAGGTAGGATGAGGTACATAGGCTGTTGGGTTGTTTTGTCAGTTGTTGTTGTTGTTGTTATGAAGGTACGAGTAGGTACTGTATCCAGTTTTATTTTTATTTTTTGAATTTGATTGTGGCAAAACAAAACCGCAAAATAGGCAATTTAGTAATATATTTTTGCATCCATAAGTAGTAGTAGTAGTAGTAGTAGTACAAATAGTAGAGATTGTTGTTGTATTTGTATTGAGCTTAATTGTATGCATTTCTAAAAATGTTAGTACATACGAAAGACTTCATAGGGCGCAGTTGGAGCACTGTATATATTTTGGTAACATATAATTATCTGAATTAATTGTAAAATGTGGCTACAATGTTTGAACATAGGCAAAATATAATCATAAAACGGTATCTAAAAACAATTATGTTCGAGTATTTGTAAATAATAACACAAATTTTGTATGCATAATTATAAATTTAATTTTTAAATATAAATAACATAAATTCATTATTGAGTTACTAAGTGTTAAAGGTTTTAAGTTAGTTTAGTAAGCAAAGTTTATTATCTAATCATAACAAACATTTAATAATGAACAGATCTTAGTTAATTTTAGTAAAATAGAGAAAACATAGAAACATGCTCACATATTTTTAACGTTACAGCTACATAAGTTGAGCGTATTCAAATTTATGAAATTTTGTGTACCATTTCAAAAATTGGTATTTGAAAAAATTTTATTCGGCGTGTCCAACAGCAAACAAAGTGGTTAAGTTATACGGGTACATACGAGGTGTGTTCAAAAAATAACGGGAATTTTCGATTTTTGAAAATAATATTATTCATTCGTCTACAATAATGTTGTCGTTTTCAAAATAGTCCTCGTTCCATATCACTATGGCTGCGTTTTTTCCAATCTTCGAAAGACTTCTCACTTCGAATTTTAGGATTGCATTTTGCTATTTCAGCGATTTCTTGCGTGCCTTTAAGGCAGTAGTCTGCTTTACAGGCTCCAAAAAATCGATTTTTTTGTTTTGTTTTAAATCTCTTCCAAAACTATCCAAGAATATGTCTTTAAAATTCCAGAGGCCAATTCGACATATTTTCGAAGCTAGAGCAGTTTTAGTGGCCGAGCGTCGAGCAGGTGCGAATGATCACCGAAAACTTTAAATCGCGTTTTCTCGAGTTTTCATGTTCACAAGTGTTAGAAAACGGTGTCGGCGATAGCAAAAAGAATATATGTCCGATCGAAAAAAAAAAACAAAGTGATCTAGCTTCAGTATTAAATTATCTTCTATTTGAACTAAAAAGGACAAAAGTATTATTTAAACTACTTGTTTTGCAACTTAAAGTCAATTTTTTTTTCTTAAAAAAGTGAATTTTTTTTCAAACTTCGAAAAAATTTGGAATTTTATAACTTCTTCGGTATTTTTTTAGTTCACAAAGAAAAGAAACTTATAAAAATTAAAAAAAAAAAATTGGTTCGACTGTTTCAGACGCATCGCACGACCTCCATCACCGGCACCGATTTACAAGTGCAGACTCCAGGCGCTCCAGAAAAATACTTGCAACTTTGAAAAAATTTCAATATTTTTTAATAATAAATATTGTTTTTTAAGCCTTAAATATAGTGCACTATCGTCTTCAAATTCCGTTTACCGCAATCATTTCCTCCCCTTTCAAAAAAGAAAAATTGCTAAAAAAACGCTTTTTTCGGCTTCTAAAGCAGGCTACTGCCTTAAGGTGCTCTTGATTTTTCCAATAGGAAATGTCATACGGAATCATTTAGGGCGAATATGGAGGCTGAGACATCGTATTAATACAGAAAGACAAAGTACGGGGAGGACTCACACAAAGATTTCCTTCATCTTGGCAACTACGTCACTGTTGTCAGCTATAAATTTGAAAAAGTTAAAAACTCTGTTTATCTTGGAACCAGCATAATACCACCTACAAACTAAGCCTGGATATCAAACGCAGGCTAACTCTTGTCAACATGTGCTACTTTGGGGTCGATAGGCAATTGAGAATCAGATCCCACTCTCGAAACAAACATATTTTTATATAAGTCTCTCAACAATCCCGTCATATTATACGGCGCAGAAACATGGATTATGACAAATCGAGATAAGAAAGACTTGAATCATTCGAGAGAACTGTTCTCCGCATGATTTTTAAAGTCGTTCGCTTGAGCGATGTATTCCGAAGAAGATGGAATCATGAACTATATGAGTTCTACGTCCACATGGATATAGTAAAGCGCATAAACATCTAATGAATGCGCTGGTTGTGCCAAGCAAGGACGGACATGTATACAATGGTCTCTTAAGGCATAGGGACCTGTCTACACTTGGGATGTATCACTAAGGTGACTTCGCAAAGTACAGAGGCAACTTTAGGCCAAGTTTAGAGACCGACACATAGTTGTAGTGCCAAAGGCGAAGAAACCCTGTGGAGGCATAGCACATTTTCCTCGAGTTTTCTCAAAATACAAATGTATGTTTCAAACCGCATCAGATCCCAATTTCGGACGTATGGCGACTGTTCTTTATGAAGCTTTTCCTTTAATAGGGTACCTTATATCCCAAATAAAATATCTGATAGTTTCCTACTGATCAGTGGGAATGATTTGGCCGTTATTAATTTAAGATATTGTATACCTCTTAACACCCTATATAAAATATAAATGAAATTTATCTTTTTATAATGATGATTGGAGAAACTAAAATTTGTTAGAAAATATGCCAAAATTGCGCGGTTGAGCGCTTTCAATTTTGCTTTATTTCGGATTTAAAGCTCATAAAATTTTGAATTTTGCTGTTAATTAACTGAGATGCTTTGCGAAGTACTTTTATAGCTGAGATAAGCGGAGTAGAGTACGCTAAGGACGCGCCACAATCGACTGCTCTTCACACTTTGTTTGCTGGGACACGACAGGACGACAGGTTTATGCGAATAATCAGCAAACACTAAATAAAAAATTTACACTGACAAAACACAAAGAAATTACTACAATATAAATATATGATGAGAATGTACGCAAAAGGATGAGGGGAATGACGATGACTGCACACACACACAAATGAACTTACGAATAGATACGATGAATGGCGAACGAACAACGAGAAGTTATTTCAGCATAGAGCTAACAATGACATTACAGGAAAATTTCGTGTTTGTGAAGGTGATAGAAATATGAAAAATTGCAGAGGAGAGCTAGAAAATAGTTATGCGTAAGATAGATGCCAGTCAGAGACGATTGATATGTGTGTGTATGAGGTGTGTTTGCATATGATTCTATTACATTGAATGGGTGCCTGTGGGTGAGATGCTACATAATAATACCGAGATACATTACTTTCCTTTGTTAAGATTTTAATAATGAAAATTGATATTTGGCGCTTGATATCTGGGTTAGTTTTTTATGTTTGCGCTTAAATATGCCGGCGAAAGTGTGTGCGCGTGTGTCTGTGTGTGTTGGTGTTGGTGTGTCTATTTAAATAAACACTTACCCGCGTCGACCGTCGCGTGGCGTTGATGGCGGTGTGCTAGGTGAGCTCATTTCGCTAAGTGAACTACCGAGCGATGCACACTGGCGCTTCTTAACGGCATACAAGAGATTTAGTGTGGATCTGCTAAGGCTCGGCTTGATTGTCTATACAGCATATAATTTTTTTTGTTGAAATCAATGAAATCATAAAGTTATATATATTTATTGTCAGTTTATGCTTTTCAGTTACTTACGCTAAAGCATGGACCACGTAATTCACGCAAATCGATGCTTCTGAAGAGATCACATAAGACTAGGTCTTCGACGGAGGGGCAAACACCGCTTGGCGGTTCGAATATTAAGCCAAGTACATCTAAAATCTATTACGAAAATAATCAACGCAAAAGAGTGTTGATAAAGTATAAATATACCGTTCTCTTCAATTTTGGTTTCTTAATTCCATTCTAAAAATAAAGAAATAAATCTCTAGTTTCAACTCACCTGTGGGTAATGCTCTAATTCCATTTCGAGCACCCGCATGGACGGTTTGGGTGTGGTCATCTCTTGACCGGTACACATTTCATATAATAAATGACCGAAGCAAATGATATCTACATTTTCGATTTCTGTTGTACTGCGCGACCACATGACAGCATTAATGCGCGAACTCAGACCGAGCAGACCGTTCTCGAGGCCGGAAAGTCTATGAAAGTAAAATGTTGCAAATATGTTAAACGAAATTTGTTTTAATTTAAAAAAATATATTTTCAGTTATTATATATAAAACTTTTATTTTTATATGGACGAGCAAAATGTTGCTTATACGCCCAGTGAGTCGAATACTCTATTTAATAAGTGTACTTGGTAAACAAGTGAAGAAGTTGATCTATATAAAGTAATCTAATCCAAATCCTACAGAGTTTGCAGTCTAAATTTTACACAATTGTAGATGGATACTGAATGGTCCCAGCAGTTTTCCAAAGTTACACAGTTTTGTCATAGATTGGGTTCTGTGGACTCCAAAGATATGAATAGACTATGACTTATTAATAAATATCTATAATTTCATGGACACCTAATCTTGACTTTTTTGTTTTCATTTTTAAAAATAAAAATTTTTGGAATTTCGGATTCGAGGTGTGTTCAAAAAATAACGGGAATTTTCGTTTTTTGAAAAAAATATTTATTTATTCGTCTACATTAATGTTATTTGACTTTAATAGTTCCCATTCGATATTATGTGCTCATGCCAGCGGTTATTTTATTCGTCGAAATACATCTCAAACTCGATTGTTGAAATAATCTTTAGCTCTTTAAGCGATTTTGTCTATGCAAAGAATGCAATAAATACAGCTGATAATTTTTTTTATCGCACTTCAGGGGCATGTACATATACAGCCCTATTCTGTGCACTTGACAAAATAACAAAAAAATCGAAAATATTTTCAGATTTTTATCAAGTAATAATTTTTTTGGTATTCTGTGGCAATTTTGATAAAATAAAAAGCTTCAGATCGCATAGCTTTTCCCCACACGTGTGGGAAACAAAACAATGTAAACAGAAACAGCTGATTTCTGTCCAATTATATTGAATTGAATTGAAAAATTTATTTGAATTACGTTTTCACATGCATTTCAATATTTGTTGCAAAATAGTTAGTAATTTAACTTAAATTTCAAAATAAATCATTTTCTCTTGGTCTAGACGTGAAGTTTCTGAGAGTGCTCAAATATTCCATGTTCCGAATCTGGCCCTATTTTGCATGCATAAGGTCGTTATTTGGATGAGTGTTTATTTTAACCGAGCCTTCTTCATTGTGGCTTCATTAATAAGTTTGGTTTACGATTGACCGGTTATCAGCCTATCTATCCGATTCTGATGTCGAGATATCGACTGAAGCCTTTCAAAGTATTTGGTTTGGTTTTACAACCCCATTTACTCTATATAGATGATACGGTTATACCATCTTTACTCGGTCGCCAGAGCCTCGTTAGCCTCCCCAACCAAACAGGGAGTGCAAAGCCATAAAATACTACATAATATAATTCATATCCATATGTCCTTTATAATATATTTAAAAGTATTTGGAATGCAATTTTGATTGAGTTCGTAGTTATGTTTAGCTTCAGAAAAGTTTTTTGGGACTACGAAATCTTTGTTCATTATTGACAAAAATTTGCTAAGCTGTCATCGTATCTAATACAGAGAAAACAATGTTCTCAAAGTTACCCTCATTATCTTCATTTTTTTATACAAAAAAGGGAAAAATAAACTTCTTAATATAACGCGGGCTCAACTTACGCGAGCCATCAACATGTTCACATTTTTCCTCTTTTTAAAGAAATAACGACAAAAGTAAAATATCTCCATTGCAACAAGTTCACTTTTGCAACTATCCACAACGAGACATTTTATTTTTACTTATAAAGAAAAGAGCTTTTTATTTTAGACACACAATACGAAATGCTTCATAAATTTCAAATTTTTACAAATTAGAAATTTGTTGAATTTGTAAAGTGCACAGGATAGGGTTGATAATATCAATAAAAATTAAAAAATTTGAAATTTTAAAATTCCCGTTATTTTTTGAACACTCCTCTATTACCACTTTTAGAGATATTCACTTGGTCTTGTGGCAAAAAATAAACAATTTGCACTAACAAACTGGCGTTTTGCTAATTTAGTTTTATCATACGGACTGAAATTCTGCATAATCACAACAGACCACCAACAACTATGCTACATAGAAGACACCACACCTTTGTCATAATTAATTTCAATTGTTTACAAGTTGCTTGAAAATGCTAAAACCTAAATGAAATTGCATATTCATACTTGTACTTAGAATTTGCATTTTGCATTTCTAGTTTCGACGTTGTTTGTTAGTTGGAGAGGCTTAACCTAGTTTTTGTGACACACTCAGCAAGTTAAAGTGCTCTAATATTTAGTTAACAGGGTGACTGTCGGCAACAGACATTTGCAGAACATAGTTCCTTTGCATTCAGCCATTTATGACCCTATCTGCATATCCAAAATATATAAACATGTATTCATAATTGTTCTATGATTTGGGCAATATTGTGGTGAATGTGTGCTCAAAGGCAGTTACGGTTTAGAAAGAGAAGCGACAAGGTTCTGTGATTTCCAGTTTTGATACTCTTTGCTTTGAGTAACAACTTTTCTGTGGATTTTTTAAATATTTAATTATAAATTTCACTAAAAAGGCTTAAGCATTAACTTGCGCTTTCCACGTTAACCTCCTCTGAGTATTTAGGGTTTATTTATTGAATCGTCATAGCTTTATTTTTTAACCTTTTTTACCTTTTTCTGTGTCGAAACTCATAATTCATGCACTTTGACGACATGCGAGTATGCGACATATGTGAAAGCGCCCATATGAGAGCAATTAATTTATATATAGTGAAGTGTACCCACCTGGCGGCGCCATTTTGTAGAATCACATTTCCGCTATGCAAATGTCCGTGCAGTGGGAAGCCGCGCTCTTTCAGAAACAGCAACGCCTCCAAGATTTGTCGGCCCAGCCGTTGAACTTGCGAGACGGGCAAACCGTTGGGTTTGCGTGTGTATTTGCGTGCCCATGGTTCGTTCCATTGCGCCTGCAGCGGCATGCAATTAAAGTGGATTTAAAAGAGAAGAAAGAAAAAAAAGAACAAAAAAAACAGAAATAAATAAATGAAAATGCAAAAGTAAACTGTATGAAATAGTGTAAAAGGATAATAATTGCTGCAAAGCGGACTAAAATAAATGAAGTACACTTGAGGCCAATGCCATTGCAACACACGTAGATATATATGTATAATTATGTGAGAACACATGCATGTGTTGTACTCTTACATACGTACATATATATGTGTCTTAATGGCGGCAAACCACCTGCGCGTGTGTTACAATATAAACACGAGTGTTTTTTTCATGGATTTTATGTATGGTTTACCCTATAAATTAAATCCTTTAAGCTGCCACGTGAATTGAATGGCGTCACCAGACAAGCGAAATTGCTTGAGCCAAGCTGCAGAAAACCCAAATCCAATATCGGATAAATATATGGATGATGCAGTGAGCCGAGTAATTCCATCAGCATCGGCTTTGGATTCTCATTGGCGGGCAAGTCCTCGAAAGCGACACAGTCCGGTGGGAGTGGCAATAGTGTCAGCAAACGATCCGTGCGTACCTATATAAAATGGAAATTAGTCAATTACGCTCAATGATAACTGCTAAACTCACCGTCGCATCGGTCACGAGAAACCAATTCTTGCCATGCCGCGAACCAATTTCATCCAAATGTGCGATTATCTCGTAACGGCCATTCGAGTTCTGCACCCACTCCGACAGCGCGTTGAGGGCGCGTTCACGCTGGGCACGCTCACGTGGACTACGCTCCACAATGCCATTGCCACTATCCAACGCCGAGTATTGATATTTTAGATTTGGCCTGCAAAAGTTGAATAGAATTTTCGAAAATGCGGCAAAAACACTGGCTTAAACGGTAGCGTTGGTTACTATAAAGCGTGGTAGTTGGTGGGATCAAAAGGAATGGGATGTGTTGGCGACGATGGACAAAATAATAGAAATACACGGTATAACGCTATATTTAATTGATTTTGTGGGAGGGGTGGTACGGGGGGCAGTGTCTTTAAAAATATATAGAAATTTTAGCTAGATAATTTCGATAACGATAACTAATTTCAATAACATATTATATAACAGTAAAATTTTTGCAGTTTCTTTTTTTTGAAATTTTTTATAAAATATATTGTAATTATTTACTAAATCTAAGAAAAACTTAATTTAATAATGTTTTGTAAAAAAATCTGTATGCTGTATTCGGCAAATGCTGTTCACTGGCGTTTATAATTCCGAGGCGTGGAAGTGTGTGGGGCGTTTGGGTTTTTGGAATTGAGACAAAAATTCATTAAACCCAATTTTCAAAATTTGAAATTTTTTTGATATTTATTTTGGTATTAAATTTGCATAATTTCAAATATGAATTATTTAAAAAATATAAATTTTCAATTTTGAATTTTCAATTATTCGCAGATGTAATTTTTCAGAGAATTATTTTATGAAATTGCATTCATTTCCATGGCCCTCGAACGAACCCACAAACTTCCTGCGCTTAATAAAAATCAACAGTCTCCAATGCGCGGGCAAAGTCTCATTTATGTCTCCAGTGATATTAGATACAAAAAATACATGGAGATACATATAAATATTTTTCTTGTCCGCGCATTTGTTATACATAAACATAGAAGCATCGCCATGCTATGCGCTGCCACTGGACATTCACATACCGCGTACAACCGAGCTCAGTTGAGCATGAGCGACAGTGGCAACGCAGTACAGCATGGAGCACAACACGACAGCGTGGCACAACAGATGACAAATGATGGCACACAGCGGCGGCATGGCACAGCGGAAACGGAAGTGGAAAATAAGAGCAACCATACGCGTTGGCTAAACACAAACTCTCGTTATTTGGTTAGATTAACTTATTAAAATTTCAAATGCCTGTAAATTGAGCAAGTCTGTCTCAATTTTCGTTTTCGTTTTTCTGCGCTGACATTCATATTCTAGCATGTGCTACTAACTTTAGTGACATGTAGAGGTTTGAAGAAATTTTTAAAATTTTTTTGGAAAAATTTTACATTCATTTTAATATTATTTATGAGCAAACATATACAATTTTTTATGTATTTTTTATGAGTTGAAACATATATTATTAAGAAAACATAGAGCAGCAAAACACATATGTATTTAGGCAAAGTAGTTTGTGTAGAGAAAAAATGTAAATATTTTGTAGAAAAATATTTGTGTGCGAATTTTGTGTTTTACGAAAAGCTGAGTCTGTGTGGAGTGAAAATTAATTAGCTAAAAATTGTTCAGCACTGTGCGTATATTATAAAAAATGGCGAGTAGAAAAAGCGAGCGACATCAAAAGCCATCAGTATGAAATATTTTGACGTAGTATGTATATTTACTTTAATAAAAAATATATTTTTTTTGTTACTTCAACTGCTCGTTTCAATCAAAGAAATTAAGTAAATATTTCCTATATTAAAAACCTAAAGAATTTTTGCAATATTTTTTTTATTTTTTAGTAGCCATTTTAACCCTGAATAAATATTTATTTGCGTTACTTAAACGCACTGGAACATTTTTTATTGGCACCTTTTGGAATATGTAGTGTGTTCAAAAAATAATGGGAATTTTTGTTTTTTGAAAAAATATAAATATTCAGTCGTGTACAGTTGTCTACATTTATGTCGTCTTCTTCAAAATAGTCCGCGTTCGAACTCGATTTTTGGGATAGCCTTTGGCTCTTTCAGCGATCTCACGTATGCTTGTGAAATGACGGTCCTTTAAGGCTCTCTTTATTTTTGGAAATAAGAAAAAGTCACATGAAGTAATGTCTGTTGAATATGGAGGCTGGGGCATCTTTGCCGTCAAGAATTCACGAGAAAAAATTTTACCATTGAAATCTTCAAAACCGTGAAATTTTAACTATTCCCGTTATTTTTTGAACACACCAATTTTTACCATCTATTTTGACCAACTCAGTAAATTATAGACATACTGTGAGCACAAATAACTACAAAGGAATTTCAGTGAGTTAAAGAAATGAATAAAAGTTTGAAAACATTGTAGAGGCCAGTCCATATTTACTGGCGGCTTAATACACTGCACGAGTCGTTGGTTAAGTGTGAAAATCCTTGGCGCCTCTGCGAGCCCACACAAAAAAAAATAACATTGCGAAGGCGACTGGTGCGTACGCAAACAAATGATTTTTATATACTTTGTAAATGCAGTTGAATGTAAATATATATTTATATATATATATTTGTTTGTGTATGTAAGTACATGCAATTGTGCGTTTGTGTTGGCAAATCAACCAAAAGCGCCTTTGGCAGCAAGCGCCACATTAACTGCAAACAATATCCGCAGTCACAAGAAAAAACAACCGAGTCACATACTACATAGAGGCAGCCAAGCAGGAATGGCGATAGGCGCATTTTCTTTCAAGCATGAATAGTGAATAACTTTAAATTATTCATATGAATGACTAACAACAGCCTTGAACTCGGTGGCTGAAGAAATGTGCACTTCAGAGATACATACATATGTACACACAATTCACATATATACAATATATACAGATTTATGTATGTATGTAGAGTAAATAAAAGGCAGAGAGAAAAAATAACGGTTATGCCCAGTAAAATGCCAATTTTTGGCCGCGCATTCAGTTGCGTACAAATATTCATAAATTTTTCACTGAATTCGTATGCTTTTTGTGCTCCGTTATCTTTGTGATATATATTCTCCTATGTTATGTAAGCAAACATCGCCATATTTGTATGTATGTATAAGTGTGTGTGCGCTTTACTGCATTTAAAATGTTGCTTGCGTTTGTGAAATAACGGAAAAGACAGCCGACAGCTGGAAGAGACAGTGCGAAATTGCATTACTGCGAGTGGTAAATTTTGCAACAAAAAATATGAATAAAGAAATGATTAAATAAATTAAAATCTTTGTAAAAAATGTAATTAAATAAAACTGCACTGAAACTGAATGGAAAAGGGAGTAAAGGAAAGGCGTCGAAAAGTAATTATTAAAAATGACTGCCTTAAATTTTTTAAGAGTTGTAGGTATAATATAGAGAAAAAATCTCAAAAAAATAAAAAGAATATGGTGCTGTCACCTTGAAATATCTTAGTTTAGAAAATACATAAATATTTTAGTAGACACGTGGTGTGTTCAAAAAATAACGGGAATTTTCGTTTTTTGAAAATAACTTTTATTCATTCGTCTACATTAATGAAACGCTTCTCGATTTGTGTGGTAGCCTTTGGCTCTTTTCAATTTCTCGTATGCTTGTAATTTCTCGTATTTATTTTTGAAAAAATTTTGAACATACCCCGAATGTCTTAAGCCCCTAGATACCTGTTAATAACTGTAAAATTTGAAATTTGTAATTTTTGAATTTTTCATTAAAATTATATAAAGATATTTGACATTAGTCTCAAAAAATCGTACTCTAAATTTAGTAAATTTTTTTTTTCATGTATTAATTGTAATATCAACAACTTTTTGCAACTATAGATAAGCTAAGGCAACTGCTGTGACCAATATCGGATAAAAAATTTCAAACTTTTGATTCAGAACTTACTTAAACTGCCTTACAACAGTAATTTTAATCCACTACACTTAAAAGTGTGAAATTTCATTGCTATAATATATACTCTATACTGTCACCTTCTCTGCAGCTTTCCTTCTATTCCTCTACTACATATTGTCTACACTCAACTAAACTCAACCGATTATGAGATAATAAAATGAAATTTGAATACCATGTCGTGCTCGATCTTATCATACACTCATACGTTCGCTGTGCTATGCTAAGTTATGCGCATTGTTCGAACAAACGTGACATAAGCATGTACTTGTGCTTGTGTAAGTAAGCTCTTCGTGTGTGTGTGTGTTTGTGCCTTGCTCAGTGCCGTATGCCATTGTGCCATAGGTGTGTGTAGAGTTTTGCTAAAATTTCTGTATGTGTCGTATGTTATATACCTTCATGTATATTCAGACACACCTTGTGCTAATTTTATGCCGCATATATGTACATATGTATTTATGTAATGTTATGCTAATATACATAAGATATAATTCGGATTAATACCGAAATGTATAATTGTTCTTTTTTTTTGTTGTAGTGAAGCGCCTTGTCACTTTGATTGTCAAGCGCTGATGTCATATGTCACTTTGTGAATACTCTTTTTATCTATGTAGTTAGATTTCTAAAAAGGTCATGTGTTTGAAGAGTTTCTAACATAATTTATATACATTTCTAAAATTAAATTTGTACAAAGTTTTAACAAAGAAGTTTAACGAAATTCAAAATTTAAACTTTTATAATTTCATACGGATTAATGGAATGTTTTTCTTAGTATTTATATGTAAATCTTCTAAGATATGTAGAGTCGAATAGCCTTTTCGCACAGTAGTTAATTGAACAATTAACCGACCTTTGCTCGATTAAAGCGCTGATTTAGAACGATTTACCATTCAAAAGGAAAATCTTATTTAACTAAATTAATTTTTAATCGAATACAAATCCAGTTGAAACTGGAATGCAGCTCTGCGGGTTAGACGTTGTAATTTTGATTATGTTTATTGATAAAATAGCTATTAGCTGATGAAGCTTATTAACTTCTTAGAACAGCAAAACCAAAAATGTGTAACAGCTGATCGTTAATCGAGTTGCCGGCTGTGCGAAAGCCAAATACTGATTTCTCAATTATAAACTAAATGTATTAAATTAATTTGGCTGTGCGATTCGGCTATAACCCTAACGAATTTATTGGTGAATTGTTTGTGATTTGAAAACCTCCAATTAATCACTAACATCCAATTGTTTACCAATTTAATTGGAGTAATTTGTTAGCAGTGATCTCCATACTGTTATTTAAGAATTTATATTAACAATTTTCTACAGTATTTTGTCGAATTATTCTTTCGCCGAAAGTGTATTTAATAAATTATGCTGATTAAAGCTATTTAAACGCTTTAATTTTGAAATATGTACTGTAGTGTCAATTGATTGATGAATATTTGAAAGCCGCAAACCCTTTTTTGGCCTAAATACCATTACTTACCAAAAATATTTCAATTGATATTTTTTTATAATTTTCTTATATACATTCCAATTATTTAGTTTAGTTCTTGCTAGCTGAACTCCGTTAAAACTTAATTTATATAAGTATCTCAACACCACTATACTTATATTTAGTTCATACCAAGTACTGATATCATATTTGAAGAAAAAACAAACAAAATTTAAGAAGCATTGTGTGAAAGTACATTGAAAGCTTAAGTTTAAAACATGCTGGTGCCATATACAAATATAAATACATACACATACATATATACATTCATAATAGATATATACAGTTATTTAACCATAAAGTGCACCACTACAAATGAGGCTTTAATAAGTGCAAAGTGTTGTGAAAATTCAAAAAATTAAAAATACAATTTCATTGTAAAGTGTGTGGTCTTTAGTGTTGGAGTATAATATTACGAAGAGTGTTTAAATTTATTGTAAATATATATGTACAATAAGATATGTTTGTAACAAGGGAAAACCATTTCTTCATCTGCGTTAAGACTTCTTACATAATAAAAGTTAAAAAATATTTATATACATGTAGTTAATAGAGATTTTCAACTTATTTCAATTCAATTTCAAGTTATAGCAATACATTTTTCAATACTCGTTACAGTACGTTCTCAATAAAATCCAATAAATTTACATAGCATACAAATAGTAGTTAGGATAGTTTGGAGATATAGAGAGAGAGAGAGAGAACTTAAACCAATAATTTGTTGCCTTTTTTTTTGATTTTTGAGGTTAGAAAGTATAGAAAATGCAACCTTGTCGTTAGCACAGAATCTATGGTATCTCTACTTCCGGTTTCCGCTGGCATCGATTTGCTAAAAAATAGCCTAGCTAGATTGTCTAACCTCGCGCTAACCAATGGTGATTTTTCCGAGTGCTCGGACTGATCTGAATTATCTTGTTCCGAACTGGCCGAGCGATTGCTGCAAGAGAACAATTTTGTTTGCATCGATGTGAAACAAAACACGAAAGAAACAAAGAACAGAACAAAGAAAATACACACACAAATTAGAAGATCAATTCAAAAACTGAACTCGTTCGAATTGTGGTATTTTTTTTTTTTGTTATTTCAAAAACATGTGTTTGGTTCAAATTTGTTTATGGTATTTGATCAAAAAAGGTGATTGGCATAAACTAATAAAATAACTAAGTGAGAGATTCATTTGTTTATTTTTTCCATTATACAAAATTCAAAGTGATACAAAGTGGTGTGAAGTTGAAATTAAAAATAGTACAAAAATCAAAATAGTTTATGGGCAGAAATGTCGTTCATTGGTCAGCTAAAAAAGACTTACCTGCTGTAGATGTGCCGGCGATTGGCGGCTGTGAGCGCGGACACGTCAAATTCGATCGCTGAATTGGAGCGTTTCAGTCCATTTTGTTTGTGTAATTTCTTCATAATGTGTTTAACTTTCCTGCGATTTCGTTTGATTGTTTGGCGTTGTGTTTTTTTTTGTTGGGGTTTTCATTTGTTGTTTAATTGCATGCATTTTACAAATGATTATGGAGAGTAATTTAAAATTGGAATTCGTTATTAATTTGTTTCATTGAAATTGTTATTATTTTTTTTTTTCAAACAGTGGTGGGAAGTTTGATTTCGGTACATAAAAACTTATCTTATTCATTCAAAATCATCTCAAAGGCTATAGAGTTGCTCCATTGCTCTCTTCTCAAAATCTTAAGACTGTTCAATCAGGTATTGCTTGATTTACAAATAAACTAGCTGATCTATCCATGGATTGATTGAGACGCAAATATTTGCAATTTTATTATTACTTAATTTTCTGAATAATTCTTTTGAATCTTTCTAAAATTTTAATGATTTTTCTGCTATTCAGCGTGGTTACGAATACAACAAATCAGAGATCATCAAAATCAGTCGAGTCGTTCTTGGGTTATAAAAGGTGTAATCAGACTTCGTTATATTTTTGAAGATTTATGAATAGTTATTGCAATACTAAATTCTCAATGGAGTTACGATTGGAACATTCTTCATGTTCTGGACTATGAGGTTTTTTTATAATAATAACACAGACGAATAAGTCTTTGCTAAATCTTTTTAGATCACCGCTCAATTTCTTCAAATATGGTAAGGTCCTGAGAAATGCGGAAATATAATCTTAAGCAACGAAGATGTCTCATAATTTTTTGACTATAGATGTATATATTTGTACCTAAAACTGTAAGTAAATTATAGTTTTTCGAGTGTTACTATAGTACTGGGCATATTAATCATATTCCATAAATTTGGACCTACATATAGTCATTTGATACTAATCTCAAAACTTCCCACCACGCTAATTTTTACACTGAAAAAGTAATCATTTCACTTTCACACTCACTTCTCGGGCACTGGTGGTCGAACAAACTGATCGTGTCCGGTGCAGGCATTCGCCCGATTTTCGGCGCGATTTTGCGCGGCCGCTTTATTGAATTTGAACATTGTGAATGATTTCTTCGCGCTGGCAACCTCACAAACGCGCACAATGATCTTGCGACTGCTCTTGAAGACCGTATTCAACGTTTTATACACGAGTATCGAGACGGACTTCGAGGGCGGCGGATGATGACTGCCGTTAACCGATTGCGGTGGATGTAGGGTGGCCGGCAGTGATTGTTGTTGCTTTAATTGGTGGATAGAGTGCGAATGTGGTTGTTGCTGTTGTTGATAGTTGTTGTTATTATGGTGCAATTGCTGCAACTCTTGTATAACTTTCGATGATTGTGATCTTGTGATAACTTTTTGATTTTGTTGTCGTAATGGTAGTGGCGCCGGTGTATTGGTAAAGGGGTTGCTGCCACCGGATATGGGTGTGTTAATGGACTTCGTTGGGTTAATTGCTGGTGGTTGGGGTATGGTGGGTGTGGTGGTGGTGTTGGTGCAAGTGGTGGTCGAGTTGTTGGTGGTGGTGTTGTTGGAAGTGGAATATGTTGATTTGCACGATAGTAGCTGCTGTTGCTGTTGTTTTTGTTCAGTAAGCAGCAGCTGTGCAGGAGGTTGTATGCGACTCTGCAACAATAACGGTTGCTTTTGCTGCTGCAGTTGCAGTTGCTCTTGCTGTCGACAGCTGTTGCTGGCGCTGACGTCGTCGACGGTTTGCACTGGCGGTAAATTGCTCGTAATGTCCTTTTTTGTTGCGAAGAGTAGTATTTATTATTTTTTATTTTTTTATTAAAAATTTTAGCAAGTGTAGGAATATCATTTTTTTTGAAAGTTTAGTATTTTTGTGTTTTTACATTTTTTTGTGTTGTTATTTTTTTCATTTGCGTAAAAGAAACGTAAAAAAGAAAGAGAAAGAAAATTCGATTTTAATAAAAACTGTGTTCAAGTGAGAAATGGCTGTAAATTCTTTAACAACAACAATAAAAGCATTTTGACATTTTACTTTGCGCAGAGGCTTGCTTGTAAGAAATACAGTAAACTCAGTTAACTCATAGTCGTTGCATTTAAAAACGTGAGGCTGACTGTTGCTGCACCGTAAGCACGAACGAGTGTATGAGTGATGGACGGTGGACGATGGGTGAAGAACATACATATACAGTAGGATAGCGGCTGGTAGCTGGCCGTGAGTTATGGAATGTGGCGTGTTTAAGAGTATAACTTAGGGAGCGTACGAGTACATTATGTGTGAAACGGTTGTAACTACTGATGATGTCGGTTTCATCAAGTGAAAAGCGGTTGGTGGAGAATGCACGAATGCTTGAATTGCACTACTACTATTGGCAATATGAATGAATGACATAGCTACTATTGAACTCGATGAAAGCAGAGAGTTTATTTATTTTTCCAAAATGCACTTCATACTATGATTGTGGTTGGTTATATATAAATATAATTATGTACAAGTGTCGGCGTGTTGGTTTTTATACAAAGTAAGTTATTGCTGTACATCGCCCAATGCGAGCGCTTATCATTATCTTACTGTGAAATAAATGTGTATGAACTAAGCTTTGGCGCGCGTTCTTGCATTGCAATTCAATTCTAATAAAATGTAATGTAGTAATGGAATTATTGGTTTGCAAACTCACAATTATTTAGCAATAACTTGTAGCGGTATTTTGCAATTTTAATCAGCTTTCACTTTGTTCACGTTGAAAACTAGTTAAATACAAATATGATACAGCCTTAGCATTTTGGTTTATATGTATGATATTGGATTGAGTTACTAATAATTTTGATACAGTAAATATAGTTAAATATATTAAATCCTGAGTGGCATGTAATTATCTATCAAAAAGGAAGGACTGTTTATATACTAGTTAAAATTATAGTTATAGGTAAATATATTAAATGGGGAGGAGTATAATGAACGTGTTGAGCGCAATCTTTGGCAGACAAGATGATTATTTTATGTAGATATTTTGGAAATGTTATAATATATAGTTTATAGATACCTTAAAAAGTATCTCACTGCTTTAAAAATTATTTAACTAAATGTTTTTGAACACTATTCTTTGATGAGCGACTGTTAAGAACACCCTTGAGGAGCTTGCTCTAACTGTTGAAGTTATAAATATAACTATCTAAATAATTAAAAAGATATATATTTGTAAGTTCCTAGATTTTTAAAAAGTTCAAAGATTTTCTAATGAAAACAATATATAATGAGCAACAAAATTAGTTAATAAAGCTATATATTCGAAGGTTTTCTTTGTATTCAATCATGTGCTTTAAATAATACAAACAATTTTCATTCATTAATTTTGTAATTTAATTATTTCTTTTTAATAATTAAAATATTGTAATAAGTAATATTTTGTATTAATTAACATTTTTTCAACATAATTTTGTTAATTTTGAAAATATATATAAATATATATAAAATATTTATAATTTTTATGTAAACTAAAAAATGCAATTCAATTCTAAAATTTTTTTGCAGCAATCAAATAGTAAATTTCGCATTTCCCAAACAAATTCGCATGCTACATTTTGGTAAATTATGTTTAATGATTATATAGTTAAAGTAAATAAATAATTAAATATCATAAAGGCAGCCAATTCTATAATTTCACTACTAAAAAACCGCAAAATATGAGAAAACTCATGAAAACTTTTGTGTAAAATTGTTTATTTTTGCAAATATTTCTATATTTGTCTATTACAGTAAAGGGGTTATATACAGTTAGACGGCCGAAAAAAAGTGATTTTTTCAGAATTTCTGAGAAAACTTTTTAATTTATTGATCCAATAATTTATACACATATTATGGTATCATTTAACTGTATTTTAAGACTTAGTACTAGTAAAAATATTTATTTGAAAAAGAGCTAAAGCTGATCTCCAGGAGCTCCTCTCAAAAAAGACGTTTTGCGGTGACCACTATATCTCGGAACTGGATCATATGAAATTAAAAAACCAAACAGATTTCGTTAAAATAATGTTAAATCTAGTATTTAATCGAAGGAATAAGCAAAATAAAATTTTTTGACAAAATGGCGGTTTCTAAAAAAAAAATCGATTCTTCACCGAAATTTCGGCCTAAAATTGTTTATAAAAAAAAATATTTATCGGAAAGAAAAAATCTTCGATTAATTACTAAAAAATATATTTAAGAAGGTCGTGTTAAAATCTGAGACTAATCGGTCTAGCCGTTTTCGAGTAATGTTGGTCACCGACTTTGAAAACACCATTTTGAGAAAACCGCGCTGCCGCTCGGACCTTGTACTTCCAAGCACTCTGAAACGCCTTTTCAAATTTGCTTGTAACTTTGAAAATATTCACCGGAACGATATGAAATTTTCTGTGTGTATTCTTAAATATATGTACATTAAGAAAATGAAATAAAAGAAAAATCGATTTTTTGAAAATTCTAACTGTATATAACCCCTTAAAATTATAAATATTTGTTAAATTTTTCGAAATATACAATAATGTTTTTCAGTTGAAACTGCTGTAGAAAACGCGTAGCAAAGGTCCATTTGGAAGAAAATTCAGAGAAAATCTTTTTTCATATTAATTGCACTCATGATTCATACTTCCATAGCTTTCACAGCAATTTAAAGCTAAAACACACTCTTCACAAAAATGTAGAAATATTTCTCAAACCATTTGCATAAATTTCCGCTATCAAATGTTGTTTGCTATTTCATTGCTAGCACCACCTAACACTTAAATCTCAGGCATACACTATAATTTACAAATAAACACACAAACGCATTCATTTAAGTACATAAGTATATGATAGCAAACTGATTTATTGCCAACATTTCGTGGGAAACTCAATGGTTTTCGATTTCCTTATGCTTTCCTTTATTTTCCGTTGTTTTTTTATTGCCTTTACCGATACCAGGAAACCGCCAAATGCGCGCACGGATTTACTTACGAGTATATGTAGCTCCCAAAGCGTATATCTATTTAAGTGGCATCCGTTCGTGCATAACCTACTAACTAAAAAAACCGGGCCGACGGTGGGCCGACGAAAAAAAGCGTAGCGAAGTCAAAAGTGCACACACGAAGCGCGCTCAGGTGTGCGTCGCCACACGTGAGCTGAGCTGACACACAGTCTGCTCCATTTTGTTTTTCGGCATGTCTATCTATATGGTATATGACGGTACGTGTCAAATACACAGTCCAGCGACCTGCTCAAGGCAATCAAATTGATAAATACTGATATGTACACTGCAGGGTGCTCTATTGTTTCAATGTTTGTTTGTTACTCTATTTGAATTGATTTTTGTGTTTTTTTTTTGTTTGGTTTTCAATTTGTTGGGGATTTGTTTTATTTACAAGTCATTGCTTTTTGTCACCATGCATAGTGTTGTTGCTACGCATGTCTAACGTTGAGTTGAGTGTGTGAAATGCTAATACTGTCTGCTTTTAACTATAGACATGAAATATTTATGTGGCATAGCTGTAGTAGAAACACGTTGCTGCGCCACGTGAGCGCGCGCTGAAGCATGCCACAAAATCTTATAAACGGCATTTAATTTAATTTCTTCAACGATATTCTTTTGCTTTTATTGCTTTGGCAGTCTTTATAGTTTGGTTGTGCTGAAAATTTTTTGAGCGATTTGTTGGCTTTTAAACTGTTTCTAAGTTCTTAAGTACTTTTCGTTGATTTAGCGAAAGAAAGTGTTCAATTTGTCGTAGAGAACGTTCTCCAGCGCTAGGAAAGCTTATTGGACCTGGAAAAGTTTCTGGATGAAGGAATTCAGCGCTAGTCCAACTGTGTAAAATTTTTAGTTTTCAAATTCTGAACTTTTGAAACATGTTACAAGGCGTATACCAGTTGTAGTACCAATTATTAGGTCTACAACTTTGCTTCCGCCGTTTTTTTTGGTAAATTTAAGTTTTTTTTGTATAAAAACGGCCACAAAAATGTTATTCAAAATATTGGCCTTCGTTAGCTTCTACTTTTGACCATTGTTTCAGGCAGCATGCGTATTCCGTGCAAATGTCGAGAATTCGGCTCAAAAAGTGAAATTTTCAGTTGAGAATTGGGATGCAAAGAGATCTCTACAAATATTTTGTTGGGTTAGTGTTGACACAAATGGCCAAGATCGATATAAAACGATTTAAACGATTTATTCGACCAGTGCTTCACCCTAGAGACATTCCCGCAAATGTCGAGAATTCGGCTCAAAAAGTTACATTTTCAGTTGAGAATATGTTTGGGATGCAAACAGATCTCTACAAATATTTTGTTGGATTAGTGTTGACAGAAATGGCCAAAATCGATATAAAACGATTTAATCGACCAGTGCTTGACCCTAGAGACATCTATTGGAAAACAGCGGAAGCAAAGTACAACTTTGTAACCAAATAGTTGCTATACTACGAGTAGGTCTGTCAATGAATATGAGGTACTATTTCCACCTTGAAATCAATCCATTCTTCTAGTATATTACATAGATCGGAATATATCCAAAAACAAGTTACATATTTTATTTAAGAGAAGTAAGCATATTAACCTTTGTACAAGGTATTTTGTTAAAAAAAAACGGGAATAATCTGTTCAGCACCTTACCAAACCCCTAACTGCAGTCTTGGGGAATAATAACTGTACTTTAACTTTACCCAACTTCTATACTCTCTTAAGCATATGATTTTACTGCTCGCTCGTATTTCCTCCACCACAACACCAAATGCCATTTTGACTATTTTCCAAACCATTCAATAAGTTTTCATTGTCATCGGCCATTTGTTGTTGTTATGAGTGGCGGTTGCAGTATAGATATTAATGTGCAATTACAGTTCACAGGAGTTATAGACGGTCTGTTGGCTTTCCCACAATACACACGCATACACACAGACACATATACACAATTAGTCATTATACAGGCACTGAGCGCAAACAGATTGTACCCATACCTGCCGCCAATTGCATTGACTCAAGCTATGACTATACATAAGTTTGTATACTCGTACATGTAAAGCAACAACTACACTTCGATTTATATTATTTGTGTGCTTTTCATTTGATATCTCTCACCCTCTGCGCTATGCAATGAATTTTCATTGAACCGTTGAGGTGCGTGTGGCTGTTGTAATGGTGTGCTACAGTGCTTCGGTTGATTTACAATTCACTAGGTGTGTGGGTTATAAGCCCACAACTGTACATATACTATATGTTATATAGTATATGCGCATGGCTTTATACTGTTAGCTGTCCGGTGTTCTAAGTCTCTTGCATTAGTTGTGGTTTGTGCATGTTGTTGGTCAGGTTGGCAGCAAGTATGCATTAGTTGTATTTGTTGTTTTTTTGCTGTTTATTTTGTGTTTGTATGTCTGGTGTACTTTTTACATGTGCGATTATTTCTATGTTTATTGATGTGTTCTAATGCGACTTTGACATTTATTGACGTGTTTATTGGTTATCTATGTCGCATTGAGTGCGCGATTGACCGATTAACTGGGAATGTCAAAATACGAGGACAGAAAGAAATTATAGTAAGTGACAATTGTGGAAAATTTACTTTTTAATGCCAGGTTTTTATACCAAACGTTCCTTCAACTGGTAAATATTTTAACTAAAACATCTTATCCCGTGATTATTGGATCCTCACCATGAACCTAGCCCTGGCAACAACTTCTATACTCTTATTTCTTCGAGAGAGGTTTATGTGGGAAGGAGGCGCGATGAGCTTCTTCATAGATGGGTCAAAGTTGTCGAGAACGCAAGATGGAGGAGTTTACTTTCTGAGACTGGCTTGAGTGCCTAATCACAGTGGAATCGCAGGCAATTATTAGGCTCATGAGCTTGCGGGATCTATCTCACTTACAGTGACATGGAAACATGTAGTGTGTTGTTTTCCTATTGTGATTTACTTCTGGCCATATGGGCTTGGGCTGAGCTGAGTAAGCGCTGGTCAGTAAATAGCACTTGCGCAATCGCAAGATCCTGCTGGCATTAGGTGAATCGCTGGAGGTCTACCGAGGTCTTCGCTCTTACCAAAGTTGGCCTCACTTTAGACGTAGAGAGGACACCTCTCGTCATTGTCCCAACGGGATCCACGCTGTTAGGTTAAAAATCTTAGAGGATCATAGCTGTAGAATCTGCCTGGATGGGGATGATGTGGAATCATCTTATCACTTTATTCTAGAATGTCCACCTTTGACAAAGATTTCTCGGATCTCACTTTTTTGAACAACTGCGCGAACTAGGGGATTTAGAAGTCAAAAATCTTTGCAGATTTGTAGTAGAGTCCTCAATTAACAAAGGACTGTCTCTGCTAGTCTAAGTGTGTTCCCAACTGGTGACTGTCGTACAACCTAACCTAATCTTATATTATTGGTGACCGTTTGAGAGACTCCCACCTTTCCTGTTGGAGACATTATCAACACTACAATGCAGTGTTGGTCTTGTGATCTAACGTAGAATCACTTTTGAAGTGAAAGTGGAGTAGATAATAATATTTGTACTCTACTAGAGTAAATAACAAATAAATTTAATCAAAACTGAAACCACTGCCAATCAAGTTAAAATCCAAAAATTTTAATTAATTTCGAAATTTCATAAAATTTCCTCAAAAATTGTAGTTATAGTTGACATGCATTTTGAGTTTACAAAACTTTTCGTGCACAATTTGCGCTCAATAAATTATGTACAATTGAAACTTCAGTGCGTTCGCACTAATTAGACAACTTGCTATGAACCGACGACGAGTAGTTCAAAGGGGGTCAAGGTTTGTGCCGCTGACATGCGAACATAGAATAGAATTTTCGCGTGCGGCTCATTACATTACGCCAACCACTACTGCGGGTGGGTGGGTTAGCTTTGAAATATATACACCCAGCATTTTGACGCTCACCAACGATGATTCGGGCTAAAATAAAAGCGAAATAATTTGAAAAAAAAGTAGCGGCGAGTGGTTGGTACATGTAATTGAGTTGGTTTTAACGTGACAATGCGCTATAAAAGCATAAACTAGTACAGTTAGTTTAACTAGTCGCCCATCCATTTCGTACAACCAAAGCGTGCGTGCGGAATTTACGAGCACTATCTAAGCGAATGTATTAAAAGGAATGTGTACGTGCGCCTGTTTTAGACAGTTGGTTGTTGCTTTTAACGCTGGTTGCTATCATTTAATGCATTTATTATTATAATTAGCGTGATGCTTCTTCTACTACTTTTTTTAATAATTTGGCTAATGCTGTAGGTTTTTTGTTCTGTTGTTTTTTAATACAAAATATTTACTTCCGTACTAAGTAAATATGCTTTTTCGCTAATTGAAATTCATTTCACTTTTTTATGACCATTCTGCGTTTGACTTTGACTTTGACGTTTCACTTACTTTTCATAACATTTTTTTCACGCGCGTTTAAGTTTCATTAAAATTTTCGTAATTTATTTTATTTTATTTAATATTCAAGTGTTTGCAGTGCTTGCTTATTAATTTTCACAGATTGCGGTTTTTTTTTTCAATTTCCTAGCACATATTGCACTTTTGCATGGAAAATAATGCGGATATGATTTTTCTTTATGCACGTAACTGTATTTATGTACTCGTATTTATTTATGCATTTATTTTTGTATTTATTTATGCTTTATGGCCTCAAGCCGCTGGCATTTTCCTGTATACGATGCACACTTATAGCCAAGGTCGTCCAATACTTTCGCAGCGCATTTATATTTTTTTCACGCCTCATTGCAAGCTCTTATTATGTTTGCGCTTGTTGAAAATATTGCTTCCTTTTAAATTTATTTACGCTTACTTTCGCGCACGGGTAAGCACATAAAATATATTTTTATAATTTTTTAATGCACTACTGCGCGGTTTGGTACAAATAAAATTACTCGGTGTTAATGTTTCTGATCGAATTTGTATAAAAATGTAAAAATAAAAATGTGACAGTCAACAGCCAACACTATTTCTTCGAACGGCGCGCACTAGTAAAATGCAATGCCACGTCGTCGTTGTCGGCTCGCGTTTCACAATGAAACCAATTCGCCGAAAGTATATTGGTTAAAGCGAAAAATATTGAATTTCATTTTATTGTTATTGTCTTTTTGCTATGTGGTTTGGTTGTCTTTATTGTTGGCTCTTCGTGGCTTTCACGTATTTACACAGACATATGTCGAATATATACAAGCGTACATGTGTGTGTGTGTGCTGTGAGGCAGGTGAAATGCTCGAGTGTTGAGCATTGCGGGTTCTTGTTGATTGTTAAGCTTGGGTAATGGGTTTACTGCAATCGATTCAGTTTTAAGCGCACACACACACACATACATACATACATGTAAATGTGTATGTTAATAACAATTTCACAAATATATATGTAAAACTAGAGGCGTCCAACAGCGTACACATACAGCTGCAACAACAATTTAGCCTTTGCTGACATATTTCTTTATTGTTGTCGTTGTCATTGTGCACACTAACCGGATTAAAAAATTGATTTTTAATTTTTATGACAAGTTCAACTACGCCACGTTAGCAATAGTGTAGCAGTACTGTTGCTAATTCATACAGTATGTGTATTGCCAGCGTTTCACCACTTGGCATTGTATGGCGGTTTAATATGCACCGCTCACAGTGGGTTGAGGTCAATTAGTTGCTGTTTGTTAGATTAAAACAATATTGTTTGAATTCAGTAATGACAACAACAACAATTTCGTTAGTAATGTCAACAGCAAGTGTTGAATAACATTCGTATTATAAGTGCGACATGGCGTATGAGTGACAGGTGGTATTATACGGGGTGTGAAGTACAGGCGAACACCTTTGATTCAACTCAAAATGGCATTGGTTTTGATCATTAGACGTAATGTATTACTGTAGAAACTAGCGCAAATCACTTGAGCATTCCCCCACACGAATTGGGTCGAAATATATGTGACTTAAGTATACTTTTGGGCAAATAATAGGTGTGTTCAAAAAATAACGGGAATTTTATTTATTTATTCGTAGTTATTAATGTTGTCACTTCTCAAATACGATTTTTGAGATAGACTTTAGGTCTTTCAGCGATTTCTCGTATGCTTATAACCTGACGGGAATTTTTGGAAATCATGAAAGTTGTGTTTTTCGCCAAGGAGCCATGAACAAGCAACGTAAAGTGAGCTTCTAATAAACGAGAATTGGACTCTCCAAACCCGTGAATTGTTAAATTTTATAATTCCCGTTATTTTTTTAACACACCACAGACACTTTTTTGTATACACACTTTCCACATCGATTTATAGAATTCAGATTTCAATGAATTTTATATACCATTTCAATGAAGCATACCACACCGGCTTCGCACGGGCTTAAACAAACATTTCAAAAGTTATAAGTTTTCCATACATATGGACAATTCGAACATGAAATTGTTTGTAATGAGCAAAAACTTGATTAAAGAAAGTTGAGATTCAAAAATAAATATAGTCTATGTTACTCGGGGTGAATGTAGATTTCCAATGGTGAAAGAATTTTTGAAATCTGCTCAGTAGTTTTTGAGTTTGTTCAGTACAAACATATATACAAATCTTCCTTTTTTATAATAGTAGTATAGATAATTCATCACTACATTCCTTGAATTCATTATCTTGAAAATTACTTATGATTAGTTAAGCATAGCTGGAAGTCACTGACGATGGTAACACCAATTATTGAACCACTTCTAGGCCTGTGGGGTATTGTTTATAGTCTTATCTAGGCGTCTAGTCCATCTACCATAATGTCAAAATCTTAAGAACTCAATAAACTACTGCTATATTGACAAAACAGCGATCGGAGAGTGAGAGAGAGCTATAATTAGCATATCAACTAATAAAAATATTGAAATTAACCCAATCAACAGTTGTGCATACTAAATAAATACATTTTAGCAAATCTCAATTAAACCTGTATTAATATAATTGCCAACAATAATGACTAAAATGCAAATTTGAGTGACTTGATGCACAATATGCAAGTGCTCCTCGAGGTGCAACATGGCGTATGAGCAACTTCAAATACAAAATAAGTACCAGTTCACACGAAGAGCAGCTGTTCCACACTTATTGACAAGTGAACTCTTTTTGAGAAACAGTTATTTGCACACTAATCACAAAAGTATATTTAATACTTTAATTGAGTTGAATATTGCCTTTGCCAGACTTACGCGTCTCAGACAAATTATATGCGTAAAGTTTACGCAAAAAATAAATTCTCCACTAAAAATCGTTTTCCAGGAATACACGTTGTGACTCGCTTTACAACTCAGCGCTAACTAAATTACAATAAATACCTTTTCCCGCTAATATACTCATATACTTGACGCTACTGCAAACGAAAAAAAAACACAGTTGAAATATAACAACATATCGTGTCCTTAACAGCGAGCCATTAACAACAACAACAGCACGGCATGTAATGTATGAGTCCATTTAAGCATACATAGTATATATAGTATGAAGTAGTAAGTTCTGCGGCTTGGCCAGTGGTAGCACTAGGCTAAAAGGGCTCTCTAAATGGTCGACAAGCGCTAATAATTGGCCCTGAATTTGTTTGGTCTGTAATATTTTATATATAATGTTTATATTTACTTTAGTTGTTGTAGAGTAGTGTATTAGCTCCATTGCTTTACCTAATATTTACATATTTTAGTTGACTGTTGATTGTGTTTGCTTGAAATGGCCACTATATGAATTTGCGAAAAAAAACTTAATTTGCATTTTTTTGGTGTTGCCATATCAACAAAAAAAATATATTTTTTTAACAAAATTAAATAATTTATTAGAGTATTTTATTGAGTTTCTTAACAAAATATCAGTTAAAATATATTCGACCTCCATATGTGGTATGTAGAGCTTTCCATTTGCAGTTTGTGTAAAAGCTCATGAAAGCTCTTAGTGCTTTATTATTAATAAATTACTTTATGTATGTATAATTTTAGTTTAATATATTTAATAGCGTTTTTAGACAGCCAAATTAATTGATCAATTAAAATTTTTATTGAGAAATCCGTTTTTCCCTTTTATATTGTTGGCTACTCGAAACCCGATCAGCAGTTATACATTTTTGTTTTTGCTTTTCATAAGAAGTTGGTAAGTTTCATCAGCTGATTAATATTTTTAGCAGCGACATCTACCGTAGCTTTTTCTTACCAAAAAATTCAGCCAATCGCAGACCAAGAACGTATATCGTACGTCTTTATCGCAGAGTTGCATTCGATTTTCAAGTCGATTTAAAATCAATTTAAGCAAGTAAGGAAAGGCTAAGTTCGGGTGCAACCGCAATTTATTGATATATTTTTATTAAGATAACAAATAATTTTACCCAATTTGAAAATCCTATAATTAGGTATAAGAGAGCTAGGGGAAGTTATGACCCGATTTTAACCATTTCTGGTACAGAGACGCACTATTAGAAGAAAAATATTTCCATTGAATTAAATTAAGATACCTGAGAGATTTACCGAAATTTTCGGTGAAAAATTCCCATGGGACATTGAGTTCTTTATATTCGATATTCGAGGGCTTTGAAAAGTTATAGTCCGAAATGGTATATTTTTACAAGTGAGGCCACAGATCATATACAGCATTTGTATAAAGTTTTATTTCGTTATCTTCATTGGTTCACTATGTATATATTAGAAAGTGATGGAATGAAATGGATTTAAAAATTGAGTAACATGGGAAGTTGTCGTGGTTGTGAATCGATTTCATGCATTTTCCACACGTGTCATCAGGGTGTCAAGAAAATATTATATACCGAATTTCATTCGCATCGGTTGAGTATTTATTGAGATATGGGTTTTGACCCATAAGTAGGCGATGCCACGCCCATTTTCCATTTTGTAAAAAAATCTGAGTGCAGCTTCCTTATGCAATTTCTTCTGTAAAATTTAGTGTTTCTGACGTTTTTCGTTACTGAGTTAACCCACTTTTAGTAATTTTCAACCTAATAATTGTATGGGAGGTGGGCGTAGTTATTATCTGATTTCAACTATTTGGTGTGTGATGGGGTACGTAAGAGAACCGACTGCAGAAAGTTTCGTTTATATAGCTTCATTGATTTGCGAGATATATGCAAATAACCGATTCGGGCGCGGGGCCATGCCCACTTCCCAAAAAAAAATTACATCCAAATATGTCCCTTCCTAGATTTTACTTTTATAACTTTATTTATGGCATAGTTATGACACTTTATGTGTTTTCGGTTTTCGCCATTTTGTGGGCGTGGCAGTGGTCCGATTTTGCCCAATTTCGAAAGTACCCCTTTCACGGTCCCAAGGAACATGTGTTCTAAGTTTCATTAAGATATCTTATTTTTTAAGTTATCCATTGCACGGACGGACGGACGGTCAGACAGACATTCGGATTTTGGCTCGTCTCGTCACCCTGATCATTTTGATATATATAACCCTAACTCGTTTAGTTTTATGACTTACAAACAACCGTTATGTGAACAAAACTATGTATAACAGTCTCTTAGCAACTTTTGTTGCGAGAGTATCAAAATTATATTGTTTTGTATAGTAAATCGTTATTATTAAGCATTTTCCAATTAATTAAATTTATTTTTTTAAGCCAAAGTGGATTAGTAAAATAGGTGGCAACACCTTCAGCTTTACTAGCGCTTGTAAAGCATTTCACCTTTTACTACACCGTACGCCCACGCTGACCTTTCGAGCCTTAATGCTCTTTGTTAAATTTCGTTTTTTTGTTTTTATTTTGTTTGCTTTTGTTTTGGCCTGCTCGTTTTGCAGCATTTACTTGTCCACCATAAATTTAACAGTCATTATTTTGATGGCAATGGTTGAATGTTTATTACAGTTGCGTATTGCCATTTATTATGGGGGTGTTTCCTGTCGAAATGTCAGTTGACATATACCAAAGGTTGTCTGCTAACGGACATGTTTTGGACGCTTATATTTGTATGAGTGTGTGTGTGTGTGTGTGTGTGTGAGTTGAAAAGGCATGTCGTGTCTGATTGTTTGGCGACGCTGTTGTTTGATATTATTTACTTGTCAGTCTGTCAATTGTATTTTTGTGCATGTAAGTATGTGTGGCGTGTCCGAATTATAAGTATTATACTCATATACATCACATATATACGTTGTGACCTTGAATGCTGTTTGCGCTGTTGCGAAAGCATGCTTTTGGGCGTTTCAATTAACATGTGTGTTGCTGTCGCAATTAATGTATATTGCATGATAAACTAAATATATGTTTATTTAAATACATCCTCTTTAGTGTTCTTCGCGCTTGTTTTCTTTTTTTCTTTTTGTGCCACATGTTGGCATTGTTGGTCAACGTTACCTGTGTTGAATGTATGTGTGTGTTTGGGTATAATACATGTGTGTTCATTTAATGTTTTTTTCACTTCCTTGAGCATTTCTATTTACATTTCGGTTGTGGCATGATTGTACTTGAACTTGTCAACAGCAGCAGATAATCGCTAGCCGCTTTCGTGGTCGCTGTCATTGCCGTCAAGGTGGCACTAACTATCGCGATGGGCGCGCTTAAAAAGGTTTTCATTTTAGTTGAAAGCACACAGCAGTAATTTAAAAAAAAAAGTGCCGCACACTAAAGCCATACGCGAAGAATGAAGGTAACACACACACACACACATGTGCTATATGCATTTGCGAAAATTCTACCAAGTTTGCAGATGTCCATATGCTTTTTTCTGTATTTTTTTGTGTTTTCGCAATTTTCATATAACAATTGGCACTCAAGTATGGTACGTTTAGCGAGTGCGTCACGTTGCCATTTGTCTTCACACCGGCTGAGAGACTTAATATTCTATTCTATGCGCGTTTGTATATATTTGCCTGTGTTTTTTCATATATACATATGTACTTAAGCACTTTTAACGTATGCATACTTATTGGCGCATATGCTTTACTTGCATTTGTTCGCCGCTAAGCTTACACGTGGACCTGTCATGAGCACTGTGTATAATAGCTGCCAAGTGTATAAATAGCTGCTATTTTCATTTCAGGCAGCTAATGTATAGTGCTTTTAAATTTTATTGTTGCAATTATATTTCTAGTTAAAGGTATATATTTAAATGCTATTGAAATGTAAAAAATGAAAAATTTCTAATTTTTGCCAACTCTCAGGAGGTATAATAGCGCAAAATGTGTAGAATATAAAGTAAAGCGTCGTGTTGACGTTTTTTAAATGTATTTTAGTTTGATTTCCATATAATATTGTAATAAACAAGTAAGGAAAGTTTAAGTTCGGATGAAACCGAACATTTTATACTCTCGCAATTTATTGATATATTTTTATTAAGATAACACATAATTTTACCCAATTTGAAAATCCTATAATTAGGTATAAGAGAACTAGGGGAAGTTATGACCCGATTCTAAACATTTCTGGTGCAGAGACATACTATTAGAAGAAAAATATTTTCCCTGAATTAAATTAAGATACCTGAGAGATTTCCGAAATTTTCTGTGAAAAATTACCATGGCGCACTGAATTCTTCATATTCGATATTCGGTCGAGTAGTTCCTGAGATATGGTTTTTGATCCATAAGTAGGCGATGCCACACCCATTTTCCATTTTGTAAAAAAAATCTGAGTGCAGCTTCCTTCTGCAATTTCTTCTGTAAAATTCAGTTAAAATATCCCACTTTTAGTAATTTCAAACCTAACCTTTGTATGGAAGGTGGGCGTGGTTATTATCCGATTTCAACTATTTTCATGGTGTGTGGTGGGGTACGCAAGATAACCGACTGCAGAAGAGACTGCAGTTTGGTTTATTTAACTTCATTGGTTTGCGAGATATATACAAATATACATACATGATATGGGGGCGGGGCCACGCCCACTTCCCCAAAAAATTACATTCAAATATGCCCCTTCTTAGTGCGATCCTTTGTACCAAATTTTACTTTTATACCTTTATTTATCGCTTAGTTATGACACTTTATGTGTTTTCGGTTTTCGCCATTTTGTGGGCGTGGCAGTGGTCCGATTTTGCCCATTTTCTAACACTTTTAGTTTTATGACTTACAAACAAGCGTTATGTGAACAAAACTATATTACTCTCTTGGCAACTTTTGTTGCGAGAGTTTCGACAAAAAATATTTTTAGTTGCTAGCTCTCTGAAACTATATCAGATTTTACTAATTTTTTTTTTAATTTTTGTTTTACCAATTTTTTATACAGGTGGCAACCTTCTTACTTTAGAGTATAAGAGCGACGATTAAAAAATAAGAAATATTCTTAACATTTCAGCCTTCATTCCTATGGCTCCTTCTGCTGCGGTACTGTGATCCTGAAAAACTCAGTTAATACCTAGCAGCAGAGTCCAGTTACCACATTTTGTAATGTGGCAGAAGGCTGCGTGTAAATTTCAGAACTCCTTCAAGTACTTACAAAATGCATATAAAAATTTTGTAGTTTTAATTGCATTTGACGTTTGGTTGTATGAGTCTGCAGTAATATGATTGAAGGACTTACACACACACACACACTCAACTTAATATTCCACTAGTCATACAGCAGTATATCCACTTCATAATGAGTCTACATACACAGTCATATTCTCGAGAGTATATTATTCTAAATGTATACTAATTAACCAACGCTTAATAGAACAAAATAACACTCTCTAAGTAACTATAATTTAGTTTAACTAGTCTATATACAAATATGAATGGCATTATAATTAGGTAATTTATTAGTATCTATGTGTGAACATATGTCATGCTTGGGCGTTTTAGACGCTCAGTATTCCGGAGAAACATATTATTTGATATTAATTAATTAGCTTATAATTAAGAGAATTATTAGACATTTCTTGTTGTGAATATTTCGTACTTAATACTACATAACTATTTCATATCAATTTCACATAAATTTACTAATAAAATAAATGTTTTCTATTTGACATACCTGCATCGTCGTATCCAATATGATATAACAGCGATACCGGCTATGACAATTGCACCCAAGGCACACCAAAATACGGTCTGTAAAATAACATAAAAAATATATTTTTAATGTTGAAAAATTAATGGTAGAATAATATAAATATGTATATACACATATATTAAAAAATATATTTGTATGCCATGAATACAAGTTGTGTTCAAAAAATAACGGGAATTTTAATATTTGGGAAAAAAATATTTACTCTCTTCTCTACACTAATGTTGTCGGTTTTGAAATAGTCCACAATCGAAATTATGCACTCATGTCAGCGCTTCTGGCAATCGTCGAAACACTTCTCATACTCAAGTTGACGTGGCGTATGAGCAACTTTTTTCAAAGCAACTATTTTTTGGAATTTTATTTATTAATTGTGTGTATTATTTTCGATTTTATGACATTCAGTCTCAATTACAGTTAACCTCGTTCACTGCAATACGCTAGTTTCTCAAGTTATTCATATGGGTGTGTATGTGTTTTTTGCTATGCGAGCAATTGCAACTGTTTATCATGGTTAACTGGGCTGGGCTTGGCGATTTGTGAAGGATTATTTACCCGTGCGTTTACTTTTTCAGCACAAGGTGGGTATTTTAATTGGAGTAATATTTCTTACTGCATGATATACAATAGGGTGGCTCATCCTTGCCTGAACCAAACTGTTTTTTTTTCAAAAATTAACAAAATGGCAGCCTCAAGAATTTTTTTTCTAGATTTTCGGAAAAAAAAATCAACAGTTAATTGGTCTTAAAAATCGAAATTTTTGAAAAAATAAATCCCCCCTTAAATAAATAAATAAATAAAAATAACCCCTTAAACGAGTTTATATATAAGTAGCTTTTGATATTGCAGGTTTTAGAGTTCATAATTGCATTTCGCAATGGATTTTATTAAAAGTGAATTAAATTAGTTTTAAAAAATTTATTTGAAAGTTTGCTCAGTGTCAGAATAAATAATTTGACGTCACTCATACGCCATGGCGCACACATATTCAAGTACAGACTAATTAATTTTGTTATTTTTCAGACAGCACCTTAAGTATATTACAGCTTAAATACGGGTCATAAATCCTTTAACCAATTAACAGCCAATTAACATTATAATTTTCACTAATTAACTGTAAACTGCATAAGTCACTTAACAAAGCATTAATACCTCAGCGATATCAGTGACTTAGCTTGTCTGCCAAGAAAGCATGTAATTATAGCGCAAACACACACCTCCCCCCCACTTGATTCAATCGGCAATTGTGCACGCTAATGACGCCTTAATATCTAGCGCCTACGGCGCAAATCAGCATTTAGACAGCCGCCTGCTGTCATTATATTGCAAATTGATGACAATTTAAGTAAGAATTCGATGCCTATGGCTGGCATGCAAGAATGCAATTCTGCCAAACTAAGTGCAAACTTTTAGCATGTCACACTCGAAATGAGTTGGCGAAAAATGAAACCACAAAACGAGCAAACAAACAACAAAACAAAACAAACAACAACAATGCGAGTACATACATAGCAAATGGACAACATTTAGGCAGCAGACTTTGCACTGTGGCTGACGTTTTTCGTTATCTTTTGGCATACATCCGCCAATTCCAGCGAATTTTAGATTTTTTAGCTGCATATTGGCAAGCTGCCAAGAAGGCGTAGTGAGTGTATGCACTAGCAGCATGCAAACCAAAAATGAACTTTCAAGTGACGATTGATTTTTATTGTTTTACAATTGTACGGAAATTTATATATATTTTTTGGCAGTCAACAAATCAACCATATCTCGATGTGGCAACCAGAAATCCGGTTGCTTATGAAAACCAAAAATTTATTGCTAACAATGTTCGTGTTTGTGAAATGTAATGTTAATAGTTTAATAGTGCACAAACAACAACAACTAAATATTTACTTTTTAATGCGTGCATTCGTAATTTAGATTCTGCCGTAAGCAGCTAACTAGTAATTTAGCCACATATCCACACACAAACACAAAGGCGCGCGCATAACTGTTGCTACAGCAGCCGTGTACAGTATATTGCGGTTGCGGCCAATATGTGTGCAAATTTACTCGTCGCCCACACCGCGCGTACCTCTACGGTGCCTTGTCGGTAATACTACACGTGAGTAAATACGCCGTTATTCAGCGTTGTTCATTTGTGATGCGCGCTTGTGGGTGTGTGCTCGCGCGTTGCATTTGCATGCAAATTATTTACCCTCACGTATTGTGTGGCTGTTTATTTGTACATGTTTGTTTTATTTAGCTGTTTGTTGTTGTTGTTTTCTCATTCATTAGAAAATTCATTGTGCATGCAAATTCGGTATTACCAAATAAATATAAAATTGAAATTAATTTCGCGCATATACACTGATTGTTGTTGAAAGCAATTTAACGCGTGCAACAGAATTTTTTGGCTTTAAATAAATTTAATTAATTGGAAGACAGTTGATTTGTGAAGAGACAGGGTTTATTGGCTGAAATATTTATTATAAAAATAAATAATAATTATTTTAGGCGGTACTTAGTTATTGGTAGACTGTATAGGTAGACTCTGCTAAGATTTTATGTAGATTTAAATCTTAGGTTTATCATTAGTGGACGATATTTTTTTTACAGATAGTGCAATTCTTAGAGTACTTTATTAAGTGTTTAGTTGGGTTTCAGAGGTTGCAAATAAGGGTATTTTTTTACACGTAGTTTAACAAATACAGTCACATATTTGATTTAATCAATTAAGCATATATAAAAAAAAAATATTCAAATAGTATTAGGTCTTAAATCGATTAAATCTTTTTATATCGATCTTGGACATTTGTGCTAACATTAACCCAACAAAATATTTGTAGCGATCTGTTCGCATCCCAAACTTATTCTCAACTGAAAATGTCACTTTTTGAGCCGAATTCTCGACATTTGCGGGAATGTTTCTAGGGTCAAGCATTGGTCGAATAAATCAATTAAATCGTTTTATATCGATCTTAGATTTTTATGTCAACATTAACCCAACAAAATATTTTTAGAGATCTGTTTGCATCCCAAGCTTATTTTCAACTGAAAAAATGTCACTTTTTGAGCCGAATTTTCGACTTTTGCACGGAATACGCATGCTGCCAGAAAGATGGTCTAAAGTAGTAGCTAGCGACGGCCAATATTTTGAATAACATTTTTGTAACCGTTTTTATACAAAAAAAACCCTTACATTTACAAAAAAAGAAACGGCGGAAGCAAAGTTTGTAGACCAATATTTTCTGAAATTTGTCTTTAAAATTCCAAAAACTAAGCCGTTGGTACTTCATTTCCCTTGATGACTCAAAAAAAAAATGTTCTTGCCGTGGACAGCATAATTCATTATTGGTTTATTTGAAATCTAAAACCAAAAATATTTCGTAGTACATGTTTATTGCACGATTTTTGACAGATTTTGAACAAAAAACTCACATGTTAGGCCAAATTTTCGCCATATATTGTTATTTCAAATATGTGTGTAAACTTAAAAAAAAAACGGTTAGTTTTTCGAGAAATCATATCAACCGACTTAAAAATTGAGTTTTGAGATAAACGCGTTCAAAGTTTTGAACTGAAACTCACGTGGCCCTTGGGTGGAACTTCCAAAGGGTCTACAATATCTCTTACAATTTTACTCGGATCGATTGGAAATGTTAAAATATTTAAAATTTGGAAATTTCGAAACCACCACAGACCAAAAAAAAAAATCATTTTTTCTGAAGTTTTCAAACCCACCTAACAATTTAAAAAATTTTGTTAGTTTCAGCTGATTCATATGAAATCATTTTTTAAATTAAATTAGTGATGAAATATGATAAGCTAGATTGTAGACAAATTTCTTTTAATGTTAAATTTGGTTTATATTAATTTTTTACTTACAATCCAATAGTGTGATTCAGAACGTTCTCTCACATTAACTTTCATTTCACCTCGATCGCCTGTGTCACAGAGTTAATCTGGAAAGAAAATGATAAATATTAATTTTTTATTTGTATTTATTAATAAATGTTAATGGGTTATTTTTAGCTTTTATTACTCAAAATATAAGAAGTGATGATTACTTAAACTAAATTCGAGGTGTGTTAAAAAAATAACGGGAATTTTTGTTTTTGAAAAAATTTATTCATTTGCCTACATTCATGTTGTCGCCTTCAAAATAGTTCCCATTCCATATTGTGCACTTACGGCAACGCTTCTTCCAATTGTCAAAACACAAACTCGATTTTTGTAATAGTCGTTGGCTCTTTTAGCGATTTCAGGCATACATAGCCTGTAAAGCGACGGGCTTTTAAGGTTCTCTTTATTTTTGGACATAGGGCAAAGTCACACGGACTCATTCTGGTGAATATGGAAGCTGGGGCATCGTCACAGTATTTTCTTGACCAAGAATTCACGAACAAGAAATAAGTTCTCAAAAACACATCTAACTTTAGCGTCTGCTACGGATAAAAGCAATGAATACAGCCGAGAATTTAGCGTAATTTAGCTGTATTCATATCTTCATATCAAAAAATTATAAAAAAAATTGATAATTGGACTTTGGATTTGCAAATTCCCGTTATATTTTGAACACATCACGTATAATCAAAATTTATTTCATATTTTAGTAATATTAATTTATATACATTAAAATATTCAATCATAAACTTAAATCATCAAATTATACACAAATTTCATAAAACTCCAGCTTAGCATTGCTTTAATTTAATTTGATTTGCGCTTTTATTTATAAGCCCACTTCCCTTTCCCGATTGCTTATTTATATTAGCTTGTTGTAAAGTCGCAAAGTGCACCATTAAAGCAGTCCCAAGTTCTCTTTACATTTCACCCCCACACAAGCGGCAATATGTGTGTAGGAGTAGCGCCTACGGTTAGTCACGAGCAGACGCCCACTTGCTGCCGCACAATGTGGCTCAATTTAAAAGAATTGTTTGTAATTGCGGCACAGTTCGTTGCTAACATTTGTCACCCTAACTCGTTTGCACACGCACACGCAAACGCTGATTTCCACTGTGGCAGCTTCCCGTGGGATTATTGGGAATCGAAGAGCGAATGACACGAAACTTTTGACATTTTCGCGAAGCCTACACACAAAATGCGTTTCGCTGTTGGCTGTCAAAATGTTATGATTACTTTTAAGTATGTATGTATGAGCATGTCGGCAGAGGCGTTAGTGCAACTTAACACAACAGTTTGGGCGTATTTGCGTATTTTGGCTTTTCGACATCTTTCAATGTGGCTTTTTGTGGCTGAGAAATTCTTGGAAATTTGACGTGAATTATTTGTGGTTTAACAAAGCCAGCAGTTAAGCGGTATTAAGGCAATAATGTTGAGATAATTGAATCTAAGACGCACGCTGGGATAATATTTTTTATTTTTGGTAGGGGTGAGTTGCAGGAAGTTTTGTTGGAGATGTTTATATGACGTTGTACTGTCTCACTGCTTCATTAAGCTTAAGAAATATTAAATTAATATTTGTATCTCGACTGTATTAACTATTTCAATTTTTCACTTAATATTTCCTATATATTTAAGAACTATTTTCCTAGCTTTTCTAGGCTATAATTATACATTACGTCACATGGAAATAACGCCTAAATATATATTCAATTATTTTTTTTTGGCATCTTGAGTGATGCCGAGTTCAAGAAAGGCTTTCTACAGCACTGTACAAATTCAATAGTCTAATCTTGCCCATGGCGTATGAGCAACTTTTTCGCTTCTATCAAAGGAATGTTCTTTTGTTCTCATTTAAACTATTGTAACTCAACACAAACAACAAAAAACAAAGACTAAGTGATGCGAAGGTCAACCATATACATATAAATAATGTAAATATGTATTCGTATTTCACAGTGGATTTTCATACGGATTCATAATTTTGACTGCGTCATTTTTACTACACATGTCTGTATGTATATATCTGCTACTCAAATGTGACAATAAACTCGTGCTATACTATGTGTCTCTTCTTTTCCTCGCATATTATTATTTCTGCGGTTATTAGCAGTCATAATATTATTATCGCATTGGCCGTCGCCAAAGCTGATGACACTTTGGTGGCGCTGAAGCAGACGGTCTTAAGTATGCAATCTTTAAAATTTTTGTGCTGTGATTCTTAAGAGATATTTGACAGTCAAATTTATATTATTTGTTAGATGACTCGTGAAAAATTAAATTTCTATTGGCTTATACACATTTAAATTCATCAATGGAGGAGTATTTTGCGTTGGAATATATGGTGTGATTTGTTGTTGTAATATTTATGTATCACATTTTGCTATAAAAGCTAAAATTTGAATATTGTTTAGTCTATTCTCCCACAAAATCTCAATATGCATATTTTTAAACACTCAAATGTGCATAAATACTACTTTGCATAGAAAAGTACCACTTAATTGTGTTTAAGTTTTACTCTCAAGTTTTTAGTCTGCAATTTCTCATGCTTTGCACTTTTGTTGTTTTAATGTCGCAATTTGACTCAAATAGTCGCAATTTAATTTTTAACGAAAAGTTTGGTGAACAATTTCAGTTTTAAGTGTTGCCTGCGGATGTGCACTCCAAATAAAAATCACCTAAGAAGAAGACTCACAAACAGACATTAAAATGCAAAAATACAAACAAAAATCGTAAAATAAGCGAAAACAAAAGCTATTATATAGTATACTCGGTTGACTAGTGGCAAGTTTGTGGTTCAAATGTGTGCCAAGGTGGATGCGTTCACATTAATTGCAAAAGAAAGAGGTGCAAGAAAAGGAAAAATATAGTCGAATTTTACTATTTTTATGAAAGGAAAGTATTTGTGAATCACTTTTACTTTCGAGTGTGTATGGTATTAGGTCTACAACTTTGCTTCCGCCGTTTTTTTTGGAAATTTAGGGTTTTTTTCACTTTTTTTGGAATTAAAAAAGAAAAGCAAAATTTCCCGCAAATGTCGAGCATTCGGCTCAAAAAGTGACATTTTCAGTTTAGAATAAGTTTGGGATGCAAACAGATCTCTACAAATATTTTGTTGGGTTAATGTTAACACAAATGTCCAACATCGATATAAAACGATTTAATCGATTTAATCGATTTCATCGACCAGTGCTTGACCCTGGAGACATCTATTGGAAAACGGCGGAAGCAAAGTTGTAGACCTAATATTTCAAACCAGCATTGTACAGTTTTAACTCTGCATGAAGAAGCAGTAGAAGTTTAGTGCAACAAAAACCAATAAATTTCATTATAATTAATAATGTCGTTTCCAGAAAGCTAAATATCGAACTTTGAAGGCAAATATTTTGAAATGATGACTTATGACTATGACTTAATCTCCCAGAAAAACATAGTTTACACCAATACTAGCTGAGTGTTGTTGCAGTATAATTAATATTCACTCCTCATTTGAACATTTCAAAGACTAAAAATTAACACAAAATATTTTGAATACTTAAAATATCTGCAAATTGCAGAAGACTGAAACCATTAAATAAATGAACACAAAGTCAAATATTCTCAAAATACCGCTATCTTTTGAGTTCAGTTACATACTTATGTACTTATATACTTATATACTTACATACTCATATACTTGCATACTTAGGTATACTTAAATACTTATTTGTCTAACTTTCGATATGCTTTTACAAAAGTTGAACATCTGCTTGGTAAAAAGAAAAAAATGCTATCTCTCTCAAAGTAATTCCGTAGAAGTGCGCAAAGAAGGCAATCACCGCGTACAGCTGCCTTGGCGGCGTATAGCGATTTTTTTGGCAACACCGTTAAATATGCGCTGGGGTTAATTGGTGGCGCCATAAATCGAAATGCACTAAAGTTGTGGCGAAACTTTTGCGTGAATCAAGCCAAAAAAGTGCAATATGCAGAATTTGATAATTATTAAAAACGGACATACAGACACTTGTTTGGGTGTGTAACAAATGAAGCCATGTTTTAAGACGAAAGTTTTCGTGTAATTTGATGCCGCGGAGTTCAAGCGACTGTTGCTTTCACTTTCACTTTCTTTGAGAAAAAAATATCAAATTAAAATTTACTTTCATTGACTGTAGACTGCTGTGAATTGAATAAAAGTAAAAGAAAACACGTCCAACTTGAAAAAAAATTCAACAAAATTTCTGCGCCTGCTGATATGTAGTACGAGGTTAACATAGTTAAAGTATTTTGCAAATGAAGGACATTTATGACCATAACATATTAATAGCAGAGGTCTTAACCATGTTAGTAGTAAATATATTGCTTTACTGTTGGTGAGTAGGAAATAAATTTTCTCTATGATTTCTGCAAATTATGTTATTTTTCGTGTAGAGGTCATTTAACTCAGTGCTACATTTACACTGCTCGTAAAGCATTTTCACTTCAAGTACTCCAACATAACTGTTGACATCCCCAGCCACCATAAATTCAAATGTAACTACCGTTATATTTTCCACTTAGCGAGTTTTGCTTATTGCTTACATTCATACGATAAATATGCACTTATGCATAATAAAATAACAGTACAATGTGACTTGTCCGTAAAGGTGAAAGAAATAAACGTTTCTGCGCTTTATTGTTATTACAAAGAGTTTTTGTTGTTGGTTGGGATGGGTTGTAAATTTCAGCGTATGTTTGATAGGTATATGGGAGCTAGTGGGAGTAATAACACAATTTCGCCCATTTTTGGCACAGATGCACAATATTAGAAGAAAACAAGTAAGGAAGGGCTAAGTTCGGGTGTAACCGAACATTTTATACTCTCGCAATTTATTTATTTAACTTTGTTTATATTATATAATACACAATTTGACCCACATATTCGTCATATATATTGTATAAAGTCCATTGAAAGTAGGAAACCATAATATTAGGTTAGAAGCACCAAGGTCCTCGTGTTCGCTATATGGGGCCTTAAAAACCTATGGTCCGATATCGGCGATTTTTAGAATGGGGCTGCCACACTATTAACATAGAATTTGTGCAAAGTTCTGCACCGATATCTTCACTAGTGCTTACTTTATATATTGTAAAGTAAACGATTCAGATTGTCTTCAAAGTTCTCGTATATAGGAAGTAGGCGTGGTTGTGAGGCGATTTGACCTATTTTCACAACATATCATTGGGAAGTAAGGAAACTATTACAAACCTAGTTTCATTGAAATCGGTCAAGTAGTTTCTGAGATATGGTTTTTGAACCATAAGTGGGCGACGCCACGCCCATTTTCCATTTTGTAAAAAAATCCGAGTGCAGCTTTCATCTGCCATTTCTTATGTGAAATTTATTGTTTCTCACGTTTTTCGTTAGTGAGTTAACCCACTTTTAGTAATTTTCAACCTAACCTTCGTATGGGAGGTGGGCGTGGTTATGAGCCGATTTCTTTCATTTTTGGACTGTATTAGGAAGTGGCTAACAAAACGACTGCAGAAATTTTGGTTTATATAGCTCTATTGGTTTGCGAGATATGTACAAAAAACTTGGTAGGGGGCGGGGCCACGCCCACTTCCCAAAAAAATTACATCCAAATATGCCCCTTCATAGTGCGATCCTTCATACCAAATTTTATTTCCATAGCTTTATTTATGGCTTAGTTATGGCACTTTATGGGTTTTCGGTTTTCGCCATTTTGTGGGCGTGGCAGTGGTCTGATTTTGCTCATTTTCGAAACCAACCTTCCTATGGTGCCAAGAAATAAGTGTGCCAAGTTTCATTAAGATATCTTAATTTTTACTCAAGTTACAGCTTGCACAGACGGACGGACAGACAGACATTCGGATTTGAACTCCACTCTTCACCCTGATCACTTTGCTATATATAACCCTATATCTAACTCGTTTAGTTTTGGGTGTTACAAACAACCGTTATTAACAAAACTATAATACTCTCTTTAGCAACATTTGTTGCAAGAGTATAAAAATTTTCTCTTTGACTTTCTATAAAATATCTGAGATGTTTACCGTTATTTTTAGTAAAAACATTTCCATTTGCACTGAGGTCTTCATGTTCGATATCAGATGAAGTCTCTTGTTACATGAAAAGTAGGCGTGGTTAGGAACCGATTTCTCCCATTGTACTATGATAACATCAGGGTCTCAAGTAAGTAGTATGTACGAACTTTAGTTGAAATTGGTCGAGTAGTTCCTGAGATATGATTTTTGTCGCGCGAAAGTGGACGATAATTCATCGCGCCATCTCGATTATTTTGGTATATATAACCCTCGTCGAACTCGTCTAGTTTTAGTTAACACAAACCTTTATGTGATTTAAAAATTTCCCGCAAGTAGTCACTCTTGCTCCGAAAGCCTTCAGCCGTGAATTGATATATACATATGTATGTATGTAACTTTCTATATAAAAGTATATTTTTCATAGCGCCACCTCACTTTACAACGTCGCCACTCAACGCTCACAGGCTTAACAGTATTGAACGAGTGAAATCCAATCAATAAAATTGATTGCTTGAAAAGAAATGAAACAAAACCGGCAGAGGGGAAGGGTGGCCGCACAGTAAAAATAAAAGCGAAGAATTCCATAGAGGTGCGGAAATTGTGTCACAGGTGCATAAAATCAGTGGGAGTAGTTAAGCCTTTACCACTTGTTGTAATCCCCTCTCACTCAATCTCCTCCTCTCTACCACTCTACCCTCTCTTTCTCTCTTGCATTTTAGGTGGTCTTTGTGCAGCGCTATGAAATTCCCCAGACGAATGTCGCAACGTTGCAGAAATTTTGCAAAAAATCATTTGCCGTTCAACTGGTGGGATTGGCTACAAATGCAACGCTGTCGCCTTTGTTGTTGCTGTTGTATGTGTGTAAGTTATTGCAAAGTTTTTTTTTCACAAATATACATATGTACATACCACATGCCGTACATAACCTAAAAATAGGCGTGTATGTGAAGCGAGTCGATTGCACTAAGTCGAACGAGTTAATGAGTAGGGGCAATCAGGTTATATTTTTAATTGGACTAAAGCAGGTTGATGGTAATGGTGGTTGGTGGTTAACAAGAGACAGGTGATTGCATTTCCATTAGGTTTGTGCGGCTACAGGCTTATTGATTCATACTTGCTGATCATTATAGTGATTTCTATATATTCTCTGTGTGTTGTTGTGTAAGAGAGTTGGTACGAAAGTGGCACAAAAGTGAAATGAATCATAGAGAATAAATGATGAATCTAAAGAAGAAAATTATATTTTAGTGATTTAGATGTGCCACTGCACTAGTTTCTGCTCGGTTGATTGGAATTTATTAACCGAACTGGAGTAAGTTGTTGACATTTATTGAGGGATTAAATTGGATTGTGGACAATACAATATCTTAATTAACTGCTCTCAAGATTATTATACAAATATGAGTATTTCTTCTTGGAATTAGCAAATATTGTAAGTAGGATACTTCTAATATTTCCTGAGAAAGGAAATATAAAGCTTTAAATCATTATAGACAAAAAATTCATTGCCTTAAATTATGCTCATCAATTTTGAAATTTATTCTCTTCAACGAATTCTCAAGTTTCCCCTTCTTTTATATTAATATAATTACATCAATAGACAGTTGAGAGCTTTAGAATTGTGTAAATTCGACGAATTCTCGAGTATTTGCCTATTTACGCAAATACAATTAACGCTTAATAATAAATAAACAGTAATTATTTATAAAAGACGTCATTAAGTACGAGCTGCTAGAAAAACGTTATTAAGTGAGTACAAATGAATGACCAAATAAGAAAGTGGTGAAGAGTAAACAATTAATTTTCATTAAGTTAAGGAGTAAAATGCGAGAAAATAATTTAGTAAATCGTTGAATTGCGTTAATAAGCAAAAATGTTTACAAATATTTACTAAATTAATGACTATCTATTGAAATGTATTTTTTCTGTTTCAATTTTTGATGGAGTTAATTAAATTAAAATTGATAGATGATTGCTAAGACTTCTTCTTTCGACTTACTTTAATGCGCCAATAAATACTGGTTGAATATTATTTAATTTTTTATTTTATTTTCATTTAAGCACACAATCCTTTTTATTGCTTCTCGGTTCTTAGAAGCCAAAACTCAATAGTAAGTAAAATTTAAGTTTTCATATCTCAGAATCTCAAATAAATTGGAATGGTATACATTTGAATGCAATAAAATCTGGTGATTTGGGTGAACAAAGTTTGTTATTTAATAGTTTTTTTTCGAGCCAACAGCTACATGCATGTGTAGACTGATAAAGTTTTCGGATATATGTGTATATAAAAAGAGAATTCCACATATGTGGTGTGTTCAAAAAATAACGGGAATTTAAAAAAATTGTTACTTTTTGTTTATTGATATACATCCCTCTGAAGAACGATGTTCAACTGTATTCATTGCTTACTTTGTCTGTAGCAGTCGCTAAGGCTAGTCGTATTTTTATGAGTTTGGTGATTTTCGTTTGTTAAAAGCTCACTCTTCGTTGCTTGTTCGTGAATTCTTGGTCAAAAACAATATTGTGACGATGCCCCAGCTTCCATATTCACCACTATGATTCCGTGTGGATTTTTCCAGTTTCCAAAAATAAAGATTAAATTATTAGGTCTACAACTTTGCTTATGTCGTTTTCCAATAGATGTCTCTAGGGTCAAATCGATTAAATCGTTTTATATCGATCTTGGACATTTGTGTCAACATTAACCCAACAAAATATTTGTAGAGATCCCAAACTTATTCTCAACAGAAAATGTCACTTTTTGAGCCGAATTCTCGACATTTGCGGGAATGTCTCTAGGGTCAAGCACTGGTCGATTAAATCGATTAATTCGTTTTATGTCGATCTTGGACATTTGTGTCAACATTAACCAAACTTATTCTCAACTGAAAATGTCACTTTTTGAGCCGAATTTTTTTAATTCCAAGAAAAGTGCGGCTGAGGCTCATCGACATTTGTAGCCGTTTTTATACAAAAAAAATTAAATTTACAAAAAAACGGCGGATGGAAAGTTGTAGACCTAATAAAAGGCTGTTGGTTGAAAAGTGTTAGGACTACTTTGAAGACAAAAGCATTAATGTAAACGAAAGAATAAATATTTTTTCAAAATACGAAAATTCCCGTTATTTTTTGAACACACATCGTATGTCCATCTACAGCAAGATGACGCTGGTTTAGAAAATTATTTTCGGAGTATTGAAATTTACTCGTATATATGTGTGTTAGCAAACACAGTTTTGCATATTTTGTGTATTAGAAACGGTTGTCAATGTTCCAAACGCCTGTTTGTGACAGCTAGGCGATGAATAGGGTATACATATATAACCATATAACAGTGCGTAGGACAGTGAGTAAATTTATGGAATTAATATTTTTAAAAGTTGGATAAAAGAATGTTAGACATGTTTATTTTGCTTTTTTTGTGAAATTTCAATTGTGTATGACAGGCGAGAAATCTTCTTTAGTACCCATGATTGATTGTGAAACTTTTTAGTAAAATCCACTGAAAGTTCTTTCGCTCTCCACAAAGCTCAGTTGTCAATAAAAACTAGTTGGCTTATATAAATTATATATATTATTTATATAACGTAATTGCTACCATTTTTTTTACGATTTTATAAATTCTCCGCTCTATTTGTGCGCATCAAAGACACAATACATGTTGCCACACTTTGTAGTTGTGTCTGCTGCAGCGGTTGGTTTAATTGATTAATGAAAACAGTGAAATTCAATAAAACTGTCAATTTCCGCAAAGCTAGCAACATTCACATTTGCAATTCACTTACTTTGTTGCTACTTTTGTGCAGTTATCGCGACAAAATCAATATAGAAAACGGCTAAGTGACCAGTCTACAGCACACAGAGGACATTAATGACGTTTTTTCTTGCTGTGCTTAACAGTTATCCACCGCCCACCACATAAAAACATATACATACACGCCTACCATTTGCACTCAACCCAGCTGCGCGGCCGCCTTAAAAGGCTCACATTTAGACCATTTCCTGCAACAAAGCTTTGCTAACTGAATTTTCCCAATCCACTTAGGAGGAGGAGGACAAATAAGTAGGCGGAAAAGCGCAAAAATCCTTTTCCTTTTTCATTTTCCCTTCAAATGGTTTTTGTTTTCATCTGTATTTGTATTTACTGGTTTTATTTGTTTGTTTGTCAAGCCGCACCTGCTTTCGAAATTATGCCGCGTGGCTCATTTGAAGGCGCGCAGCAATAAGAAAGCGTGCTATCTGTGCTTGATTATTTAGCTTAATGCTATGCGTGTGTTTGTAATGAAATTAGTTTTACTATTGGCCACCAATTTCAACTGAGAGACTTATAGTATTCCTCTTGATTTCGTCGTTGTTTGAGTTGCGTGACATGCATGACATATTGACTACTGCTGCTCTCCTTTCTAAGGGACTGATGTGTGACGTCAATCAAATTGCCGGTTTTGGCAGACAAAACAAACCAACAAATGAACTGACATATTGACAGCACAACGTGTAAATGACAAATCAAATCATGGCTGACAAGAGGCGAATGTTGTGTTTTTGTTTAAAAGTGGAAAGAAATATTTGAACTAGTAGACCCTGGATAGGGTGTATTTTGGATCTAATACAACTTTTTAATGAATAAGATTCTGTAAAAATAGAAATGTGTATTAAAATATTTGACTAGAGGAATTAGAAAAAAATAGTTAAGAAAAAGGCTATCATAATTATACCCTGAACAGGGTATATTAAGTTTGTCACGAAGTTTGTAACACCCAGAAGGAAGCGTCTGAGGGCCTATAAAGTATATATATAAATGATCAGTATGTTGAACTGAGTCGATTTAGCCATGTCCGTCTGTCTGTCTGTCTGTGTATATACGAACTAGTCCTTCAGTTTTTAAGATATCGTTTTGAAATTTTGCAGATGTTATTTTCTCTTCAAGAAGCTACTCATTTGTTGGAACTGCCGATATCGGACCACTATATCATATAGCTGCCATACAAACTGAACGATCGGAATCAAGGGCTTGTTTTTTACTTACATTTTCTTACGTCTTTAGATTTTCTTAAACACATAGTTACTAAGAGAAATGCACCTGTGAAGGGTATATTAGCTTCGGTATAGCCGAAGTTAACGTTTTTTTTTTTTGAGAACTTGAGAAACTATAAAATCGTTGGACAATATCAAGACGTCCAACAAAATGTACCGAGTAGCTCAGCCCAACAGCATGAATGATTTGAATATGTAGACATTGAAGCCATTTGAAATGTTCTTGTTTAAGGTTAGATCTCCTGGCACCCTTTAATAAAAAAATCTTTCAAGCCTGACACCCTATAAAAATTATATTTCTCATATTCATGACATCAAGGTGTGTTCAAAAAATAACGGGAATTTTAAAATTTCGCGGAATCAGAGAGTCACTGTCAATTATTTTTAATATGTTGATATACATGTCACAAAAGTACGATAAAATTTTCAAAAGAATATTCCCGTTATTTTTTGAACACAACTCGTATAGCTGAATTCTGTGCATTGACCGATTAAATTTGAACGTCAGTCAAATACAAGTAAACTCACCCAGCATTTTGCCGCAGGACATGTACGAATGACAAAGCAAACAGTTAAATGAGCCACAATACCAAGAGAACATTAGTAATAAGCAATGGGATGATTTGTTCATATATGTATAGGTAAAATATATGTGTGAGGAACAACTTACAGCTGTTTAGAAAAGCAACAACAAAAAATCGATTTTATTCCGCTTATTTACTTACTCATTTCTACACTACTTGTAAATATATACTATGTATGTTTATTATATTCCTGTGAGTTTTTTTTTCGTCATCGCTTTACTTATGCATGAAATGTTTATTGTTTGCTTGCGGTGTTGATTACATATTTCAAATGAGTAAATATCTGCAGACATTTGGCTGTAATGCGTACTTAATCACCAGTAGTATGTAAGTGTAGTGAGCAGTTAATCAGTAGAACAAGTGTAATCGTTTTGTAAACTGTTATTGTAACTGGTAATGTATAATATTATATATGAATAAATACACAGCTGAATGTGTGTAAGCATGCTGCAGTGTTGTTATTATATATTGCAATTGTGAGACTCAGTGAATTTCCTTTAATATACAGTTATGTATATCAAGCAGATAACTCATAATTAATAACGTCTGGCTTTCATCATCCAAAATAATATATGGTTATAATATCTCTTGATATATATATTGCTCAGTATAAACAAAGATTTACTGCTATAAAGTGCGTACATTTCAGCAGCTATTAACAGTACATATTGATGTCAACTCACAAGCCCGTAGATAGCTACTACACAACCCTGCAATTATAGTATATGACAAACAAAATTATAGTGGTTTTAAAGCTTAGCGTAATTAAAACGAAACCGACCCCAACAAACAAAACAAAGTAGCTTCAATTACATTTAAATTATTGTTTGCTCTTTGCGTTTAATTGCCTGCTTTGCTCTTTGGGATTTCACAGCCAGCAATTAATTCTTGTAGTTGGGTTTTATTGTATGCCAACTTGGCTGTAGAAGGCGTTGCACAGTGTTGCATTTACGTCATAAGAATGACAAGATATATACATATATATATATATAATAGAAGAAGTCCGAAAGTTGAAGGAAAATATGAGTGGGTCAGATTTCATTATGTTTTATGTGAGTGGCTCAAGTTATTTTCTAAAATATTAATTGGTGTTTATTCATTTATTTTTAGAGTGTTTACTACTTGTTAAATAATTTTTTTTTTATTAACAAAGGGACTTGAACCTTCAAGCACTACAGAACAACCACGGAAAGTTTTTTATTAAGGGGTTATATACAGTTAGAATTTTCAAAAAATCGATTTTTTTTTTAATTTCACTTTCTTAATGAACATATATTTAAGAATACACACAGAAAATTTCATATCGTTCCGGTGAATATTTTCAAAGTTACAAGCAAATTTGAAAAGGCGTTTCAGAGTGCTTGGAAGTACAAGGTCCGAGCGGCAGCGCGTTTTTCTCAAAATGGTGTTTCAAAGTCGTTGACCAACATTACTCGAAAACGGCTAGACCGATTAGTCTCAAATTTTAACACGACCTTCTTAAATATATTTTTTAGTAATTAATCGAAGACTTTTTCTCTCCGATAAATATTTTTTTTTTTATAAACAATTTAAGGCCGAAATTTCGGTGAAGAATCGATTTTTTTTTTTTTTGAGAAACCGCCATTTTGTCAAAATATTTTATTTTGCTTATTCCTTCGATTAATTACTAGATTTAACATTATTTTAACGAAATCTGTTTGGTTTTTTAATTTCATATGATCCAGTTCCGAGATATAGTGGTCACCGCAAAACGTCTTTTTTGAGAGGAGCTCCTGGAGATCAGCTGTAGCTTTTTTTCCAATAAATATTTTTACTAGTACTAAGTCTTAAAATAGAGTTAAAAGATACTTTCTCAGAAAAAATTCTGGAAAATTCACTTTTTTTCGGCCGTCTAACTGTATATAATCCCTTAAAGGAAACACACTTCGAGTTTATATCTCCTAGAAACTTCCACTTTTCAAAACATTCAATAGCGCACTAATTTGGTACGATAGCTTGACCAGCTGTAATATTTTTCCGGTTAAAATAATTCTATATAAGGAAATATAAACCCCTTTTCTCTATTTCACCATTTAAAATCACTTTCCTAACTATCCATTCACTTAAAACCCAAAAATACATTCATGAAAAAAATCAGTCATACGCCCTGTATTACCTTGCCATACATTATAAAGCAATTTACCATTTATCGAGGTGTGTCTGTTTGCTTGTCAACATATATGAACGGCAAACCTTTTTATCGCCAAATTAAGCAATTGTATACATGCCATTGTCGTAATATAAACTACAACTAATCAAAAGACCAGGTGAAGGTTACAATGAAGCGATTTGTACGAAACTCACACACACACACATACGCACACATTTCGCTTAGACACTAGCGCTTGCACTAAAAATCGTAGAACCGCTACACGTACAATATGTGTGAAAATGAAATGAATGAAAGAAAATCAAATCAAAGGAAATAAAATGAAATGTAATGAAGTGCAGTGAAGCGGCAGAAAGGTGAAAGCATAAAAGCAAAAGTAGGCAATTGGTTAACAATGAATAAGCCATAGTAAAGGTAAAATGGTAATGAAAGGCGCTTCGGAATTAAAATTGGTTGTTTTCAAGCTGTTAAATGGATTAAAAATTTTAGCGTCAAAGTATATGCGGGGTGTGTTTAACATAAATCCAAAAATTATACGATATTGGTATATGTTTCTATCAGCAAGAACAAACGTTGTTACGGAATTCATGCAGTGCTTGAAATTGAGAGTTTTTTGGACGTGATCTAACATCTCTACTTAGTATATAATAGAAAAATATTTCCCTAATAAAAGCCAATCCTTGAAATATGAGCCTCTTGATAATCTAAGGTATGGCAATAACAAGGAAATTAATAAAGAGAAGAGAGTGTTTCAAATAAATTTTAGTTGGAGTATTTGTAAAACGCTTCCCAACTTTCCCAACGGATATACACAACAGGAAAAAATTAAGGGATAAAAAAAAAATTCGAAATTTTTGGGCAAATTTCAACAGGCCGTAACTTCGAAAGAAATGGTCGTACCAGAAGGAAATTAAATCGAATTATCGATAAAGAAGGAAATTATAGCTCCAAGTGTCTAGTTTTTGTATTATAACTTTAAAAATGTTTAACCTCTGCGGTTTTTGAGTAATCGAAGAAAAACCAGCAACAAAAAAATTTTCAAAATTTTTTTTAGTTTTTTTAGTCTGCGGGCGTGGAAAAATTCCTTTAGCTTAACCATAAGGATCGGATACTTTGCTCATTTAGCTTTAATTTGGTTTTTTGAACACCTCGATACGTCCACTTCTCGCCGAAATATCGATCTTCAAATGGAAAAGGATCCTTTTGTCTTTGATTATCGATATCTCAGCAACCAATGATCGCACAAAAAGTTAAAGGTGGGTTTCAAGAACTTGAATGAATTCTCCTTAACGACAAGCCATTGTTTTTCCGAAAAAAATTTATTTCTTATTGTCACATGAATTTGAAAATGCAACAAAAAAGGTCTTTTGGTGGTTTTTTGGAAAATCGAGCGCTAGAGCGAAAATATTGAGGAAACCACTAATGTTAAGTGTGCCTTTTACAGTTCAATATGTCCACAAAATCCCTACAAATCAAATTAATCCAGTCAGCCGTTTTTTATGTTTCACTCGATCGAATTTTTGAAAAAATTAAAGGATCACGTATTTTGCTCTGAAAAGCTCATAATTTAAAAAAATGAGAAAAAAAATCGTTTTTCCTAGCTTTCTCCACATTTTTGCTCCAGAAAAAGCTTAAATTTAAAACAAACAAAAAAACAAGTTAAGGGAATTCAAGAAACCATCGCCCAATCAAAAAGTTAATGCCCCCAATCGAGTTTCGATCTTTCCTCCGATAAATTTCGTCTAACCATGATTGAAAATTAAAAATGTAAAAAAATTTCAATTCTGACCAAAAAAATTTAAAAAAAATTCTTTTAGTGCAAAGTAATTAGTCTTGAAAAAAATGTTAAATTAAGCGATTTGCTAAGGATTCGTAAAAAGTAAAATAAAAAACAATCTGCGATAAGCGTGTGAAAAAAATCGAATTTCATTACTTTTACTAATTTTTTTTAGCCGGGTTGTTTGCTAGAAACATTAAGGTTATATAGTTAACCGATCTGAACAATTTCTTCGGAGATTATATTATTGCCTTAAGCAGTAAGCCATGTCAAATTTCGTGAAGATACCATTTCAAATGCGGAAGTTTTCCATACAAGCTATTGATTCCGATCGTTCATCGTAACATCTGTAAAATTTCAAAACGATATCTTAAAAACTGAAGGACTAGTTCGTATATATACAGACAGACAGACGGACATGGCTAAATCGACTCAGTTCAACATACTGATCATTTATATATATACTTTATAGGGCCTCCTACACTTCCTTCTGGGTGTTACAAACTTCGTGACAAACTTAATATACCCTGTTCAGGGTATAGTTATGCAATTGAAAGAACCGCCCCAAGATTGCATAACATCAAATGATTACTATTATTGTATTTATAATATTAAAAAAAAATCCCGTTATTTTTTGAACATAACTCGTAAACGCTCTTTTTATATATTATAGTATATCTACTATCTCCAGCACTTTATATTAATAAAAAACGTTTTTAATCATTCAAAGCTCGAATTGAATGTGACCCATTTGCACCAAAATTTTATCCATTGCAAGTATGTAGACTGTATACATATATTCACCAGTAAATTACGTTATAGACGAGAGCGCATAAATTCCGCACAACACTCACGGTTAGCAGACGCTCGTACTTTAATTGGTTGCGCGTTCGCAATTTATTTTCCGGACACAGGATATTTTAGTTAATTTGCACTTGGTGCGAACGCGAAAAATAACGATTAATTAACATTTATAAATCGGTAGCAGCAATTTATCCAAACACATTGTGACACACATATGCTCAAGCAATATTAAGCTCAAGCAATGTGTGCGCGTATAACGCTATTATATATTTAAAGTAATTTATTACGGCCACGTTCAATGGCTGCTTGATTTCAAATTAATTTGGTGTTAATAGTGGCGGCCGCCAACGAAATTGTTCACACGCCTCGGCTTGTTTGCTAAAATACACACAGTTTTGACAACATTATTGAAGTGAAATTTATGCAATTTAGTTAAATTGTTGTTTCGTTGGACAAATTGTTGTTTGGCTTGACAAATTAGCGACGCATTTTTTTGCTTTTGCCTTCATTTTCATTTTGCTTAATAAATTACTGTTAAACTAATAACAGTTTGTTGCATGTACTGCTGCTTAAATAAATGTTGTTGTTGTTTTACGCGAAAACTTTGCATTATTCGACGACTTCGCACATTAATTTTGTTTGTGTGGCATTGAAAATATGCTTGGCAAATTAAAAGTGTTAACTATTTTATTTTAATATTTTTTGTATGAAAAATTAAGCAATATATTTTACTTTAACTCAAAATCTTTCAAAAATGTTCAAAAAGTAACGAGAATTTTCGATTTTTAGAAAAAGGTCACATGGAGTAATGTCTTGTTTTTGGCCAGGAATTCATGAACAAGCAACGAAATCTGAGCTTTTAAGGCAGTAGTCTGCTTTACAGGCTTAAAAAAATCGATTTTTTTGTTTTGTTTTAAATCTCTTCCAAAACTATCCAAGAATATGTCTTTAAAATTCCATATAATTCGACATATTTTCGAAGCTAGAGAAGTTTTATTGGCCGAGCGTCGAGCAGGTGCGAATGCTCAGGCAGAACTTTAAAGCGCGTTTGCTCGAGTTTTCATTTTCACAAGTGTTAGAAAACGGTGCCGGCGATAGCAAAAATAATATATGTCCGATCGAAAAAAAAACCAAAGTGATCTAGCTTCAGTATTAAATTATCTTCTATTTGAACTAGACAAAAGTAGTTGAAGTTGGACAAAAATATTATTTAAACGACTTGTTTTGCAACTTAAAGTCAATTTTTTTCTTAAAAAAGTGATTTTTTTTTCAAACTTCGAAAAAATTTGGAATTTTTTTAACTTCTTCGGTATATTTGTAGTTCATAAAGAAAATAAACTTATAAAAATTAAAAAGAAAATTGGTTCGACTGTTTCAGATGCATCGCAAGACCTCCATCACCGGCTCTGATTTACAAGTGCAGACTCCAGGCGCTCCAGAAAAATACTTGCAACTTTGAAAAATTTCAATATTTTTTAGTAATAAATATTGTTTTTTAAACCTTAAATATAGGACACTATCGTCTTAAAATTCCGTTTATCGCAATCATTTCCTTCCCTTAAAAAAAAAAATTGCTACAAAACGCTATTTTTCGGCTTCTAAAGCAGACTACTGCTATAACATGTGAAAATTGCCTCATAAAAAAATTGGACTCTTGAACAAAATTCCCGATATTTTTTGAACACACCTCGTATGTGTCCAGGTATGACTTACTGTCTTCCCTAAATAAAAGCGTTGGCGGAACGTTTTTTACCGCTCAGCGTGCCACATCCCTAAATAAAAGCGGAACCTTTACGTCAAATATCAAAATGTTTACTTGAATTGTTGTTGTGAAATTTTATTGTACAGAGAAACTTTGTTTTTCGCAGCCAACTTTACTTCGGAACGCGCTGTCAAAATAGAAATTTTCAACCGCTCAGCGTCTCCGTCGCGTTATTTAGGTATGCGCCATACAAATTGTACGGGCATGTTAATTTTTTGACAGTTATTTGCCGCTGCCGCTTTTATTTAGCGAAAGCAATAAGGTAAAGCAAATATATAAACATTTCAAAATTTGTCCAGTTGACCCCAGACCATTGTTGTTCTTGTAGTATATCGTGTATTGTAAAATAAATGGGTGTGTTAATAGCATGACATAATTACGAACTAACTGACTAACTTTCCAACTATGCACCTTTTCGCTAACAAATGACTCGGACACAGGAAAAAGTATCCGTTTGCATCGCAACACATACACATAGAATACACCTATATCTAAAGGCTAGCAGTACAAATTGTGTAGGTCACATAGAAACTGTTGAAGTTGAGTTTTTCCAAACATAAATTACTCTGTTGTTTTCTATTTAGTGCTGTCTACAGTAGTGAAATGTACAGCTTTTAATCTTTGCTTGCCAGCACATACTCGTACTCGAAAAGTGTAAAGCAGACTGCACGAACATCATTTATTGTTGGCTTATTAACCTGCATTTACACTGAGTCACTTTTATGTTGCCACAGCTCGAATAACGGTGGCGAGGTGCATCCTAGTTGGTCATTCAAAACGAAAAAAAGTGTTGCCTTTGGTTATTTGTCACTTTAACTGCTTTCATAGTGGTCGCAGTGTAAATGTACGAGTAACGAGTACACTTGCCGGCAGCAAAATATACATATAGTCAATATGGGTAGAGTACAAAGACGCCACTAACGTTTTATGTAGCATACTTTCGAGCGCCTACAGTGTGTGTTTCATGAAAACTGATTGGCTAGTTAATAAATACATCAGCATTTTGCATTTAGCGTAAGTTTGTGTGTTAGTGCCCGTATTTGCAAAGACTTTTCTTACTTCAGATTTTGCTGAATCTAGCCTTCGTTTAAACGATTGTAAACCATAAACTTTGATGTGTTTGCGGCCAGTCAGGCATACTGAAAATATGCAAATTACTATGATATGCTGTCATGATATTAATATGCATAAAGTTATTTGTATTAGTTTGCTTAAGTGAATTTCTATGCATATTAATTTCTTGCTCTGCCTGGAAGTATGTGAAGTAGAGGCAGCCTATTAGGCAGTGTTGTTCTATATGTTAAAATAAATATATTTTTTTGTGTAGCTGGCACAATTTTTGTAGAGACTATGATTACTTATTTCATATTCCGACGGAAAATCAATTTGAACGTGCATTTGCATACGATTTTTGTACAAAATTTGAAAAAGTGTTTTATTTTTATAAAAGAAAATTGTTTATTTTCAACTGAATTTTGACACATTTTTATTGGTATTAAATGGATTAAGCTCTAGAAATATTTTGTTGAAATTTAAATTAACATATTTTTAGTTTTATTCAATTAAGAAGGCATTAAGTTTATGTGAATGGACGACAAAAAGCGATATTGTCACTAATCGTTTAAATGGAAAATTATTTAAAATATTTTAATGCTTGAAATTTGGTCTGTCTATTATATATATGTTTTGATTACTATTATTATTGTTGTTTATTTGAAGAAAGGCATGCCATGCAATTGCTCATTACAGCAATAAGTGTCAGTAAATAGATAATAACAGTGGATGTAATCATGTCAAGTGATTGACTTGCATATGTTTTGCAGAAATTGATGAACCCACCTGCTGATACACAACAGGTTCCAAGTATTAGTAACATATATAGCTTCAATGTCTAACCACTTATGAATAAATATGTAATACAAATTAAATTTACGAGTAAACTCTAGCATACCCGTTGAAAAAGAGTTATAGAATTACATTGCAATCATTTGCACATTCAAGCACCGCTTCAACTATTCTACCTTAACTTATGCGTGTCACGCACAATAAATTCCAATCAATCCATGCCGCATATACCAGTGCGTATAAATTGATTTATTTAATTCCATTTGGCAATTGCAACTATTGTGTGTTGTAAGGTAAACAAAGTTTATTTGTTGATGGCGCTATGTGATAAGTGACACCAAAGTAAATAAATTGAGTACAAGTGTTGGAATTTCAAATATCTAAGGTTAACACAAAAGGATGATATCCATAGAATATAATAATACAATGAAGGCATAGAATGCTGAAAATTGTAAATAATAGATACCACATAAAATGTGAGTTTCAAGTACCTAAGACAAGTGTTCCACATAATTTAGCAGTTGGCTAAGAAATTACTCATACGCACTGTCGAACTTTGAATTTCGAGTTGTGAAATAATGGATAAATAATAAAATTTTTGTTGAAAGTTTTTTGCAAAATCTTTGAATTTTCATAATATTGCAGCTTAGATAATCACATTAAGGGGTTAGGGTAAGTCAGAGACACGAAAAAATGGGAATTTTCAGTAATTTTTTTTTTGCTACTAAATCATGTTATGATAGAATAGTAATAATATGGCATTATTATACAATGTTTTGACTTAAAGTCCCGAAAATTTGAAAAAAAAAAATTATAATTTCCACAGTTATAGCTGTCTGTGTTGACCCAGTTTCCAAAAAAAGGTCCTTGCGGTGACAATCATAAGTCCTTGGAGATTCATCTAAAATCAATCGGATAAAAAAAAATAGTTTTATAAATAGATAATCCTGGGCCTGAATCAAACCTTTTTTTTCAAAAATTAACAAAATGGCGGCACCGAGAAAAATCAACAGTTAATTAATCTTGCAAATCGAAACTTTTGAAAAAAAAAATCTTTAGTTCAGGCCTGAGTTTATTATGCATTCTAAAAGCTGTAGAAATTTCATTAAAATCTACTGTGCGGTTTTCGAGTTACAGTTGTCACCAGTTCAAAAAACATAGTTTTGAGAAAAACGCATTTAAAGTTTCACACTAGCGTGTTGGAGTGCCCGAACGCTCGTTGTTATTTGTCGAATAACTCTAAAAGCAATAACCGGATCAAATTTTCAGAGTACATTTTTATGATATTACACTTAACGAAAATGTAAAAAAAATAGATTTTTTGAAAATTCTGACTACCCTAACCCCTTAAAATTTAAAATTTCGCGAGTCCAACTGTCAAACATTTTTTTGGCTGATGGCATAAGTGCATAAGTCCGAATGCGGACTATTTTGAAAGCGACAACAGAATAAATAAATATTTTTTTCAAAAAATCTAAAATTCCCGTTATTTTTTGAACACATCTCGTATATACATATTTATATTTATAAAGATATCACGCATTCTCAATACAACCATTCACTAATGGCAGCTCATTATTTCAGTCTAAATACTAGATTTGCAGAAAAGTATTGTCTTTCTTCACCAACTTCCTGGTTATAAAGCATATGCATCAAAGCACTCAGCTTTTATAAGGGTAATTATAGCTACTAACAGTAAAAATACGCAGCATTTTTTGCGGGAAACGAAAGATGAATTCTCATGCACATTCATTTCGTTTAATAAAAACATTTCTTTTATGGCACATAAACTCATAAGAGTCCATATGACTTTTTCATTCACTTCCTTTTCATATGAAATACCAGTGAAAGTATGCGATTATAGAAATGCACGCATAAAACACTACGCTTCTGCATATAAACTGCTTATGTGAAATTATATTAAATTTTTTGCATATTTTTGTTGCATCGAACTATAACGTTGGGAAAATCATAAAATGGTTGAAAGTATATGAATATGACGAGAGTTTGTTAATATAAGTTAATATAGTAAATATAGTATATTAAAAGGTTTAGTGCTTTAATATACTAAGCTTCACAGCAGTTGTATACTTTTATGGCTAAAAAATTTACAGCTTATTGACAAATCTTTTGGCCATAGAAGCGTTTGCTATTTTCTCTACACTATGTAGTACCTTCATCTTTCAATCTTCATATTTACCATATATCATCGCACTATCTGTTGTTAAAGAAAAAAATTGTAAATACCTAGTAATTCCTGCCTGACCCATGCAAGCTCACTGCGTACTCACCAACTTAGGAGAGCTCAAAGCAACTGATTTCGCACATTTGCCAGTATTTTATTTGCTTTGTTTACTCGCACTGCTTATTATAAAATATTTATTCATGTTTTTGCTGCGTCTGCACTGTTGCTTCTCAAATGCCGTGCCGCTACAGTAAGCTCATTTAAGTCTAACAAATGTTGCTCATACGCCAAGGCAGCCAACTATTTATGTAATACAAGAATGTAGCTGTTGCTATTGAGTGGTTACGACGCGCACATTCCTGTTTTTATAACGCCAATTATTTGTAAACAAGCGGAATTAATAATTCGATTTTGCTCAGTAATAATTTTTGCTATAGATTAAAATAAACAATCGTCGCATGCAAGTTCATTTACAGTACGTAATACACGCAGCACGGGATTGGCTCGTATAGTAGCGCTGCAATTTGCTTGTTTACAATTCTATTTAATTCCTCTATAAATGTTTATATATTCGTGTTTGCATTTGGTTAGCTGTGTACGCGATCTCTTGTATAGTTGGCGTGTTTATTTTCTTTTAAATAAAATCTTTATCCACTTAGCGAGGTGGCGTTGTGTGAAAGTAAACAAAATGAAAATGTGTATACCATCGCAAAGCACTTTTTAAAGAGTATATTGATTTTGTTGGCTTTAAAGTTGAAAGGAATATACTATAGGAATACTTTGAAATCATATGAAAAATGAGATATGTGGAAGTTCCTGAAGGCCGTTAATTGGTCACTGCACAGTGGTTCGGCTTGTATGAAGGTGCGGTCATAAATACTTCCCGTTGAGATATCGTTTCGAAATTTTCACCAAAAATCTAGAAAATTATTTTAAATATATAGTAAAAAAATTGGCCCCATAGGACTACTAGGTCCTAAAGCTCCCATAGAACTGTAATTGCCATTATATGGCAATCATGCGCAAAAATACTTATCATGGTCATGGTCGGAGCATCAAAACTTTCAGTAAGGCTTTGTAAAAATATTTAAGAAAGCGATAAACAAGCTGAACATGATTTGTCGTTATAGTTTCCCCCATCCAACCCCCACATTCAACCTGTAAGAATAATATCATATAAACAAATCATGTAGAAAAAAAGCAAATTATCAACCAATTTAATACAGTTCATTTTTTCACTGCCATTCTACAGCCATTATAATTAGAACAAAAACTTATAATGCATCCTCTAGTAAACCGTACATAGATTAAAATAAAGATGGTTTATCCTTCTTTCGAAGCCTTTTTAGTCCAATTATAATGAGTTTGAACAGTTTGAGTTTGAATAGTTAATTCAAAGGCCATTATTATTTTGACGATTACTTCTACATCTGTAAATTTCTTTACCTAACTTTAACACTTTTATTCTCTTAAGACTCTGGTAAAGACAATGTAAAAAAAATCTAACGGGGGATCGCGGGGGAACACAACAAAAACTTTATGCAAACACATTGAAGACGGTTCAAAAAATAGGTTATATAAAACACTAATTTCACATAAAATACAAATCACGTTAGACTTAATTAATTTCACAGGTTAAAATAAATACCTTTAGCTTCAAAAGCCATTAAAAATAATCTTGATTCGTTAACCTGAACAATTATCAGAACAATTTGAAGTGCGTTGTTGCTGCGAATTAAAAAAAAAATGTCTGATGTGCTTTAAAAAAATACAGTTGTTCATGCGTTTAACTCTATTTTTAGAAAGTACCGTTAGATTTTTGGGAAACCCCGGTTTGAAAATAAGAAGTTTGGACAATTTAGAGGCCATCGGTTTACATTTTGTCAAAAAATCTAGAGATGGATTTTTTGATTTTTGGCCTACGGCGGAACCACTGAGCAATTGAAATCTTACAACGATTGTATTTAGTCCAATAAGCAATAATTTTTTTGCAAATGTAACCAATACAAATGTTAAGTTTTCTCATCTCTACTGCGTAGCCTTTGTTTTTAATGTTTCGTTCTACTAAACCAAATTTGAGCAACAGTAAGACGACAGCTTAAGTTTATTCACGAATATAAACATATGGGCAAATATCGGCAGCTACACTTAACATTTTTATTACCTTAAAACATTGACAAATACACTGATAACACTCATAAAGGGGGGATCGTGGGGTAACAAAACTAAATGTCTATTTAAACATGAAAATTACGTTAAAAAAATACACAAAAAAGTATAATCAATCAAAAATACATAACAAATAATAAATCAATAAAGTAAATACCTGCAACAATAAAATGCATTTTAAATAATTAAATTCGGACCTCTATAGCAAATGTTTGACCACTTTGAAATTCAATTTTGTTTTCACAAAAAGATAACTTAGCGCAGTTTCGCTGCAAAATTCACACTTTGCATTCTATTTTTAAAATGTCCCGTTAGATTTGCAGTAAAAACCGGTTTGCCATGAAGAAGCTTGGACATTTTAGAGACGATTTGGTAACTTTTCGCAAATTTTTGTTGTTATGAAATTTTTGAATTTTGTCCTATGGGCGCAACCACTGTGCACTGGAAGGAAAATATCATTTGGAAATTTCATTTTTTAGAAATCAATTAATCAAAATAAACTAAATTCTCCGTCTTCTACTCAAGGCAGACCCTTTTAGAATCCCTGAATATGCACTATCACTACTTCTGCTACTTCATAATAGCTGTTTGACCTTTGTAGTACTCCAGAAATGCGGTGTATTTCTCGGTAAATCAGTTTTTCACTTATTCTGGAATATTAAAAATAATATCATCGCCTAGTACACATATAAATAATGTGTTGACCACAGCTAGTTTAGTGGTCAAATCAAATAAATTATTTCTTAAAATAGCACACGCTAAATTGTGGTAGTGGTTAGTGTGCAGAGTCCCCACTAATAAATCTACAAGATATTCTAATTATGTCACTCTTTATGTACAACCATATATCTACTAATCTACATAAACTCTACTACTCGTATATGCTGCACTCTGCATTTTGCGTATTTGACTGCTTTCAACTCGCACAAACTACTCATAATTATACACGAAATGACAGAAATTTCAAATGTCATACACACACATATTTCAGCACACACACACGAGTGTCGTCGCTTGCATGCCGCAATACGCATACATTATCAGTGCACAAGCTTAGAATTTCGAAGATGTCACTTTGCGTAGCAATGCTTACGCGCCAGATTTTGTGAATTTCCGTTCTCAAAATTTATCATTTGTTGTCAGCGAAGTGTCCTTGTGCTAAAAATACGTACATAGAGCTGAAATGCGGTTACGAAATTTAGGAGCGGGGAAGAGATTGACAGCGGGAGATGAGAACGGAATTTTCCATATATTTACTTACTTTAGAAGTATGTAAGTAGGTATTAACAGATGATATGTGATCCAAATTGTGATCTTATGTAATTAATGGATTTTATATTAGCTACTCTGAGTTAAGTAAATATTTTACTTTGGTTCAATTGGATTCTAAAAACATCACAAAACAAAATATTAAAAATTCATCCAACTTTTGCCTTGTTCATTAGCTTCAATTTCTGCATACCACATGTGCACTAAATACCAACCAACGGTGTCAGTTATTGTTTACTAGTTAACAACTTGCTTACGCACCCCTTACGTGGTTTTGAGTTGGGTGTCCTTCAAGTTTATTTGAAATGCACTTGTGACCAGCAGAGGACGTTGAACGCAACATTGCAACTTAATTAGGTATGGAGGTATGCACAAGAGTGTGTATGTATATATGTATATAAATGAGCATATGCCTGTTTTTGTTGTTAAACCCATACAATAAATTTAAAAAAAGTGGTTTAATATGAGAATGTTAAGTATACGAGGTGGTGTTCAAAAAATAACGGGAATTTTAAACTTTCGAATTTCGGAGGCATAAGTGCATAATGGGCATAATTTTAAAGGGGAAAACATTAACGTAGACGACTGAATCAATATTAAAAAAAAAAACGAAAATTCCCGTTATTTTTTGAACACATATACATATTTTTCAGAGAATTTGTTATTTTTTGTATTTCCGGAAGAAATATTAATGACATCTTTGTCAGTATATTTTAAATACAATTTACAACTGCATTAAAATATATATTAGGTCTACAACTTTGCTTCCGCCGTTTTCCAATAGATGTCTCTAGGGTCAAGTACTGGTCGATTAAATCGATTTATATCGATCTTGGACATTTGTGTCAACATTAACCCAACAAAATAATTGTAGAAATCAGTTTGCATCCCAAACATATTCTCAACTGAAAATGTCACTTTTTGAGCCGAATTCTCGACATTTGCGTGAAATTTTGCTTTTCTTTTTTAATACCAAGAAAAATGCGTCTGAGGCTCATCGAAATTTGTAAGCGTTTTTATACAAACAAAAAAAAAATTTACAAAAAAATATTTGTTTTATTTTTATATTATTGTATTATCTACTCACCTGCAACCGATGTCCATTCATTTACTGTCTTAATTGAATAAACGATTTACTATATTCAAATAAATTTTTTAGAACGCCAATGGCTGCGTGTTGCTCCACTTGTTTATGCTTATTATTTTCTTCACACAAACTTCAAACAATATGTATTCATGTGTAATGAGAATTATTAATGCACTTCATTATGTTGTTGTTGTAATGTTAAAACGTAATTGTTGTTGTATTTTTAATATCCTGTGATACACTAAAATTTTACTTTAATGCTATTTTATGGATTGAACTGTGAAAATACAAAAATAAAATTATATAAATAATTAAGTTAAATTTAAATAATTTTTATTTAAAAAAATATATTTATTTTTATTTTTTTCTTTTTGTTGTTTTTGTCTTCTTGCAATGCATATGTTTTTGGTTTTTTTTTTTACATTACAGCAATTTTCTATTTTCTGTAACATGCCGCTTCAGTTAGCACTTGCACTTGTTTTTATTGCTGTTGTTCTATACTACTAACACAATAATCAAAGAGAGTGAGAGCACAGTTGTGTGTGTGTGTGTGTGTGCGTGAAAAAGAGCGCGAAGCAATGTGATTTTCCAGTTCAATGGCAGTGTGTATAATTTATGTAAAGCAGCAAAGAAATGCAAAAAACGTGAAATTTAAGTAAAAGTTAAACATACGTGCATATAGAGAGACAACACGCTCGTTGATAAAAAAAAAATTTTTTTTTCCTGCTTTCCCTTTAAGTAGTATTGCTGACCTTTATGCCTCTATGCAAAGCAAATTGTGCACGCTGCTTGCAGCTTTCAGTTGCGGTAAGCATGTAAATTCTCCCTCAGCATCTTTCACATGCATATTCTTTACTTCAAATTTTTTGCTTTTTCAGTTGCTAATTTCCAATTTGTATTTAACTTTTACTTTTACTTTTAAGCAAAAAGCTTTTATTTGGCTTAAAGGAAATATATATGTACAAGCATGCTGCTACACACTCACAAACACACACACACACGCTGTCAAAAGTTAGATGCTTCCTTGCACAACAGCTATGCTACACACATTTCTGGTTTTTGGTTTTTTGTTTGTTGAAAATTTTATCCAAGAAGCTGCTAAACACTTTTCACTTTTCCTGCACTTGCAACACTTCAGCAGGCAAACAATTTTCATTTAATTCAAATTGTTGTTATTTTTGTTTTATAGCACACTTTCCTCAATGCAAGTGATTGAAATACCATCTGAACAAACGAAAATCGCACATCCGTCGACACGTCCACTTCGCCCTGTGACTCTAACTTGAATGATTTTATGCGGCCTGTGACCACAGAATTCATTGGACGAGTATGTGCGTGGCTGCCTCGTGTGAGTGCCACATACATGCATGTGTGTGTGTGTGTGTGTGCGTTTATGCGCTTGCGAGTGTATCCATTAAGTTTATATTCCACTGACACGCAACAACCGCTGTTGCCGCGCAACCACCCTCTGGCTCTCCAAACTCATTTGACTTTTACTTGCACTCTCCAGCTGTCTAGCAGAGAGTAACGGAAATTTTCCAGTAATGCTTACTTGCTCATTTACTTTCGGCGAGCTTTGGTGGTTGTTGTCGAAATTTTCCTTTTTGTGCGGGCGCATTTTGTTGTTGCATTGTAATTTTGTCAGTCACAGCTGATTTGTGCTTTTGGTTGTGTTGTTGTTTCTTTTTTGTGTAAAGGCGCAAGCGATAGCATGCTTGTGTGTGGGCGTTGTGATAGAGTACTGGTTTTCCAGCAAAATCATGCGAATTGATGACGTTTGAATAGCAAAATAAACAGAGAAAAGAATGACAATATTCAGTGAGTCTAATGGGGAATAAAGATAAAAAGTAAATGTAATGTTAGTGTTTTTTTTTAATTTGAAAACATTTAGTTTTAAAATTTTAATTTATTAAATAATTTTTTTTTCCAAATTATTTTTTCAAAAATTTTTATTTTTAAAATTTTTTAATTTTCTAATTAATTTTTTTTTTAAACTAGTGTAGTTGTTCGAAATTATTTTTTTAATATTTTTCAAACTTATATTTCCTATTTTTTTCAATTGTTTCTGTAAATGTTTTTAATATATTTAGAAAATATTCAATTTTCAAATTATACTTCACTAAATATTTTTTTATATTTATTTTTTTTTTTTATAAATTTTTTTAATATATTTCGAAAGCATTCAATTTTCAATTTTGGAACCATAGGAGGGTTGCTATTGAAAATGGCGAGACCCAAAAACCTATAAAGTGTCATAACTAAGCCATAAATAAAGCTATACAAGAAAAATTTGGTGAAAGGGATCGCACTAGGAAGAAGCATATCTGGATGTATTGTTTTCTGAAAAGTGCCCCTAAATAATTTTGTGTGAATATCTCGGAAACCAATAAAGCTATATGAATCAAGCTTTCTGCAGTCGTTTCCCTTACGGACTCCATTACACACGATTAAAATTGATATAAGCGGGTAATAACACCGCTCACTGGTTCCAGTTGACTCCGGTTCCGGTAACATCATTACCCCATATCCGGCCACCTCTAACCGGTTACCACATATCCGGTTCCGGTAACATTACTTCAGGTTTCATTATCCATATCCGGTCGCCTTATTCCGGTTTCCCCATATTATATTACTTCCGGTTCCATTACCCATATCCGGTCATTTCATACTGGTTTTCCCATTTCCGGTTCTTTTCTTTTCCGGTTCCATTACCCATATCCGGTCACCTCATACCGGTTTTCCATTCTGGTAACAGTACTTCCGGTTCCGGTTCTCCCATTTCCGATAACATTTTCCGGTTCCGGATGCCCCATATCGGCTACAGGTTGCCGGTTCTGGTTGTCCCATTGCCGGTTCCAGTAACATCGCTTACCGTAACATCATCGTTATGGTACTCAATGTATAAAATATGCTTGTTCGTTATAACGGTTTTCGTTAAGACGAATATTCGTATAACGAAATATTTCGGAAATTTTTTCTTTTATTTTAAATATACAGTGGAACTTCTCTAACTCGAATCACCATAATCCACAAAAAACTTCGAGTTAGAGAGACTTTGAGTTATAGAATTTTCCATTAAAAATATGTTTTTTTTAACATTCAATTGCCAAATAAGTTTAATTAACATTTTTTTTATTTATTTTTAAATTTATTTTTTTTAAGTTTTGTTTGTTTAAATTTTTAATCAAATTTATTTTCACTATTAATTTTTTTTTTGTAAAATTGTTGTTTGAACCCATAACTTAATAATTCTACATCATTTCACCACCATTTACCGTATAATTCCATCTGAGCATAATATGGCTTATCACAACTCAATTCTTAATCGAAGAGTAACATTTCGCTTGAGAAACAAAGAGAATATCTACCCTTCCAATGGCGCTCTTTGGCACGAAAAGCTGCTGCTTCCAGAATGCACACGACTACAAAGTGATGACGGCAAAACAGGACATGCCGTTTGTAAAGCTTGCCACTGCACAAGCAGGCAACGAACGCACGCACATAGCTTAAGTAATGAAAGTGAACGGTAAACTTCAACTATACGCGGGCAGCGCGGGTGCTATTGGCAATGGAAGCGGTCTCTATGGCTATGGCCTCTTGTATGCCGGATTCATTGATGCCCAAATATAGGTCAACAATGTGCACTGGGCGAAAAAATCGGATGCAACGGTACGGCGAACAACGAAGTAAATACGAGAAACGACACGAAACAGACAACAAACAATTTTAATGCATACATATATTTATTAGAATATAAAATGGTGATGTACTGACGAATCGAACTGAACTGGATGAATGAAAAACGTGGATATAGTCTAGAATGAAGTAAAGTTAGCATTATTTAGTATGTGAGCAGGTGAAAATGCGTAAATATCAATAAGCGCCTATTTTTATGCAACAAAAATGAATTCGAAAAAATGTTACGTATACGCCCGGGTGGAAACTCGGCTTATAATACATGCTAATATTATGTTTATTGACGAAATATCAAAGCACTGATAAACAAGGTGAACACAAATAAAAACAGTAAAATTTTATGTTTAACTTTCATTTATCGAACCCCGCATTGCAGGGTTAAAGTTGCGATTGGTTGTATTGCCATGATTGAACCGCAAGCCAAGCCAACTGTTGGTGAAATGCATAAGCAAACACACCACTGTACATATGCACACGTGCATACGAGTTTATGATTGTTGTCGGTCGGTGTGACGCACCTATGCACACATACAATAACAAAAACACAAAAACCACCGGTACACAGAGCTCGTTTCAAGCGCCTGCAGTTTGTGGTTCGCCAGCAGCAGGGGGGCGTGCGGGCGTGTGAGTTGATTTCACATGTCAGCGCGAAAGCATGACATTTTTTATTAGGTCAGGCATGCAGTAAAAATGCGCTCGCATTCACCGTGCAGTTGTGTAAGCAAATGTAGAGGTGCTTACGAATTTATGCATCCGTGCCGAGGTGAAGAGTTGTAAGCTGGCGAAATGTTCATATTTGACAGTCGCATATGCACATATACACAGTTATGCGTTTTAGTGCAAAAGTTGTGCTGTGAAATTATATGCTCGCGCTACTTTTTCTACTCTCCACCTTTTATATTGGCGACTTATGCGCGCATCAAATCGTAATTTGTGTTGTGCTTCTTCTTCTTTTTCTTTTTCCATTTTCCATTTTGCGTTTATTGCTTAGGCGTGCGTATAACTTGCCAACGTTATCTTCTTAGCGTGATTTGAATATTGCGCAATATTTACGGCTTTGCTGTGTGGTTAGTAAGCAGAATATTTTTCCATTTCAATCTCGTGTTTAATATCCTTCTTTGCCGCAGTTGTGGCATTTTTAATAGCAGTAATCTTAGAAAATAAGATGCGTGCAAATGATGATGACAAAGGCTTGATGCGCGTTCGGTTAGCAGTCGAATATCGTCAATCTAGCCGTTTATGTAGGAAAATGTCATATTTTTCAAGTGTTGGCAGTTGTAGTTATTAAAGTGCGACTTTATTTTCTGATAAAAAAATTTGATTTTATTAAAAAAAATGTATTAGAAAGATTCTGATTAAAAAACATCTGATTTTATTAAAAAAGTTTAATTTTATTGAAAAAAAAAAACATTCTGAAAAAAAATCTGGTTTTGATAGAAGATGCTGTTTTATAAGGAAAGATTCTGATTAAAAAAAACGATTTTATTAAAAAAGCTCTAATTTTATTGAAAAAAAATGTGGAAAAAAATCTGTTTTTTTATAAAAAATGCTGTTTCATTAAAAAAGATTCTGAATGTGATTTAAAAAAAAATTCTGATAAAAAAAATCTGATTTTATTAAAAAAAAAACAATAAAATTCTGAAACAATCTGACTTTTATAAAAAAATGCCGTTATTATTAAAAAATTCTAATTTTAATACAAAAATGTTTAATTTTATTAAGAAAAATTCTGATTCTGATTTTAATAAAAAAAATTCTGATTTTATTTAAAAACATTCTGTTACATTAAAAAATTCTGGTTGATTAAAATTATTAAAAAAATCCAACAAAAAATCTGTTTTTTATAAAAAATGCTGTTTTATTAAGAAAGATTCTGATTAAAAAAAAAAATATTTTATAAAAAAAATTTTAATTTTATTGAAAAAGAAGTGAAAAAATCTGTTTTTTTATAAAAAATGCTGTTTTATTAAGAAAGATTCTGGTTGCGATTTAAATATTTCTGATGATTAAAAAAATTTCTATTTTTAATACAAAAGTTCTGATATTATTTAAAAAAATCTGATTTTTTTATAATTCTAATTTTATGGAAAAAAAAGTGAAAAAAATTTGACTTTTATAAAAAAATGCTGTTATTATTAATAAATTCCAATTTTAATACAAAAAATTTTAATTTTATTAAGAAAAATTCTGATTCTGATTTTAATAAAAAAATTCTGATTTTATTTAAAAGCATTCTGATACATTAAAAAATTCTGATTAATTAAAAAAATTCTAATATAATTGAAAAAAAAAACTGATAAAAAAATCTGGTGTTTATGAAAAATGCTGCTTTATTAAGAAAGATTCTGATTAAAAAATTATAATTTTATTGAAAAAAAATATGGTTTTTATAAAAAATGCTGCTTTATTAAGAAAGATTCTGATTAAAAAATTCTAATTTTATTGAAAAAAAAAATCTGGTTTTTATAAAAAATGCTGCTTTATTAAGAAAGATTCTGATTAAAAAATTCTAATTTTATTTTAAAAAAAAGTGAAAAAAATTGTTTTTTTTTTTTCATAAAAATGTGGTTTTATAAAGAAAGATTCTGATTGTGCTTTAAAAAAAATCTGATTTTATTAAAAAAAAATAAAGTTCTGAAAAAATGCTGTTACTATTAAAAAATTTAATTTTAATAAAACGGTTTAATTTTATTATGAAAAATTTTGATTCTTATTTTAATAAAAAAAGCAGATATTATTTAAAAAACATTCTGATTCATTAAAAAAAAAATTATTTCGATAAAAAGCAATTCTGATTTTAATAAAAAAAGTCTGACTAGATTAAAAAAAATTATAATCTTAATAAAAAAGTTTTCATTTTATATATAAAAGATCTGATTTTAATAAAAATAAATTTTGATTTTAATAAAAAACAATTTGACTTTTTCTCAAAATAAAATTTTCATGTTAATAAACAAAAAATTCTGATTTTTTTTTATACCGAAGCAACTTATTCAAAATCTCCTCTCTTTCTACAAAAAGCTTGCCGAAGCGAGGGAAACATAATAGCTGAAGCGAGGTGGCGCGCTGCAGCAAATGGGGACATACGTGGTGGCCACGAAGCGCAGCTATGACTTTGTTGTTGCAAAAACGGACACACACACAAAGCGGAGTAGCTGTTTATTGCGTTGGCATTGCACGCATCTTTCCCTTGGCGTTCGCGAGCACAAAGGCGTTCCGTTGCGCTTAATGAAATTTTTTGAAAGTAACTTACGCCACTGCAACACTAGCGCGACGCAACGCGAAAAGTTGGCGAGTGTTACAAAGCAGAATGGCAGCAGGACCTCTGAGGCAGCAGCTACGCGTTGTAGAATGTTAAGCAGTCCCTTGCTGCGTTGTCTTTGAAATTGGTAGACTACATAGCGAGCGCCTGACTAAATACCACACCGACTGTTGCACAGTCACTGTCAACGAAATCGAGTGTCTACGCTTAACGGTCCCACCTGCGTGTGTACTCCTTTCCATAAGCACACTTTTAGAATATCAGGGAATTATTAAATGTTGAGAACCCTTTATTATTTTATTTATTGTTCAAAATATATTCATTTGGAATTATCTTTCTGTGTATAGCTTTGATGTATGTATGTATGTATGTTCACATTTGTGTTTATTGTTTTTGTATTAAAGTCAAATGAAACTCTTCACATTTTCACCATGAAGTTTGCTAAAACGACTTCCAAATAATTTCTGATTTCATTTCATTTCTGCCAAAATCACAGTATTGCTTCAATTTCTCCACACAGTGGCGCCCACTAAATGCTAAGTATCATGCTTCAACATGCGCTTGTGTATGTGACGCGCTAATATATTCCAAATGTTCTCGCAAACTGAATGAATGTGGCTCCCACCCGTCCGCCATAAAAAAATATATAAATATATATATCTAGTATATGATAAATCTGTGTGTGTTTGTGTTTGCCTTTGCGCTGCGCAACACCAAAAATTATGTCGTAATATCACGAACTCAACATTTGAAATTCTTATCGAAACGATGACGTCTGTTTGCCAATGTCTACTTTCAGGCTGCTTTAACACATTTAGTTGTTGCTGCTGTTGTTGCCATTGCTGGTTCATTGTTCTTTTTTACATGCAAAGATTTGTATGTGTATGTGTATTTATTTGTGTTTAATGTGTTGCTTGTGTAGCACTAAATATTTGTAAATTGTATGTTTGTAGTTGTTATACAAAAATGTATTACAATATGTGTCTGTGTGGGATTAACGGAATTTGCCTAAAAGAAAACGCTCTTTTTATTGGTTTCTTAAATAGTAAAAAAGAAGTTGAATATTTGCTTTAATGTTGACGTTTTAAGGGGTTATATACAGTAAGGAGATCGAAAATAAGGCATTTTTCAAGAATGTTTTCTAAGCAAACTATTTGGTTTATTATAAACTATATAGTTAAGAAGCTTGTGTAAAAATTTCAGACCGATCGGTTCAGCCGTTTCTGAGAAATCTTGCTCACCGAGTTTGAAAACACCGTTTCGAGAAAAACGAGTTTAAAGCTTTGAAAGCACTTTACACGTAGTCGGCGCGCCTTCACTAATGTGTCTATAATTTCGAAAATATTCGTTGGATCGACTTGAAATTGTGTGTGTGTATACTCAGATAAATCGATTTTTTGAAAATCCTAACTGTATATAACCCATTAAATATTGGAAATATAAGGAAGAGCTGAAATAATCCAATTGAATCTCAAAATAGATTCAAAAAGCCTTTCTCTTTCTCTGCGTTTTATCAAATTCTTTTAAAACGACTGCCCTTTAAGATTATCTTTATTTGTGAAAATAGGAAAAAGTCAAATGAAGACAAGTCGGTTGAATGTGTATATTAAAAATTACAATCGGAGTCTCAAAGCCCGTGAATTTTGAAATTCTACAATTCCAGTTATTTTTGGACACATACTTACTTATATATAAAATGTATATTCCCACTCGGAAGCAAAAAACCTAGTAAAATTGTACTTTTGCTGCGTTTTTTCGAGAGATATTTTTTTCTCCTCAGTTGCAGATCGCTTATCTGAGTGCATGTCCATCTGTAGGCCCTAATGAATTCAGTTTTATTTAGTGATTTATTCAATTAGTACGAAGTTCTGTGACGTTTGTTTTCATTATTATTTTTTCTTAGAATTTTTGAATTACCAGAGCAGCAATAAATGATTAACGGTTCTTTTTTTTGGTTAAACGGTTAATAAATATTTGAGTTATCAGCTCGTATATTTCAGATATGATAATTATATGTAGAAAAAGTTGATATCTTTCAGATAAACTGCCAATCTTTTAGGAATGCTACTAACAAAGATTTGTGTAAATATCAAAACGAGCTAAAGCTACATTAAAACCTTTAGATTACTACTAATGGCTATTAAAATTTATGATAAAGTTATAGCCTTTTCGCACATGAGTTAATTGATCAATTAACCGGCCTTTGTTCGATTAAAGCGCTGATTTATATATATATATATATTTAGCGTAGGAACCGCTTTAAGCGATTATAGCCGAATCCACCAGAGCGCGCCACTAATTCCTCCTTTTTGCCAACTGGAAACACCAAGTGAAGCCAGGTCACTTTGCACTTGGTCTTTCCACCGGAGTGAAGATCGTTCTCTTCCGCGGCTTCCTCCAGCGGGTACTGCATCGAATACTTTCAGAGCTGGAGTGTTTTCTTCCATCCGTACAATATGACCTAGCCAGCGTAGCCGCTGTCTTTTTATTCGCTGAACTATGTCAATGTCGTCGTATAAATCATACAGCTCATCGTTCCATCGTCTGCGGTATTCGCCGTTGCCAATGTTTAGAGGACCATAAATCTTGCGCAAAACCTTTCTCTCGAAAACCCCAAGAGTCGTCTCATCGGATGTTGTCATCGTCCACGCTTCAGCGCCATACATCAGGACGGGAATAATGAGCGACTTATAGAGTTTGATTTTGGTTCGTCGAGAGAGGACTTTACTTTTCAATTGCCTACTCAGTCCAAAGTAGCACCTGTTGGCAAGAGTGATTCTGCGCTGGATTTCCAGGCTGACATTGTTGGTGTTGTTAATGCTGGTTCCCAGATAAACGATATTATCTACAACTTCAAAGTTATGACTGTCAACAGTGACGTGGGAGCCAAGACGCGAGTGCGCTGACTGTTTGTTTGATGACAGGAGATATTTCGTCTTGTCCTCATTCACCACCAGACCCATACGCTTCGCTTCTTTATCTAGTCTGGAAAACGCAGAACAAACGGCGCGGTTGTTGCTTCCGATGATATCAATATCATCGGCATACGCCAGGAGTTGTACACTATTGCAGAAGATTGTACCCTCTCTATTTTGTTCTGCAGCTCGTATTATTCTTTCTAGCAATAGATTGAAGAAGAAGTCGCAGTAGTGAGTCACCCTGTTTGAAGCCTCGTTTGGTATCGAACGGCTCGGAGAGGTCCTTCCCGAACCTGACGGAGCTTTTGGTGTTGCTCAACGTCAGCTTACATAGCCGTATTAGTTTTGCAGGGATACCAAATTCAGACATCGCGGCATAAAGGCAGCTCCTTTTCGTGCTATCGAAGGCAGCTTTAAAATCGATAAAAAGATGGTGAGTATCGATTCTTCTCTCTCGCGCTGATTTAAATCGATTAAAAAACCTCACCTTTATACATTACTTTTTAATTGAATAAAAATCGAGCTGAAAATGGAGTGCAATTCTCCGGTAGTTGGTCACGCCGTAATGATAAAATAGCAATCAGCTGATGAAACTTATGAACTTCTTATGAACAGGAAAAACAAAAATTTATAATAGCTTATATAACAGCTGATCTGACAATCTTAATGTATGAAATTAATTTGGCTGTGCGAAAAGGTTATTAGTTAATTACAAAGTATAATATGTTCAAAAAAACGGGAATTTTAATTTTTTGAAAATTTTTTTTTCCACATTCATCTACTTTAAGAACTGCAACAAACAACTTTTGCGGTTTCAGCCGTTATACATGTAAGTAGCACGCTTTTAGTATCAATATCGTATTAATTTCACCATTTACTTGTCTGTTTATGTGCGCTATGCATCTGTCATCAATTTCACTCAATATGTGACTCATGCGCCAGTCACGTGACTGAGTGACAGTGCAAAAAATATCTATAAGCCAACTGCTTTAAATAATTTATTTAATACTTATCTTCTAATACCAAACTCAATGTGGTTTTAGTGGCATAATCGATTGAGCAGCTGTAAGATAAGTTCTATAGATCCATATGCACATAGCAATACAACTTTATCATATCCATAAGTTAATATATATATGTCTGTTTATATGTTTGTTAGAACGTCTACAGCAGTGCTACAATTAATTATATTGCTTTTGGTTGTTGAATTTTCGTTCGTGAATTTTATACTGCAAAATGTTTGCTCAGCGATAACAATTCACCTGACTCTATAAATATGTTGATATCAATTGCCCGCTTTATAATCAAGGCGCTACCCAATTTATATTTGCTTCTATTTCCTTTTGCTGCTAATAAATACGTAAATATGTATATAACTAACGGAAAGGTAAATATATTTACAAATCTACATACATACACCACTGCGTGTCTTACTAGTGAGTTAATAAAATACGTAAGCTCAATTCACCGGCGCACCAAATACCCACACTCTATACTAAATGGAAGTGATTCCCGCATAGTGTTGTAAAAAAATGCGAATAAAAAATAAAAAGAAATAAAAATTTGCTATGTCAGCACAAACAGACAGTGCACTTGTAATTGAAAGCGACGATTTTTACTAAGAAAATATTTGGTTTTTAGTGAGTAAAAATATTTATAACGTAAATAAACTTTGTTCATATCAAACACTTGTCTTTAATTCGTCAATTGCGCTGTGTGATTCATCATGTATGGCCATAAATTTGAGTACGCATATTGGTTATTGTTTTGATAATCGATAGACAAGTGTTCTCGGCACTGTTCTTTGTTCGGTCTGAATGTATACACATATGTATGTGTGTATAAAAATAAATAAGTTGACTTTTCAAGTAGTTCGATTGCGCCCTAAAAATATTATAAATATTTGAAAACAGTGTTGCCAAGTGTGTAGAAGTTTCTTGGTCTCTGATTTCACTAGAAGGAGGCTTGAAGTTTCGTTTACTGCATCAAGAAATATTATTCTGATTCGAGAATGATCTGAGACTATTAAATTTTATTTGTTATATAATATTTAAGTGAAAGCACAGCTTCGTGTTGAATGGAGTATTTTCATGGGATGCTTCAATAGATATATTTAACAGTATTATTTTCAGAAAGTAAAAAAATTGCCAAATTTTTTGAAAGCTACCCTAACAATGAAAGTTTATCACTTGAACTGACAGCTCACTAATTTCAAAAGTCATATTCTATGAAAGCTTTCGGCCTGACAATGAAAGTTTATCACTTAAAGTGAAAGCTCACTAATTACATAGTACTATTTTCATACGGTGCATAAGCCAAATTCCATGAAAGCTCCTTGTCTGTTAATGAAATTTTACTGTTGAAAGCGAAAGCTCACTAATTTAATAGTATGAGTTTCATAAAAGTTATATGAAAGCTTTTTGTCTAACAATGAAAGTTTACCGCTAAAAGTGAAAGCTCGTAATATTTTATTAGTTAAGAAAATTGAATATATAACTAAGTCTTCAGAAAGCTACTTTCTTTTTTAATTATTTCATTTGTATTAGTTTCGTTTGCCACTCGAAAATATATATATGTGTGTGTGTGTTACAATTTTTCATCGCATCTATTTTTAGAACTTTGAAAATGTAGGCTTAACGTTGTAATGTCACTTCTATGAGTTTCATAAAATTATGAAATTAATTGAAATACATTTATTGAAAATAAAATAAAAATGAAAGCTTAATTACTGACATTGAAAACTTTAATGGTAAGCTACTATTTGTTATGTATATAAACCAAAGATCTCCGCCAAATTCTATTGAGAGTGAGAGTGTTATAATGAGCGTAAAATTTATCGCTGAGCGCGCGTGTTAACTATTATTAAAGAGCACATTTGTGTGTGTTTGGGTGTGTGTGTGTGTGTATTAGCGCCCATATGTTATTTAACTTGACGTATCGCTATCAGCAAAATGATAACATCAACAAACAACAATAAAAACAACATTTAGCACATTTGGTATGTGCGTTCTCTTATAAGATATCGGCACGGCACATACCACATACATACTCGTACATGTGCATATTCATTTTCGCCAGTAATTAAACGAATTCTTAACTGAGGGAAATTTAAAAGTGCGCGAGGCATTGTTGGCTACGGATCGGCGTGAAATTGATCGCAACGTGTGCAGGTTATACGTTGTGCTGACGGTGGTGTTCATTGGCACAAACGCGCAAACATACTCGTACATACTTATAACGAAAGTGATTTTTGTAGTTCGGCATATGTACATTGCGAAATTTGTGCTAGTTTGATAAGCATATTGGAAATATTGATTCGTAGCTGCAGGAGTATATACATCTTTAATAAAAAGTGATTTGAATTGTTGAAAGTTGCCTGAAGACCTCGTAATAATAAAAAAATAAATAGAAAGCCACATATTCAAACCAGTGCCAACTTGAAAAAATTAAAAAAGAAATAAATCGATAAAAAAACCATATTAACTGACTTAATTGAAAATTATTGTCTATTCATGAATGTGATTAATGAAATGCAATCAAAGTCTATCAAATAAAAACAATAAGCATTATAATTAATTTGAATGCGCAAAAAAATCAAAAAATATAAGCCTGAGATAAAATATAAATTGATAAAAAATTGATTTAAAAAAATTGCTAAAAAATTAATTGCAATAATAAGCCATCAGTGTCGTATTGCAAAATAATTAGCCAGGGGGAACTGTGCTGATGCCTTGCAGCGTTTTGACAAAATGACTAATTTTCAAAATGAACTTGTAAGTAAACGATCGACAGTTTTGAGCATACATAGCTATAATGTTGAGGTATATTTTTTAACTCATAAGGCTCAAATGAAAAATTCGAGTATTTCTATATCCGGAAGTTATATTTGAAAAACCGGATATTAGAAATTAATAAAAAAAATATTATTATTTAATAATACAGTTAATTTGAAATTATATATATTTAAATTTTTTTTATAAAAATAGTTTTTTTTCCATAAAATATTATATTTATAAAAATAGTTTTAAATAAAATATTTTATAAAAAAAATATAAAAAATATATTTTATAAAAAAAATATTTTCATAAATAAAATTTTAATTATAAAAATATTCGAGTATTTCTTAATTATAAAAATATTATTTATAAAAATATTTTTTTTTATAAAATATTTTATTTATAAAAATAGTTTTTAAAATTTATTTTTTTTTATAAATATAGTTTTTAAATACAATTTTTTTTATAAAAATATTTTTATAATAGTTTTTAAATAAAATTTTATTCATGAAAATATTTTTTTTATAAAAATAGTTTTTCAATAAAATTTTTTTAATAAAAATTGTTTTTAAAATTTATTTTTTTTTATAAAAATAGTTTTTGAATACAATTTTTTTTATAAAAATATTTTTTTTATATAATATTTTATTTATAAAAATAGCTTTAAATAAAATTTTATTTATGAAAATATTTTTTTTATAAATAAAATTTTATTTATTAAAATATTTTATTTAAAAAAATAGTTTTCAAATACATTTTTTTAATAAAAATTGTTTTTACATCAAATTTTTTTTTAATAAATATAAAAAAGAATTTTGTAAATTTTAGCTTAAAACTGTACCACCTCTATTTCTAATAAATATATGTGTGAGACTTCAATAATGTCGTTGTGTCAATTCAGTTTTGTTTTTTATCACAAGCAAAAACATTTGTCTTTTCCGGCAAAAAATAACAAATTGTTAACAGATGTCAAGTGAAGTGTTTGACTAGTGTCTAATGGTTTTTCAAAAATGTGTTTGTTGAGCAATAAATTTTTTTTTTTTCAAAATAAAATCATTTGCTATTTTTTATTACCATATATACAATGCAAATAAAATATAAGTAATCTATTATTTTAAACCTGAGTGGTATTCTCCAAGATTTAAAAATACAACTTCCCATATATAATTTATACGCTTTTTATATAGAGATATATTAGAGTAGATATGATAATTTACAAAAAAAACATTGATTTATGCGATTTGTGCTTAGTAATCGCTACCTCTTAATTGATAAGATCAACTAACGAAAAATGACTTCACGTTCCTTGAAAAAGCATTATAACGGGTGATTTTTTTGAGGTTAGGATTTTCATGCATTAGTATTTGACAGATCACGTGGGATTTCAGACATGGTGTCAAAGAGAAAGATGCTCAGTATGCTTTGACATTTCATCATGAATAGACTTACTAACGAGCAACGCTTGCAAATCATTGAATTTTATTACCAAAATCAGTGTTCGGTTCGAAATGTTTTTATCGACAAATTTTGTTCAGCGATGAGGCTCATTTCTGGTTGAATGGCTACGTAAATAAGCAAAATTGCCGCATTTGGGGTGAAGAGCAACCAGAAGCCGTTCAAGAACTGCCCATGCATCCCGAAAAATGCACTGTTTGGTGTGGTTTGTACGCTGGTGGAATCATTGGACCGTATTTTTTCAAAGATGCTGTTGGACGCAACGTTACGGTGAATGGCGATCGCTATCGTTCGATGCTAACAAACTTTTTGTTGCCAAAAATGGAAGAACTGAACTTGGTTGACATGTGGTTTCAACAAGATGGCGCTACATGCCACACAGCTCGCGATTCTATGGCCATTTTGAGGGAAAACTTCGGAGAACAATTCATCTCAAGAAATGGACCCGTAAGTTGGCCACCAAGATCATGCGATTTAACGCCTTTAGACTATTTTTTGTGGGGCTACGTCAAGTCTAAAGTCTACAGAAATAAGCCAGCAACTATTCCAGCTTTGGAAGACAACATTTCCGAAGAAATTCGGGCTATTCCGGCCGAAATGCTCGAAAAAGTTGCCCAAAATTGGACTTTCCGAATGGACCACCTAAGACGCAGCCGCGGTCAACATTTAAATGAAATTATCTTCAAAAAGTAAATGTCATGAACCAATCTAACGTTTCAAATAAAGAACCGATGAGATTTTGCAAATTTTATGCGTTTTTTTTTTTTTAAAGTTATCAAGCTCTTAAAAAATCACCCTTTATTTAGACACACTTACTTGCCAATGTATATACAAATTAAATCACAACTAAATTGAGTTAATTTAAAAATTCCTATGATATCATAAGTCAAAGTGTAGATATTTACAAAAAAAAGTAAAATTATTTATTACTGCTTTAATTATTGGCAGTTAAGTAAAATAAATATTTGGTTTTAACAATATTATTAATGATTTTATTGCGCTGTGTTATTTGCCGAATATGTGCACACCTACTATATACAGACCAAAAAGATTTTCTGATAAGCTTCAACAATAGTTTTTGGCAATAAATTACAGTGGAATTTCCATAACTCAAGCTTCTATAACTCGAAGTTCTCCATAACTCGAACTCTTGAAGTGGCAATAGAAGTAAAATTTCGTACAAATTTCCTTCCATAAATCGAACTTTTTTACCAGGGGATAATACAAAATTTACTATCGAGGCAGAATTTTAAAGGAGTCCCTCTATATCGTACGGAACCGAACAAAAAATATGATGTTACACTTTTGGATTGCATAAATCATGTAAGAAAGGCTTAGGATACAGGCGTCAAGAGCCCAGCAATAGCAAACTGCAACCAACAAAATTACAAAATAGATGTTTTAACGTAAGAACAGAAAACTTTATGCGAAGTAATTAAATAAAATTGTATTTAAATCTATATTTTCCAACTTTTTGAAAAATGTTATGTTTTATTGAAAATTCTATAACTCGAAGTCTCTCTAACTCGAAGTTTTTTTGAGGATTATGGTGATTTGAGTTAGAGAAGCTCCACTGTATTTTATTAACATTCCAACACAAAAAAGTATTTTATCTTAAAATCCGTAAAAATTAAAAAGAAGATAGTGGCATACTAATTATATGCTATCATGTGCTATTTCTGAGAGCTTGTATCATCCAGTCTGGTTTTATGCTTCAATGATATACCTTACTACTGAAATTACATTCAAATTATTTATCTAATTATGTTATTGTAGTCTATTATAAGCCCACTTTATCTTGGCAGACTTTCTCGATTTTTAGATTTTCGCTACGCATAAATTCATAGTTATTTGCTTAATAGGCAGTGATATAATGCTATAAATTATTTATCTATGTTCTTTAGAAAATATTGTCACACCTGCGTAGTAAAAAAATTTCTAATAAAGGCGCCGCTACACCAATAAAAATTAAAAAAAAATCTAAAATCGACATCAACTCATTTACATACAAATTTCGCGCATAATTTTTCGATTACTCACATTTTCACCGCTGAGTTGTTTAATTAGTTTTTCAGCGTCGCCATATCGAAACGCTCGTCAGTTCGTTATCAGCGCAATCAAATCTCAGTCCACTATCAGTTGTTGTATGTATTGCTTTCCTTCGTAATTATTCGTATTGCTGCTTTCTTTTTTTTGTTTTTTTTTTTTGTATTTATAACTGCATATTTATAGCTGGTCATGCCTTTTCCGCAATTTCCATTGGTATTGATTTACCATTAAAAATTTCAGCAAATTGCATTGCTTTCAACTTGCCGAGTTCAAGCATTGACTGTGTCGTGAAATTGTAATTTCACAAAAAATAATAAAATTGCATTACATGGCGTTAAAGTTTCAGTTATACTTATTGAGGTATTAGTCATATTTACACATGCTCATGATACTTCTAAATGTCCGGCGCTGTGCAATAGTTGTTTGCTAGTGGCTTTATCGAGTGCTGTTAGGCTTTTAAAAACACAAAAGCAATGTCTCTTGCAAATGTCAATTAATTAAAGCTACTTTGAATGACAGTTTAAGTTCTGCTTAACAAATCACAATGGTTAAGTAAATATTGCTGTTTGCCTAAAGGCTTGTGAAAATTTATAGCGTTTGAATAGCCTGAGTGCTGTATTACTTATTACCAATGCTATGCAGACGCTAACCAGAGATACAATTTCTTTGCAGCACTCGACTCTTATTAAAGTGTATATTTTTGTCACTATGCGCCAGCCTTTGCTTTATGATCACATCGAGTAAAGTTCACAGTGACTAAATTATTGAATGGTATATAAAAAAAATTAAGTTTTGGGAAGTCTATGATCAAGCAAATGACCTTAGCTTTGAGAGCTTGTGTGTGGTTCCCCATCAAATTTATGAGTTCATTTCATCAAAGCCACGGTACGGTGTGCCTTATCAGTGGTAATAATAGAATTCGGCATATGAGGTGTGTTCAAAAAATAATGGGAATTTTGGTTTTTTGAAGAAAATATTTTTACATTCATGTAAACTAATGTTGTCGCCTTCAACATAATGCCATTCGATATTATGCGCTTATGGCAGCACTTTTTTCAATCTTCGAAACACTTCTCAAATTGGATTTTTGAGATAGCCTTTGGCTATTTAAGGGGTTAGGGGTAGGCAGAGACACGAACTAATGAGAATTTTCAGTATTTTTTTTTATAATAAATCATTTTATTTAAAAAAATATATAATTTCCAAAGTTATAGCTGTCTGTGTTGACCCCGTTTCAAAAAAAGGTCCTTGCGGTGACAATCATTAGTCCTTGGAGATTCATCTAAAATCAATCGTATAGAAAAAATTAGTTTTATAAATAGATACTCCTGGGCCTGAACCAAACTTTTTTTTTTCAAAAATTAACAAAATGGCGGCCTCAGGAAATTATTTCTAGATTTCAACAGTTTTTTTGATGTCAACAGAAATTTTTGAAAAAAAAAAGTTTTGAGAAAAACGCGTTTAAAGTTTTGACTATATAGGTTTATGCCTGCGAGCGGCCGCTCTTTAGAACGCTGTCATTCAAAAATTATTCAAGATACGACCTTATCGCTTTCACAGGGTATTTTTGAAAGTATAAACTATCGAATAAGCAAAAAATAATAAAAAATAATAATTTTTGGAAATCCTGACTACCCCTAACCCCTTAAGTTGGATAGTCAGACTGACCCTTGACTGGCGAATATGGTGGCTGGAGCATCGTAACGTGTTTTTGGACAAGAATTAACGAACAATCAACGATGTGTGAGCTTATATCAAATGTAAATCCCAAAGCTCATAATAACATGTCTAATTTTAGGGGCTGTTATAGACAAAATAGGCAATGAAAACAGCTGAAAATTTTATCGTACTTCAGAGACAGGAATGAAAAATACTTGGCTTTTGGAAATTTTAAAATTCCCGCAATTTTTTTAACACATCTCATATCAACCCAGTTCGAAATAACTTTGCCTACAGGTTAGGACAGGTTAGGTTCTACAGCTGATCCGTAAGATCTTCTTGTGAAAGTTGTGTGCGAGTTCTGAGATCACTTTTCGGCAGCATGATTTTTATTATTTAATATAGGTGACATCGAGAGAGAAAAAATATTGTTTATTGCGATGTTCCAACTTTTTGATACCATTTTTGTAGTACCATGGGTCTTTTGCCTAAAGTTAGGCCTCGGTCTTTACGAAAATTTTCAGTGTTGTTGCAGCAATATTTTTAAGGAAGATTTTATTCATCCAAGCCTAACCCTACTTCTCAATGCGAATGCCATTTCATATATAGCCTAACTGTAAAAAATATGAATATAAAAAAAATACAAGATAACTTAATTTCCGACCACTTTTTTCTGCAACATTTCTGAAATACCAAATTATATTCACTTAAGTTTCAACTGATAAAGCAGATTAAAAACCCATTAGTAATATCCTGTATTTGTACATAGCTTAGCATTTAATTACCTATGCCACGCAGATAAATTTTGTGTTAAGTATACATATTTTTGTGGAAATAAATACTCATTTGTGTATATGTATGAATATGAATGTGAATAAATATGCTTGCGAAAGCTACTAACTACCGCACAAATTTTCAATTCTATTAACTGATATGAATAAATTGCCTTAATACAGGAAATTACTACTTAGCTGCCAACCACAAATACATGAAATTCTAAGCGCAATAAATCGCAAATATTTTTGAATATTCGTATACGTTTAAACTTATTTAGAAACGTGCACTAGTATCATACACAAATGCCTTTACATATACTTGTGTACACACAACAGCGCAGTCGAGCGCACATATACCCCCTTGGCGTATAAGCAACCACTCGTGTTGTTAAAGTGCCTTTTGAGGTCTATTGGTGTTATTAACTCGAGTATGTCAAGCGATAAATATGTCTGAATGGTTTTAAAATTTATTAAATTTGTCTACCTAAAAATATGCAAATGCATACACACACATACGCACATGAACCAATATATATAAAACCTTAAGTATATATAAAATAATCCCTTTTGCCAGCACCCATGCGAACTCACCTTTAGAGAATTCAATCAATAATGAAGTGTTTGTTTTTCAATTTTCCCTTCTATTTTTATGCGCCACTCAAACAGGGCGAATGTGTGTGGGTGAAGCCGCAAAATGCCGGTGACAATGAATTTGTGGTGCCGTTTGGCGCGCGCGTCATACGCACAGAGAAGACGCGCACGCTTATTGCCAATGACGAGGGTAAGCAATTTTGGGTGCCCGCAGAGGATGTAATGAAAGCGATGCATATCACGTCACAGCAAGGCGTCGATGATATGATTACGTTGGGTGATTTGCAGGAGTACGCAATTTTGAGGAACTTGGAGATGCGTTACGCAAAGCGGCTTATTTATGTGAGTGACACAAAAATTTGTTATACAGTTAGAGATATATCTTTAGCTAATTTCTATTAAATATTTTTTTCTCTTAGACCTACACCGGCTCCATGTTGATCGCCATTAATCCCTACCAAGTGCTACCGATTTACACGAATCGTGAGATCACGAAATACCGTGGGAAGAAGATCAGTGAGCTTCCACCGCATATATTTGCCATCAGCGATAATGCCTTTCAGCAGTTGAAACGTGATCACCAGAATCAGTGCATTGTGATTAGCGGCGAATCGGGCGCCGGCAAAACGGAGAGCACGAAACTCATACTACAGTATCTGGCCGCTATTAGTGGCAAGCATTCGTGGATCGAGCAGCAAATTATAGAGGCCAATCCAATTTTGGAGGCTTTCGGCAATGCGAAGACGGTGCGCAATGACAACTCGTCGCGTTTTGGCAAATACATTGAGATACGCTTCACGGATGCGGGCACCATACAGGGCGCGAATATCGAGCAATATCTCTTGGAGAAGTCACGCATTGTGGCGCAGTCGCGCGATGAGCGGAATTATCATATTTTCTATTGCATGTTGGCGGGTCTGAGTAAAGCTGAGCTGACGCGTCTCGAACTGTTGGATAAATCGCCTACAAAGTACCATTACTTATCACAGGGTGGCTGTCATGAGTTGCAGGGTAAAAATGATGCGAAAGACTTTGCGGACATACGCGCTGCTATGAAGGTGCTCTCTTTTGGTCCCGAGGAAGTGTGGAGTATATTTAGTCTTCTGGCGGCCATACTACATCTGGGCAATATGTACTTTAAGGCGACAATTGTACAAAATATGGACGCGACGGAGGCTAACGATGTTGTGAGCTTGCAGCGCGTAGCTTCCTTGTTGGGCGTCACGAAGCAAGCTTTGGCCAATGCGTTGACGTCGAAAACGATATTTGTGCATGGTGAACGTGTTGTGACCAGCCTCTCGCGCGAAATGACCATTGAAGGCCGCGATGCGTTCGTGAAGTCGTTGTATGGCGCGATTTTCGTGCGCATCGTTGAGCGCATAAATACGACTATCGATACGAAGGATAAGTCGTCGAAATCGTTAAATACGATCGGTGTTTTGGATATCTTTGGTTTTGAGAACTTCACAGATAACAGTTTCGAACAGTTGTGCATCAATTATGCGAATGAGAATCTGCAGCAATTCTTCGTGCGACACATTTTTAAGGTTAGTTTGTTAGAGAGATTATCAGAGATTAAGTTTAATTCATGCAACATTTTCTCTATATAATACCTACAGATGGAGCAAGCGGAATATGAACAAGAGAGCATAAAGTGGCAACACATTGACTTCCAGGACAATCAAGAGATATTGGACTTAATTGGCATGAAATCGGTGAATATTATGTCACTCATCGATGAGGAATCGAAGTTTCCAAAAGGTAATTAGCTATAAGCTCTTTACTCCTAAATGTGAGTAAGATATATTCTCTACACACTTTTGATTAAGAACTCTCTTGTAACATAATACTAATTATCCTCTTTTACATTTACTTTTTCCAGGTACCGATAACACATTGCTGGAGAAATTGCACGTACAACATGGTAATCGCTCCATATATGTCAAACCTAAATCCAACCAAGCCGCACTCTTTGGTATAAGACATTACGCCGGTGTTGTTATGTATAATCCAAATGGGTTTCTGGAGAAAAATCGTGATTCCTTCAGCATGGATTTACGTGAGATGATTGGAAAATCGAAAAACAAGTTCCTCATAGATATTTTTCCACTACAAATGCCATACGATACGATGAAGAAACAGTTAACATTGTCCGTTAAGTTTCGAAACTCATTGGATCTGCTCATGCGTACACTATCTGCAGCGCATCCGTTCTTTATTAGATGCATTAAGCCGAATGAGGAGAAGAAATCTAATGTAAGTATACATAATCGTTTTTTTATTTAATTCAATTATCAAAGGCAGGTGTTGAGACTTAGCGATCTATAACTATTCACTAATCTTGGTCTACATAATCTAAAAAGATTCAGAAGATCTTCTAATTTACCAGAAATCTAAATATTTTTACCACAAATCTAACACTTATGTTTTTTTATTTCTATGATCTCTATTGACATATATTTTTATTCCATTTTATAGTTATTTGATCGTGAGCTCTGCGTACGTCAGCTGCGCTATTCCGGCATGATGGAGACGGCACGCATACGGCATGCCGGTTACCCTATACGTCACAGCTACAAGGATTTCGTCGAACGTTATCGTCTGCTACTGCCGAAACTCGGTCCAACCCGTGACGTCGACTGTCGCCAAGTCACCGAGCAGATATGCAAACAATTGCTACCCGCCACCGCCGATTATCAGTTCGGGCGACAGAAAGTATTTCTAAAAGATGTGGACGATACATTCCTAGAGAAGGAGCGTGCACGCATAGTGCTCCAATCCATTATAGCTATACAACGCGGATTTCGTAAAGTACTCTTCCGACGTCAACTGCGACGTTATCGCGAAGCTGCGCTCACCATACAGAGGGTGTGGCGTGGCTACAAGTACCGACGCGATTTCCTCATTGCACGTCAAGGTTTCCACCGTTTGGGCGCTTGCATTGCACAAAAACAACTAACGCATCAATTCACAAGACTGCGCAGTCGCATCACACACTTGCAGTCTTACTGCCGCGGCTATTTGGCACGTGAGGCGTTCAAGTTGCGCCGCCAGCGTCATAAGGAATTGCAAGCGTTGCGTGCGTCGGAGGAGTTACTAATACGACAGGCGCGTGAACATCAACAGGCCGAGCGAGAGCGGCAGTCACGACTCAGCGCCCATGCAGCAGCTGAGGCAGCCAAATCGGCTCATCAGACTACTCCTCCGACTGCAGCACAAGCGGCTATGAATGGCCAACTGGCTGTGAACGGTAAGCACGGTATTAATGGCGCAGCCGTAGCTGAGCAGCGACAAGTCAAAGAAGTGCCCAATGACAATTACATCGATCTGGAGTCATCGAAACAGATTGTGGACGACGTTTTTGGCTTTCTCGACGATGCCGATGTGAGTGCACCCGTCGTGTCGAATGTCAGAGAGAAATCATTGATGTTCGAACGCGAATTGCGTCTGAAAAAGAATATACCCATTAAATTGTTATCACGTCCGGTGAATTATTATGAGGCGCCGTTGCCAGCGCCGCGTAAATTGTCGAATCAAACGAGATTATAAATTAGAATTAAATAGTTATGAACGCAATTAGCGCTTAAGTGTATTGCGATGTTGTATATAGTTGGCTAGAAAGCTATAATGACTTTGTTTCTTTAAAAAGCAATGTGCCTGAAAATATGCTTTAACCATTTTAGTCTAGAAATAAACTAAGAAATGTAAAATATAATATTATGATAATTTATATGTGTTGCTGTGTAGCACAAGTTGTAACCGCCGGTTTTCACATCATGCTTTTGAGTCATGACACACTATTTAGAAAAAAAAAACCGCTTGGTTTACTGAGTATCCATGTATATACATAGTAGTTAGCATATATTTTTGATTACTTTAAGCTTAATGTTAATTTAGTAAGAAAAATCATTGTATTAAACAGTGTATTCATATTACATTATTTATTAAGCAGCAGCTTGTAGTTGATTTGCATTCAAATGCATTACATGTGTATTTAAATATTTAATTGTGCATTGAAACGTTTGTAAATAAACATTTTTTACATTACTATACAATATTAGTTTAGCTTTGTTGTATTTATTCTTATAAATTGAAAAAAAAAAAAATTGGTTGTGGTGGTATGTTTCCTTTGTTTGTTGTTGTCAGCAAATTTTAGTAACTTTTGAATTGTTGCTGATAATTGTAGAAATTGTTTGCCTTATGTCTGTTTAGCTTAAATTATATGTATTTACTTGTACTCACTTGATAATTTCAGAATATTTTAAATATTTAATGTTAGTTTGAGTATATAGATGTGGCTGAACCCAAACTAGTTTCTTCAATATTTTCGTGTATATGTTCATTCAAATCGCCTTAAGGCAGTAGTCTGCTTTACAGGCTTCAAAAAATCAATTTTTTTGTTTTGTTTTAAATCCCTTCCAAAACTATCCAAGAATATGTCTTTAAAATTCCAGAGGCCAATTCGACATATTTTCGAAGCTAGAACAGTTTTAGTGGCCGAGCAAGTGTGATATATATTTTTTTGGACAGAAAGCTTTAAAGCGCGTTTTCTCGAGTTTTCATTTTCACAATATCTAAAAGATCGAAAAAAACCAAAGTGATCTAGCTTCAGTATTAAATAAACTTCTATTTGAACTATCTAACTATCTTCTATTTGGACAAAATTATTATTGAAACTACTTGCTTTGTAACTTAAAGTAAATTGTTTTTCTTAAAAAAGTGAATTTTTATTTTCAAACTTCGAAAAAAATTGGAATTTCATAACTTCTTCGTTATTTTTTTAGTTCATAAAGAAAAGAAATTTATAAAAGTTAAAAAAAAATTTGGTTCGACTTTTTCAGACGCATCGTACGACCTCCATCACCGGCAACGATTTACAAGTGCAGACTCCAAGCGCTCCAGAAAAATACTTACAACTTTGAAAAAATTTCAATATTTTTTAGTAATAAATATTGTTTTTTAAACCTTAAATATAGTACACGATCGTCTTGAAATTCCGTTTACCACAATCATTTCCTTCCTTTTAAAAAAAAAATAGCTAAAAAAACGTTTTTTTTTTCGGCTGCTAAAGCAGACTACTGCCATAAATGTTAATATTTGCTTCGATTTTCGCATTTATATAATAGAATTTTTTGAAGTATTCGGACTACTTTTATTATAATATTAAAAAAAAAAATTCGAACCTCAAGGGGCTAACTCGTTTGACGTCAATATTTTGAATTTTTATTAAAGTTATTTTTAAAATTTTTAAAATTCATTAATTAAAAACGTTTTTTTTTTCGGCTGCTAAAGCAGACTACTGCCATAAATGTTAATATTTGCTTCGATTTTCGCATTTATATAATCGAATTTTTTGAAGTATTCGGACTACTTTTATTATAATATTAAAAAAAAAAATTCGAACCTCAAGGGGCTAACTCGTTTGACGTCAATATTTTGAATTTTTATTCAAGTTATTTTTAAAATTCATTAATTTTTTATACCATTATATATACACCTTATTTGCACTTACACTTCCGGACCCGCATTCTCCCTAAATACATATACGCTGAGCTTAAGTTGGGTAATGCACATATGCTTTTGTATTTGTAATTTTTGTTGTCAGAAATGTTTGTTGTAGCCTTCTTATTTGAAAATGGTTATTATCTTTCCATATTAGATGGTTCATGCATATTTTTCGCGAGTATTTTTTTTATCAATTATCTGAGTATCGGACGATCATTAGCTAACTGAGAATTTTTAATTAAAACAATGACAAACACACTTTAAGTCAGGCAAGTCATTGTGGCAATGACCAACGATATTTTACTTACAGTTATATAGTCTTTTTCATTTTTTTCATAATTTTTTCATTTCTGGAATATCTAATGAAATGACATAGGCGATGTGTCCCAAAAATAACGGGAGTTGTAAGATTTATAATTGCATAATATAGAATGGGCACTATTTTGCAGGCGACAATATCAATGTGGACGAATGAATAAATATTTTTTCAAAAAACACAAAAATGCCCGTTATTTTTTTAACACATCTGGCATCTACAAAAGCTTAAAGATTTTAGATACAAAATAATTACTATTTATGACAAATATCGTTAGATAAAGAAGAAAGTCCTGAGATTTATAAATTCCCAGCTTAGCAATTTGAAATCACTCTTACCTTACCTGAATTCTAGTGACATAACTATATTTCCAACTATTATTAAAACCACATTTCTTAAAAATTTATTTTCAGCGAACACTTATATAAAATATTAAAATTTTTCACGCTTCTTCGATTTTCTTGATTCATTTTAGAAATATTTTCTAATTACATAGCATTTGCGCTTACTCTTTTCAGAATAATTGATTTTTTTCATATCCAAAGCCCGCTGAAACCTTTACTTACTCGTCGATTAGTAAAACAACCAAACCTTTGCTTTTAGTAAAAAAATATTTATTATAAATTAATAGCAGAGTATATGCAATTATTTCCAATAACCACCACCAAATATACATTTTATTGCGTGTAGACCTTCATCAGCCTAAAAACGCAGCAAAACTAACCGCGAAATGTAAATTCAACCAGCCCAAAACCAAAATTCAATAAATTTAAATTTGTGTAAAAAAAAATAGCCAAATTCATCTAGTATCATAAATTTATTACCACCCATATCAATTTATAGAGCTGATAAAACAAGTGTACCGCATTCAGTGGCCAACGCTACTTATCTAAGTACAAAGTGGTAAATATTTGACTAGGTGGCACTTAACATTAAAGGCGGCAGCAGCGGGATTATTGTTTATCAAAATAAAATAAAGTATTTATATGTATGACGGCGTACTACTATGAAATGGAGTTTTAGAAAATATGAGGAGTGTTTGGTCTATAAAAAAAGAATATCCCCGTAAGCATAATGAATTATTGAAAAATATTCTAATAAAATTAAAAAAAGTAAGGCTTGATTGAGATTACAGTATTTAATCGTTTATTAACTACCCAGTGTCTATATTGACCGCGAATAAAGAAACTTTAATTAATAACTTTGCTAGGTGAAAATATTTCGAGGATATAATGCCTGATTTAAATAGTAAGATATGAAAGGCATTTCTTGAGAACAATCATAGAGTCCTCGATACTTCAAATTATTACTGGGACTACTATGGATATTAGTTTAAATAAGGCTACTTAGACAAGTAATTATAAATGTCATTAAGATTCGTCAAGAAACCTTTAGCTTTTACGATTTCTGTTATGCTATTGACTGCCCTCACATTAAACGCCTTAAGTTTCCAATGAAATTATATCGATTATTTTAGCCTCTACGCCATGCGATGTCCACAGGTGGTACAATACGCATGCCCAAGCCCAAAACAAATACCATCGATACATCTGAGTATAGTTTTGCGAAATTCGCTGCCACCTACTTTAATGCACAAGCGACGGGTTATCATAGTACAAAGCCGTTAAAGAGGCCTTTGCTTGAACATGACTTACCTATGGATGGCATTGCCGCCAAGGTAAGTGTGACTTTATGATAATTCATCAAAGAAGTTATATATCAATATGTAATCCCGAAAACAGGCCATTTGGATAATGATATTGCGTTTTATGGGCGACATGGCCGAAGCGAAATTTGAAGACGATAATGAAAGCATATCACAAACTCAAATCGCCCAATTTAATAATACCGGTAAAGAGTTTGTGGGCACTGTGGGTAAATCCAGCGTTATGCAACGTCTGACAATGACACTTTCGAAGAGCGTCTCACAGAGTAAAGAGTTTCAAGCTGCACTCGCTGCATTGAACGAAACCGAATCGAATCATCAACGTTTGATACGAAAAACATTGAAACGCAGAACAAAATTGCCGGATCTATTACGCAAGTCGTTAGATAATAGCGAGGAAATCGAATTCTACGAGCAAGTCTTGAATGTGCGCAGCAATAATTTAGAGAAATTGCATTTCATAATTGGGCATGGTATACTGCGGCCCACTTTGAGGTAACAAATCTTTCACAAATTATAAATTTTAAGAAAGATTAATTCTTTTTTTATTTTACATAAGGGATGAAATATTGGCTCAAATCTGTAAACAACTAACCAATAATCCTTATCGCACTTCATTCGCCAAGGGTTGGATATTGCTGTCTCTCTGCATAGGTTGCTTTCCGCCTAGTAAACGTTTTGAGAATTTTCTACGATGTTTTATACAGAATGGACCCGCGCTGTATGCGCCGTATTGCGAAAATCGTTTGGACCGTACGCTAAAGGTAATCCATTTTAGACGAAATATACCTTTGTTCTCTGTTAGAAAGCGGTAGATTCCGTTTCCTTCGCTATCTCCATTTTTTTCAATCTCTTCTGCATTCACTACAGAATGGACCACGTACACAACCACCATCATGGCTTGAGTTACAGGCAACTCGCAATAAGTCCAACATCACGTTAAATGTATTTCTTTCGGATGGCAATATGAAGAAGTTACAGGTGGACTCTGCTTCCACAGCAAAGGAAGCAGTACAACAGTTAGCAGAGCATATTGGACTCTTGGATAATTTCGGCTTCTCCATTGTTATCTCGATCTACGAGAAAGTCATGTCACTAGGCAATGGCAATGAACACATAATGGATGCCATCTCCAATTGTGAGCAGTACGCGAAGGAACAGGGAAAGAATGAGAAGAATGCGCCTTGGAAGTTGTATTTGCGTAAAGAAATGTTTTGCACTTGGTATGATCCAAGTATGGATCCACTGGCTACTTTTTTGATATATAAACAGGTTTGCATATAATGCTGAAACCAATTCTGACATTTTGTCTTTGTATCTTATATATTTCTCAGATAACACGTGGACTCAACTTTGGTGAATATCGCTGTCGCACCGAAAAAGATATTGCCATGATCTGTGCACTTGAATATTATGTGGAACAGGGTGCAAATATGGATAGAAATGTAAGAATATGCGGTTTGTAAACCATTTCAGTTGTAACTTTTTGAGATCATACATATTTAGGTGTTACGAAAACTTATACCTGACTTTGTGCCAAAGAATCTCTTGACAGCAGGTGAGAAAAGCCTGAAAACTTGGGAGGAGCTTATAACAGCAACATTTGCCAGCAATGAATATGTGAAGACCGGTACACCTAAACAGGCCATGGAGGATATCTGCTTGTTTGCACAACTCTCATGGGCTATGTATTTCTCGCGGTACTTTGAAGCTGTACGCATGTCTGGTCCAAAACTCATCACAGATAATGTAGTTATAGCCATCAATTCGAATGGTGTCTATTATATTGATGAAACCGAGCAAGTGTTGGCCGAACTATCCTATGCCGAGTTGAGCCAAGTCACGTGCGTCTCAGTGGAGTGCTCGAACATCAGTGAGCTACATATTGAAACAGTGCAGAAGGAGGATTTCATCTTCAAATGTTATGAAGCGGCAGATATCGTGGAGTTGATAAATTTTATGTTGAAAAATCTCAAAGCGCGATCGAAATATGGCATTGCCATTGAGGATTACAAACCAGCATCAGAAGAGCGTGAGGGACGTTTATATTTACTAAAAGGTGATTTGGTGCAATTTGATGGCGATATAACTGGAGCGCATGTAATGGAGGGTAAAAAGCGATGGTTACCAGGAATTTGCAACGACGAGTTGGGTGAATTTCCAGTAGAAGCTGTCAGCGTGCTAGCAACGTTAGTAAAACCCACCGAAAAGTTAATACAGATATACAAGGAGAGCGCTGAAAGCGTACACAAGCGAAATTTAAAATCGATTAAATATACAACTATACAGCGTCAACGTATGCATACACTGAGAAAATTTGCTGAAGAACATTTTCGCGATGACATCGTGTGAGTAGTCTTACAACTTTAGATCTGAGTCCATATACATTTGATTTCACACTGATATACCTTTTTTAGCGCTGGCCGTCCTTCACAGGCTCAGCTGCATACCTTGAAGTCAACCAATGATGAGCTATGGCGTCATTCATACAACATGCTTAAGGCCCCACTACTGAAAGTTCTCTTACGTGATCCCGAGAATTTTCAAAAAGCGCTTGTAATATTCTATAACATATTGAAGGTAAATGAGAATTAGTTTTTAGATACTTCATTAAGTAGATTACCAAATTGACTACACTAATTGACTCAATTAAGTAGCATTTGAAATGTTATAATTCTATTTTTTATACAAAATTATTTCTGTAGTATATGGGGGACACGCCGCATGGCAAGCAGATCGTAAATACCGATTTCATTTTCAAACCTGCGCTCGAGTGTGAGACCCTTTGCGATGAACTCTACTGCCAGCTGATGAAACAGTTAACAGCGAATCGTTTGCAACACAGTGAAGAACGCGGTTGGGATTTGATGTATTTGGCGGCGGGTGTCATGTATCCCAGTCCATTGATTATGAAGGAGCTGCTGGAATTTCTAAACACGCGCACACATATCCTGGCAACAGAATCACTGAAGCGACTGAAACGTACACTTGCGAATGGTCAACGCAAACGACCACCACATGCCATCGAAGTGGAGGGCATACAGCAGCGTTTCATGCATATTTATCATAAGGTTGGAGGACCACACTCTCAATTATACAATTAACTAAAAAACCATCTCCTTTCCATAAAATAGATATACTTTCCAGATGGCAGCGTGGAAGCTTTTGAAATTGAGTCGTTTACACGCGCTGTACACCTTACACAAGATATTGCGAAACGTTTTGAGCTCAAAACTTGCGAGGGCTTCTCACTATTCGTGAAGATCGGCAATAAAGTGTTTTCCATGCCGGAAACGGAATTCGCATTCGATTTCATTAACGAATTGGAAGAGTGGATGAAAGTGAATTTACCCAGCCGCTCAATGACGCAAGTCGCTTTACAGTATCAACTGTATTTCATGAAAAAACTATGGTTCAATGTGGTGCCCGGTCGTGATCCTAATGCCGATATGATTTTTTACTATCCACAAGAAGTGCCTAAATATTTGAGTGGTTACTATAAGGTGGATAAAGACTTGGCGATCACAATGGCTGGCTTAATTTACATAGTTGGTTTTGGCACAAGTACAACACATTTGCATAGGATTGGTGATGTGCTACCACATTTGGTGCCCGAAGATATTATAATGCTCTTGAAAGTTACCGAATGGCGTCCGCGTATAATACAGTGTGTAAGTGGGCTGTTGGAGGAGAACGTCGATGAGCGGGAAGCGCGACAACGTTTTCTCAGTCAATTAACAGCGCAGCAAATGTTTGGTTCGACATTCTTCTTGGTGAAGCAGAGCGGTGATCAGAATTTGCCTGAGACTATATTGATTGCGATAAATAAGCGTGGTTTTCACATTATACATACCGAAACGAAGGTGCGTGAAATGTTATTATAGGTTTCACTAAGTTATTAATTTGTAAGATTTTTCTAGGATATACTGCAATCATACGGTTATGCCGATTTGAATTTCTGGAGCTCAGGCAATACATATTTCCATATGCGTTTTGGCAATATGATTGGTGCCTCGAAATTGCTTTGCACCACCACGCAAGGTTACAAAATGGACGACTTGCTTACTTCATATATCAAATATTTTAATGAGAAGTAGAGAATATATAATGCAATATATTTTTATAATTAAAATCTACACATGTCTGAACGCAAATATATTGAACACTGATAAAATTTGACCATTTCTTTATGATTTAAAGTGCATATTTTACTTCCAAATATTTCAACTCTTTGGCTTTCTTTACCAACGCCAAAATACCTGCTAGCGTATCCTCGCAATGTGGCAATATTTGTATCGGCGGCAAGATAAAACCATAGCGTCCAGTATCTCGGAATTCAATGGTGTAGGAAATACGAATACCTTGCTCATTATAAACCCAATCTCTGGTCGAACCGGTAGTAAAATCTATAAAAATAAATATGTTATTGCAATAATTAACGCCAAGTGGTATTTTTACTCTACTTTAATCACTTACAAGTCTCTAACATAAACACCAAAATGTATACTTACACATAGATGTCGCTGATGTGCCATATGTATATTCCGTGCCATAAGGCAATGCTTTGACCGCGTCCGAGTATGCCTTTGCTACAGCCATTAAATCATCGTGATTATCTGCATGCTCAGTCGTGTGTCCATAGGGTGAAAGCAACACTTGACTATACGAATGAAAGGCGAGATAAATATTTATGCGTTCCTTAATGCTTGCAACATAATCGGTAACAGCTTTAATCTCTGGCTCAGAGAATGGTTGTATGCCGGCAAAGGTTTCACTACAAGGATTTGAAGAAGCGCCATTACTTTCCATCCAATGTGAATCACTATTACGATTGGGATCGGCGCCAATGCAACGTGAACCCTCCACCGGTTGGCGCGTCTTACGCCACATACGATCCTGAAAATAAACATATGTATTATGAAATAATACTCCTCTTTTCTGAATTTCTATAATAATTCATACCGTTGTGTGTGTGTAGACAAAACCATCCACATTCAGCACTGGCACAATATACCAATCATAATTCTCAGCCAAGTCACGCACATCAGTATCGGTTGAAGTTAGTAGCTGATTGATGAACCAGGTGGCGGTCGCTGATGTTATCCATTCACGTGCGTGTATGTTCGATTCAATGAATATACCGGGATTACCTTGTTTATAGGAGATTTTGATGCCGTGTATCTTACGTCCTTCATAACTGGTGCCAATATCTATATGACTAGTGACTTCGGGATATTTGGCGAGTATGTCATCCAAAAAAGCTTCAATGTCTGCTAAGAGGTAATAACGCGTCCAACCAAATGACAAATCATCGGTAGATTGAGCGCGCTGTTCCGCATCAATTAGACTATAAATTATAGTGTGAAAGAAGAAAAATACAAGTAAGTGATTATTCTATGTGAATACAAATGCTAGTTATATACTTTATTAACTTTGAAATTGAGTTTGGGTTTTCTTTTCATATTATATTACCTCTGTACATTTGAGACCATCACTTGAAAGGGTAGTTGATAGGATCGCGTAACATTTTGTAGATAAATGAGCTTTTGTGGATTTACCATTATGTGAACTTCTTTATCATCGCTGTGCCATAAATTAAACTAAATGCGAGAATAAATTATTGTTAGCCATTGCAAATAAAAATTAGTAACTACATTGCTATAAATATTTAAGTATCAGACGTGATGGAAATTGACTTACTTCGTTGATAAAATGTTATTTTATGCGACTATCGATTAATTATAAAATTATATGAAGATATGATTACTCTTTGAAGGATTCGAGAGTTTCAACCACAATTTGAACCAATAATTGAACCAATGTTTTAGAACTTTTACTATTAAAAGCATTATATATCAAAGAATTATCTTCAAAAACTTTTCTTTTCATACGTAAGAAAACATTTTTGATTCTATATATATATATCTTTAAACTATTTATATTTCAATATATACGCATCCTTTTTACACTTACACCCTTCATGTTTTCTGCCAATTCTTCGATCACTTGCCGTTGTCTAGCATTTTTAGTTTTAATTTTTAATACTTTGAAATTATCATAACGCTCTTTGGACGCTTCAGCGAACACCAGACACGCGGTTAAAAATCCGAAAATTATTAATGCTTCGCGGAAAACTTTCATTTTGCCAGAGTGCCGGTAGAAGATCAACTAAAAGCTAATATGGTTTGAAGATTTTTGTAAAAGCTAATGTACAATCTAGCTTTAGCGATAAGCGATAATTGGTGATAACCATGTTATCAGATTATTTGGAGTATTTAAGAATTATAAATACATTACATATACGTGTACGATAATATATATGTATGTGTATGAGTCCTTCGATAGATTATACTTTATAGGTCTAATAAATACTATATCTTTATGTATGTATAGTGTGAAAGATACCCAAAATAATTTTCATGTAATTATACTGTGAAACAGGAGGAATGTTAATACAATTCTGAGCCAGTTGTTTTCTAAGAAATCAGTCATTTGTCAGTAGGTCGAAAAAACACAATTTCTACCATTATTCCGTATGCATAACCCAATTTATTTTTATTGCAAGTATTAAAGCTTTATTTTGTAAACCAACAGAAATTATATTTCATTTATGAAATGCTCATATCTTATGCATATTTAAGCTTGAGGTAGCCCAGTTCATCGGCCTTTCCCACCAGAGCTAATAAACCGGCCAGTGTGTCCTCGCAATGTGGTAATATCTGTATTGGTGGTAGAATGAAACCGTAACGTCCCGTATCACGAAATTCGATTGTGTAAGAAAGCTCAATGTCCTGTTCACTATACGCCCAATCATTGGCAGCACCGGAGGCAAAATCTGTAAGAAATAGAAAAATACAAATCTGAAGTCAACATGCCATGAAATGCGAAAAAATAAACGCTCATACTTACACATTACATCAGCGGTTGCACCGTAAGTATACTTTGTTTTGTAAGGCAACTGGAGCACCGCATCGGAATATGCCTTCGCAACTGCCATTAAATGATCAAAATTTGATGGGGGCTCTTTTGTCCAACCATAAGGTGTCAGTAAGACCTGACTGTATGAATGGAATGCGAGGAAAATATTAATGCGATTTTTAATACTCGCTACATAATCGGCGAGCGCTTTAACTTCCGACTCAGAAAATGGGTATGCACCACCATATGTTTCGTCACAAGGATTCGAGGAAGCACCATTACTTTCCAACCAATGTGAATTGTAGTTGCGGTTCGGATCGGCACCAATGCAGCGAGAACCCTCCACCGGTTGACGCGTCTTACGCCACATGCGATCCTAAGAATAGGTAAATATGTATTAATACACTTTCTTTACAGCTTTGGCACAATGAAACATACCGTTGTATGCGTGTAGGCAAAACCATCCACATTCAACACTGGCACAATATACCAATCATGATCCTCAGCCAATTTTCGCACGTTAGCATCGGTTGAAGTTAACAGCTCATTAATTAACCAAGTGGCAGTCGCCGAAGTAATCCATTCACGTGCGTGTATATTCGATTCAATGAATATACCGGGATTACCCTCTTTATAGGAGATTTTGATGCCACGTATTTTACGTCCTTCATAACTGGTGCCAATATCAATGTGACTAGTGACATCAGGGTATTTGGCGAGTATGTCGTCTAAGAAAGCTTCAATCGCTGATAAGGGGTAATAACGCGTCCAACCGAAAGCGTTGACATCGTCCGTCGCTTTACTTATCTGTTCGCTGTCGATTAAACTTTGAAGCAAAATTGGTATTACTTTAGACTCTTCTCACACATATTAATTTAAATATTTACCTTTGTACATTTGAAACCATTACTTCCAAAGGCAAATTAAACGTTTGCGTATAATTTTGTACTTGTATAAATTTTTGTGGACTGACCATAATGTGTACCTCTCCTTTGCCACTATGCCATAAATTAAACTGTAATTATAAACAGTTAATTTATGTTTTTGCAAGCAGTAAATTAAAATAAAAGTTAAAAACTCACATTTTTTGACTCTTTCGCTAAGTTCTCGATCCATTTTTGTTGCTCTAAACTCTTTGTCCTGATTTTGAAAACTTTATAATTATCATAACGCACTTTTGTGGCACTAACAATGGCCAGAAGAATGGCCAATATGGCCACGACTAATAATTGGCTTTTCATCTTGAGCAGTCGGTAGTTAAAGCTTAACTGACTATAGCCAATATAATGGTAACGCTTAAGTACATGTTGTTATCACTAGTTAGATCTAATCAAACTGTTGAATTATTGATAGGAAGAATAAAAGTTGTTCGTTTGGATTTGTAAAGTATTTAGTCCAAGAATTTGTAGTGTATGTACCTATATTATGAAAACCAAAGTGATTAATAATATGGTATTATCCTCCGTACGCACTGTACTGTTAATATTTTATTAAGTTGATTTAGAAAGAGGAAAAAATGTGGAATTCAAATTTGAAAAAATTTAAAATTAAACAGGATTATAAATAATAATAGTCCAGAAGAGCTTGTATGAGTGATTCTGGTACTGATGTCAAGTGCTCTTTTGTGATTTTGATCCACCGGATATCTATTGTGATTATCCCAGTAAAAGAAGTGTTGGAATTAAATTATGTGCAAATATTTGAGGAACATCAACTACACATATTCGTGATCTCCAAAGGAATACATTGAAATATCTTATTAACTAGGACTACATTACGATGATATGCGGAACAGGGCCCCCTTTTTGGAATTGTTTGCATATTATTTTTCCTAAAACATACAGTACCATGATTAACATTTTATTATTTATTTTTTATATATATTTTTTTTTTATAAATAATTCACATGAAACGTTAATATTGCCAGGAATTTTATGCGTATTTAACTTTTAGATAACCCAGTTCGTCGGCTTTGTCCACCAGAGCTAATAAACCGGCAATCGTGTCCTCGCAATGTGGTAATATCTGTATTGGTGGTAGAATGAAACCAAAGCGTCCTGTATCACGAAACTCGATTGTGTAGGAAAGCCGAATACCCTGCTCACTGTAGGCCCAATCATTAGTAGCGCCAGAAGCAAAATCTTTTGAGAAAAAAAGTTGAAAAAAATTAAAACAAAAACCCCTTGCTAATATTGATTGCTTGGAGATTATTTTCCACACAGACCTATAAAATATCTCGCACACTTACACATTGCATCAGATGAAGTGCCATAAGTATACTTTGTTTTGTATGGCAACTGGAGCACCGCATCGGAATAAGCCTTCGCTACCGCCATTAAATGATCAAAATTGGTGGGAAGTTCCTTAGTCCAGCCATGTGGTGAAAGTAAAACTTGACTATAGGAATGAAAGGCTAGCATAATATTGAGTCGTTCCTTAATGCTGGTTACATAATCGGCGAGGGCTTTAACTTCTGGCTCTGAAAAAGGATGTGTACCGGCATATGTCTCGTCGCAGGGATTCGAGGAAGCGCCATTATTTTCCATCCAGTGCGAATTGTAGTTACGATTGGGATCAGCACCAATGCAAGGTGAAAAATTTACTGGTTGTCGCGTTTTGCGCCACATGCGGTCCTGATTTTTGTTTTGAAAATGTTTATATGATTTTAAATATTCTTAAATCAACATATATAAAGTTGAAGTTTATGTACCGTTGTATGCGTGTAGGCAAAACCATCCACATTGAGAACTGGTACAATATACCAATCATGATTCTCAGCCAATTTTCGCACGTTAGCATCGGTTGAAGTTAACAGCTCATTAATTAACCAAGTGGCAGTCGCCGAAGTAATCCATTCACGTGCGTGTATATTAGATTCAATGAATATACCGGGATTACCCTCTTTATAGGAGATTTTGATGCCACGTATCTTACGTCTTTCATAACTGGTGCCAATATCTATGTGACTAGTGACATCAGGGTATTTGGCGAGTATGTCGTCTAAGAAAGCTTCAATCGCTGATAAGGGGTAATAACGCGTCCAACCGAAAGTATGCGCATTGTCTGTCGCTTTACTTATCTGTTCGCCGTCTATTAAACTTTGAAGCAAAATTAGTATTACTTTAGACTCTTCTCACACAAACTAATTTAAATATTTACCTTTGTACATTTGAAACCATCACTTCCAAAGGCAAATTAAACGTTTGCGTATAATTTTGTAGTTGTATAAATTTTTGTGGACTCACCATGATGTGGACCTCTCCCTTGCCACTGTGCCATAAGTTAAACTGCAGTTACAAATAGTTAATTTATGTTTGTGCAAGCATTAAATTCAAACAAGAATTAAAAACTCACACTTTTCGATTCTTTCGCTAAGTTCTCAATCAATTTTTGTTGCTCTAAACTCTTTGTCCTGATTTTGAAAACTTTGTAATTATCATAACGCACTTTTGTTGCGCCAACAATGGCCATAAGAATGGCCAATACGGCCAAGACTAATATGTGGCGCTTCATCTTGAGCAGTTCGCAGTTGCAGTTATACTGATTTCAGTTGAGTTAATTGACATAACTAAGTACAATTAGACTCTTTCAAATTTTATCAGGCATTCAGTGTCAGATAAGCCTATTTAAATCGGTAGTTGTTGTAGTTAATCGAAGTGTATTTAATTGCTTTTTAAATCAGCAATAATTCTGTGTTATCGGATTTTATGAATTACTGGTTAACTGCATACCTTTATATGAGCAATAAAATAATGGCTAACATATAGGGTGATCAAAGCGAATAAAATGCAGTTTTTTTATATTTTTTTCATTTATATTCTTTGAAGCGTTGCATAATATAGGCTTCTTATTAAAATTATATAATATTTGATATTTCAACAAATTTAGTAATAAACTTAATTTTGATTATTTATCTCATACAGATATACATACCTAAATAGTTTTTTTTTTTAATAAACAAATATAAATGTTGCCGTTATAAAATACACTTTCTATGATAGTTTATATTACAATTTCTTTTGAGGTGAATTTTTCATTTGCTTTCCTTTACTTTTTGGCATGATGCACCGCAATCTTCGCCCTCACAAATATCACAAAGCGACGATTCTACTTGGTAGTATTCGGTGGCGCGACGATCCGTTTGGTAGTAATCATAGATGGTGACCGGTGCGGGCTTTTGTTTGGCCACCGCGTGTGTTTTGGTCGCTTTAACTGGCACACACTTGCTATCGGCAGGTTTCAGCCCATCGAAGTAGACAATAACCGTCGAATCGGCGTTTTTCGTCTCAGTGCGTTTAACGCGATCCACCGCCTCAATATCATTGAAAGCATCGGTTTCTGCCGTATAGCCGGAGGGTAGCGCTATCTCCATGACAGCCATATTGGATTCTTTCTGTGCATCGTTGCCATCCGCGGGTACATATTCAGCGCATATGTCAAGAATTAATAGGTTTTCGTTCTCACTGACATTGGTCTTCACCTGGAAACTTGGTGCTTTATCCTTATCGGCCAAATTATAACGGTAAGATAATTGCACCATAGACGAACCATTACCCTGGGCGGTAAAATCAACTTGACGTGTTGTCTTAGGTAGCTGTTTGCAAACGAAAACGAAGAAAAAATATCTAAATTAGTTTCATTCAACAATGAAAAGTCGCATTTCAAATTAACTCACCACATGCGTTTGCAAAACCAGCGAATTTTCGGCGTTCACATTAATGGCACCCTTATTCTCTTCACCGCCACTAGCGGTAAATTCAATGTCCATCGCACCGCTGCCAGCGCCGGTTTTCTCTGCAAAGCTTATAAGCGCCTGCAATCCCATCACGGTGTCCTGCGTGGAAGCAAAACCACCATTGCTGTTGCGCTGCGAAATCAACCATTTAATAACGGGCAAAGCATTTTCGGCACCCTCTTTATCCAGTATAGCAAGCAGTATATACGATGTGATCTCAACATCATTGCTACGTGGTTGCCAACGCCAGATGTCATCCTCAGTGGGTGCTTCAGCCTTGGACCACCACTTGCGATCGCTCTCCTGCTTGGCGAGACCTTGTAGTTTAGTGAGCAATTTATCGGCTGCTGGCGATTTAGCTATTTGCAGTGCTAATGCAGCAATGGCCAACGAGTATTGATCATCTGTTTGATCCACGTTATCCAATAGATATTTCAAACCATTGTCGACGTGCGTTTTATACTTGGGTATGTGCTCCTATAAGTGTGTGTGTGAAATAAATGAGATTTAGTTATCTACGCATTTATAAAACAGATACTTTCTTGACTGACTTCACTTTATTCTACTACTTACCACATTTTCCAGGAATGCCAACAGTACAAAAGCGGTTAGACCCAATTCATTTTGATGCGCCGAATCGAAGAGTTTTCCATATTCGGGGAAACTACCATTGGCTGTTTGTTTCGAGGCTAAAAAGTCCAGTCCCTCTACAATAACTTTAGGATCAATATCGCTGTATTTTGCTGCTTGGTGGAATGAACGCATCACATATGCGGTCAGCCAAGTGCTACCGGACTTATCGGATTTGCCAAAAGCGCTGTACGAACCATCATCGTGTTTGTACGTTAATTCGCGTTGATAACCAATATCGAGATATTTCTTTGCTTGCGTCGTAATTGCAGGCATATTCTGGCCGATCGCTTCCAAATAATGCAAAACCAATATATTCGGCACGAAATTCACCATATTTTGTTCACCACAGCCATACGGCTTGCGCACTAACTTGTCGAGATTCTTCAATGTCGGTCCAAGCAAATCGCCCACAACGGAAAATTCTATATATTCCGAGTCGGGCACAGCTTCGGCTGGCACATCCACATGCAATTTATCATTGTACACATTTTTATCCTTCAGATTTATAAAAACTGCACGATTCTCGTATTGTGTTACACCCTCCGGTTCGACTTTAAGCATTTGATGTATGGCATCGCCGGCCAGTGGTGTAGTTGCAGTGATTTTCAATGTGATCTGTCCAATCTTTTTGGGACGTATCATAAAGGAAACGCTGCGTCCAGTATTTGAGGGCACCGAGACACGTTTAACGCGTTGCACCACATCCAAGGGTTTGTCTTCAATCTCATTGGTCGCTTCGGTAAAATCATACTCATTATCTGTATTATCCATAACGACTTCAGCATCCAATGCTTTGTCCATATAATTGAAGATTATAACGGGTATGGCAATAACTTCACCTAAAATGACCAAAGAAATGTGGTGAGAAAATTAGAGAAGTTTGTATTTTACTTTCGGCATGCACTTTAACTTACCGCGCTTCACCGAATACGGCAAATTGGTTGAGACAAAGAAGGGCTGGAACACTTGTATTTTTGTGGGATCTGCTGTGAGCGCAATACCAGTATTGGGATTCAGTGAGAAGCCCGTGACAACCCATGAGGTGATTGTGTCGGGTATCTTCTTGCTCAGCGTAAAATTACCACCATCGGTGCTGTAGGCGAGACGCGTTGAGGGAGTGCAATAAAAAAGTGTATATGTTATTATTTGTGGAACAGTTGCGAGTTTGAGACAATAGCACGAAACAAGCGTAAGCGGTAAGCGTGATTTAAAGTTGGACGAAAATTATGACAAATTCGTATGAGCATGCATAGGGACGTGTTAATTATGTGCAGAACTAATATTATATTTATGTTTTAGTGTGTGTGTGTGATAAATTACATATGTATTTTAAATAAATAACTGTGAATATAAATATCATGCAATATTGTTCCAGTAGCAGATTGCGAACTCTTTGAATCATCATAGCATGCAAGCTGAGCTTGGCATTATTACAAGTGTGAAGAGTGTGTACAGTTTTCAAAGCAATATTTACAGTTAAATATACTATGTTATAAACAATTGTCACCAATGAGCATTTAACCAATTTTATTTTATGGGAAAAGTTCTATTTTTTCCAAATTAATATGCAGAGAAAGTGAGGTTATGTACATATATATGGTTTTTAGAAAAAAATCAAAATATCGCGTTAAAATGATTAATAATAATTTACACGCAGAACTTAAATGTATAAAGTGCCTCTGAAAAAAAATTGAAAACAAATTTTGGAAAAATAATTTTTAAAAAAATTTGAAAAAAGTTTTGAAAAATTTTGAAAGAATTCGCCTAAGACAATTTTCAATGAAAATCCGAAAGTGATTATGTTTATATGTATGTTTTAGCACAAATGAACTAACTTGAATGAAATGTATGTAAATTACACCCTGCATAAATCGTTTCATTAACTAAAAGTGATTGGTAAAAATTAGAAAATGTTTTTCTCAAAAATCCAAAAAATTTAAATATTGACAGAGTGCTACCACAACAATTGCTCTAACAATACTAAGTGTATGTATCACCATTGCCCAGCTGTCATATTTAATATTAATAAAATATCTTTCTACATTTCGAAAACCTACACTTCATTATTATTATCGAATATCCACGATTCTGGAAATTCTTTACGCACTTCAGCTGGACTTCTGTTTGTGTCCATTGGACCGGCGATAGTAGTAGTCGTATAAAGCATCGGTGAAATTGTTGCTACAGGGGGACCAAATGCTCCCAATGGCATAGGCGCTGGCAGTGCGAGATGATAGTAAATAACTGGAAAATTTATTAGAATTGCCATGAGAGACGACGTGAGAAGTTGAGATGTACATGCATAGAAAGAACAAAATTTCGTGAATTGGAGAACAGTGGAAGATTCTAAGCAGATACTAGTATAAAATACTCGTATAAATAATCATAGTACCTCGATAATATTTGTCTACGAGTATAAAGATATTATCTACTAAGTCTCCTTTTTGAGGTTATATGGAAAGAAGGGTCACTACAGCTTCATATGTGCCTTCGCATCTGTCGTAAGCGATATATATATATATATTAAATAACACAATAAACACCACAAACAACTGAATTAACAAATTGATAGTAAAATTGACAAACAGCAATCGATGAAACATTAATTTTGCGTTAAATTATAAACATACGTAGTAATGAAAAGTATTAACCACAATAGCATCATGTTGCGTCCAAATATTAAACACAAATATTTGAAAATAATCAAAACAAAAAAAAAACATCATACGATTTCACCGTGCAAATTTTGTAAAAAATCCAATTTTCAAAAAAAATTTCTCTCGCACGTAATTCGTATTGAATTTGCTTATCGCCGTCAGTTGTTATAGATGCAGCAGTTGTGGTGGAGGTGGTTGTCAACGAGGTTTCTGTAGTGGATTGTTTGCGGTGTTTGGAGGCCCCATTGATCGGCACGTTAGCACCGCTAGAACCGCCTACTATGGGATATCTTTGCTTAGGGCCTATACGGAAGACATGCAGAAGTGTAGAACACGTATACAACACGGTGACTATGTGCTTATAATTAAATTTTAATCTAACCTAAGTGTTAGTCATGCAAATTTTATATTTATTTATGCAGTAATTTTAAGACCCGAACATAGAATAATGGCAGTGTTTTTAAAAGAGATGTGAACCGATCTACTAATTTTTAAAACGAACGAAAAATTAGTTTATTATACCCACTTTGAGCTTTGAGCTTAAACTCATTACGGTTTCCACAATTTGGAGTGAGTAAATATACATCACAAAAACATTATAAAACACCAGATGAGGTGCAAGCACATCACATTGACGAACGCCGAGAGACCAATATGTTAACACAATATTATTACTCAATAAGGACGTATATCCAATTTTCTGCAAACATTTTACGTATTGACGGTACAACTAGCGAGTTCCCAACGTTAGTACGTCCGCTGTGGCGTGTATGAGCTGCATTGTATCTAACTACCGTAGGTGATCTATTACGACCTACGCTGGGACGTTTCATATTGCCACTCCTCAAGAAAATACCGATATTGGAAGCGGAGTAGGAGCGGTGAATTCCTTTTGAAATTGCTATAAAATATGTAAAGCGTTTAAGAAACTCTGTTAACGAGGCAATGGAGCAATGGCGCAATTCGCATGAAAAGAAATATGTGTTGAAAATAGTTTACAGCACTGCGAATGGTGTTCTCAGAGATTCATATGAATGTTTTTTAAGCGAACGTTAATACTCAGAGAAAGAAAAAGTTTAAAGCATAAATTTCAAAAAATTATTATGGTAAAAGACTTTATATAAGACTTTATGCAATATTGCTAAGCGTTGTTCACTCTTTTTTTTTGTATTAACGTGTTACTTGATATAAAATAGTAATTCAACATTTGAGCATGTCCAAGTGCGCTCTACATATGTGCGTGTCGGTGGTTTGGTGGGACGAGCGTGCAAATTTTTCGCGAAATACGCTATATCATCTATGATTTCTTCTCTCAATGAAGCTGCTGCGGCAATGACATCCAGATCGTGAAAAAGAAGCTCTTCTTCGGGTATCGGGTCTGGTGTCCAGTAAACAAGTTCCGCCTCTTTTGAAGTGAAATTTAATAAGAAAACCATATAGTGGTTGACAACACGTCTAAGCTGTAAACTTATGTTAGATTCGAAGAAGACAGTATTGAAGAATATATAAACTAAATACAAGTAGGATTAAGAGAATGGATCGAACGGGTATTGCAACTATTATAAAGTTCTGACATGCTAACCAATCTAAAAAACCAGCTTAAATACACCAACATTGAAACATTGAAACCAAAATTACGCAAAGCACTCTCGCAGGCATGATTTCGAATTCATAATGTTCAGTTTAACTGTCGAATGTCGAGTCCACAAAAAATTGTAAGTGGTGTGTTTTTTTGATGCAGTTATGTTAGTAGTTTGATTCCCCAATTAAATTTGCTTGATTTTATTGATATATTTAAATTTATATTACTTAGTATTTTCGTATATCCAGTTTTCCGCAAAGTTTTTACGTAATATTGGTGCCACTGCTGGATATGCTGGATAAAATTGCACTCTTGATGCTGCTGAGTGAAGCATAGGACTAGGATATGAAGAAGCAATTCTGAAATCGATTTCAGGACTATCATACATTCGGAAAGCAATTCTATCATAAAGATCGATGCCATAAAAAGGTTTGGCTGCAAGTTTAAAGAATATATCAATCAACTTTTTCAAAACAGTTTATCAGTGTTTGTGTTGAAAGGTTGGACAGGAAAAATATTGCTATATACAATAATATTGTAAGAAATACCTATAACGCAATCTTAGAACACTTCGGGTTTATAAGATTTCTCTTACAGATCACACAATCATTAAAAGGTAGTATTTATAAGACAACATCCAACTGAACATATTTCTATATACTACTAAACATAGAAAAATAACTATCATACTCTAACAACTACTATATAAATATCTAAGAATTACACACGCATAAGACGTGTAAGTCAAGCGCACAAGTATTTTATGTACCTAATTCTTTGATTAAAGATCCAAATTTCGGCAAAATTACTACGCCAGTGCGTTGAGGTCTCACTGACTTTATCACATTTGGCGAGCTCCATTGCTTGTAGTGGCAGTGCTTCACATAATAGATCTTCGTCAGTGGGGTCAAGGTATTTATATTCTAAAGCTACATAATAAGAAATTCTGAGAGAGAGTTTCGCAATGCAAAGGAAGTACTAATTGTTAAACAATTAGCTATTAGAGGAGCAGATGAGATTTAAATAATTGCGAAAGAATTCAATAGAAATTTTGGAAAAAAATCAAAAATTAGACAGCTGTTGCTCGTTATTTTCAGTTGCTGAAACAATGTTTAGGTTAGTCGCTGTCGGGTTTATGCTAAACTTCAAGGAAATTCGTTGTCATTCGTTGCTTATAACAACTGTTTAATTTTTCTAGTTTTATACCAACTTTAGAATATAGTGTTATTAGTTTATATAAGTACTTTTTGTTAGTATGTGTACAAATTGATTCAAATTAGAAACCGTTAAATTTGTGTCGTTAAGCTCAACGGTTATTTGCAAAAGTTTAGTAATGAACTACATTGAAGATAAATATATTTTTTTTATTAAACTTGTATTAACAAAAAGTTTAAATTCTTTCTTTTTGGAAAAACCAAATTGAGGCAAAGTCTATTGTCTAGTCAACTGCTTTTGAAAATGCTTGAGCAGAGCGAAAGCATAATCATCTCTCATAGAGTAGCGCTCATAAAATAATGAGAGCCATAGACAGTTACAGTTCATTACTATATAGTTATGCACCGATATTACCAATCAGGATAAAAAACCAATACAAATATGGATTTAGAATATCTAAATTCAAAATAAATTACTTAGGTATATATTTTCAAAATACTAGGTAGATATGCCCAAAAAAAAAATACCATGTACGAAACTGTTTATAAATAGTGTAAGTCTTAAATATAAGCACAGTGTTTTCCAAAAATGTATATACAAGCGTTTACAAACGAATCGGGGCAGCTAGAAAAGCGGTAAAATACATAGCAAGCATACAATACATTTACTTTTCTTGATTCATGAATATCCAGTTTTCGATAAAATTTTTCCTCAAAGTCGGTGTTAGAGTCGGTGTTAGAGCGCTTGCTAGACCTAAGCCTTGCCCTGGTTGAAGGTGGAGTGAAGGCATTGCATTGGCGAATACTAAACTGGATTGCGCGAACGGGCCCCCAAAAGCAGCTATAGCATAAACTGGCCTTTGTAAACCAGTGCCATAATAATAATGTACGACTGCGAACAAAAACATGATTTAAATTTCTGGTTTTAATTGTGAAAATTATTCATTGATTGTCAATAAATTCGTCAAAATTATTGGATTTTGGATTTTATTAAACTTTGAACACCAGCGTAGATGGAATGCAAAAAATTTAAGTGTAATTGCATGTAACTCTGCTATGAATCACAGCACAATTTAAACCCAGTGCTATGTATCGTTATCGTTGGTTAAAAATTAACACAATGGACCCCTATAACTGTATTTGATGATCAATCGTCCACTTGAAAGCTATGCATGTCTAGTATAATATTTTCAAAGATAAAAGAAGATGGAAGAAAATGGCATACAAATTACGGATATTATTGGTCTATAACTTTGCTTCCTCCGTTTTCCAATAGATGTCTCTAGGGTCAAGCACTGGTCGATTAAATCGATTTTTTTTATATCGATCTTGGACATTTGTGGCAACAAAATATTTGCAACCCAAACATATTCTCAACTGAAAATGTCACTTTTTGAGCCGAATTCTCAACATTTGCGGGAATGTCTCTAGGGTCAAGCACTGATCGAATAAATCGATTAAATCGTTTTATATCGATCTTGGACATTTGTGGCAACTTTAACCCAACAAAATATTTGTAGAGATCTGCTTGCATCCCAAACATATTCTCAACTGAAAATGTCACTTTTTGAGCCGAATTCTCGACATTTGCGGGAAATTTTGCTTTTCTTTTTTAATTCCAAGAAAAGTGCGGCTGAGGCTCATCGATATTTGTAACCGTTGTTATACAAAAAAAACCTTAAATTTACAAAAAAAAAGGGCGGAAGCAAAGTTAATATAATAATAAAACGAATTTTGCTCATTGATTTTATAAGTGCAAGTGTTAAATTGTTGCAGAATGCTGTTAAAATTATATAACACTATAGAATATAATAATATGATTTTATGTGTGCAAATTATTTTCTATATGGGAGTATGAATTGGAAGTCGAATTTACTAACTATAGGAATTGATTTTACATTTTAATACTAATAGAGAGACAGTTGTGTTAAAAATATAATGTTTTTCGCAACAAAGAAACAATTCAGTTTTATATTAACTTTTTTTTACAAAAAAAAAAAACTGCCAATTACATACAATATGTACATATCTAAAGGGGAATTGTGAACACGTGCTAATGAACAGATGCATTTAATTTTGTTTTGGGTGCATGAATTTATAAAGAGAGATGTGCACTATTTTGCAACTAACATTTCGCTGCCACCAGTTGAGAAACTATCGAAAATCCAAGCTTCAGCAAAGTCCTTACGAATTCTCATAGGACGCGTTATTACACTTGGTGCAAAACTGGGCGCAAACGCGCCAGCACTAATTGACATTCCTGGTAAAAAACTATCGTCAACCATACCAGAACGGGCCCTCAAGAAATAATAACGTGGTATACCTACAAATAGATTAGCACCATTATATAAAAACCAAAAAAAAAAACATGCCTATTTGCATTGCCACAAACAGTTCGACAATAAGCAACATTCAATTGTTATGATGTTATGAGTAACATTAAGTAAGCACATCGCAGGCACTACATACTTAAATATATATACACAGTATATTGAGCAACTTTCAGGATTTGTACACACACGGAGCTTAAAATAAATAAAGTAATTCGTAATCGTTGCAAGGTGGATCATGGACTTTACCACATATTTGCGAAAATTTCTAAAATAGCTGGTCGATTGTGCTCGTCTAACGTTTTTTCCAAATTATAATAATTTTCTAATTCATTTGTTCGAATGGTAGCATTGAAATGTGCCTATCTAGGTGGGTTTCTGTTTTCTGAAAAAGTTTTAGAATCTGAAAAAACAGTGATTTGTCAGTCAAGTCCCTCTTAATTTGGGAGAAAAATTTGGTTTTGAACTGTCGAATGTCGAGTCCACAAATAATTGTAAATAGTGTATTTTTAATGTAGTTATGTTAGTAATTTGATTCCCCAATTAAATTTGCTTGATTTTATTGATATATTTAAATTTATATTACTTAGTATTTTCGTATATCCAATTTTCCGCAAAATTTTTACGTAATATTGGTGCCACTGCTGGATTAGCAGGATAAAATGGCTCTCTTGATGCTGCTGAGAAAAGCATAGGTCGAAGATATGATGTACCCTTTCTATAACTGATTCTAGGCTGAGCATACATTCGAAAATCAATGTTATCATAATGATGGTGGCCATAAAAACGTTTGCCTGCAAGTTTTAAGGATGTATCAATCAACTTTTTCGAAACAGACAGGAACAAAATTGGTGTATATAATGACATTGTAAGAAATAATCTGAAAAACAGTTAGTCAGACAAGTCCCTCTAATTGGGGAGAAAAATGCGGTTTTCCGAAAGAGGCCACAATTTTAAAACTTATCAAAAGGTGTATATTCGAATTGTTATTTTTGTAAGTTTCTTGGTTCTTTTTTTTTAGTTTTTTATTTCACTTTTTTTGTGTTGCAACTAATGCTCTACATAGGTTCGAGTGCTCCGTATGCATACGATTCCTTAATATGTACACACGAAGTATGCTTTATTTTAAACCAACCGTTTAGTGTCATTTGTTGACCCATTTTCATACCAAATCCATACTTCATTGAAATTTTTACGCACTATGGGAATGGCTTCGGCAGTTTCGGTCGGCACGCTATTAACAGCGAAACGATCCATGGAGTCTGTTTCGTCTACATTATCGTATAGAACCCTTTCTTCTTCCGCGAAAGCTCTTTCTAACATGTATATATACTCAGCTAAAACCAAAAAATATAAAACAAGTAAGGAAGGGCTAAGTTCGGGTGCAACCGAACATTTTATACTCTCGCAATTTATTGATGTAATTTTATAAAGATAACACAATTCGACCCATATTTTCGGCATAAAGTTCAATAGAATAACGAAAATCATCATAAATAGTATATGGGGACTGAGGTAATTCCTAAACCGATTTCACTCGTTTTCACCACCAAGATACAATGTATCGAAGACTATACGCTCACTTAATTTAATATTACTTATAATTAGGTATATGGGATCTGGGGGAAGTTATGACCCGATTTTTACCATTTCAGGTACAGTGAGAAACTGTTATAAGAAAAAAATTCAGAGGGAATGAATTACATAAAAATATCTGAGGGATTTACTTATATTTTCGCTGAATAATTACCCTTAGGCACTGTGATCTTCATGTTCGATATCAGGGGCCTTGAAAAGACATGGTTCGATTTTGACAATTTTTCCACAAGTGATGTCACAGCTCAAATACAGTATTTGTGTAATGTTTTATTCCGCTATCTTCATTTGTTCCTAATGTATATATGTATGTATATAGGAAGTAGACGTAGTTGTGAACCGATATCTCCCATACTCCACCCGTGTCATCAGGGTGTCAAGAAAGTGTTATATAGCGAATTTCATTGAAATCAATCGAATAGTTCTGGAGATATGGTTTTTGATCCATAAGTGGGCGATGCCACGCCCATTTTTCATTTTGTAAAAAAATCTCAGTGCAGCTTCCTTCTGCCATTTCTTATGTAAATTAGGTAAAATTAGGTGTTTCTGACGTTTTTCGTTAGTGAGTTAACGCACTTTAAGTAATTTTCAATCTAATCCTTGTATGGGAGGTGGGCGTGGTTATTATCCGATTTCTTTCATTTTTGGACTGTATAAGGAAATGGCTAAAATAAGCGACTGCAGAAAGTTTGGTTTATACAGCTTTATTGGTTTGCGAGTTATATACAAAAAGCCTATTTGGGGGGCGGGGTCACGCCCACTTTTCCAAAAAAATTACATCCAAATGTGCCAACTTTATTTATGGCTTAGTTATGACACTGTATAGGTTTTCGGTTTCCGCCATTTTGTGGGCGTGGCAGTAGACCGATTTTGCCCATTTTCGAAAGCAACCTCCAAGGAACATGTGTTCCAAGTTTCATTAAGATATCTTAATTTTTACTCAAGTTATCGCTTGCACGGACAGACGGACGGACAGACATCCGGATTTCAAATCCACTCGTCATCCTGATCATTTATATATATATAACCCCATATCTAACTCTTATATTTCTTGGTGACACAGACAACCGTTATGTGAACAAAACTATAATACTCTGTGCAACAGGTTGCGAGAGCATAAAAATAAACGTGTGTATACAATTATAGGCGTGCTGTTTTGTACCACTTGTTCACTTTTATATAGATATTTGTGTAAATATTTAGTGTCCTCCACCGCGAATATAAATAAATCCAATTAGTCTAATTGTTTTTAACGCTGTTTTTCATTCTTTGAAAGCATTTAATTTTTTTTTTTTGCAATACTACGTGGTTAATTTCCACCTCAGACATGCTAAATATTTACAACCGTAGCACCATAGGCAGCGCACGAAATCACTAGTACAATCGTTATTTTTAGACACCACCATTAGGCAGAAGAGTCGCTATAGTTGAACCGCTTTAGTGTGCTCGTTTTTTTTTTTGTTTTTTTTTTTTCTTTGTAGCGCACGAACCTAGTATTACGCAATATCCAAATCCAGCTTTCTAAAAACATTTTCCGTATCGGCAATACGCCATACGCTGAAGGATCAACTGTCATATCCGTAATATCACGATGCATGGGCTCATCATTAAGCGCAACTTCAAGAAACGCATCGTTTAGCACATCATCAGCAAGTGCCAGTGGTGATGGGTATAACTCTTGGGTTTACATAAGTATGTATATTTATAACACTGATTTTCAACACTAAGATTATGTGAGCTCTTACAATATAATATTGAAAATAAAAAATAATTTTCATTGCAATATGCACTTACCTTCGTTGTATGGATAATTGGCATTTGTCATTGTTACCACACCGGATTCCTGACCCGGATAGCGTCCATAACCACGCATCCATGGTGTACTAGTCTCATAGTTGCTTAGCGTGTTGAAAATCTGATCTTTGGTAATATCATTACCCGATTTAAGTAATAGCACACTCTGGTCAACACCAAGTAAGCCGACAAATGAATCGGGATCCGTTTTGACATGTAACTGTACTTCCTCGCCTGGTTTCGCTTGCGGTTGTGCACTAATATCGATCTATTCGAAATATTTTTAGAAATACAAATTATTTTAAAAACATTTCTTCTAAACAAACGTCAGTTCACTTACAGAATTTTCGAATTGTTTTTCGAAATTAATTGTCTTCTCTTCGAAGCGCAAATTATTGTCGAAGACATAGTGCACGTATAGACTAGCCTTCGGCACCATTTCGAATGTGGGCATAAATTTGATGGTCTGCGATTTCCTGCCCTCTGGCACATCGACATATTCACTCTTCAAGATATTGCCACGTGCAACAATAGTGTAAACAAAGTATGGAATATTTTCACTTGATTTCACCTCTACCACAACGGGCTTGCCCAGACGCGGTCTGTTAATAAATGTGTAAGTAGATCAGTAACAATACTTCACTGCTCACTGCTATTAACTACAATGTTTGTGTACTTACTTTTCGGTGTTCACCGACAATTTTAACAATTCAGGTTTATCAATGCTAGGTATAAATTTCGATATGGAACTTAGATATGATGTTGTATCTAAGAATTTGCATTTTACGGTGTAATAACGGTCAGTTTCGGCCAAAGTAAACTCAAAAGTAGCCATGCCGTGTTCGTCTAGATTTGACTCAAATTCCAAAATGTTATTATCCTCCTTGTGCGTTGATTCATCTTGAGATAAATAATCTCGGAATATATAATCTCGAGGGGGATTCACAGTCAATTTCGCTTTATTCTTTGCATCATGCACCGGCGAGCCATCTACATTCTTCACAACAATAGTGACTTTGGTCGGTTTACCCGGTTGATAAGTGTTCGGCACGTTAACACCTTCGATGCGATAGCGCTCAGCATGCAAGTTAACAGTTGCTGTAGCATTTTGTGTATTACCAGTGAGCTTCTCACGCATCGAAGCAAATACTTTCAATGGCGGCACATATGTGCGTTCAGCAGTTATACCCAAGTCTTTAACTAAATCGAATTCAACATGTCCTTTACCATCGACGTAAACCTCTTTAGATGACTCGGGTTGTATATTCATGCCATAATGATGATATGTTGGTTTAATGTTTACCGTTGCCATGCCTTCAACGGATTTACCATAGGTATACTTTGAGCGCACGGTCACCTTAATAATGCCATCCGGTATGGCCACATCTTTGGCGGTCTCAACAGACACTTCAAATTTAGGCAATACATATTTGGCTACCTCAAAAGACTTGGATTCCGGTGTTTTACCCTCTACAACAACCTCGATATTCCAATCGCCGAGCACAGGTTGTTCGGAGAGCTGAAATTCACCGGTGTAAACACCTTTGGTCAATTTGACATCCTGCAATTGTTTTATGCGATTCCGTGCGCCATCCTATAAACGAAATTTTGTATTAGCAGCTGTTTAAAATGTTTAGTTACAAAGTATTTGCATGTACTACATACATTAATCACAATTGTGATGGGCTTGGCAATTTTTGCCGGACGTGTATTGGCATCCAAGAATAGTACACGAAACTGCACTAAATCACCTGGTTTATAGGTGGCCTTATCGGTTTGTATAAAAGTGGCTGGTTTGTAGTCTGCATAATCCAGCTTTGTGGAATTCTCGAAGATGATGCCAGACACACCTTTGGCCACCAGACTGTAATCACCATCCTTTAGTTGTGGCACATCAAATTCAATATTTTCGGTAGACATCGGTTGCAGCTCTACGGTTATAGTCTCATTAAAAGAGGGACCCGTAATGCTAACATCAATTTTGGTAGGACCCTCCGCCTTGTGCACGGAAACGGCTACATTGTATTTAAAATTGGAGCGTATGGTGCCAGGTCCGATCACGGAGTAATGTCTGTGTAATGTATGAAATGGCAACAGGATATTTGTTTTATTATTTTTTTTAGTGTATATACAGTATATTTCAATGCATTTTTTTTTTTGTCTAATATAAATTTACATCCATGTGTAATTGTTTCTGTCTGTTGTCCGCGGGTCAGCTCTGAGTTAAACCTGTTCATTACTTTTCATATAATAAGTTTAACGAACTGTTTCTAAAATCTACAAACATGCAGCTCGTTTTTTGTTGTATTAATTTATGCACTTTTTTGCAGTCCGCAATAAATTATTTACATAAAAACCAATTTTTAATAATATCCTAGCTGATACTAAATGGTTCGTTTCGTTTGAACTAAGTACAAGTATTTTTTTTTTTTTTGTAAACTTAGAGCTGACGAACAATCGCGTTTCCAATAATCGATTGCTTTAGTGCATACTCTCTTCTTATATTTTTTGTGTTTTTTTCTTTCCATATCAGGTTTTTGTTCATCTTTTATTAAAAAAAAATACTTATATACTAATAATCTCTCTCAAGAATATACTGTCTACATAGAGTAATGTGGGGGAAAAACGTGTAGGAAGATTTGTTGTCATTGTTTTTTCACTTAATTATCTACCTACAATTACAATTAAACATACATACATACATATGTCTTGACGAAATAAACAAGCAGTTCAAACAAGTCTCGACTCATAAAGTTTGCTGCTTTGTTGTTGTTTATATTTCGTACAAATGAAAGTTAATCAAAACAAGCTATCATCAATTTCTCGGTATTAATAAAGCCAATAGGTCAGCACACTTGATAACCTATAGCTGTGGGTATTCTTGGATTATATTTCTTATGAAGACAATTGAGCATATGTCTTATGGTGATAAGTGGTAAACTTTTAATATTTCATTTGAATGCAATTATCTTTAAAGAATTAATGGCTGGGTTTCTGAAGTAATCACTCAAATGTTGAATTTCTAGGAATTGACAAGATCAGGTCACTACGTATGCGTTATTCTACAAGATTTGATTATTTTTGCAAATAATATAATTTATGTATTTTCGATTGGTTATCAGCACATATATATATATATACTCTATATATTCCATTCTATTCTATATATGTATATATATGAATTTGCTTTTTGATTTTATGCACAATATTTAAATATGCATGACATCTGGCTTGATTGATAGGGATGATCATATGTTTAAATAATAATAAAAACAAAAAACAATAATAACAACAACAAGCAAACTGTGCTCAAATTCAATTTAGCCGGTTTTTTACATTTTTTATTTATTTATTTGTTGTGAGAGAGGCTGTGCGCGAATGAAAACCAGCTGATACTGATAGAGATAAATGCATACCCGGTAGGAAATTTCTACGACACTGCAATAAAAAATAGTTTTGCGCTAATTTGGTTTAATTTTAGTATTTGTTTTGAGTAAAGCAACATAAATTTTGTACTTTACATAATTTCATATGCTAGTTCATGCAGTTTAGTTAAATATTAAATATAAGTAAAATGTTAACTATATTTAATAATTGCTAGTAGATGATAATTATTGTTTATTTATTGTTGAATTTTCGCAACACGGTACAAAGAAATAAAAAATATATATATAAAAATCGAACTATACATGTGTACGTATGTACTCGCTAAGTGCTACGTGCGCGCCCCACAATGGCGCTAGGGAATTCCCAATGTACAATCCATATTAATGTTGTTTGATACTTTGTTTTATGTTTTTTAGCCGCTGGCATTGTCTGACGTAAATCATATGGAAATCATGTACATACATATGCACATACACATGTACGAAATGAACAATTAAGCTTTTCCAGTTAAAGAAATGTCAAATAGTCAAAATGTGTTTGCACCATTAATTACTTTAGAAATATAAAACATTGCAGTTTATTATTGAATAAAGAACACGTTATTTGGTGCTTAATCATTAAATTGTAATTACTTTTTTTTCTCAACTCTAAAATGAAATTTTTAGTGTAATGCCAGATTTATTAGCGACACGAACTTTAATTGATTTGCTTATTTTTTTAGAAGCATGATTCAAGAGTTTTAGCACCTTTTCTAGGAATATCATTTTCTTTTAAGTAATCAAAGCTAATGTTTGTGTGTTTTCCCTTTGGAATTATTTTATTTTTTATTTATTATTTGATCGTATGCGAGATGTGTTCAAAAAATGATGGGAATTTTGATTTTTTGTGTTAGGTGGCTTTTAAAATTTCAAAATTAAAACATAAAATTTCGTAATAAACAGTATGTTTGAATATGTTTAAAATATTTTCCAAATAATCACATCAATCTGAGTAAAATTCTTCGAGATATACTATTTGGTAGTTCCGCTCATCTGACCACGTCAGTTACAACATAAAACTTTATACGCGTTTATTTCAAAACTCAATTTTTTAAGTCGGTGGGCACGGTTATCTCGAAAATTTATGAAGCGATTTTATTCAAATTTTGAACACTACTTTGGAATAATATTTTCTAGTTAATGAATGCAGGATTTTTTTATATTTTTGTTATAACAATTTTCAAACCAATCTGTGCCGAAAATTTTACTCAAAAGTGATTTTTTTTTATTAAAAATCTGTCAAAAATATAAAGTTTAATATTTTCGTTTTTTCTGCGCTCATTAACTAGATTTATCCATTTGCTAAAGCAATATTTTGGTTTATTGTTTAACCAAATATGAGTTTTATGTTCACGTCAAAAGTTTTTTTTTTTGGACCCATCATGGGAGATGAGGTACCAACGGCTGAGTTTTCGGAATTTTTCAACTATTTAAATATGTATGTATTTTTGCTGAATTGTTTATGTGAAATATATGATGGTGTATATTTAAAAAAAAAATTGAAAAAAATACTCTTGTTTTCAGCCTCTTAAACCCACCTAACCCCTTAATGTTGCCGCCTTCAAAATAGCCCCCTTTCGATATTACGTACTTATGCCAGCGCTGCACAGTGGTTCGGCTTGTATGAAGGCGCGGGCCCCATCGGACTACTAGGGCCTATAGCTCCCATAGAACAGTCATGAGCGATAATATATGGCAATGATGCGCAAAAATACTTGTCATGGTCATGGTCGGAGCGTCAAAACTTTCAGTAAGGCTTTGTAAAAATATTTAAGAAAGCGATAAACAAGCTGAACATGATTTGTCGTTATAGTTACCCTCATTCAACTCCCATATTCCACCTATAAGAATAATATCATATAAAAAATTAATGTAGGGAAAAAGCAAATTATCAACCAATATAGTACAGTTCAATTTTTCACTGCCATTCAACAGCCATTATAATTAGAACAAAAACTTATAATGTATCCTCTAGTAAACCGTACACAGATTGAAATAAAGACGATTTATCCTTCTTTCCAAGCTTCCTTAGCTCAATTATGATGAGTTTGAACTTAAAAATAGTTAATTCAAAGGCCATTATTATTATGACGATTGCAAATACATCTGCAACTTTCCGCACCTAACCTTAACACTTTTATTACCTTAAGACTCTGCTAAATACTATATAAAATACAATTAAGGGGGGATCGGGGGAACACAATTACAACTTTATGTAAACAAATAGAAGACGCAACGAAAAAGGTAAAAAAATAGTTGATATAAAACACTTATTTCACTAAAAACACAAATTACGTTAGACTTAATTAATTTCACAAGTTAACTTCAAAATCCATTCAAAATAACCATTCAAAAAAAATTGTTTGTGCTTTAAAAAAAATACAGGTATTCCTGCGTTGAACTCTTTTTTTAGAAAGTACCGTTAGATTTTTAGGAAAAAACGGTTTGCAAATAGGAAGTTTGGACAATTTAGAAGACATCTATCTCTATACATTTTGACAAAAAATCGTGCGATAGATTTTTTGATTTTTGCCCTATGGCGGAACCACTGTGCGCTGCTTCCAATCGGCGAAACACTTCTCAAACTCGATTTTTGTGATAGACTTTGGCTCTGCAAGCGATTTTTCGAGTGACATTTAATGGATTACGGAAAATCGAATATGGAGGCTGGGTCATCGCAGCAACGAAGTGTGAGCTTTTAAGAAAAGAAAATATTCAAGCTCTTGGAACTCGTCCAAACTTGGCGGCGGCCACAGACAAAATAAGCAATGAATACAGCTGATCTTTGTTGAAAGTTATCGTATTTCAGGCGCATGTTTATAAACGTAATAAAATAATTACAATTTGATTCTTCAAACCCAAGAAATTTTACAATTCCCATTATTTTTTGAACACACCACGTATAATATAAAAATTAAAGTTACTAAATTTGTAACAATATATGTATATACATATGTTTGTGGTTGGAAATATTAAAAAAATATATATTTTTAAAAATATATAAATAGTCAAAATAATAATTAATAAATAAAATATTATGATTTTCACTTACCCCGCTGCGCACACCAAAGCGACGATTTGTATGATACCAAACGCGGCAATACATAGCCGACGCGACATCTTGTTATCGTGCGATGCTTCGTTATGTTTTGATTTCTAATTATGAACTCTTCGCTTTTGAATATCGAACTAAACTGTGATCTAAACAGATATAGAAATGTAAACAAGTTTGGAAAACATAAATAGGGCATACATAATTAATTAGGTGCATTTACAATTGTACATATTTATGTATGTATGTATGTATGTTATACATAATAAACTGAACATTTTCTATTTCATTATTTTCAGTGCTGATTAATAGAGACCTATGTATGTATGAATGTTTCATGAAAGCAAGATACAGATTTTAGACACGTAGCCACATTTGTAGATACAGTGGAACGAACTTCCATAACTCGAACTTCTATAAGTCGAAGATCGCCATAACTCGAACTTTTGAATTGGCAATAGAAGTGAAATTTCATACAAATTTCCTTCCATAACTCGAACTTCTATAACTCGAAGTTCTCCATAACTCGAACTTTTGAATTGGCAATAGAAGTGAAGTTTCATACAAGTTTCCTTCCATAAATCGAACTTTTCGATCAGGTTATAATACATAATTTCAAATTTTACTATCGAGCCGGATTTTAAAAGAGTCCCTTTATATCGCATGGAGTTGAACCAAAAATATGATATTACACTTATATATTGCATAAATCAAGTAACAAAGAGATGGGATACAGACGTCAAGAGCCAAACAATAGCAAACTGGATGAAGCAAAATTACAAAATACATGTTTTAAGGGGCACACCTAGTGTGAAATTTCAAATATTTCATCATTTTTTTTTTGTTTCATATTTCGGTAGATTACACCTTTAAAAATAACATATTAAAATTTCAAATCGATATCTCAAATAGTTTTTGAGTTATAGCAATTTAAGGGGCAGTCGCTCGGTAACAGTGAAAACGATCATTTTATCTTTAAACGCGTTTTTCTCGAAACAGCATTTTCCGAATTTGCTGCAGTGATTACTCAAGAACAAATGATCCGATCACTATCGAATTTTTTTTTACATGTTCTATATTTAGTTCTTCGTACAATGACCTATCGATTTTTGATCTGATCAAAAAATCGAATTTTGGTAGGCCAAAAACGACCAAAATTCTGGATAAAAAACGACTATTTGTCAATTTTTAATTTTTTTTTATCGTAGGTCATTGTACAGACAATATTATCTAGTTTAACGAGAATTTTTTTTTTTAGATTTCATCCACGGAGAAGGCCGGAATCACTGCAGCAGTGAAGGGCCTTTTTTTTGCGCCGTTAGAGATCGACTATAACTAAAAAAATATTTAATTTTTTTTCTTCAAAAATTTGACTGTATATTCCTGAAACATGTATAAATATATTCTTAAAATTTTGAAATAATTTATAAAGTATTTTTTTGAATAAAAATTCCCAAAAATCACCTTTTTTTAAGCCATCACACTAGGTGTGCCCCTTAACGCGTGTACATAAAACTTTATGCGAAGTAAATAAATAAAACCGTGTAGAAATATATATATTTCCAGCTTTTTGAAAAAATGTATTTTTTAATGAAAATTTCTATAACTCGAAGTCTCTCTAACGAACTCGAAGTTTTTTTGTGGATTCTGGTGATTCGAGTTAGAGAAGTTCCACTGTACATACATACATATATACTAAATGCTAGCGCACTAGAAAATAATTTATCAAAGTGGTTTTTTTTTAAATCAAAAGCGATTTCTGCATTAATAATATATGCATGCAGTTGTTATTATATACATAAGTATTTATTTATATTTCTCATCACAAACTGCATTTTTTTTTTCTTTTTTTTTCAAGTTTGATTCGCTATTTGCCGGCTAAAAGTTTTATAATGTTGGCATGCAATCAGCAGAACGTTGGTTTCAGCGCTATATTTATTGAGTTAGTAATCAATTAGGCAACAGTAAAAGTAAGCAACAGAAACATAAATATATAAATGCATATACTTATACTGTGTATATATGTACATGTGAATATTCGCAGTGCAGTTGATTTGTTTGCGCTATCACTTTCCTGTTTCCTGCGCAAAATCAAATCGCAGTTTCGAACAAAAAATTATTTTTGATAAGTCTACTATATATGTATGTATAATTCAAATGTTATATAAATGTATTATAATTCAAATATTTGCCAGAATGCTTGTTCTTGTTAAAAATAAACTTATATTTTGTAAAACAATATTTCACTTTACACTTTGCAATCAATCAATTATTTGTGGAATCACCAAACACACGCTCAATACGAGTTTGAACTATGAAGAATAAAGTTAAACGTTCGCGACAACCGTTGGATTGCGAATGACCAGCAGCTGGCTGCGTACTCATGCTTATGGGCTTTCGTGAGGTATTGTGTTTCATTTGTTGTAAGTCTAGCTCACTTTTGTTTTATTATTTGTTTTTATACTCATATTCAGTTTTTGTTTTTGTCTTTGTTTTCGTTTTAATTATCTCTTCATAAGAGCTTCTTCGCACTGTGTGCGGTTATTTTCTTATGTTTTGGCTTGTGTGTTCACTTCTTTTAGTGCTTTTTGTTGTGATTTGTTTGAGTTGTACTTTTGTTGTTGTTGTTTTTTTTTTGCTTTTGCTGTTATGTGTGTTTATTTGTTTTTGTTTTGTATGAATATAGTGTTGTTTTACATACATATATACACCTGCATGCACATTTTGTATAACTGAAAATATTTTTAACATTTTCTCTTTAATTGTTTGTTTGTATTGATTTTACTTTTCCTGCCGTACTTATTGTTTACATGCAATTCTTGTTTTATTTACAGATATATAAATACATATATGCATACAATCAGATGAGTTACTAGTTTTTAAACTTGAACCTTCGCTTTTCAGCTTCACCGCATTGTTTACATACATATGTATGCAACAGTTGTCGATAAGTATATCGACAACAGCTGGCTTGAAATTCCTTCTTACCTATGCGAGTACAGCGTAAAGTATGCTGCACTTTATGACCCCCCCCCCAAAGAGAGATTGAATTGAAAGTTCAAAAGCACTTTGTAAGCCTGGTTGTTGTCTCTGTTGTAAGCTTTATACATAAATTTTATGTAATTAATTATGTTAATGCTATATATAAATTTCCCTTTCTCATTTATTAGCAATACAGCGAGAGAGAGAGAGAATAGAGTAAGATAAACATGAAACAGCAAAGCCAAGGCTGGTAAACATCACTTTCATGAGAACAGATTTGCGAAATCACTTTTCGCAGGAATTTACATGAAAGTGATAGTGGCTTAAAAATATGTAAACAAAATTAACCATGAGTATATTATTATATAGGCCTCAGCATGTGTGTGTAAGAATACTTTCACATACTAAGTAGATTGCAAGTGCATAAATGTCTGGTTATTCCCGAACTCTGCCCTTTCTTTCTTGTTGTTTTTGTAATGTGCATACACTGCACATCAACAGATTAGCGCCCTCAAATGCTTTGTTAATTATTTCGCATAATTTGGAAGCCACAAACACCAAATTTTTGGTGGTGCTTAATTGAAATGTTATAATTTGGGAAGAAGAATTGTTTTATCTGTGGAGGGAAAATCCAAAATCGAAGTGGTTCATGAATGTGGACGGTTTTTGCATAAAATTGCAGAAAAAGTGAAAAGGCATCGAAAAATAATTTTCAGTTTTCTTCGAAATAAAGAAACTTATGAAAAGAGGTTCAACGGTGGCAATAAGCGTGTATTTACGGAAACAGTCGGGAGGTGTATACTCTGAGAAGCTTCAAATGATCACGACTCCTCCGTCAAAATTAAAGAAAAGGTAGTATTAAAGCGATCAATCAACTACTGAAATGGCAGTTAAGAACGTTTAAACGTTTAAACGTTTAAAAAGGCAGAAACAAGGATGACCACCGTATTAAGCAGATTAGAATTCAGGACAAATTCAAAACCGTTGAAGACATTAGAATCGAAGTACAGAAACTGAATGGAACCGAAATCAGAACACGGATTGTACTACGGCGCCTCCGAAATAGACGGGCTAACTGGCCGTTGGCCATAAAAAAAACACTTTTTTCGGTAAAAATGCGACCAAAACGCCTCCAGTCGTCTAAATTGCACAAAATTTGGACCAAGGAGTATTGGAGAAAAGTCATATTTTCAGATAAATCCAAAGTTAGCCACTTCGGTTCATACGATATGTCGCACGTTCGCAGACAAGTTGGTGAACATATCTATAATGATCTGGGAGTGTTTTTTTTATTATGGTGCTGGAAAGTTGCCCTTACTTGATGGAAATGTTAACTCAATCAAATACCAACAGCTCTTACTGGAGAACATGGCCCCCTCGATTGAAGAGCACTTTTCCTATTTGGACAACGTATTTTACAGGATGATTCTGCACCATGCCATCGAGCCAAATCGAAATATTAAATGAAGACATTTTGTTATCTCTGTCATTATTACTATTTCTATTCTCGAGTTTCTACTGTGTCGCGTTTAGTTTTAAGAATATTTTTAAAAAATATCATATTTGAAATTCACATATCGGAAATAATTTATTTTGGCTTCTAATCGAAAATGAAAAGATTTATTTTTAACTGAAAATTTTATTTATGTTGGAAATACTTATATAAATCTAGTTGCACAACAAATTTTATCAAAGAAAATCAAAAAATCACACATTTCCAGGTTGCCCACTTTGTTTGTCCGCTACTGTATTTCAACTTTAAATATATTTTTGACTACACTTCTCTTCAAATCTGTATTATCGCGCTATGTGGAAAGCCTTGACTATCGCCTTTCGAATATATAAAGAGACTTTCAATTGAAATTGAACCCACAAGTTGAGCTTTATTGCAATCGTAACTGTAGCTTGGCTCGGTCAAAAAAGGTAATTACAACTTGTTCGACAAATGAGCCCTAGTAAATTTGGCTTTAATATATTTTTCGATTATTTGTATATTAAGAATACTATAATGAAAAAATTGTACAGTAATATAGAATCGAAAATTTGTGTGCCAATATTTAAAGTATTCCCAGAACTTTTTATGTAAATAAGAGTGTTTGTGTGCAGTTTTAAAGTGAAAAGAATTATCTGCAGATTCCTGGAAATAACTCTCCAAATATATACAGTGCAACTTCCATAACTCGAATTTCTATAACTCGAAGTTCTCCATAACTCGTACTCTTGAAGTGGCAACAGAAATCAACTTTCATACAAATTTCGTTCCACAAATCGAACTTTTCGACAAGAGCATAATATAAAATTTAAAAAAAATCTTTTATCGTATGTCCATAAAAAATTTTGCGATGTAACTAAATAAAACGGTGTATAAATCTATATTTTACAACTATTTGAAATTTGTATGTTTTAATAAAATTTCTATAACTCGAAGTCTCTCTAACTCGAAGTTTTTTTTGTGGATTATGGTGATTCGAGTTAGAGAAGTTCCACTGTGTATATATATGTATGTATGTATATTTGTGCAATGATTTAAATCGAAAAGTAGGGTAAAAATCAAGAACCTTGTTGTAAAATAATTAAGTAAAAATTTTATGCTTTTATGTGCATTTTTTTTATTAAAAAAAAAAATGAAACGATAACTGCATTCTTTTTATAAATATATACATTAAAAGCTCTTTATTCGCAGGGTATATGTTCCATAAATATGCCGCGAATACAGAAACCGTGAATACGGGATGATAATTTATATGGGATTATAGGGGATATGTTCCTAGGAGACAAAAAAAACAAATAGGTATATAAAAAAATGAATTAATTGAAGTTTTTGAACATTTTAATTAATTATCTTAAGGGGTTATATACAGTTAGAATTTTCAAAAAATCGATTTTTTTTATTTCAGTTTCTTAATGTACATATATTTAAGAATACACACAGAAAATTTCATATCGTTCCGGTGAATATTTTCAAAGTTACAAGCAAATGAAAAATTTGAAAAGGCAATATTTTTTTTATAAACAATTTAAGGCCGAAATTTCGGTGAATAATCGATTTTTTTTTTTAGAAACCGCCATTTTGTCAAAAAAATTTATTTTGCTTATTCCTTCGATTAATTAATAGATTTAACATTATTTTAACGAAATCTGTTTGGTTTTTTAATTTCGGATGATCCAGTTCCGAGATATAGTGGTCACCGCAAAACGTGTTTTTTGAGAGGAGCTCCTGGAGATCAGCTGTAGCTCTTTTTCAAATAAATATTTTTACTAGTACTAAGTCTTAAAATACAGTTAAAAGATACCATAATATGTGTATAAATTTTTGGATCAATAAATTAAAAAGTTTTCTCAGAAAAAATTCTGGAAAATTCACTTTTTTTCGGCCGTCTAACTGTATATAACCTCTTAAGGCTTAGGCAATGGTTTGAAAAATTTTGTAATTTTTTTTTTTGCTTAGCAGTATTCAAAAGCTCCTTCAATTCAGACTGATACACAGCAGTCGCATTAGCAATTTGTCTCTTAAAAATTAGACTTCGTTCCATAGACGGATCAATGGTTATAAAGAAATCGTAGAGTTCATTTGCCATTCTTAAACCTTCACTAAGATTTTTCAAATTGAGTGTCACGATTCCAGTGCTTGTTGAAGTCTCTTCTTCAATAGGTTGTGTTAAGTTCCATGTGAGCCACTTCTATATGGAAATATTACCAAAAGTTCAAAAATATTGCGAAAATAGTGGAATATTTAACATTTTCTTGTAATAAGATCTATTTTACTTTTTTATTAGTCTATTTGACAAGAATATTGGGTTGGATACCTATTTTAATAATATTATTATTATGTATGTGCTTATTAGATCCGCGAATAAAAAATTTTTATTTGCGAATATAGAAATCGGGTCTCATTTTTTTAATCCGCGAATAGTGAAAACGCGAATAAGGAGCTTTTACTGTATTATATTTATGTTATATGATACATGCAAACATATGTATATTAGATAAAAAGCCTATATAAATATATATATTTAATACATGTTTTTACATTTTGACGTTAAAACCCAATTTTACTTTCTCAGCAATTACATTTCAGTACTTGATCGCCTTTTAACCAGAATGGTCAAATTTGCTGAGCTGCTGCCTATATGGGGCTTACTTATTGTAGGTGCCCAGGCAAAAGGATATTATACAATAACGTCACCGGGTAGCGTAAGACCCAATTCTAAATTTAGTGTGCATGTGAGCGTATTTGATATATGGGAAAATTCGAGAATCAGTCTGACTCTGCAGGGACCACAATATGAGAAGATTATCGAAGTTGTCGTGCCACCTAACTCTGGACAAAATGCAACATTTGAATTGGGTGATATTACAAATGGCGTATATACATTGATGGCTCAAGGTCTATCGGGAATTTTTTTTGAAAATTCCACGAATCTGGAATTCGTAGAAAATCTCCCAATGATTTATTTGCAAACCGATAAGGCACTCTACCGAAGCAGTGATACTATATATTTTCGCATAATATGCCTAGATCAGTATTTGCTACCGGCAAAGGTCAATCAATCGCTATCTGTTGTTTTAAAGGTATATGAGATGATCTTTATGACCTAATATAACAATATATGTGGCAATATGTGATACTGCTACCCTTATTTAAGTAAACTTAATTAAGCTAATCTCACATATTACCATGGATACATGTATATCAATATATATAATATGTAATTAAATATTTTGCCATAGGATTCACAAAATATTATCATTGAACGTTTCGATAATATTGCACTTAATACCGGCGTATACAAAGGTGAATATAAATTAACTGGCAATGTTGTGCCGGATGAGTGGTCTGTACAGGTGTTTTTGGGGCAGAAAATGTTGGCGAAAAAATTCGTCGAGGTGAAGGATTATGAACTGCCACCATTTGAGATGGACTTGGACGCACCCAGTTATGTGACATTTAGAGAAGCGCAATTCGTCGCAAGTGTACGATTTCGGTAAGTTAATTCAAAAATATCTCTAATAACAAAATTAAAAGTGAGAATAATCAAAAAAAAAATATATCTTAACTTTAGCTTATTTCAAAGTATTTGAGTAGAAACTATGGTTATTTCACTTTCTGCTTGTGCGCTAATCATATTACAATTATATATATATGTATGTGAAACTGAAGCCGAATATTTTGATAAATATATGAATGTATGCATTGAAATTGTCATAAGCATGCTTAATTGTACAATCGTTTCGTATTTCCCAGCAATGAAGCAATGAACAGCCTGACCTCAGGGCGTTGTATATTAACCATCATATCAAAGACAAATGAAATCATAAATCGGAGGATACATCATCTGAATAATTGCAAAAAGGGAATACCAGTGAATCTAAATAAACTTGAGAGAGTTATGCAAAACATTATGGTAAATGTCACTGTTCAATTTAAAGCACATGGCACACATACCGTTTCGAAGTTTGTGAGATTCGTACCCAATCTGTATATAATAAACATGCCATCCATGTCCTACGAATGTCATGAACCAAATGAAGTATTCGTATACCGCGCCCATATTTACAACTATAATGGCAATCCGATTGATGGGGGCGATGAAATTCGTGTAACTTTAAATCCGGGTACTAATGGAATGCCTGAGACATTTTTTAGCCACGTCAATGACGAGGGTTGTCTGGATGTGCAAATTAAATGTTCTAATTCTAAAATCATTTATGTAACTATCAACTACAAAGGCACACAAAGCAAACCAGGAAAAATTGAACTTAAACATCTTAACCGCAAAGAGGGAGTTCATGTTAACACACAATTGTAAGATAATCGCAATACATGGACGTATATTTTATATGTATACAAACAGACGTATTACAAAGATAAGAAATTTTAATTTTATTTCAGTCCAACGATTGATAACGCTATTGAAGTGCAACTCGCATCGCGAGAGACCTTTAACAGCTTTGTATGTGTGATTCTCGGACGTGGCAATATTGTATATAGTAATAACATTGACGTTCCCAACCGCGCCTGGAGACAAACACACACCTTTTCCATTACACCAACATACGAAATGATGCCGGAAGCACATATGTTTGTGTACTTCTTTAAAAACGGGAATATGGTTTACTATGAGACAACGTTTTCGGTGAAAAGCGAATTTCAAAATACGGTAAGTTAAAACAAGCATCAAGCAAGCAACAAAATGATTTAGGTATATACATTTGTATAATAAGAAACACTGAAATTACAGTTGATTCACTAACTAATACATAATTAAAACATGAAAACAAAATACTCGAAGTTACAATTAAATTATTTTCTCGAAGATTATAATATATATAAATGACTTCTCACGTATTTGTTTTTTAAATGTTCGCAGATTTTCCTCGACACACCGGAAACCATAAAACCGGGTATTATTCTATCCTTGAACGTATTTACTGAACCAAATTCTTATGTTGGTTTATTGGGTATGGAAGAAAACGCTTTCAACTTACAATCAGAAAACAATCTGAATGCCAAACAGATCTTCCGTGATCTATCAAATGTGCAATCGAAGACAACAGGTGTAATTGCTGGGCTTGTAACAATGACAAATGCAAATCACGATTTGGTTAAAAGTATTAGCAATAACTCTTTATATTCATCCATAAATTAAAATTCGGAAACTCATTTATAGTATACACACCCGTTATAAAAGAGAGAGCTCCAATTAGGAAGCAGACCACGCAACGTAATTATTTCGAAACGTTTGCATTCAACGATTATGTAAGGTACATAATTGTATTTTAAATTTTTTAGAAGGAGGATTTGTAAAAACTCAATGATTACCATTTATTTTGAACATATTGCAGTGTTAGTGGTTATGATGAAGTAGTTTTAAAGTTGCCAACCACTTTCTTCAAATCTTGGATCATTACCGGGTTTGCAATTAACCCAAAAACAGGATTTGCCCTTACGACTTCAAGGGCAATGAAAACTCTTAAGGAAATACATATTGATATCGACGTGCCGCAAGCTGTACAGCGGGGTAAGTAAACTGAGTAAAAACTATATTTTTTATTTTATTTTTTCTCCATTTGTTTTCTGTTGTACTTGACTTTAGGGAGCACCATTACTTTGAAAGCTGAAGTATACAACTATTCACGTAGGAGGACGCCAATATATGTCACTCTAGAAAAGGAAAAAGATGAGTTTGAATTTGTTAAAAATGTAGGAAAGATCAGTGAGACTCTGCGTACGGATATAATTTCACCAGGAAAATCCAAACCAATTAATTTCCAAATACGCCCGAAAGTGAACGGTATGATTACCTTGAAATTGACTGCTTCCTGTCCTTGGGCAATTGATGTGAACATTAAGAAGCTGAAAGTTGTAGGAAATTCACTCGGTTAAAGCACTTTTATATGCACAAAATTTTATAATAAATATTCCATACAGCATACTACATCTGTGTTTCATTCGTTATATGTATAAAAAAGCTATCAGGTTATAAATAAATTAATTATGAAATTACCGTCGTGTGGTTATAACTAATTTCGGATATTCGGAGAAACTCGGTTGATTTAGGAAACCAAAAATTATAAATAACTGTGCTTAAAAAAACCGTCGGTCAATTTCAAAAGAAAAACAAGTAAGAAAGGGCTAAGTTCGGGTGTAACCGAACATTTGATACTCTCGCAATTTATTTATTTAATTTTATTAATATAACATACAATTTTACCCACATATTCGTCATATATATGGTATAAAGACCATTGAAGGTTTGAAAATATTAAACCTAATATTAAGTATATTGGAGTTAGGTGAAGTTATAACCCGATTTCAAGTATTTTAGGCACGGAGACATATTATTAAAAGAAAGATATTCCCTCCGAATTTCTTCAAAATATCTGAGAGACTTACCTATATTTTCGGTAAAAAAAAAAAAATTAGAAACACTGTGGTCTTATGTTCGTTATATGGCGCCTTGAAAATTTATGGTCTGATTTCGACGATTTTTAGAAGGGCGATGCCACACTATAAATGTAGTATTTTTGCAAAGTTCTGCACCGATATCTTCACTAGTGCTTACTTTATATATTGTAAAGTAAACGATTCAGATCGTCTTCAAAGTTTTGGTATATAGGAAGTAGGCGCGGTTGTGAACCGATTTGGACTATTTTCACAACATATCGTTAGGATGCAAGGAAAATATTACAAACCTAATTTCATTGATTTGTTTTTGACCCATAAGTGGGCGGAATCACGCCCATTTAAAATTTTGTATACCATTTTGAGTGCAGCTCTTCTGCCCCTTTTTTATAATGAAATTAAAGGTTTCTGTTGGTTTTCCTCACTGAATTAAAGCATTTTCATTAGTTTTCAATGGAACCTTTGTATGGGAAGTGGGCGTGGTTATAATCCGATTTCCTCCATTTTTGGACTATATAAGGAAAAGCATGAAAAAAATGATTCCTGAGAGTTTCGTTGATATAGCCTTAGTAGTTTACGAGATATATACTAAAAACTTAGCAGGGGGCGGGGCCACGCCCACTTTCCCAAAAAAATTACATCCCAATATACTCCTTCTTAGAACAATCAAACAATTGTACCAAATTTCACTTTCATTGCTTAATTTGTGGCTTAGTTATAGCTCTTTATGTGTTTTCGGTTATCGCCATTTTGTGCGCGTGGCAGTGGTCCGATTCCGCCAATCTTCGAACTTAACTATGGTGTTCTTATGGTGCCAAGGAACACGTGTTCCAAGTTTCATTAAGATATCTCAATTTTTACTCAAGTTACAGCTTGCACGGACGGGCAAACGGACAGACGGACGGACGGACAGACAGACATCCGGATTTGAACTTTACTCGTCACCCTGATTACTTTGGTATATATTATTTAGGACTTATAAACAACCGTTATGTGGACAAAACTATAATACTCTCTTAGCACCTTTTGCTGCGAGAGTATAAAAAAAAAAACGTAAGAAAACGATTTTCCACTTTCTGCGCAATGTCATTTATGCGGTATAGAGTCCACTGGAAGTTTAATAATCCGAATATAAGGTATATGAGAGCTAGGTGAGGTTATGATCCGATTTTAACCATATTTAGTACAGATACACACTATTAGAAGAAAAATATCCCCTCTAAATTATATTAAAATATCTCAGAAATTACCGATATTTTCGGTGAAAAGATACCCTGTGGTACCGAGTTCATCATGTTCGATACTCAGGGCATTGATAAGTTATAGTCCGATTTCGACAATTTCCCCACAAGTGATGTCACAGCTCAAATACAGTATTTGTGTAAAGTTTTATTCCGTTATCTTCATTTGTTGTTAATTTATATATAATAAGGTGAAGGAATCAGATGGAATTCAAAATCGAGTTGCATAGAAAGTAGGAGTGGTTGAGAACCGATTTCGCCCATTTCATGCGCGGCATCAGGGTGTCAAGAAAATATTATATACCGAATTCCATTGAAATCAGTCGAGTAGTTCCCGTTATATTTGGTTTTGACCCATAACTGGGCTATTTTCCATTAAAAAAAAAAACTGAACAACTTTGTCGCAAGAGTATGAAAATATGTTATACATATATGTATTATAATTTCATTTTAAATCGAAGTAATTTCACACACACGAAATCACAAACAATAAAAGTGTGAGCTGTTCTAAAGTCTTTGATAAAGCTTAAGCATGAACACATGTCTACTATTTTTGTGAAATATAATTGATCTTCTTGGAAAACCCATATTTTTGTGAAATATAATTGATCTTCTTGGAAAACGCATATTTTTGTGAAATATAAAAAATTTTCTTGGAAAAACATGAATTATGTGTTTTGACATCAAATTACCAATAAACTTATACAAATACATTTTATGTACATATATACAAGTGTATATATTTATATTCTAAAGAGCCGCTTATATTTTACTGATAAGCTTATATTTATGAAATTAATATGAGATTATATTTTTTATTGTAAATATACACATGTACAATTACATATATACATATATATTTATATAAATATACTTTCACATTTTGAAAATGATAAATATTAGCAATGTGAGATTTTTAACTTTAGTGTTTCAGCACTTGTCGTTCGTTATGGTCAAACTTGCTGAGCTGCTGCCAATATTGGGTTTACTTATTGTAGGTGCCCAGGCAAAAGGATATTATACAATAACGTCACCGGATAGCATAAGACCCAACTCTAAATACAGTGTACATGTGAGTGTATCTGATGTACAGGAAAATTCGAGAATCAGTCTCACTCTACAGGGACCACAATATAACAAGTTTACCGAAATTGTGGTGCCACCTAACTCTGGACAAAGTGCAACATTTGATTTGGGAGATATTACAAATGGCGCATATTCATTGAAGGCTAAAGGACTATCAGGAATTATTTTTGAAAATTCCACGAATCTCGAATTTGTAGAAAATCCACCAATGGTATTATTGCAAACTGATAAGGGAATGTACAAATTCGGAGAGACTATACAATTTCGTGCAGTATTTCTTGATCAGTATTTGCTGCCAGCAAAGGTCAGCCAACAGATATCTTTGGTTTTAAAGGTAAGTAGATATACTATATGAAATATATATATATATGTATTTATGTACATCTTTTTTGTTGTCATAGGATTCGCAAAATACTACCATTGAACGTTTTGACGATGTTGTTCTGGACACCGGTGTATACAAGGGAAAAATTAACTTAGCTGAACAAGTCACTTCGGGCATTTGGTCCCTGCAAGTTTTCTTGGGGCAGAACATGTTGACGCATAAAACGATTGATGTGAAACAATATGACTTGCCTCTATTTGAAGTGGATTTGGATTTACCTAGCCATGTTTCTCTTAGAGAGAAAGAGTTTATTATAAAAGTTAAAGCATAGTAAGTCGATTTATTTCCATTAAATCCCACATGCATACATACTATGTATATACATAAATGTTTGATTTGAAATGTCCTTTCGAACTCATTGCGCTCATATGCACATTGTTTGCTATAGAATTTTGTAAACATTTCTTTCGAGATTGATAAAACGATTTTTTGGTAGTTACACCTTTGGGAAACCTATATTTGGCACCTGTGCACTCGCCTTCAATGTATCGAGGGATAGAACTGTTAGAAAACAATTTAATTTAGAAGATGGCCAGTTAGAAATTACAATAAAAACCAGAGAGCTTGGCGCGAGACTAAGACCCATTCCAATAGATGTCGAAGTTGCAGACATAGCAACACAAACCTCACGTAAAATCTCGAAAACAATAATAATTGTGGCAAATCATTATCGTATATCAACACCGGATGTTACTCACGAGTGCAGTGGACAGGATGAAACGTTTTTATATCGAGCACAAATTTCACAAAGCAATGGTAAACCGATTAACACTGATCGAGAGGTTTACGTAACAATTGATGCGCGTACAAAAGATGACGTCACAACTGAAACGATATTAGCTTACGCAGAAGAAAATGGCAACGTTGACGTGGAAATTGAATGTGGAAACAATGCCAACATAAATGTAACCATCAAATATGACAACGCACAAAGCACGGGCGTTGTACAACTATATCATCAAGATGAAAGCGGCGAAGGAGGAATATATGTTAAGACACAATTGTAAGTTTACGAACACTTTCCTCTTCATATTCACAGCTATTACCTATATTATATCGCAAAACGGTTGTGTATTTTTTATACTCTCGCAACAAAAGTTGCTAAGAGAGTATTATAGTTTTGTTCATATAACGGTTGATAGATATAGGGTTATATATATCAAAATGATCATGATGACGAGCCGAGTTGAAATTCGGATGTCTGTCTGTCTGTCTGTCCGTCCGTCTGTCCGTGCAACGGATAACTTGAGTAAAAATTGAGATATCTTAACGAAACTTGGAACACGTACCCTGAGCAGATTGTTTTCGAAGATGCGAAAAATCTGACCACTGCCACGCCCACAAAATGGCGAAAACCAAAAATCTATAAAGTGTCATAACTAAGTCATAAATGAAGTTATAAAAGTCAAATCTAGGAAGGGACATATTTGGATGTAATTTTTTTTTGGAAAGTGGGTGTGACCACGCCCCCAAATCGGTTATTTGTATATATCTCACAAACCAATAAAGCTATATAAATCAAACTTTCTGCAGTCGGTTCTCTTACGTACCCCACCACAAACCATGAAAATAGTTGAAATCGGATAAGGACCACGCCCACCTCCCATACAAAGGTTAGGTTGAAATCACTGGCTTCACTTGTGAAAAAATTGTCGAAAACGGACTATAACTTTTCAAGGCCCCAGATATCGAACATGTTGAACTCAGCGCCTAAGGGTAAATTTTAACCGAAAATATGGGTAAATCTCTCAGATAATTTTATGTAATTCAGAGGAAATTGTTTTCTTCTAATATTGTGTCTCTGTTCCAAAAATCATTAAAATCGACTCATAACATCTCCTAGCTCATATACCTAATTAAAGGTTTTCCAAGAATACGGTGGGCGCATATAAGTATTGGTTAATATGTGAGATAGTAAAATTAAGTGAGCGTATAGTCTTGGATATAGTGTGAAAATGAATGAAATCGGTTCAAGAATTACCTCAGCTCTCATATCCATATATGACGATTTTCGTTATTCTATTAAACTTTATGCCGAATTTATGGATAAATTTGTATGTTATCTTAACAAAACTTCTTCAAGAAATTGCGAGAGTATAAATTGTTACACCCGAACTTAGCCTTTCCTTACTTGTTTTTTTTTTTTTAATTTCAGTCCCACAGTTAACGAACAGATGGAAGTACGCCTAATAACGCCTGAGGCCTTTACCAGCTTTGTATGTATGATTGTGGGACGTGGCAATATTGTGTATAGTAATGTCATCAAAGTTCCAAACGGCGGCTGGACACAGGCACACACTTTTTCTGTTACACCAACTCACGAAATGATGCCCGATGCACATATTTTTGCTTATTTTTTCAAAAACGGAAAGATGTTTTATTACGAGACAACATTTTCGGTTATCAATGAATTTAAAAACACTGTGAGTATAGAAGTTTATATAAACGTTTGGAAGAACAGTACTGTCCAAATTTGTTTTTGTTAATTAAATCAGATTACATTAATCTGCACCCTTTCGGCAATAGATTTCGATCGATGCTAACGAAGTGGTCAAACCGGGAACTTTTATTCAATTAAGTGTTGACACGGAGCCAAATTCATACGTTGGCTTATTAGGTATGGACAAAAGCGTCTTGCTACTAAAGGAGGGCAACGATTTCAACGCCAAAGCAATTTTTGATGATTTAAGACATTCCTTAGAGAAGAGTAAAATATCAGGAAGACATGGACCGGGTATAATATCTGGTCTTGTAACAATGACGAATGCCCATTACATAGGTGAGACTATAAACTTTATTGTTGTTTGCTAAATATATAATTTTTGTATATTTTTCTAGAGAATAAAAATTTAGGAGAGCTGGGTCCGGTAAATCAGCGAAGCAACAAACCAATCATTCGTCGGAATTTCTTTGAAACCTTCGCTTTTTTCGATTTTACAAGGTATACAAATATAACCAATGTAGGATAAGAGGAATATGTTTGGAATTTCAAAGTCTAATTTTTAATAAGAATACAGTATAGTAACTAACCAATTGTTAGACAATAATAGCAAATAGTTATATGTTAGTAAAGCACATTTAATAGGTGACAGCATTATCCCGAAAAACTTATGAAATCCTTGGTTTGCTTAAATTTTTTACCTCAGTATCAGTATATGATAAATAGAAATGTATTTCTAATTTCAGTGAGGACGGTCATGATGAAATACAACAAAAAATTCCTGACACTATAACTACTTGGGTGATTACCGGCTTTTCTCTCAATCCAAAGACTGGCTTTACGCTCACAACAACACCAACGCATATAAGGACGTTCTTGAATTTTTTCGTTACCCTTAAACTACCACAATCGGTAAAATTAGGCAAGTAAATGTAAATTTCAAGCTACTGACATTTAATCAAATGTACATTCTGCTTTTCATATTTTATAGGAGAGATTATAGAACTGGAAGCAACGATATTTAACTATTCTCCCACAAATGTACGCGCTTCGGTCACATTAGAAACACAAAACGACGAATTTGAATTCTTTTCAAACCCCAATGATAAGAAGCACACCGTGAGAGAAGAAGTTACAAAAGAAAGAACTAAAACCGTTAAGTTTAAAATACGTCCCAAAGTGGTTGGAATGATAACGCTCAAAATTACAGCACAATCGATGTTTGTCACCGATGTAATTGTTAAAAAGTTAAAAGTCGAACACGAGGGTATCCCCGTGTTTGAAAATAAAGACTTCTTCATTAAAGGAGATGAAAGTAAACCGTTTCGTCTGGATATACCACAGAACATTGTGCCCGGCTCAGAACATATTGAAATATCTGTTAGGGACTTTGTAATGGGGTCTATGTTGAATTTGATTAATAATGGTGAGAACTTCGATCAGCTCATCACTAGTCCAACAGGATGTGGCGAACAAAATATGGTGCGCCTAGTACCAAATTTGATGGTATTGAAATATTTACAGGTGAGATATGCGTCCAAGAACTACTACATGTATATAGTCATTTTTACATTATTTTACTTAAACCATAAATGAAAACCTCACTGGTATTTTCACTATCACCACTTCTCTTCTAGAGCACAAGTGCTTCGAATCAAGCAATTGTACAATTGGCAAAAAGTCATCTGCAGATTGGTTATCAACGCGAACTCACCTACAAAGTTTCAGATTATTCGTATAGCACTTGGGGCGGAGCTCCCGGTAATACTTGGCTAACGTCATATGTTATTCGCATATTTAACGAGGCAAAATCTTACATCTACGTGGACGAAAATATTATTAAGAATGGACTCAATTTTCTAAGGAGCAAACAAGAAGCTGATGGAAGTTTCAGAGAAGATGGCAGTCTATATGATTTTGTTACTCTCAATAAATTAAGTGTCACTGCATCTGTGGTGCTTACTTTTCTGGAAAATAAGCAATACTTAGATCAATACAAGAAGGTCATAGATGATGGTATAAAATACATAACAGCGAACGTAAAGCAAAATAACGACATGCGTGCGAAAGCATTGTCTTTATATGTGTTGCATCTGCGCAATGATCCCATGGTTGAGGAGCTGCTAAATATATTGGAAACGAAAGCAAAAACCAGCGGTGACCATAAATGGTGGCAACATACTGATTCACCAGCGAATATTGATGTTTATGTAACAGGTTATATATTGATGACAATGATCGAATTAAATAAACCAGTTACACCAATTATCAAGTGGATAGTGTCAAAACGAAATAGTAACGGTGGTTTTGCATCCACTTTCGAAACTGAAGTGGGGCTACGTGCTTTATCAATCTATGCCGCCAGATATAGGGAACATGGTAGTACTTTGGAAATTGATGTTTTCTCGCACAATCAACTGATGCACACGTTCAAAGTTGGCGATAAGAATAAAGATATCAACAAAATAATTGAGGTATAGACTTGAAAAAAAAATATATATACTATTATTTTTTTTTTTTAATAATTTCTCAAATTTACAGCTTCCTAAGAATACGCGAGAATTGCAGTTCACTGCAGCAGGAAGCGGCACGGCGACTTTCCAAATATCTTATCACTACAATACTTTGGAACCCCAAACTGGTGTTTTCACCATAAACTCTACCATAATAGATCCCAACGCACCGAGAAAAACATTACAAGTCTGCATGCAATTGGTTGGTCAGAAAATTGAAAAATCCAATATGGCAATATTGGAGATTGGTCTCCCAACAAGCGATGAAGTTGACCCTAACTGTTGTGACGTTAAGCTACAGAAACAAGCAAAGGTAAATTACGAAATATCATGCTAGACGCTTAAGTTTTGAAAGTCAAATGCGATAAATAGGTCGATAATATGTATAAAATAAATTAATCGAAAGTATTATCCACGTTCCAAGCGGGTTTAGAAAAAGGAACAGTAGTATAATGAAGTTTAAATAAATCCAGAAAAGTGATTTTTACATGCCGTTAATTCAATTTTAGACATTCTTCATTTACTTCTTATTAACATGTGTTAATATATGTCTTTTCTATCAAATTTTCAGAAAATTGTTCGAAGATCAAAACAACAAATTCACGTGTACTTTGAAGGTATAAAGAAAGATGACAGTGATTGCGTTGATATACCAATGTTGAAACAATTTGATGTGGACAATCAAAAACCTGCGGGGATTGTCATATACGATTACTACGAAAAGAATTCGGTTGATAAATATTTTTACCAAGTATAGCCATAAATTTACACCAATCATTTGTTGTATGTATTTTTATGAAACTAATAAAATAAAACGAGTATTAAAATGTGCAATTATTTGACTATAGTAAACGAAAAAACGAAAATTGAGTAATATTTGTTAGCACTGCGGGCAGCGTATAAAATTGCAAATAGTTTATTTAAATTTAGTAGACATTTATAGAGAAATCTCCAAAAGTCTACAATATTAATTAATTAAACCAAATAAAGTTACATATTCAAATCAAAGACCAAAACCCACACATATGAAGATCGGCAAATGGTTTTGAACTTTGCAACGCAAAAGAGCTTTAGCGACACAATAACTTAACTTACCGGCTATTAAAAAAAAAAAGCTCAACACCAAATACCAGCTTACCAGCATTGCTGCCAGTTTCATTGCGAACACTTAGCATGGTCAAAATCAGTATCGAAACGGAACGCAACACGCGAACAACACATAAATCCGCTAAAAGCGCTGGCGCACAGTAAACGCGAGTTACGTTGTGAGTAGAGTAGCTGTGAATGTGAATGTGTATATGTGTATATGTGTATTACAAAATACGACAATTGCAAAACACGCACAAAAGTATAGATATATATACATGCATATTTAATGAAGGGTTGCAAGCCAACGCATACAAATTAAGTCAATGAGATTGTTTAATAAGAAAATGCCAATTGTGAACGGTGAATTAGCCAATGAGCGTAGCAGTGATCGCATCATCGCATCAATTTAACAACAACAACAACAAACGCGCTGTGCACACACACACATACACAGCGAGTATCTTAGAAACAAACAAACACCACATCAACCACAACCACAAAAGTCTAAAGCTGGCATTAAGAAACCTAACAAAATTTCAATTATAAAGCTTAATATATAGTTTATAAATAAATACGCGATATTGTAAAGTTATACGTGTGCATATGTATGTTCATGTGTCGGCTGTAAACAATCGTATTTGCAGTTATTGTGATCAGTTAGTATAAAAAAAATAAAAAATAAAAAACAAAAACAAAATATGTTATGTTATCAGTGTAAAGTGCCGCTCAACTGCCGCTGCCACCACCGCCTCAACTTGGTGCTGTTCGTCTTCCTTGCAACGCTGCTGCAACGCGCACAGTTGACAGCTGCTCAGGGGTCAGTACAAAAATGGTTTGACTTATTATATATGTACCTATGTACATATGTATACAAATATGCATATAATTATGTAAATATGAAATTATACAAAAAGCACAGTAAGTAGTCGCCGCGTGAAAAGTGTTTGTGTATGCATTAGAATTGTGAGACGAAAATGCAGAGCAATTTGAGCAGAGTGTTTGGAATGTATGAGAATGACGAGTGCTCGCTTGTGTAGCAAATTGTTATTTACATATGTATGTACATATATGAGTGCACGTAGGTGTTACAACTCACGTTCAATATGTGCACATAGTTAGTAGATGAATGAAATTGTTGTTGTAAACTTTGTTGTTACAGCTGCTAGTCACGTTACAATAATGCAAATTTGTCACATTCCCTGTTCATTTGTTTCTATTTGTTTTTCACAATAGATACCTATTTGCAATGTTCTCCCAATTGTCGTGTTATATTATATTTATATGTATTTAACATTGAGTCATTCCAAAAGTTTTACTTTAAAATCGCATTCATCGCGTGTTGACTTGTTTTTGGTCATGAAGTGATCTCATACGGAGCGCAATGTGTACTTTAGTGTGCGGCCGTTTGCCGCATGCTCTGACGAAACAAAAGACTTAAGCGACGAACGCGCAAATTAAGCGAACAACAGAAATGGGTAACAGCAAGAAACGGCAAAAATGAAACAAATGCAGAAAAACAAGAACTGAAGCGGAATGAAATCATGAAATCATGGAATTCCACACAAATTCTTATGACAGTGTTAATACTTAACTGTTATAAAAAAAAAAAAAAACAAATAATTAATAACGAGTCAACTTGATTTATTTTTCTGTAATTTTTTGTATTTTTTTTTGGTTTTTTATTTTATTTTATTTATTTTATTTTTTTTTTTTAATTTTTGCAATTGTTATTGAAGTGCTATATACGCCTACATGTAGGCAAACTATGCGTTAAGCAGTCATTGAAACTTTTCTTTAATAGGAAACAAAATGTATGTGTAAACTACGTTCTTATAATTGCAAAATATCATGAGACATCATGTAGGTTTTCGTAAAATCTTTTTTATATATATTTAAATAAAATACTTTTCAGTAATTAACTGGCGTACAAATAAAGTTATGTGCATATTTGTGTATGATATATATATAACAGCTGCCTACACCGGTTTAAAATATTTCGAATTTCTACAATTCGGAGTCTCATGACAGCTGCGAAATTCATTTTTTTACTTTATTAAATAAATATCTTTAAGTTGTGAATATGTGTAAGAGAGTTAAAATGATTTTTTTGCTTTGGCAATATTTTTATACTAAACTTTATATAAGTATATGTATATTAAATATACATATGTACTTATATATCTGATTTTATTTCAAATTAAATCATATATATACTTTGAAGAAAATGTGAAGTAAGTTAACGTTGAGCAAGACCAAAAGCTCCGTCATGATTGGGAAGGACCTCTCCGAGCCGTTCGATACCAAACGAGGTTTCAGACAAGGTGACTCACTATCGTGTGACTTCTTTAACTTGATGCTGGAAAAAATTATACGAGCTGCAGAGCTAAATAGAGAAGGTACAATCTTCTATAAGAGTGTACAGCTCCTGGCGTACGACGATGATATTGGTATCGGAAGGAAGGTTTGTTCTGCTTTTTCCCGCATGGATAAGGAGGCGAAGCAAAATGGTCTGGAAGTGAATGAGGACAAGACGAAATATCTCCTGTCATCAAGCAAATAGTCGGCGCATTCGCGTCTTGGCTCCCACGTCACTGTTGACAGTCATAACTTCGAAGATGTAGATAATTTCGTATACCTGGGAACTAGTATCAACAACACCAACAATGTCAGCCTCAAAATCCAGCGCAGAATCATTCTTGCCAACAGGTGCTACTTTGGACTGAGTAGGCAATTGAAAAGTAAAGTCCTTTCTCGACGAACCAAAATCAAGCTCTACAAGTCGCTTATCATTCCCGTCCTGCTTTACGTTGCAGAAACTTGGACGATGTCAACATCAGATGAGACTAGGAGTTTTTGAGAGGACAATTTTGCGCAAGATTTATGGACCTCAGAGCATTGACAACGGCGAATACCGCAGACGATGAACGATGAGCTGTACGAGTTATACGACAACATTGGCATAGTTCAGCAAATAAAAAGACAGCGGCTACGCTGGCTAGGTCATGTTATCCGTATGGACGAAAACACTCCAGCTCTGAAAGTGTTCGATGCAGTACCTGCAGGAGGAAGCCGAGGAAGGGGAAGCCCTCCTCTCCGTTGTAGCGATCAGGTGGAGAGCGACCTGGTTACACTTGGAATCTCTAACTGGCGCCGAATTGCTAAGGAAAGCGAGGAGTGGCGCGCTCTCATCGATTCAGCTATAACCGGCTAAACGGTTCAACGCCAATCACATACACACGTATGTGGTGTTCAAAAAATAACGATTAGAATTTCGATTTTTGAAAAATATATATTATATTAATTCGTCTACATTAATGTTGTCGCCTTCAAAATAGTCTGCATTTGATATTATGCACTTATGTCAGCGCTTCTTCCAATCGTCGATACACTTTTTAATCACGATTTTTGAAATTGCCTTTGGCTACTTCTTTTGAAAGATTCAATTTTCCAATGCTTGTAAAACGACGATACTTTAAGGTTCTCTTTACTTTTGGAAATAGAAAAATCTCACAGGGAGCCTGAGTCATTGTTAAAGTATTATTTTTGGAAAAGAATTCACGAATAAGCAACAATGTGTGTCTAATCTCCAAACCCGTGAAATTTTAAATTTCAAAATTCCCATTATTTTTTGAACACATCACATATAATACATATAGCATTTTATATGTGCAGATGTACATATATGTGTATGTTTATATAGCTACAAAACAAAAATTGATTATTATTAACTTTAATTGGCCACAACGATTTCTTTTTCGATACGCAGCAGTTGCGAAACTTAATGGTCTCTGGCAATTTTACACTTTGCAATAGGAAACATAATTCATTTCTCCTTCTTCTTCTTACATAATAGATAATCAAAGCGCTTGTGGCAACTGCGGTCAAATCGGGTTTCACTGATTGTTTTGTATGACAAAATAAAATAAAAACATTAAAATAATGAATACCGTTTAATATGTATAAGTTTTCAAAATTTTTCAAATATTCAATTTACTGAAAAATAATAATAATTTCATTGGTAACTTTCAACCGTTGACCCAATTGCACTATTGTTGTAAGCCGCATATAACATTAGAATGCGTACACAATACATATGTACATATATCAGCTTGTAAATATCTAGCAAACTGTAACTATTGACTGTTAGGACTTACCCTTACCATTTTCGATCAATCCCACATGCTTCACAGTCAGCTGCTTCCTACATAATTATTTATTTGTGGTTATAAGCACAAAAAGCACAAATGTTTTTTTATATGTACCTTATATATAGTATGTATGTAAAGTGAAATACGCCAGCGCTACGTCTGCTATTACGAGTGGTAACTTAATCTGACCAAAAATGTTCACGAGTCATAGATATGTCCAGTTAGAAGACCGCTAGTTGCAAAATAAAAGAAAAGAAAAACATAAATACAGAGTATGTGCACATAAATAGCAGAAAATAATGTCCATATGTCTGTACATATGTATATGCGCTTGTATTGCAGACTGGAATTTAGCACAGACACAAAAAAAAAGTAATAATTAAATACGGTTTCTTTTGGTGTTGCTGTGGGAAAAATATTTCTGGTCAAAAAGCAAGCTTAATTAAACCGCATATAAAACTTTGGCGTTAAAAAAATAATTTATAATAATAATAAATGCGCTAGGGTGAGACGCTTTTACACAACTGATTTGATGCAATCAAAAAATTAAAAAAAAATATCTTGCTTATCGCTAACAGCACAAGCAAATAATTGAATCCATATGCATACATATAAACCTACAGATAACACTGCATTTCAAAAATATAATATTTTATAATACGCCGAACAAATGATTATTATAATTATCGGTGAACCATGTGAACAATGTTTTGTTTACATGCAGCTCCCAAGGTATACCATATTTGCACAAACTTGCAACAGTTTGCACAATTATGATAATTATGTATGTACGTCCGCTTCCGCGCAGGGATTGATAACAATACATTCACATACATATATTGTGGTTAATGGCGCAGCTATTTCAATTTGCATGTGAATACAATATGAATAGTTATCCGCTAAATGAAGGAACCAATAAATTTAAAACCAACTCGAAAAGGGAAATGCATTTTATGAGCAGCAAATATGTAAAGCAAAAAAAAATAATATTTTACTTCATTCACTTAATTAAGTCAATTAGCAAAACGATTACACTAATTGCTACTCAATTAAGCGGGGGTAAGGTTTGACAACTTTTTTTTCCTTTTTTTTATTTTTTTTCTGAACCATCAACATCTTAAGAATATTGTGTTAAAGTTTTAGGTCATTCGGAGAAAAACTGACGAAATTACAGCAGGTTGAATAACAGTACCTCTAACTTAGGTTTGCGCGCCTTCCAGCTACCTGCGCTGAGTGTACAAAACTTTGAATCGATTTTCCCAAATATGTCATTTTTAAAGTCGGTGACCAGCCTACAGAAAAAACTACTGCATCGATCGTTTTGAAATTTTGTACAAATATTCTACATATACATATGTATATAGCTCTCGAATGACGTTGAGTTTTTCCATTTTTTTTTTTTTTAATTACTAACAATTTTACAACAACAAATAGGTAAATTTTTGGTCTAAAATCGTCATTTTGGCTTGAAAATGGTACCAAAAATTGGAAAATTGAAAAATTAAAAAAACTCGACGTCAATTAAAAGATAAACTAATAAACTAAAGAAAGCATTTTGATTTTTTGAATTCAGATGATCCAGTGATGCTGTAGGCTGGTCACCGCACAAAAACTTCTTTTCGAGGTGCCTGCAGAGATCGACGATAAATCCGTTATTCTTCGCTATTATTCGATAAAACTTCTTTTAAGTATCCTTCAAATGTTGTACTTTCATATAATAATAAATAAAATAAACCTACAGCAATAATTTTTTCTAAAAAAAATTCGTGAAAAAAGGTCTTTTTTCGACGAAACAAACCTTACCCCCCTTAAGTAGCGGATTCGGTATTTCTGATCTATATAGTCTTGATATGTTATCAGATAATGGTTACAGACAGTCATTAATTGAGTAAACTGACAAATAGTGTAGATATTTTTCTAATTTCCTTAATTAACCGACTTAATTGAGTGTAAAATATCTCGATTTGAGTAACTGTAAAATACAACTTTTTTATTTCAATATTTTATTTATATATGTATATTTATGAGATTTCATTAGTCAATAGCAGTATTATCAAGCATAATCAAAATATGTTATTCGATTAATCTTAACTGGCGTAGAAACCGCTTACGCGGTTATAGCCGAGTCCACAACAGTGCGCCACGCATCTCTCCTTTTGGCGGTTTGGCGCCAATTGGTAATACCAAGTGAAGACAGGTCCTTCTCCACCTGGTCCTTCCACCGGAGTGGAGGTCTCCCTCTTCCTCGGCTTCCACCAGCGGGTACTGCATCGAAAACTTTCAGAGCTGGGGCACTTTCATCCATTCGCCAATTGTTTCCGATGATATCAATATCATCGGCGTACGCCAGGAGCTGTACACTCTTGTAGAAGATTGTACCTTCTCTATTTAGCTCTGCAGCTCTTATAATTTTCTCCAGCATCAAGTTAAAGAAGTCGCACGATAGCGAGTCACCTTGTCTGAAACCTCGTTTGGTATCGAACGGCTCGGAGAGGTCCTTCCCGATCCTGACGGAGCTTTTGGTGTTGCTCAACGTCAACTTACACAGCCGTATTAGTTTTGCAGGGATACCAAATTCAGACATCGCGGCATAAAGGCAGCTCCTTTTCGTGCTATCGAAGGCAGCTTTAAAATCGATAAAAAGATGGTGAGTATCGATTCTTCTCTCTCGGGTCTTTTCCAAGATTTGGCGCATGGTGAATATCTGGTCCATTGTGGATTTTCCAGGTCTAAAGCCACACTGATAAGGTCCAATCAGTTCGTTGACGGTGGGCTTTAGTCTTTCACACAATACGCTCGACAAAACCTTATATGCGATATTGAGGAGACTTATACCACGGTAGTTGGCGCAGATTGTGGGGTCTCCCTTCTTATGGATTGGGCAGAGCACACTAAGATTCCAATCGTCAGGCATGCTTTCTTCCGACCATATTCTACAAAGAAGCTGATGCATGCACCTTATCAGTTCTTCGCCGCCGTATTTGAATAGCTCGGCCGGTAATCCATCGGCCCCCGCCGCTTTGTTGTTCTTCAAGCGGGTAATTGCTATTCGAATTTCTTCATGGTCGGGTAATGGAACATCTATTCCATCGTCAAAACGAATTTGAACGAAGAACGATTTGCCATACAAAAGAAAAATCTTATTTTACTACATTAATTTTTAATTGAATACAAATCATCTTAAAACCGGAATGCAACTCTGTGGGTTGTTGACCACGCTGGAAATTTATTTGTCGTTTGATAAAGTTCTAATGAACAGCAAAAAAATGTATAACAGCTAATCATTAAACGTGTAACCGGCTGTGCGAAAGGCAAAAACTGATTTCTCAATTATAAACTTAATGCATTAAATTAATTTGGCTGTGCGAAAAGTCTATTAAAATATTGAAAATCAATTTTATTTTTTCATTTCAATATTTAATTTGTAGATAAGTATATTTATGAGATGTCATTATTCGATTAATGTATGAGACAATTTATTAAATTAAGTTATATTTCTTCCTTAATAAATTTGAGTCATAATTGCGATGTAAACAGTCTACGAATTTTCTCTGGAACTTGCGGTGAAAACTTTCCGCGTCAAGACTGTTGGAATGGTTTTTAAGGCTTTTTAAATCACAATCGACTATTTTGGACACGTTACCCCTATCAACTGGATTTAAATTAGCAATAATTATATATTGGTATAATATAATATTATATTTTGTTTCATTTTCTGCCTACAGTATCTATTCAATAATTGCGCCCAACACACTGCGGCCCAACTCACAGTATCATGTCGCTGTAAGTGTACATAAGTCGCCGGAACCTGTCAAAGTGAAGCTGGGCATAATTGGTAGCAGCTATACCGATTTTAAATTTGCAGAAGTGCGACCATACTCAACGGAGCTGGTGCTTTTTGAGGTATTTAAATATACCATTTTTACTGTATCTATAAATTATCCCAACTTTATACCCAACATTAGATACCGGCGCTGAAACGCGATCGCTACAACTTAACCGCTGAGGGTGTCAGTGGCGCCATATTCACCAATGAAACGCAGCTGAACTTTGACACAAAACAGTTCACAGTATTGGTGCAAACCGACAAAGCCATTTATCGGCCTGGTGATTTGGTGCATTATCGTGTGCTGGTTTTGGATGCCAATTTGAAGCCCGCACGAAATATTGGACGTGTGCAGCTAATAATACGTGATGCTGGCGACAATATCATACAAAACTACCGCGATATACGTCTAACGAATGCCGTTTATAGCAATGAGCTACAATTGTCGGACTATCCAAAAATGGGTGAATGGTCGCTGAACGTTGAGGTGATGGAAGAGTCTCACCGCAGCACTTTCGAGGTGATTGAGTATATTTTGCCAAAATTCGTGGTGGACATAGACACAGCGAAACATGCAATCTACAAGGATGGCAAAATACGCGCCACCATCAAGGCACAGTAAGTACGCATAGCGCAGAAGTATGTATAGCTCAGTTCGTGAAGCGAAATGGTTGTTCTATTGCAACTGACTTATGTGACTTATGCCGACATTAAATGCATATCTAATACAAAATTCGTATATTTCTAGTTATGCCTACGGTGAACCAATTAAAGGCGAGGCTACACTCTCCATTTACCCAACCTTCTTCGGTTCATTGCAACCGTTCGTTAATGATTTGATTACGAGAAAAGTAGTGCCCATCGACGGTAATGCTTTTCTAGAGTTCGATATACGTGATGAGCTCAAGCTGAAGGAGGATTACGAACGCGAATACTTGTTGGATGCGTTAGTTGAAGAAAAGTCCACTGGTTCGGTGCAGAATTTCTCCACTGTGATAACGGTACATTTAGATGCTTACCGTGTTGAGACTGTACGAATTCCTAGCTATTATATACCTGGTGTGCCATTTGAGGTGACGGTAAGTAAATTCAAAATTAAGATTCTTTGATCTTAATAAATTTTATTGAAATCTAAATTTCTAAACTGAATGATATTTTTAGGCAAAGGTTGTACGCAATGATGGTGCTCAACTCAAGGACTTCCCACCCGAGGCGACCGCATATCTCACTAATGTCTATGGCAGTAGTGAGATGTACAACAAAACTGCATATGGCATCAATACAAATGGTGAATTTAAAATGAAATTTACGGTACCAGAAGGCGATAAGGATGAATATCATTCGGTTATTGTAAGTTGAGGAGAGTGAACGGCTTAAATTAGAAAAAAATGTATTTGCTGCATTAGATATTTGCAGATAAGACATATCTCGACATATATCGATAATAGAATAACATTTCAAATCCTCTTCCCCACAGGTGAACTATATCGGCATTATCACAGATGTCGGTAAAATACCACGTAAGCACTTGCATAGCAAAAATTATATTACCGCAAAAGTATTGAATGACAAGTAAGTAATACAAAATAATATAAAGAAATCTTAAACCGATTTTTTCATTTTATTTGCGTAGGCCCACGATAAATCAGGATGTCGCTGTAGCTGTACGTTCTAATGAACCCATGAAGTATTTCGTGTATCAAATTGTAGGGCGTGGCGATATTATAACAACTCATGCTGTACAAGTAAGATTTCTATAGCCATTGTTATTGATAACCGGCACAATTTGTGACTAATAAATAAATAATTAAATAAATTATTGTTAGGTGGATAACAGTAACTATCATACCTTTAAATTTTTGTCCACATTTGCTATGATGCCGCGCGCTAAATTACTCATCTATATGGTGGTAAATGGTGAATTTATCTATGATGAGCAAGTGATCGAATTTGAGCACACTTTGATAAACAATGTGAGTAAAAAATACAAAAATATAAAAAAAAAAATATTTTTTTTCTAAATACAAAAATATCAATTTTTTTTGAGTACAAAAAAATAAAAAAATTATTTAAATACAAAAATATTCAATTATTTCTGTTTTTTTATATAAAAATATAAAAAATAATTAATTACAAAAATAAAAAAAAAATATTTTTTTAAATACAAAAATAACAATTATTTTTTAGTTTTTTAATATAAAAATATAAAAAAATATTTTTTTAAATACAAAAATATTAAATTATTTTTTGTTTTTTAATATAAATATAAGAAAAATTAAATACAAAAATAAAAAAATATTTTTTTAATTACAAAAATATTTAATTATTTTTTGTTTTTTTAAACAAAAATATAAAAAATAATTAATTCCAAAAAATTTAAAAAAAAAATTTTAAATAAAAATATATTTAATTAATTTTTGTTTTTTAATATAAAAATAAAAAAAAAATAATTAATTTCAAAAAATTAAAAAAAAAATTTGTAATAAAAAATATTAAATTATTTTTTGTTTTTTAATATAAAAATATAAAAAATAATTAATTACAAATATAAAAAAAATTATATAATTACAAAAATATTAAATTATTTTTGTATTTTAATATAAAAATATAAAAAATAATTAATTACAAAAATATAAACAAAAATTTTAAAAACAAAAATAATTTAATATGAGTACAAAAAAATAAAAAAAATTATTTAAATACAAAAATATTCAATTATTTTTGTTTTTTAATATAAAAATATAAAAAATAATTAATTACAAAAATAAAAAAAATATATTTTTTTAAATACAAAAATATTTAATTATTTTTTGTTTTTTTAAACAAAAATATAAAAAATATTTTTTTTTAATACAAAAATATTAAATTATTTTTTGTTTTTTAATATAAATATAAGAAAAATTAAATACAAAAATAAAAAAATATTTTTTTAATTACAAAAATATTTAATTATTTTTTGTTTTTTTAAACAAAAATATAAAAAATAATTAATTCCAAAAAATTAAAAAAAAATTTAAATAAAAATATATTTAATTAATTTTTCTTTTTTAATATAAAAATAAAAAAAAATAATTAATTCTAAAAAATTAAAAAAAAATATTTTTAATAAAAAATATTAAATTATTTTTTGTTTTTTAATATAAAAATATAAAAAATAATTAATTACAAATATAAAAAAAATTATATAATTACAAAAATATTAAATTATTTTTGTATTTTAATATAAAAATATAAAAAATAATTAATTACAAAAATATAAACAAAAATTTTAAATACAAAAATATTAAATTATTTTTGTTTTTTAATATAAAAATAATTAATTCCAAAAAATTAAAAAAAAAATTCTTAAGTACAAAAATATTAAATTATTTTTTGTTTTTTAACATAAAAATATAAAAAATAATTAATTACAAAAATATTAAAAGATATTTCTTAGAAAAAAATTTATAAATAATTATATTTTGTTATTTACCAATTCCTTTGATAGGTGCAAGTTGAAGCACCGCTTAAGGCACCACCAGGACAAGACATCGATATAACAATCACAACAAAGCCATACTCCTATGTGGGACTAATGCTAGTTGATCAAAATGCGGCGAATATAAGAAAAGGTAAAGCAAGGAAATTTTACGTCCAAAACTCCCATCAATAACTGCAAACATAATCCATCAATTTCAGGTAACGATCTTAGTTATGAGGGTCTTATGGCTGCGTTAAGCACCTACGAACTGCGTGATGTCAATACACAACGCGGTTCGCCTGGTAAGGAATCGGGCGTTATAACAATGTCGAATGCTGATTTCATAATAGAAAAGGGTAAGCACCAAAGCGCTAGTATGTTTTCATGCAATGACCGTTTACTTCAATCTCAGAACCAGAAACCACACCGAATTTGCTGCGCGATTATGATGATGATGATGACAATAAGTTGACGACAATACGAAAGACCGATATAGGTCCCGCACATCACATCGAGGTGAATACTTTGGCACCGGGTAAGGGTCGTTATGCCTTCTCCTACACACCGAAACCCTATTGGCATAATCCACGCATATATTTGATGCACGAACCGGCTGACACTTGGCTCTTCCTCAACATGTCGGCGGGCAATGAGGGACGCACGACTTTACATCGTCGTATACCCAGCTCCATGACTTCATGGTCGCTGTCCGCATTTTCATTGGATCCAATAACCGGTTTGGGTTTGACGAAGTCAACGAAAACACTGCAGTCTTATAAGGAATTTTATATTACCACCGAAATGCCATATTCGATTAGAAAGGGTAATTACGATACTGAAACACATGCATTTTTCTTACACTTTTCTTATACGTTTAACTTGTTTGACGCATGCAGGAGAGACTATCGCTTTGCCATTCGTTATCACGAACAATAAAGATGCCGATTTGGATGTGGAAGTAACATTTTACAATACCGCACAGGAGTTTGAATTTCCACAACTCGACAGCAACGGCGATCCCACACCAAGTAAGTACCAATATACTTTTTTACATACCACAACTGCATCATCTTCATTCTAGAAATCGAATTGTATAGAAGTCGTAAAGTGCGTGTGCTTGCTCAATCTGCTAAACCAGTCGCTTTTATTGTGAAGCCTAAACGTGTCGGCGCCATTAATGTTAAGGCTGTCGCGAACTCTCAACTGGCTGCCGACACAATCGAAACAACGCTACTCGTTGAATATCCCGGTGCTATGGAAACAGTTAATCATGGTTTCCTCTTTGAGCTCAGCTCAAGCCCACAAACCAAAACGAATATCAGCGTGAAGGTGCCACGTAATGCGATTGCCGACTCCACCCGAATACAAGTGACCGCTGTCGGTGATGTTATAGGTAGTTTATTGGGGAATATAGAGCATTTAATTGTGCTGCCCACGGGTTGTGGTGAACAGACGATGGTACATTTTATGCCCAACCTATTGGTACTACGTTATCTGCAAGTAAGAATTAAAACGGTTAAATGTTTTTGCTCACCAACTTATTAGCATTAAATGTTTATTAAAATAAATATTCTAGCGTATCAGTCAACTGACACCGTCGATTGAAATGCGTATCAAACGCAATCTGGAAGTGGGCTATCAACATTTGCTCTACTACAGACACATGAACGGTGCTTTCAGCGCTTTTGGTATAGAGCAGAAGCGTGGTTCTACCTGGTTAACCGCTTATGTGGCACGCGCGTTGCGGCAGGCTGCGCCACACATTTACATTGATGAGGCGATTGTGAAGAGTGCTTTGGAATATTTAGTTAGCACACAAAATGCGAATGGCGGTTTCGAAGAGAGTGGCGATGTATTCGAGGATTTCGGTGATGACGGTTTGAGTTTAACGGCATTTGTAACGTTGGCCTTCATAGAGAATGTGGTATGTGAAATTACAGTTGAACTTCCATAACTCGAACTCTTGAATTGGCAATAGAAGTCAATTTCCATACAAATTAGCTTCGATAACTCGAAGTCTCTCTAACTCGAAGTTTGTTTGTAGATTATGGTGATTCAAGTTAGGGAAGTTAAACTGTATAAGTTTTCAGTTAAGATTAATTTAAATTCGAAACAAAACTAAAAATTAATTTATAAAACAATATAATAATAATCTCACTTCGCATTTCCATAGAAAGCATATCCCGAGTACACGAACCTGCTCAACAAAGCTTTGGACTACTTAACACGTGGTTTGGACAATTCCAACGATTTGCATGCCACAGCCATTGGCACATACGTGTTATCGCGCGCCAATCACAACTCCAAAAGCGCTTTTCTGCAACGACTCGACTCGTTGGCCGTCAATGAAGGTTTGTTTACACATTTAAACTGTGAACCGACTATTAACCGTTGCAAGCGACTATTAACATTTTTTCAGATGGCAAAAAGTGGTGGAATAAAACCGCACCAACCGCCGAAGGGCCCTCACCTTGGTACAATCGCACACGCTCGGTCAACATTGAGATCTCTTCGTATGCCGCACTCGCACTGCTCGAAAACAATCTGATCGGCGATGCTTTGCCAGTGCTCAAGTGGCTGGCGGATCAGCGTAATGCTTTTGGTGGTTTCGTCTCCTCACAAGACACTGTGGTGGGCATACAAGCACTGATGGCCTTCGCCGAACGCTTTTCCAGTCAAGCGAATAATGTGCAGATCAGTGTGCAGTATGGACAGGGTGTCGAGACAATGCTGAATGTGAATGCGCAGAATTCACTGGCGCTACAAAGCTATGAGGTGAGTTTGCCATTGCTACACTATGTTCTATATATTACAAATTTTCATACGAAATCTTGCACGTACAGCTACCGAATACCATAAGAAATGTGACCATATCGGCTACAGGGCGTGGCACGGCGTTCGCGCAATTGAGTTACACTTACAATACGAATGTGACGAGCGCATGGCCACGATTCGTATTAGATCCGACAGTGAATCGTAATTCGCATTCGGATTACCTGCATCTATCGGCTTGTGCGAGGTGAGTGTTTTACAAGTCTTCAAGATTTCATAATAATTTTTTGTTGTTTTTGTTCTTTTTACTTAGTTTCGTGTCCGTAGAGGGTGATGCTAGTCGCTCCAATATGGCAGTCATGGAGATATATTTACCCAGTGGCTTTGTGGTGGACACTGCAACACTGCCCACACTGGAATCCAGCGAAAGAATTAAGGTAAAGACGTTAGTACTATAAAAACTATTTAAATTAAATATATTTCACCTGATTTCCAGCGTGTAGAGACGCAACGTCGCAATACAGTTGTTGTGATTTACTTCGACTACTTGGATAGACGAGAAGTTTGCCCCACTTTGCATGCTTACAAAACTGTAAAAGTGACCGGTCATCAGCTGGTGCCAGTAGTCATGTACGATTACTATGACAATGGTGAGTCCAAAGTCAGTATACCAATATGTATATTAACCGTAAATATTTACAGCTCGGCGTGCGCGTCAATTCTATCGTGCACCAAAATCCGTTGTTTGCGATATATGCGAACACGCCAACTGCGGTACGCTCTGTGAGAAAGCGGAGAAGCGCGAATCGCGTCGCTTTGGTGGCAGCGATAGCGAAGTGGAAGGTAGAACGGTCAACTCGAGTACGCGTAGTATAGCCTCTGTGCTCTTGCTGCTCACACTGGCAGTGGTTGCAGCGCATTTGACATAATTTTTTCCTTTCTTAATTTAATTTGCAATATTTACTAATTTTACAAAAAAAAAAAAAACACACAAAAACAAACACAAAAATCAAAAACAAACAAAGCTTTAACAATTTTTCAATGTAACAACAAGTGATACTAAACAGTGTGCGGTGCTGTTCATAGAAGCACATTTGCAAACATTTTACAAAACCTTTGTAGTCATGTAGTTTGGGTATGCATGTTAAGATGGTTGTTCAAATTTATTTTGACAGATTTATATGTTATGTATAAACAAAATGTAAATGAAATATATTCATTATTACATTTAAAAAACGAAATATGCAAACGTAATGTATGTATGTATATTATTGTAATAAAATGTTAACTAAATATGTACTTAGTAATATAAGCGCTGAACTACTATTGTAAAATAATTTCTAACAACGAAAATTTCTCACGACTCTCACACGCTCCGTGCTTTCTATACAGAAAGTAATAAATATTTCTAATAATACTAAACTTAATAAAAATTTACTTTTTTTTTAATGTGTTAGCATGCTATAGAGTTTCCAGTCCTGGATTTACGTTTTTCGTTTTGGTTTTTTGCTCTCCATTAAACTCATAATAGTTTTGCGTAACTCTTCAGTTTCACTCAGCTCCAATTCGTAATTGCGTATTTGCTCGTTTTTGTCCTGAATTTGCGCCTCCAACACTGATATAACATCGTCGGATTTCTTCTTTGCGTCCTTCTGCTCTTCGTATAGCTTATACGTTTTGCTCAGTTCGCGCTCACGCTCTTCAATGAGACGTGATTTTTCTTTGATATCCAGTTCGAAAGCAGCGATCGACTTCTTCAGCTTTTCTATGCGCGTTGCCTAAACCAAAAAAAAAAAAAAAATTGAAAAAACATTTTGTGACTTATTCAAATAAAAAAATTAGATAAAAAGTTAAATATAAAATTAAAAAAAAATATAATAAAAAATAAAATATAATAAAAAATAAAATAAAAAATTTAAAAAAAAATTAAAAAAAAAATTAAAAAAAAAAGAAATAAAAAATAAAAATTATATAAATTATAAAAAAAAAGAAATAAAAAAATAAAAATTATATAAATTATAAAAAAAAAATAAATTAAATATAAAAAAATTAAAAAAAAAATAAATATAATATAAAAAAAAAATTAAATAAAATATAAAAAAATTAAATAAAATATGAAAAAATTAAATAAAATATAAAAAAAAATTAAATAAAATATAAAAAAAATTAAATAAAATATAAAAAAATTAAATAAAATATAAAAAAAATTAAAAAAAAAGTTTAAAAAAACATTTTGTGACTTATTAAAAAAAAAAATTTAAGAAAACATTTTGTGACTTATTCACCAAAAAAAAAATTAAAAAAAAAAACATTTTGCAGCTAATTAAAAAAACAGTTTTTACATTTTCTCTGGTATTGGTTTGCATTTTCTCCAGTTCCTTGGTCTTTGTTGCCAAATCCTCCTTCAACTCGCCATTCTCCTTTTGCAATACTAAAAAAAATTGTATATGTTAAAAATTATATATTGAAGTATTTAATTAAATATTAAATTATAAACAAATATCTTTACTTTATTACCTATAACTTCGGAGACTTTAACGGTCAAGCGCTTTTCGCTTATTTGCAATGACTCCGATTGTTCGGATAACTTTTTCATTAAACTCGCCAAATTATGTTTCAGATTGTCTTTTTGTTGTTTTAAATCTTGGCATTGTGTTTGTAAGCTGTAGATAAATTAATACATGTTAATTAAATGACACTTGCAATCTTAATTATGTTACGATCTGGCTTACCCCTCTTGACTGACGTGCAGCTCGAAATTCATCATTTCATATTTTTGCAACTCTGCATTTTGCAAATTGATGCGTTGTGTTAAATTTGTTATCTAAAAAAAACATTGAAAATAAAATTTTCGAAAATCAAAAATTCGAAAATAAAAAATTCGAACATCCAAAATTCGAAAATCAAAATTTCGTAAATCAAATCAAAAATTCGAAGCTCAAAAATTCGAAACTCAAACATTCGATTATCAAAAATTCGAATATCAAAAATTCGAAATTCGAAACATCTTAAAATTTACCTCTTCACTAGCAATTTCCAAACGCCTTTGCATGCAACTCTCAGAACAACTAAAAATTTCACTTTTATAATTGAACAATTCAATAATCTGTGACATTGCAACATTCTGTATTTGATTGTTACGATGTGCATTGCTTATCACTTCGATTAGCGCATTGAGTCGTTCTTCCATTTCCTTGCCAACAAAAGTTTTATGGCTTTTCATTATAATATTCAACTTTTGCCATTGATCACTCTCTGCAGTGACGTTAGTATTGCCAGCAACACCTTTGTAGGGTGTTAGTTTGGAGATTTGCTTGAAAATTTGATTGAATGTAAAAGATTAATGCATATATACTAATAAAAGTGAAGTCCATAACCACTTACATTTGCCACTTCAGTTTGGGGAAAACGTTCGAATTGCGAAATTTGAAAAACGGCGCCGCACACCTCCTCACTGCCACCGACCATGGCACGTGCCAATGCATTTTGTATGGTTGGAAACTGCAAGAGCGTGCAACATTTCTCAAAATATGCCTTCTTCGCGACGCCAGCGAAATTGATCAATAATAGCAGACAGTAAGTGTATTTTTCGATCTCTTCTGGTGTTGTTGCATTCAACGGTATATCTGAACGGCCACTGCTGATAAGCGGTGCAAACATTTTATCAAAATATGACTCCGTGATACGTGACAAAACCAACTTCTCCGTCTTTGGGTGATGTAGCAGCGATGACAGCAGTTGTAGTATTACAGATATGTGACGGGCGCTGGTCTCCGATTTTTCTGATGTACTAATTAATTGCACGATGTATGAGGGATCACGAGCAATGCGTGCTGGTATTGACTCCTTGGGAACTGTTACAAAATTATACCAATTAAATAAAAAAATAAAAATAACTAGATGTTGTATAGATAAATACCCATTGTTATTAGGCCATTTAGTAGATGCACAGTATCAACGCCACATATATCGGAATCAAGCCACTTGCCAAGTAATTCAAATATTCTTGGAACATTTGAGTCTAGACTTATTACATTTTCTTTACCATCAATCTGAGGAATTGTGCTCAGTATTAGTACATAATGTATCAGTCTGAAAATTAAGCTCAGGCATGTGTGCTGTTGTTTGGACACCTGCTCGTCTGCCTCATCTGTCAGACCACATGACTCCAATTGCTGAAATTGCACCAATTGTTCACATAAATGAAATCATTAATATTTAATATAAACACATACGTTAAGTAGCCGCTCCACATCTTCACAATAATGTGTATAGCTTAACATTGAGCGATGTAGACAGGTGTGAGATTTTGAATCCAATAGAAATTCAATTAAATGCTGTAAATATGGCACATTCCAACTTTTGATGCATTCCTCAACTGTAGCAAATGTTGAACGTATAAATATCTCCAGATCCTTTTGATTGGGTGTATAGGTATCCTCACTGAGTATTATCAACATTTTACTGGCCAACATGCCAAAGCTTTGTATGCGTTTCGTAAAATTCGAAATATTTACCGAGCGCAAGAATAAAAACATTACTACAAAATTTTTATAGCACAAATTGATTAGCACAGATAGTGCCAACTGTGCCAGCGTGTCCTCACTATCCTCAGTGGCTTGGTATATTAAGTTTACCAGCTGTTCGAGCAGCACTATTAAATATGGTTCTTCCCAGCTTATTTGTATGCCATATGTTAGATCTTGTATGAGCGTTAATAATTTTTGTATCTTCTCTTGGCCATGCGAACGTTTCAGCACGAAAGATAAAAGCGGTACGAAACGAAAATCCTCAACTAATGCGCGACGTGCTGTCAAATTACGGCTTAAATGTTGCAACAATGCTACGCAGGCCCAAAGTGCATCGGAATCAGCAGCTAAAGTGCCCATTACCGCATGCAGATCGATGAAAAGTTTCGATGTTTCCAACTGCAAAGGATTAAACAATTGTGGATGCACAGTTGTGCTAAGTAATGAAGCGGAACGATTAAGTAGCGCTAATGATTCAATGGTTTGCTGGTTTCGGTAATTTGTTGCATGTGTACAAAAATCGCGCACATAGCTGAGCGCCTGTTGTGTGGCCGAATCATTTGTAGATTCACCAAAGGTGGACAGAGCTGCAGCAGTCACACTTCCGTTTGCGTGTTTGGTAGGCGCCATCGATTGTATATTTGTATATTGACACTGTTGATATTCTCACTCTATAAACGCAAATATTATAGAACACAAAATATGTATATAAATGCAAATAAAATTATCAAACAAAGAGCCAATTCAAGTATGAAATTTGCGCCAAGCTGTCAAACAAATTCAAACGCGAAAATGTCAGGTTGCTGTTGATAATGCAGTGCAACAGGGTGTTATGGTGGTTAAGATATTTTGTGTATTAAAATTAAATTGATTTTTTATTAAAATATATTATTTTTTAATTATTAATAAATTAAAAATGCTTTAGCATTTTATTTTATATATACAAGTAAACTAATAGCGTAGTTAAAGCACTACAGGTTGTTGCAAAGTTAAAACGATATAATAAATAAAGACAGAGTGCATAATATGAATAATAATGGAAACAAAATTTTTATTCGTACTGTATTATAGGATTATTAGTTCATATTTGTTTATTAATTCATATTTACACCCTGTTTTGATGTAGTTAAGAGCTTAAAGCATGATTTTAGGCAATAAAGCCAACCCTCTCGGTACTTTAGGAATTAAAATTAGATCTTATATTGTTGTTAGTGCTATTATTAGATGTATATACACCATGGTTCCCAGGTATACGAAATTATCTACGACTTCGAAGTTATGACTGTCAACAGTGACGTGGGAGCCAAGACGCGAATGCGCTGACTGTTTGCTTGATGACAGGAGATATTTCGTCTTGTCCTCATTCACCTCCAGACCCATTCGCTTCGCCTCCTTATCCATGCGGGAAAAAGCAGAACAAACGACGCGGTTGTTGCTTCCGATGACATCAATATCATCGGCGTACGCCAGGAGCTGTACACTCTTGTATAAGATTGTACCTTCCCTGTTTAGCTCTGCAGCTCTTATAATTTTCTCCAGCATCAAGTTAAAGAAGTCGCACGATAGTGAGTCACCTTGTCTGAAACCTCGTTTGGTATCGAACGGCTCGGAGAGGTCCTTCCCAATCATGACGGAGCTTTTGGTGTTGCTCAACGTCAACTTACACAGCCGTATTAGTTTTGCGGGGATACCAAATTCAGACATCGCGGCATAAAGGCAGCTCCTTTTCGTGCTGTCGAAAGCAGCTTTAAAGTCGACAAAGAGATGGTGTGTGTCGATCCTCTTTTCACGGGTCTTCTCCAAGATTTGGCGCATGGTGAATATCTGTGGGCTTTAGTCTTTTACACAGTACGCTCGATAGAACCTTGTATGCGATATTTAGGAGGCTGATCCCACGGTAATTGGCGCAGATTGTGGGATCTCCCTTTTTATGGATTGGGCAGAGCACACTGAGATTCCAATCGTCAGGCATGTTTTCTTCCGACCATATTTTGCAAAGAAGCTGATGCATGCACCTTATCAGTTCTTCGCCGCCGTATTTGAATAGTTCTGCCGGTAATCTATCGGCCCCCGCTGCTTTGTTGTTCTTCAAGCGGGTAATTGCTATTCGAATTTCTTCATGGTCGGGTAATGGAACAGCTATTCCATCGTCATCGATTGGGGAATCGGACTCGCCATCTCCTGCTGTTGTACTCTCACTGCCATTCAGCAGGTCGGAGAAGTGTTCCCACCATAATCCCAGTATGCCCTGGACATCGGTTACCAGATTACCACCTTGGTCTCTACATGAGGATGCTCCGGTCTTGAAACCTTCGTTAAGTCGCTTCATTTTTTCATAAAATTTTCGAGCATTCCCTCTGTCTGCCAGCTTCTCGAGCTCTTCGTACTCACGCATTTCGGCCTCTTTCTTTTTTTGTCTGCAGATGCGTCTCGCTTCCCTCTTCAGCTCTCGGTATCTATCCCATCCTGCACGTGTTGTGGTCGTTTGCAACGTTGCGAGGTAGGCAGTCTGTTTTCTCTCCGCTGCGAGACTTTTCGACGTCAAACCTTCCTTGTGTTTGTTGACGGGCGTTCTTTGCTGCACAGAGGCGTGTGCGTATCTTCGCTGCGACCAGATAATGATAACTTCGAAGTCGTAGATAATTTCGTATACCTGGGAATCAGTATCAACAACACGAACAATGTCAGCCTCGAAATCCAGCGCAGAATAACTCTTGCCAACAGGTGCTACTTTGGACTGAGTAGGCAATTGAACAGTAAAGTCCTCTCTCGACGAACCAAAATCAAGCTCTACAAGTCGCTTATCATTCCCGTCCTGCTCTACGGTGCAGAAGCTTGGACGATGTCAATATCAGATGAGACGACACTAGGAGTTTTCGAGAAGAAAATTTTGCGCAAGATTTATGGTCCTCAGAACATTGGCAACGGCGAATACCGCAGACGATGGAACGATGAGCTGTACGAGTTATACGACGACATTGACATAGTTCAGCGAATAAAAAGACAGCGGCTACGCTGGCTTGGTCATGTTGTCCGTATGGACGAAAACACTCCAACCCTGAAAGTGTTCGATGCAGTACCCGCCGGAGGAAGCCGAGGAAGGGGAAGGCCTCCACTCCGTTGGAGGGACCAGGTGGAGAGCGACCTGGTTACACTTGGGATCTCTAACTGGCGCCGAACTGCGAAGGAAAGCGAGGAGTGGCGCGCTCTCATCGATTCAGCTATAACCGGCTAAACGGTTTCAACGCCAATCACCTACATACATACACCATGTAGATATGCAAGTGTGAGTTTGTACGTATAATTAGCGTATTGTTTGACAGAGTGACCTTGCTAAAAATAAAAATTCCGTTGAACTATATTTAAGCAAGTAAGTGTGGAATAAATTCGGTCGAGCCAAACCATAAAATATCTTTAATGTACATATGTCTGTAAATAGCTCGGATCAATCCAATACATAAATTTAAAATTTTTAATATAACCGTTATTTAACTGTTAGTTGATCAAAAACGTATATTTTCTATACATGCATTAGACTCTGGGTATAAAATTTAATTAATCAGCAACACGTGTTCACATACACACTCATTTATGTATTTCAGACAAACACATGTAAAGATATACACACACATTCATACTCAGGTCACTGAGGTCTGCACATGCAAGCTAAATTTAAAATGATCTCAATTTAGTTTTTTTAGGTGCTAAATCTTTCGCAACGCCGCAATCACCGCTAAAATTCACTTAAGTAATGCGACAGTTTTCTCAGAGCGTCTTTACAAGCAAAGAAATCAAATTGTATGACTGTGTGTGTGCATACATAAATACATAGTTTAGGCGAAATGATGCGACGTCACCAGCAAGTTGTCCATCAACTAGCCGCGCCATTTGTGTAAGCGTCAGTGTGGGAGCGCTGCAAGCAACAGTCATGTTGATTACTATTTAGAATAGAAAATTGGTGGCGCAGAGACAGATGGACCGAAGCGTTTAGGCAAAACAAAAAAAGAAACAAAAAAACGAAAATTTGCCTGGTGTTTTGGTGCGCGTTGACTAAAAATTGCGCGCTTAACATGATTTTGTCTCAGTTATCGGTGGACGGTGAGCGTGTAATGAACTCAAGTGATCGGTAGAGATAAGTACAGTGATGGCGCGAGTGATAAGAACAAGTGATTGATGTGATATACATGAGCTGCAAGAGTTTTTAGGATTCTGATCCTTGCATGTTATATACAGTTATATACAGTTAAAAACAGTCCCTTTTTGTGTAATAAAAAGAAAAAATAAAATAAAAAAGCCTACCAATGATAAATGATTTTTGATTTTATTACAAAATTCTGTTACTCATACGCACTGTTGGACCAGTCACGTATGGACAAACTCAAACAAATATAATTAATTGCTGTGATATTAATGGTTTTAGGATAAATTTTACACAAAATATATATTCAAATAGCAAAAGGAGTATTGTGTGAATGTGCGCCATAAAAATTACAAAAAATAGAGTATTTTGCACTGCCAACAAGGATATGAAATTCTATAAATTGTCATATTGTTGTTTCTAATTCTATAAAGTGCTTTATAAGCTAACTACTTAACGAACTAAATTTATCAAATCAGCGAAAATGTTCAGTCGCAGCAATTCACATCCAGGCAATGGACCCACTGACGCCTACACACAGGTGTTTGCGAACAACACACCAACCAAGTCCATAACGGCAGGTGTGAAAACTACCGAACGTGATGCTAATCGCGGTCAATGGGGTTCAAAGACAGAATTTATGCTGTCCTGCATCGGCTATGCAGTGGGCATTGGCAATGTTTGGCGTTTTCCATATCTCTGCTATCGCAGTGGTGGCGGTAAGTAGGAGCGGGGGAAAGAAAATAAAAAATAATAAAAAAAAATTTTAATTTAAAACTTAATATTAATAAATTTAAAATAAAAAAAATAAAAAATAATAAAAAAAAATTAATATATTTTTATTTTTTTTATTATTTTTTATTAAATTATTAAATATTAAATTTTTTTTTTATTAAAAAAAAATTAAAAAATTTTTTTTATTAAAAATTATTACAAAAAAATTTAATATCACAAAAAAAAAATTAAAATTTAAAATAAAAAAATAGAAAATTAAGAATATAAAATTTAAGAATGTAAATGCAGAAATTTTTATTATCAATTAAAAAAATATAAACAAATAATAAAAATATTTATAATAAAAATCACCTTTTAAGGCAGTAGTCTGCTTTACAGGCTTCAAAAAATCGATTTTTTTGTTTTGTTTTAAATCTCTTCCAAAACTATCCAAGAATATGTCTTTAAAATTCCAGAGGCCAATTCGACATATTTTCGAAGCTAGAGCAGTTTTAGTGGCCGAGCGTCAAGCAGGTGCGAATGCTCAGGCAGACTTTAAAACGCGTTTTCTCGAGTTTTCATTTTCACAAGTGTTAGAAAACGGTGCCGGCGATAGCAAAAAGAATATATGTGCGATCGAAAAAAACTAAAGTGATCTAGCTTCAGTATTAAATTATCCTCTATTTGAACTAGACAAAAGTAGTTGAAGTTGGACAAAAGTATTATTTAAACGACTTGTTTTGCAACTTAAAGTCAATTATTTTCCTTAAAAAAGTGATTTTTCTTTTCAAACTTCGAAAAAATCTGGAATTTGATAACTTCTTCGGTATTTGTTTAGTTCATAAAGAAAAGAAACTTATAAAAATAAAAAAAAATTTGGTTCGACTATTTCAGATGCATCGCACGACCTCCATCACCGCCACCGATTTACAAGTGCAGACTCCAGGCGCTCGAGAAAAATACTTACAACTTTGAAAAAATTTCAATATTTTTTAATAATAAATATTGTTTTTTCAGCCTTAAATATAGTACACTGTCGTCTTAGAATTCCGTTTACCGCAATGATTTCCTTCCCCTTTAAAAAAAATGCTAAAAAAACGCTTTTTTCGGCTTCTAAAGCAGACTACTGCCTTAGGGCTTTTACAATTAACTAGTCTCTTAAGTAATTTTGCAAACCCTGAAAAAAATTACGATGTCCTTCCATCATCATCAAAATCAATTTGGTCGCGCTATTATCCAGTTAATGCTAGAAATAAATACTAAATTACTTCAATGAACATTTTTGCTTTGATTATTCTCGAGTTTTGAGCATTATCAAATTAATTTAATTTAAATTTTTTTTCAAATTCTTTCAAAACACACATTAGTAACAGACTTGGTTGCGTCTGCTTTTCAACACCAAATTGCTTCAAATTGTTAATTTACTTTTTATTTATGCAAGCAGCGACAACAACAAGAAACAACGCTTAGACATACAACAACAACAACACACACACATTGTAGCTGAGACTGTCGCACGCCACAAGCATACAAATACACTTCGCGCACCATAATTGCAGTAATTTTACGATTTATTTTTTAATTTTTTTTCCGCTTTTTCACTTTGCTTATTTCACTCTCTGCATTTATTTCTGCTTTTATGCGCTTCAATACATTGCTTTGCTCTTGCTTTCTCCAAACTCGCATTGGAAGCTATTTTTAGATTAATCGCAAATATACACAAACAAATTTGCAAAAGCATGCTGCATCACTGGGCCACACATATGCACACACATACACTTAAATTGTGGGTGGGTAGGGGCAATCATGCGTTGAACTTGTGGTTTGTGTGCGTGTGTGGAATTGGAATTTCTTTCTCCTTTGCATTTATGGTGCGCGCGCGCCAACTTTCGCTTGCTTTGCGGCATGTCTGCCATTGAAATGGCTAAGTGGGTTATTTTCCAGCCGTTAAGCAACGCCTTCGATAGCTCAGTTGGTAGAGCGGTGGACTGTAGAAGTTCAGTTGTTAAATAGAGTGGCGGTGCTGCGGAATATTCGACCCCAATGATGAACACCATCGCCAAATATTGGGTTAATTGATAAAAACGCTACACACTGCCACTTCTACTGCAATCTTGATATGTTGAAATCCATAGGTCGCTGGTTCAAATCCGGCTCGAAGGAGACTCAAACACTTTTTTGTTACTTTGTTTTTTGTTTTTGTAATTTTTTGTATTAAACTTTTTGAATTTTTATTTCGAAATTTCTATTTTTGAATATATTTTGCATAAAAATTTAAATTATTATATTTTTTAAAACACTCTTTCTCTACCTTCTCTCTCTTATTCATGCATTTTTAGGCGCATTTTTGGTGCCTTACCTGCTGATGTTATTCCTTTGTGGCATTCCATTATTTTTCATGGAGATTGTTATGGGCCAATTCTCCAGCGTTGGCTGCATAGGCGTCTTCCGCTTGGCACCGTTATTTAAAGGTTTGTTTGTGTATCGTTTTCAAGTGAGTTTTCATTTAAAATATTTTTGTTTTTGGCATTTTCAGGCGCCGGCTTCGCTATAGTAATTGTTAATTTTATTTGTACCTGCTACTATTCGGTGGTCATCGCCTATCCGATTATGTTTTTAAGTAAATTATTTTCATTAAAATTGCCTTGGATTGACTGTCAGAATGCGTGGAACACAGAGCATTGTGTGGAGGTTTTGGATGTGAGTGTTTTTGAGGCTTTAATATATTTATTTTTATTTTTAATAAATGTGGCATAAAATACATATACTGAACACATCTTCGGGACCCGCATACATTTTCTTGATCCCTGATCCCAAACTAGATCGTTCTAATATCGTTTGATTTATTATTGAGACTGTCTCATTGAAGTCTAGTATTTGAATTAGCATTTAGTATTTAAATCTCCGTTAACTATCGGATTCACCTTCTTTCCAAATTTATGTGCTTCTCAGTTAGAGCCTACTGCGCTCTTGGTTCCTCAAAAATTAAAAAAAAAAGTTATTATTAATGTATCTCTATTTTCTCACTTTCAGTTAGCGAAACGTAACTTCACGCATCACTCAGGGTTTCGCACGCCAGCCGATGAGTTCTTTCAGTGAGTATTAACCCCTAATACCAAATTGCTTAAAATCTCACTTTCGATAACTATTTTTACAGTTTCGAAATTTTAAAAATATCTGGCAGCATTGAAGAATTAGGCGGACTGGTATGGCCGTTATTCTATTGCTTGATCTTTGTGTGGCTCTCGGTGTATGTCTGCATCATACGCGGCATAAAAACGGTTAGTTCTCTATTTTTACTTTTACATTTCAATAATTTGTATATATACATATTCCCCCAGGTCGGCAAAGTGGTTTACTTCACCGCTGTCTTTCCGTTTTTCATACTCTTCGTGCTATTTGTGCGCGGCATAACGTTGCCTGGCGCTTGGAAAGGTATTTTATTCTACATCAAACCGGAATGGTCACGCTTGCTGGATCTCAAAGTTTGGGCCGATGCTGCAATACAGATATTCTTTTCATTGGGACCCGGTTGGGGCGGTATTGTGAATATGGCCAGTTTCAATAATTTTCGCAACAATGCCAGAGGCGATTCGTTTGTTATACCGATTGTGAATTGTGCAACCAGCATATTTGCAGGGTTCGTGGTGTTCTCCGTGTTGGGTTTTCTTTCGCGTAAGTTTGCATGACGTTAACTTTCACGAAATAGTATTTAACGTATTTTTCTTTTTTGCTTTTGTTATATTAGACCAATCAGGCATACCTGTTGCCACTGTGGCAACTTCTGGTCCGGGTCTGGCCTTTGTAACATATCCACAGGCGATCGCCATGCTACCAATGCCACATTTGTGGGCCGCACTCTTCTTCTTCATGCTCTTCCTGCTGGGTCTGGATAGTGTGGTATGTGTTTCTTATGGATAGTTTAAACCTATTTTCCTTAATAATAAAAAAAAATGCTTACAGTTTGTACAAATTGAGGCGATTATATCGTCTGTTATCGATGAGATACCCAAGCTGCGTAAGCATAAGGCATTGGTCACTCTGGGATCGGTTATAATCATGTTTTTAATGTCCATAATTATGGTGACAAGGGTAAGAGAATAACTCTCCCGCTGTGGAACAGCCATACAACCTAACTTAACCTAACCTTCTGTAGGCTCCGTGAGAAAGCTCTGCCTACCAATGTAATCGTTATTTTTTCCATTTACAGGGTGGCATATTCATACTTCAACTATTTGATTGGTATTCCGCCTCGATTTCGGTCATACTCGTTTGTGTTTTAGAAGTTGTGATGGTCGCCTGGATCTATGGCGTCGACAATTTTATTGCCGATATATACTTTATGATCGGCAAACGTCCGGGAATCGTTTGGAAGTTTTGTTGGAAGTATATAACGCCGATTATTTTGATTGTGAGTGTAGAGACAAATTTCCGCAATTCTTTCTATACACTTAATTCACATATAACCTTCTACAATACCCCGTAGGGCATGTTTTTCACCAGCATCATATTCAATCGCGATATAACCTATAACGGTATTATATATCCACGTTGGGCCATAGCACTTGGTTGGCTGAGTTGTTGCATCTCCATCGCATGCATTCCAGCATATATGCTATATACGTTAGTGCGTGGGAAGACCACGCCTCTGAAGACTATACGTAAACAATTGCAAGCTGTAGACTGGACACCGGCTAGTGAGCAGCATCGACTTGAGTATGAGGAATATCAGCGTTCACGCAAATTAACTAGTGAACTGAATAATATCAAAGTGGAGTCGATCGCTAAATCAAGGGTGTGATTGCACAAAATGTACAAAGATGAGATATATGTAAATATGGGAATACAATTTTTATTTCCAATATATATATACATATATATTTGGCGTAGGAACCGCTTTAAGCGATTATAGCCGAATTTTATTTCCAATACTAAATCTTAAAAAATTATAAAAAATTTGTTTAAGCAAAAATTTGATATAATAAGCATTTATTAATAAAAATTATGAATATTTATAAATGTTTCTTTGGCTTAGAGAAAACGTACGTAAAAATATGAGCGCAAATTCGAATAGATTTCTATATAACAATAAACACTGCTACTAAATCTGTGTATTAATACGAGTATATATATATACAATTTGTTCTTTTCTACAAATCACAATTTAACCACTTCAATTTGCATATATGTATATATACATATTGTACAGCTGCACAAAATTCCCATTTAGATCGGTAATTACGTAGCGCATTATGGCACAATTTCATCTTCCATTTGACTCAATTGATGTGTAATATCCATATTGCCCATGGCCTCCTCATAGCGTTGACGCTCCTCCATTTCCAACGGATACCAGTCCAATGGACGGCAACAGCGGCGAAAACGCATTCTGAACGGACCTGTGGTCTGTAGCAGCACATAGATCATGTAGCCGGGTAAATAGAGCCAAGGTAGCACGATGAGGAAAACCGCAGCTAAATGCACTACAATCGAGGCGACGCTGTGCTCGAAGTACGCAGCAAATAGCGAAACTAACTGTAATTGAAATAGTTTAATTGTTAAGCGGCGTTTTTTCAAGCATTCATCAGTGAATTTATATAGTAGTGATGATGTGTGATTTGATATTGAAATCTATATGTACTATGTATATACATATGTAAGTCAACTCACTAGTAGTAGGACCAGGCAAATCGGTGCAACAAATCGCAACACATTCACTTTCCATGTGGAAAAACGTTGAGCCAGCATGAATTCTATATCACGCTGAAAGCGTACACGTCCATAAATCCACAGCACGACCAGTAGAAGCAGGAGATTCAGTGATGTTTGCGTAAATAGTGAATCCATTGACATGGCGCTGAAGAAAATGACACCGTGCTGCAAATGGTAAATGAAAGGACATGAGATCTTATGATATCATACTCATATTATATCACATCATCACATCATTGCATATCACAACATAACACATTACATTATATATATATATATTTGGCGTAGGAACCGCTTTAAGCGATTATATTATGAATCGTTTTACTAAATAAATATACATTACATTACACCGGTCAAAACACGGAATCACATCATATTTATAACATTATATAATCTAAAAATAGGTATCAGATCATATCTTAAATAATTCCTGAATATTACATCGTCACATCATAAAAACGATATCACCATACACCCCCTATTAACTCAAAGCCTATCTAATTATAACACATCACATCATAAATTCATACATATTAAAACACGGGATCACATCATATCTAAGAACAATGCATATTATCACATCGTCAAATCATAACACATCACATCACAACTATCAATAGATGGTATCACATCACATCTTAGAACATTATATTATATGACATAGTCACATCATGTAAATCATATCACATCACATGATTGTACAGCAAATCTACTTATCAAACACTATCATATCAGTATAAAATTATCAACATTACTTCATCGATTATACATTCACCATATCTTATGATCACAACAGTAACCGAAAGTACGATTTGTAACCGATTTAGAGACCAACTCAAACTTACATTGGAGCAAGTATATAAAGACAAAACTGCTAGTATACCAATGGTGCCGAAAGTGACTTCAGTTCTTCGAGAACGTAATATTTCAAATTCATCGAAGACGCTTTGGAAAATAGAGAATAAAGATGTGATCTGAAGGAAAGAGAGAAAAAAATTAATATTCGAAAAAATGTAATATTAAATACAGAAAAAAATAATTCTTTACCATCGTAATCAATGCCATTAACGCGAGCATCGCAAAGAAGAGTAACGACCAGAGATTCGGCCAGCTCATCGTAGCCAAAACGCTACCACTCGATAAATACAAAGACCAGTGATGGTTCACATAAACATACAAATTATCAACCTCGTCATAATGTTCGGTTATAGCTGATGCAAAGCGACAATAGATGTTAATAAATATATTTTTTAAATAATATTTTGCTATACTCACAATGAAAGTAACCCTGTATGATATGCGTTAAGATGCCATATGCCATAAAAATACACATTTGCCCCACACAAATGAGCCAACTAAAATTCATGATGTTCGTTTTGAAGCGATTAAAACTGGCCAAGGCAATAATGGAACCCCAACCGGGACCGAATGCGGATACAATAAACAACAGTGTATTCGGTATGCTTTCGGCCAATTCACGCGGAGTTGCAATGAAAAAGCTGAATATATATTTGTAATCGAGTGATAAAAATAGGAAACGTATGACAGCGATGACCAATAAAGCTAGGGATGCCCAAATGGTGTAACGTAAAAATTTGCTCATCTGCAAAAATGGTGAAAGGGTAATATATAGTAAATATTAAGTTGTGAGAGTTTAAAAGTTTTGATAAACGTACCAAATCAGTATTGTAGAAGCGATAAAATGCGCCAGCCACAATGCCCCAGGTGAGCAATGTGCAAAGCAGCAACTCCCATGAAAACATAAAGGGGCTGTGATTCTCATAGTTTTCCATCAGATCGTCGCCACCGAAAATCGAGCTAAATTTTTTTGAAATTTTTGTTAATTTAGAATTGTGAAGAATTATGTATTCTGCTTGACGCTAACTTACTTAAAGAATAACACAGACGGCACTTCATAACCAATATATTTATAGGAATCATTGCTTTTTATCATGCTGGCATTAAGCTCCACTACATCCTTCATTTTACAGGACTACAAGTATATTGAAAAAATTATTTTTGGAAAAAGAAATTATATTTTATACATATAGTTGAACTTCCCTAACTTGAGTCACAGAATCCACAAAAAATTCCAGTTAGGAAAAGTAATTTGTGTGAAATTTTACTTCAATTGCCAATTCGAGGGTTCGATTTACGGAAAACTTCGAGTTATAGAAGTTCAACTGTATATCTTACATATATATATTTGATATAAACTTACATGTTCAACTTCCACTTCGGTGCTGTTTATAAACCATTTTTCCATACCCTCACAGCTCCAAGGCAATGTGGGACGCATGGAGTGAAAGAAGAAGAGTAACGGCACAGCGGCGAACATGCTGTAATAGGTTAGCACTGCCAAATTGACGCCCAAACTTATATAACCCAAGCCTAGAAGTGGATTAATGTAATTTTTTTATTTTTTTTTTTTTTTGCAATATATGAGATTCTGCCATACCCTTAAAGATTGGTGATATGCGAAAAACCGATATGAAACCGCTGCTGGAAAATTGTCCCAAAAACGATTGTATCACAATAATTGGCACCACAAACAGAAACATACAGATGATATAGTGTATAATAGCACCTGTTGCAGATAGATTAGAAAAAATAATATTAATAAATAATATTCGCGAATTTTTTATATTGATAGCGATCCTTAAATATAAGACGGAATTAATTGCTAGATATTGGCAGCACTGTAGACGCTTCTACCTCAATTTTCAACCAATCCACCATTATATTAGGTCCACAACTTTGCTTCCGCCGTTTTCCAATAGATGTCTCTAGGGTCAAGCACTGGTCGATTAAATCGATTAAATCGTTTTATATCGATCTTGGGCATTTGTGGCAACATTAGCATCTGTTTGCATCCCAAACTTATTCTCAACTGAAAATGTCACTTTTTGAGCCGAATTCTTGACATTTGCGGGAAATTTTGCTTTCCTTTTTTAATTCCAAGAAAAGTGCGGCTGAGGCTCATCGAATGTTTTCGGATACGTACGGTGAGGCTGTCCTAAGTGAAAAAAAGCCTTCAATTTACAAAAAAAACGGCGGAAGCAAAGTTGTAGACCTAATACATTATAACTGGAGCGACGAAAGTGTAACAACATTATTTTTTTTTTTAATTCTTCTGACATACATACAAAATTAATATTCAATATACAGTGATCCCCGCTTAAGTGCCACCTCGTTATTAATTAGCAATAAATATGATTTTCATTCTAAAAAAAATAGAAGATCGAGGTATTTAAGAAAAAGTTTGGTAAGTGCCTCAAGGCGCTTAAACAGTATTTATTTAAGTGCCCTTCCCGCTTTAGTGCTTCAAAGGCTTACATGTTTAGCAATAGCACTTAAGCGCGGATTACTGTATATGAGTAAGGCTATTGCATTGGGTAGCCAGTACTCTCATTCCATGTTTACTAATTTAAGAATATATATATGAAATATTTCAACACCTACTGAATGTATAAAGTATATAAATATAAATTTCGCTTATCTCTTAGGCAAAGGTTATTATGCAGTTAATTATTGACATATAGAATATGTAATTTTAAATAATTTAGAGGCGTAAACGTACATATGTATGTATGTATATTTATTAGACACAGCTTATCAGCATGAATTATTTGTGGAGGTCTAATGCGAAAACCGTGTTGATATAATATGTGTTCTGTGTAGACTCGCATTGAAATTGAAATATATTTATACCCTGAACAGGGTCACGAAGTTTGTAACACCCAGAAGGAAGCGTCGGAGGCCCTATAAAGTATATATATAAATGATCAGTAGGTTGAACTGAGTCGATTTAGTCATGTCCGTCTGTCTGTCCGTCCGTCCGTCTGTCTGTATATATACGAACTAGTCCTTCAGTTTTTGAGATATCGTTTTGAAATTTTGCAGATGTTATTTTCTCTTCAAGAAGCTGCTCATTTGTGGGAACTGCCGATATCGGACCACTATATCATATAGCTGCCATACAAACTGAACGATCGCAATCAAGGGCTTGTGTGGAAAACTTCCGCATTTGACGTGATATCTTCACGAAATTTGACATGGATTACTGATTAATAATATAATATCCGAAGAAATTGATCAGATGGGTTAACTATATAACCTTAATGTTTCTAGCAAACAACTTGGCTAAAAAAAATTAGTAAAATGTTTTCTTTTTTTATTTACTTTTTCTTACGTCTTTAGATTTGCTTAAACACATAGTTACTAAAAGAAATGCACCTGTGAAGGGTATATTAGCTTCGGTACAGCCGAAGTTAACATTTTTTCTTGTTGGTATTAATTTTAATGAACAAATTAAGCTGACAAATTGAAATTTATAACTATGAAATATTAGTGCTTAATGTGGAGAAGAATTGGTATATATGTACATGTATTTTATAATTCTTTTTAAATTCAGATTTATTAATTTTTAGAAAAAATATTTTATATTATTTTTTTTTATTTTTTGTTTTGTTGCGTCTCTAAAAAGTACTAACAATGATAAAAATTCTTTAAAATGTATATACAACATTTATTTATTTTATTTTTTAAGTTCCACCGCACGCTTTAATATTGTGTGTTGCCTCAAAACCATAAATATATTTTACGATAAATTAACTGTAATTAGCACATAACACTAACTCCAAAAACCGCTATTATTGCGCGGAATTCCCTTCCGGTCACTTAAATTAAATTTGTATACAATTTTTTATCAAAAAAGAATAACTAGCGCGTGCTACAGAACAACTTATCAAACAACTTGATTTATATACATACATATATGTATGTATTTATGTAGCGTATACTTTGCTCACGTCGAAAATACATAAAATATGTACTGAAATATATATACATGTAGCTACTTTGTATAGTACAGCATCATTTAATTTGCAAATTTCAAAAAATATAGAAAACAACTTGTCATCAACTCACCGCCCATGTGTTGGTAAATGAACCAGCCCATTGACATGACATCCATGCGAAAGCCCAAACTAATGCAGGTGTAAATGAAATCACTTGGCGCCGCCCAATAGCCGCGTGTCAGATCGGGCTTATGTGGCATGCGACCGCTATCATACGATGACTCGTAAACCATTTTGAAAGCAGTTTACTGTTATCACTTTCACTAAATTTTTGTTTTCGCCGAATTATTTTACAATAAAATTTCTATGCGCGTTAACAAATTACTAAAACGTTGTAAACACAAGTTAGCTGAGGCTGTCTCGACGTAATGCTGCTATTCCGTTATGGCGTTCTAGTATGCAAACGAGTCGCGTACGAAAACCGCTACGACACTGGCAATGAGTGCCAAGTTTATGCCACACTAAATGTTTGTCTGCCTGCCGCTACGTTTAATTACATCAATGCGATAATAGAAACCACAAAATTCAACTTGAATATAATGTTGTTGTACATATATAATATTGATTATATACGTGTACAGCAGATATGTAAAAGTTGAAAAAGTATGAGCAATATTTTAATTAAAACGTGAGCAACATTTGAGCAGTTAAATGAATAGAAAAGCCACACTAAATTAATACTCGGATGTTCAGTGTCATTTACTTGGCTTTATCATGCAAACGCACACACATACATATATACATACATACTCGTACATACATATGTATGTGTGTGTAGCTTTGTATTACTGTAATATAATTTTGCAACTCATATAATATTTAACTGTGCAACAAACAATATGTTTTCCTGCTGTGCCGCTGTTGTTGTTGTTTCAATTATTATTGTTTTTGTAATTTTTTTTTTAATTTTTGTTTTTTTTTTTTGTTCAAAGTTTTTTGATTTGTTTATTTTGTGCTCTGCTCTTGTTTTGCTTTTGATAATCGTTGTATTTAGTTGTGCGCTTTTCAATGTTGACTTTTTCATCTGCTGCTTGAGCTTTGCAAAGATCGCGTCGCACTGTTCCGTTCGTTATATGCCGTAAATATTTGTACGTTGTAATTAGTAGCAACAGCTCCGGCGCATTACTGAAGCGCGCTGATCATTCTCATCAGCATCACATTATACTTACATACATACATACATATATTGCATTTATTTTCTTATATGTCTATATATATGTATATATATATGTGTGTGTGTACTATTTATATATTAATACTAGGCAATATGATTATTGTTTTTGCTTTCTATTTCTATGCGATAAGATTGAGCGCATGCAATTCTTCGTAAAACCGGCGATGTTGTGAATTTCGTTGATTTATCAACAAAATTTTCATTGTTTGTATATATGTCTGTACAAATGTGCCGCTTTAATCATTTGAAGTTCAAGGTGTTTACATATTCATCTATATAAATATATACACCTTATACATACGTTCACTGTCACATATCGTCGATAGAAACCATGTAATGACGAGCAGCGCAATTCTGCTCGATTTGCATCTCTACATGTGCTCGCATTTCAAAAATATAGCCTGTGGTGTAGCAATAAATAAGCAGAAGAAATTACAATATCACATAGAAATAAATATCCGTTGGCGAAATGAAACTATTCGGTAAACTAGTATTTTCAAACTGAAACTAATGGTGTGCAAATGGACTAGTCCGAAGTGGAACAAAAAAAAAAAAAAGAAAAAAAAACAAGTAAGAAAAGGCTAAGTTCGGATGTAACCGAACATTTTATACTCTAGCAATTTATTGAAGAAATTTTTTTTTTAAGATAACACACAAATTTGGCCATAAATTCGGTATAAAGTTTAATAGAATAACGAAAATCCTCATATATAGTATAACCTTACTTATAGGAATTACCTCACCTGAACCGATTTGATTCATTTTAACCAGCAAGGTACACTATATCCAAGACTATAGACCCACTTAATTTTGCTAAGATATCTCACATATTAACCAATACATGTATGTGGAATAAAGCCCATCGCATTTTTGAAATACCTATAATTAAGAAGTATATGGGAGCTAGGAGATGTTATGACCCGATTTTAATAATTTTTGGAACATAGACACACTATTAGAAGAAAACAATTTCCTCTCAATTACATTAAATTATCTGAGAGATTTAACTATATTTTCGGTTAAAATTTATCTTTAGGCGCTGAGTTCAACATGTTCGATATCTGGGGCCTTGAAAAGTTATAGTCCGTTTTCGACAATTTTTTCACATGTAAAGCCAGAGATGATATGCACTATTTGTGTAAAGCTTTATTCCGCTATCTTCATTGGTTCCTTATGTATACATAATAAAGTGCAGGAATCAGATGGAATTCAAAATTGAGGTATAAGGAAAGTAGTCGTGGTTGAGAACCGACTTCGCCCATTTTTTTTTATCCGTGTTATCAGGGTGTCAAGAAAATATTATATACTGAATTTCATTGAAATCTGTCGTGTAGTTCCTGAGATATGGTTTTTGACCCATAAGTTGGCGATGCCACGCCCATTTTTATACAACATTAAACAGTGCAATTTGTCTAAAATATTATACAAAAATATCAAATCAATCCTAGTAATATTCTAAAAGTTATAATATTTGGAAGTTCCGCCCATCAGGCCATGTCTGTATGTATGCACACGATTTCTCGAAAAGTTATGATGTGATTTTGTTCAACGTTTGCGCATATCTTTGAAATAACAATATATAGTAAATGAACGAAAGATTTTTTTTATTATTAAAACTATATTTTTCGAGCCAATATATGCAGAACATTGACAAAAAAGTTAGATTTTTGGTTAAAGTTCTATCAAAAATACAAATTTCAATATTTTATTTTTTCCTTCGTTCATTAACTAGATTTATCCATGTACTATCGAAATATTTTTGGTTTATTCTTTCTTAGTTAAACCAATCTTGAGTGCTGTCCACAGCAATACTTTTTTTTGGGATGTGAAGTACCAACGGCTGAGTTTTCGGAATTTGTAAATAGAACATTCAAGAAATAATGTTTAAATATGTCTATTCGATATGCTTAATTGTTTAAATGAAATATGTATATGATTTTATATATAAAAAAAATAAATAAATACTCTTGTATCTAGCCTCTGAAGTCCCTTAAATTTGTGAAATAAAATCTACTAAGAAATAACATCAGTCTGCTGTCTAATTGTGCTTTCGTTGTATACTAGCTTTGGTATAAAGTAGTTTACAACTAGTTAAAATGAGTTTTGTTTGTAATTCAGCTATAGATCTACAGTAGGGCTTTATGTATAATTGCGCATCAAATATGGATTGACAGGAATGCAACAAATATATTCTAATGCAGTTATTAGCATATATTAAGTGATGATACTTATGTTTTTATTAGATTTAGTTGTGAAATTCATAGAACTATTACAAATGTGTGCTTCTTACTAAAAATGACGCTCATCTATTTCAAACGAAAAGCTGCACTATGTATGGTGTTGACATAGGAAACGCATTTTGAATGAAACATTTGTAAAAGTTCAGAAGATTAGCAAAAATAATGATTATAACAAAAAATTTGTTTATTTATCACATGACTTACACTTACATTACGAGGTATGTACATACATACATACATATGTATATGTAAAATCAATAAAGTCAGTGATGCTCAAATGGTTTACCGAAAAATTTGCTGAACTGCAAAAAAGAGTGTGAGCTTGATAAAAAAAAAATAGTATGCGTTATACGTAATTAAAAAGAATTATGGTGTACCAACCAACCGCGTAGGAATTGATAAATCGAATGAAGGCATTTGGTTACGGTACAACAATGTGAGCATTGCTCAAAAAAGTTTAAATCATCTCGCTGTAACTGGTATGACTTATGCGATACAGACATTTTCTTGGAATATTTCAACAGATTATGCTCAACAAATGTATGTACGTAAATCGTTTTAGTCGAAAATAATAATTATTTTTTAACATTAATTTTTTTATCGCAAGTATATACATACTTTGAATGTCGAAGTAAACTGATATTTTTTGAATGCCAATTTGATAATTATTTGACTTTGTTAATTTGTTAAAATGCATATACATCTGTATATCAGTAAAGACGTATGTTTGTATAGCTTTTATGTGCAATGTGTGTTTGTAAATAAATTAAAATAATGCAGATAAAGTTACAAATACACATATAAAAGCTATGAGTATACTAACAAGTGTTCCATTGAAATGTGCGCTGAGGGACGAGCAAAAATATAAAATGCAATTAATATATTATAGATCATCGCTGTTCGCTCACATTAATATTTTGCATATTGTGGTTTGCTGTTCTTTTTTTCTTTCTGCTTGTTTTTGTTAAACTGATAAGCATTTAAAAACGTTGCATTTTCACTGCTTCAGTAAGAATCGTATACTTCACATAATGTATTGACCTTTTATGAGGTTAGATATGAAATCTATAAAGTGCAAATGAGTAAGTACCATATGAATTTATATTATATATTCGTCATATTTTTCTGGGAAAGAAAGAAAATTGCCGTCATAACTATCGTATGATCAAATAAATAAAAAGAAGATACCGCCTATCCTTATATAAAATATATATATATATATATATATATATATAGGTCTATTTACCGACCATTAAATACTGCAGAAACTAGTCTAAAGCAACTTTCCGCATATCTGGAGTTCAAAAACTTTCACGCTGTCTATTTCTATACCGTTTAGTAGAACTCATAATGCCCAGTCCCACTCGAACTTAGTACTTCCTTACTTGTTTTTTTTTTTTATAATTGAAATAATTCGTATCGAAACGAAACTGTTTGATGGAAGGCAAAATAAAAACAAGTAAGGAAGAACTGAGTTCGGTTGTAACCGAACATTTTATACTCTCGCAATTTATTTATTTAATTTCATTAATATAACACACAATTTGACCCACATATTCGTCATATATATGGTATAAAGTCCATTGAAAGTTGGAAACTCTAATATTAGGTTAGAAGCAAGCGAGCCTTGAAAACCTATGGTCCGATTTCGGCGATTTTTAGAAAGGGGCTGCCGCACTAAAAATGCAGTATTTAATCAAAGTTCTGTTCCGATATCTTCACTAGTGCTTACTTTATATATTGTAAAGTAAACAATACAGATCGACTTCAAAGTTCTGGACTTCAAAGTTTGTCGAGTAGTTTCGCAGATATGGTTTTTGACCCTTAAGTGGGCGGAACCACGCTCACTAAAAATTTTGTGTACCATTTTGAGTGCAGTTCTTTATAATGATATTTAAGGTTTCTGTTGGTTTTCATTACTGAATTAAAGCATTTTTAGTAGTTTTCAACGTAACCTTTGTATGGGAGGTGGTCGTTATAATCCGATTTTATCTATTTTTGACTATATAAAAAAACGAACCCTGAGAGTTTCGTTGATATAGCTTTAGTAGTTTACGAGATATATATAAAAAACTTAGCAGAGGGCGGGGCCAAATATACCCCTTCTCTGAACAATCCTTTGTACCAAATTTCACTTTCATAGCTTAACGAAAAGGCTGCCTGCACGAAAAGGAGCTGCCTTTATGCCGCGATGTCTGAATTTGGTATCCCCGCAAAACTAATACGGCTGTGTAAGTCGACGTTGAGAAACACCAAAAGCTCCGTCATGATTGGGAAGGACCTCTCCGAGCCGTTCGATACCAAACGAGGTTTCAGACAAGGTGACTCACTATCGTGCGAATTCTTTAACTTGATGTTGGAAAAAATAATACGAGTCGTTGAGCTAAATAGAGAAGGTACAATCTTCTACAAGAGTGTACAGCTGCGAAGGAGGCGAAGCGAATGGGTCTGGAGGTGAATGAGGACAAGACGAAATATCTCCTGTCATCAAGCAAACAGTCAGCGCACTTGCGTCTTGGCTCCCACGTCACTGTTGACAGTCATAACCTCGAAGTCGTAGATAATTTCGTATACCTGGGAACCAGTATCAACAACACCAACAATGTCAGCCTCGAAATCCAGCGCAGAATCACTCTTGCCAACAGGTGCTACTTTGGACTGAGTAGGCAATTGAAGAGTAAAGTCAAACTCTACAAGTCGCTTCACATTCCCGTCCTGCTTTATGGTGCAGAAGCTTGGACGATGTCAACATCAGATGAGACGACACTAGGAGTTTTCGAGAGGAAAATTTTGCGCAAGATTTGTGGTCCTCAGAACATTGGCAACGGCGAATACCGCAGACATTGGAACGATGAGCTGTACGAGTTATACGACGACATTGATATAGTTCAGCGAATAAACAGACAGCGGCTACGCTGGCTAGGTCATGTTGTTCGAATGGACGAAAACACTCCAGCCCTGAAAGTGTTCGATGTATTACCCGCCGGAGAAAGCCGAGGAAGAGGAAGGCCTCCACTCCGTTGGAGGGACCAGGTGGAGAGCGACCTGGTTACACTTGGAATCTCCAACTGGCGCCGAACTGCGAAGGAAAGAGAAGAGTGGCGCGCTCTCATCGATTCGGCTATAACCGGCTAAACGGTTGAACGCCAATAACATACATACACATAGCTTAATTAATGGCTTAGTTATAGCTTTTTATGTGTTTTCGGTTATCGCCATTTTGTGGGCGTGGCAGTGGTCCAATTCCGCCCATCGAACTTAACCATCTTATGGTCCCAAGGAACACGTGTTTTTACTCACGTTACAGCTTGCACGGACGGACAGACAGACATCCGGATTTGAACTTTTCTCGTCACCCTGATCACTTTGGTATATTAATCCTATATCTAACTGGTTTAGTTTTAGGACTTACAAACAACCGTTATGTGGACAAAACTATAATACTCTCTTTAGCAACTTGTTGCGAGAGTTTAATAAAACAGAGACAAGCAGAGTATGAAAATACAAAAACAAAGAGCATATAGAAAATAAAAAAGTAGCAATAGTAATTATCAATACGCTGCACACATGGAAACTATTAGTTTAAATTACCGGTAATTTATAGCAAAAAAGAACTTCTATAATAATAAAGTAAAAAACAGAAATAAAATTAATTTCGATTAATATAAATGCAAGCAGTACATTATATTTAGTCACAAAAACAAAAATTAAATTGAAAATTATTAAACAGGCAATCAGAAATTGAATGTCAAAATTATTAAGCTGGACAGATACAGACGTCGAGAGCAAGTTGGAGAGTATTGAAATTCGAAGAACGACTACTTTATATAGTAACACACATATTGAGCGGAAAAGAGAGCAGGAGATTTGATAACTTTCGATTTGTGTTTTATTACAATTATGCCAAAAAAATTACAATTATTATATACATACATATAAGGCAATTAGTACGCTTTGCTCTTCCGCACCTCGATGTGTCTATCCAGAGATTTGTTTGTGACAGAATTGCACGAAATAATATGTGCTTAATGAGCGTCAGACTAATAAAAATAATGTCACGGAAGTATTTTGATAATTAAATTATTATCGATTATTAACATTCATCATTAAATAAATATTTATAAATATATGCACCATAAACTGTTCGAGATTTTGTTATAAATTTATATATATTTATGTATATATAATATTTAATAAATAAATTTATGGACAGAAAATATTAAAAGAAAATTAAATTTATTAAAATTTGAAGAATTAATTTTTACTACCAACACATACACATGTATACAGAAAATTGTGGAGGCAAACAATATACACGGCTCATATGTACATATGTATGACGGCAGTAAAAAAATTATTCAAATGAATTTAATGAAAACAACCGAAATTAAAGCAAAAGTGATTATTATTTAACGTCAACGACTTTCTTCTTCTTTCTTCTGGGAATGTACAATAAAACATTATCAACTTTAAAATTAGCACTGACATAGTGAGTTCTTGTGAAAAGCATTGTTATGATAATAATACAATGTCAATGCAATCTTAAATGCTCACAGAGGACACTGGACATCTTCTGTTATTGTTCTGGGAAGCAATGAATCAGGAAAACCTGTTTGTGTGCTTATAAAAACGAACATGCATACATACATACATACATGATAATGAATACTTAAGAATAAACTTTATCGCGTACCGTCAATGAAATTGTTTTTGGTAAATTGTGTTGCGTATTATATGTACAATGCGTGCAGAAATTAGTAAATTTTTATAACGTGAAGTTCTGACAACAGATTAGAGACTTCTATAATATAATAATAGAAACACTAAATAAGTGCTTAATGGCAAGTAGACTGATCGAAATATTGTATAAATAGACTAATAAACTAAACAAAGTATCCGACTCATTCGGATCGAAAACGTGTGGCCAAACGTAATGAAAAATTTGCGAAAGTACCGAAGAACACAAAAAACATAGCTAAGATTTTGAAGGGAGCAGGGAGCTACAAAAGACAGTCGTATTTTGTTGAAGTGATTCTTCCAGCGGCATTATATAACATACTAGAGTTTATATATAACTCATTGATTTTCACGTGTTTTTTTTTTCTGGCAAAAAGACATATAATTTTTATTTGTTTTTTATTTTTATTTTGAAATAATTCTTAGTCAGTGCAAATTATAAACATTTTTCTATTAAAGATCACACTTGTAGCTAAATTCAATCACACTCAGCGCTATGTCGCCGTCTCTTCATCCAATTGGTGCGTCATATCGGTGTTGTGCATTGTCTGCTCGTAACGTTGTCGGTCTTCTAACTCCATGGGATACCAGTCTGTGGGACGACAACATCGTTTGAAGCGCGTCTTAAAAGTACCAGTCGTTTGCAACATAATATATACCATATAACCCGGTACATAGAGCCACGGCAGTACAATAAAAATTAATGCCGCTATTTGCACCACCACTGTGCCCGCATGGTGGTATAGCAGTGAAATGAAAAGTGCTGCGAGCTTTAAATATGATATCATAGAAAAGCATTATTATTGTAAAAAATAAAACAAATTAAAATTACACAACATACCAATAGCAATATCAAGCATAAGGGGGACACAAATCGCAGCATATAAATCTTCCATGTGCTAAAGCTTTGACTCAACATAAACTCAAGATCACGCTGAAAACGTACACGCCCATAAACCCACAATACTACGAAAAATATCAGGAGATTCAGTGCGGCTTGCGTCACAACCGTGTCATTGGTGAAGATTACATGTAAGAAGACACCCTTCTGGAAAATACAAATATTTTTTCTTTCAATAAAAACTTATTGATTTCAGGGCGACAAGTGCTAACTTACGTTTGAGCAAGTATATAACGAGCTAAAACACAAAAATCCAATAACAATGAGAGTCACTTCGGTTTTACGCGAGCGAAATTCTTCGAACGCATCAAAAATGCTTTGAAGTGTTGACATTAAACTCACAGTCTATTTAAAGAGAAATAAGCATAACTATAATTTCCACAAGTTCCACAAAAACACTACTTACTATCGTGATTAACGCTGTTAATAGCAGCATTCCGTAATACAAAATACACCAGAGGTTCGGCCACGACATATCCGCCATCACGCTGCCGGTGGAGAGAAATAATATCCACAATTTGTTTATATACACCGTTGACGACGAATGTTCACTATTATATGTATTCTTAATTTCTGAAATTAATTTTAATAAACATATACAGCCATCAGAGCTCAAAATTAAACTCACCATCATAGTAGTTATCAGTTACGTAAACTATATAAGCAAAGGATAAAAATATCAACATCTGTCCAACGCAAATAGTCCAGCTATTTTGTATAAGTTTAGTCTTGAATTTATTGAAACTAGCCAGAGAAATGATGGTGCCCCAACCGACACCATACGCTGATATCACAAATATGCCTACAGTTGGAAAGCCATTGAGAAACGTATCCCAACTCGGTATAAAGAAATCATATATAGAATTCAAGGGATCCTTGGGTACCAAAGCAAAACGTAACACAGCAATTAACAGCAGTACAAAAGTACTGAATATGCCATAACGCAGCACATTGCTCAACTTTAATTTAAAATAAATAAAATTATTATTTAGTAAATACAAAATATTACGTTTTATAACCACCTTTTCAAGGCTGTTGTATTTGTAGAATAAGCCCGTAATCAAGGTCCAAGTGAGCAAAGTACAAAGTAACACCTCCCATGAGATGAAAAAACCTTCACTATTGGGCTCAAACAACTCCATGTGATTAAAACGAGATCTGAAGAAATATTTACGTCAATTATATGCAACAAATTTGTATAATATTTAATATGCCTTACTTTAAAAATAAGTTCGATGGTATTTCATGTGTGACAAACCACGTAAAATCGTTCTTTGGCAGTGTTTCATTTGATAAAATATGGCAGAGCTGAAATGGAATTGGTGAAGTATTACATTTTTAATTTAATTTAATTTAATTTAATTTAATTTAATTTAATTTAATTTAATTTAATTTTATTTTATTTTATTTTATTTTTTTTTATTTTATTTTATTTCATTTCATTTATTTTTTTTTTATTTTATTTTATTTTGTTTCACACTCACATGTCGCATATCGTTTTCGGTAAAATTGTATGACCAACTCTTTAAACCCTCACAGCTCCACGGCAGTGTTGGACGCAGTGAATGGAATAAGTAGACTAGCGGTACGGCAGCAAAAACACTGTAATAAGTGAGTGCACCCAAATTCACAGCCAAACTAATGTAGCCGATTCCTAAATATTAAAGAACCGTTTATTATTCGAACAAAAAAAATCGTTTTAATTTTTTTTTTTAATCAAACCCTGCTCACCTTTAAAAAGCGGTGCTATTCGAAAGGCCGATATGAAGCCACTACTCGAAAATTGGCCCATAAATGATTGCATTACGAAGAGAGGTACCACAAATAGGAATAAACTTATGACAAACGGTATTACGGAAGCGCCTAAAAAAATGAAATTTATTTCAAAAAAGCACAGAAACATCACACAGTAGGCGCCTAGGATTTCTTTCTCTGTTTATTAACAAAAAGTTATGCTTAACAAAAACCAAAAATTATGCGCAGGTAAATGCTGCTGCTGCTCAATAAAAGTTGCTTTTTTGCATTACACTCATGTTTACTCACAACCAGCATATGTGAATGCCATCCATGCTATGGAGAAGACATCTAAGCGAAAAGCCAAACTGATGCCGGTGAATATGAAATCGCTGGATTTGGTCCAATGGCCGCGTGCTAAATCCGGTTTATACGGCAAACGACCGCTATCGTAAGAACTCTCGTAAATCATTTTTAGCAAGTTAGTTTACACGCACGCTCTGATAAACGCGGACACACGTCGCAAGTGCATAGCCAACTTTGCCTGTAGTTAAATGTTTTTCTTTTTTAATTTGTTATTGGTTCGCGTTATGGATTTCTTAATAATATTAAATAATCACACCACAGTTTTAGCAACAATCACGACAAATTATATAACGTCCCATGCACTCAGAGTGCCGAAAAGCAACTGATCAAGAGCTTCTGTTTGATTTTCCAAATATTATACATAAGTACTATGTAGTACTCATGAAACAGGCGAAGAGAATAACGAGCAAAGAAAAAACAAGCAAACATAAATTTAAACACTCGCATGTTTCATTCATATTCGTTGCAATTTCTCAGCTTGCTACTGAAATCGAGCGATATCGGTGCATTGTTTTCATTAGAGATCGCTCTATTTTCATTTTCGTACAAATGCCGCTATTAATTATAAATACATGTATATGGAAATGTGACAGCGATGCCAACATAAGAAATATTTCGTACATCAATGAGGTAAACCAGCAGAGCATTAATATTTGTCTATTTATTTGCATCCATAAATACAGTTGTGAAAAGAAGTCTATAGCGGCATTGTATAACTTACTAGGGTTTTTAAATAACTCATTGACACTCTCTCTTCACAATATGTTCTTTTTTTCAAGTAAAGAGACATATATTTTTTATATCTAAACAATTCTTACAGCCCTATCCTGTGCACTTGACAAATAAACAAAGAAATTGAAATTTTTTTCACATTTTTATCAAGTAAGAATTTTTTTGAAATACTGTGTCAAATTTTGATAATATGAAAAGCTTCAGATCGCATAGCTTTTCCTCACACGTGTGGGAAACAAAATAATGTAAACAGAAACAATTGATTTCTGTCCAATTATATTGATTTGAAATTAAAAATTAATTTGAATTATTTGATTAAGTACGTTTTCAAATGCATTTCAATATTTGTTGCAAAATATATGTTTGTATGTGATTGGTGTTGAACCGTTTAGCCGGTTATAGCCGAATCGATGAGAGCGCGTCACTCCTCTCTTTCCTTCGCAGTTCGGCGCCAATAGGAGATTCCAAGTGTAACCAGGTCGCTCTCCACCTGGTCCCTCCAACGGAGCGGAGGCCTTCCCCTTCCTCGGCTTCCTTCCGCGGTTTATCCGATTCTGATGTCGAGATATCGACTGCAGCCTTTCAGACCTGATGCAAAGTATTTGGTTTGGTTTGGTTTTACAACCCCATTTACTATATATACTAGATGACAAGGTTATACCGCTTTTACTCGGTCGCCAAAGCCTCGTTAATCTCCCTAACCAAACACGGAATGTCGCGCGTAAACGAGGTTGATTGATAATTGGATGGCAGAGACTATATATTCGCTTTTTCATCCCAGATCCTCCCCCTAGTCTTTTGCTCCCCCTCAAAGTCACAGGATAGTACATAATATAATATTTATACATATGTCCTTTATAATATATTTAAAACTATTTGGAATGCAATTTTGATTTAGTTAGTTGTTATGTTTAGCTTCAGATAAGATCTTTGGGGACTACGAAATCTAAACTTTGTTCTTTATTGGCAAACATTTGCTAAGCTGTAATCGCATGCAATATATAGAAAACAATTTCATTAAAGTTACCCTCATTATCTTAATTTTTTTATACAAAAAAAGGAGAAAAATAAACTTCTTAATATAAAAACGTCTCAAAAACGCGAGCCATCAACATGTTCATATTATTCCTCTTTGTATAAAAATAACGACAAAAGTAAAACATTTCCATTACAACAAATTCACTTTCACAACTATCCACAGCGAGATATTTTATTTGTCAAAAGCATTATACATCTTAACAACTTATAAAGAAAAGAGCTTTTTATTTTATACACAGAATACGAAATGCTTGATAAATTTCAATTTTTATACTCTCGCAACCTGTTGCACAGAGTATAATAGTTTTGTTCACCTAACGGTTGTTTGTGTCACCAAGAAATATATACATAAATGATCAGAATGACGAGTGGATTTGAAATCCGGATGTCTGTCCGTCCGTCTGTCCGTCTGTCCGTGCAAGCGATAACTTGAGTAAAAATTAAGATATCTTAATGAAACTTGGAACATGTGTTCCTTGGCACCCTGAGGAGGTTGCTTTCGAAAATGAGCAAAATCGGTAAACTGCCACGCCCACAAAATGGCGGAAACCGAAAACCTATACAGTGTCATAACTAAGTCATAAATAAAGTTATGAAAATTAAATTTGGAACATAGGATCCCATTAGGGAGGGGCAGATTTGGATGTACCAAATCCCCCACCACCAAATAGGTTTTTTGTATATAACTCGCAAACCAATAAAGCTATATAAACCAAACTTTCTGCAGTCGTTTATTTTAGTCATTTCCTTATACAGTCCAAAAATGAAAGCAATCGAATAATAACCACGCCACCTCCCATACAAAGGTTAGGTTGAAAATGACTAAAAGTGTGTTAACTCACTAACGAAAAACGTCAGAAACACCAAATTTCACATAAAAAATGGCAGAAGGAAGCTGCACTGAGATTTTTTTACGAAATGGAAAATGGGCGTGGCGTCGCACACTTATGGGTCAAAAACCATATCTCAGGAACTACTTGACAGATTTCAATGAAATTCGGTATATAATATTTTCTTGACACCCTGATGACACGTGTGAAAAATGGACGAAATCGGTTCACAACCACGCCTACTTCCCATATATATAACTCAATTTTGAATTCTTCTGATTCGTTCACTTTATAATATATACATTAGGAACCAATGAAGATAGCAAAATAAAACTTTACACAAACACTGTATATGATCTGTTGTATCACTTGTGAAAAAATTGTCAAAATCGAACCATGACTTTTCAAGGCCCCTGATATCGAACATGAAGAACTCAGTGCCTAAGGGTAATTTTTCCCCGAAAATATACTTAGGTAAATCCCTCAGATATTTTAATGTAATTCATTCCCTCTGAATTTTTTTCTCATAACAGTTCCTCTCTGTACCTGAAATGGTAAAAATCGGGTCATAACTTCCCCCAGATCCCATATACCTAATTATAAGTAATGTTAAATTAAGTGAGCGTATAGTCTTCGATACACTGTATCTTGGTGGTGAAAACGAGTGTAATCGGTTTAGGAATTACCTCAGTCGACATATACTATTTGTGATGATTTTCGTTATTCTATTGAACTTTATACCCAATATATAGGTCGAGTTGTGTTATCTTTATAAAATTACATCAATAAATTGCGAGAGTATAAAATGTTCGGTTACACCCGAACTTAGCCCTTCCTTACTTGTTTACAAACTAAAAATGTGTTGAATTTGTAAAGTGCACAGAATAGGGCTGTTAATCAGTGCAAATTATAATCAATTTTCTATTAAAGATCACACTTGTAGCTAAATTCAATCGCATTCAGCGCTATGTCGCCGTCTCTTCATCCAATTGGTGCGTCATATCGGTGTTGCGCATTGTTTGCTCATAACGTTGTCGCTCCTCCAACTCTACCGGATACCAGTCCGTGGAAGGACAACATCGTTTAAACCGCGTCTTAAAAGTGCCAGTGGTTTGTAACATAATATACAACATATAGCCCGGCACATAGAGCCACGGCAGTACAATAAAAATGACTGCCGCTATTTGCACCACCACAATTGTGGTGGTTTGCACTACCATCACCGCACTGTGGTTTAGCACGGAAATGTTAAGTGCTTCCAGCTTTAAATATGATTTAGAAAATCATTATTAAATAAACAAAAAACAAATTAAAATTACACAACATACCAATAGCAATATCAAGCATAAGGGGGACACAAATCGCAGCATATAAATCTTCCATGTGCTAAAGCTTTGACTCAACATAAACTCAAGATCACGCTGAAATCGTACACGCCCATAAACCCACAATACTACGAAAAATATCAGGAGATTCAGTGCAGTTTGCGTCACAACCGTGTCATTGGAAAAGATTACATGTAGGAAGACACCTTTCTGAAAAATACAAATATCTTTTCTTTCAATAAAAACTTATTGATTTCAGGACGACAAGTGTTAACTTACGTTTGAGCAAGTGAATAACGAGCAAAAACACAAAAATCCAATAACAATGAGAGTCACTTCGGTTTTACGCGAGCGAAATTCTTCGAACTCATCAAAAATGCTCTGAAGTGTTGAAAGTAAACTGACGGTCTGTTTAAATTAATATAATCATAATTATAATGTGGCATATTTCACAAAAACACTGCTTACAATTGTGATTAACGCTGTTAATAGCAGCATTCCGTAATACAAAATACACCAGAGGTTCGGCCACGACATATCCGCCATCACGCTGCCGGTGGAGAGAATTAATACCCACAATTTGTTTATTTCCACGCTTGACCATGAATCTTCACTGTTATACGCGTTGCTAATTTCTGAAATTAATTTTATTAAACATATACAGCCATCAGAGCTCAAAATTAAGCTCACCATCATAGTAGTTATCAGTTACGTAAACTATATAAGCAAAGGATAAAAATATCAACATCTGTCCTACGCAAATAGTCCAGCTATTTTGTATAAGTTTAGTCTTGAATTTATTGAAACTAGCCAGAGATATGATGGTGCCCCAACCGACACCAAACGCTGATATCACAAATATGCCCACAGTTGAAAAGCCATTCAGAAACGTATCCCAACTCGGTATAAAGAAATCATATATAGAATTCAAGGGATCCTTGGGTACCAAAGCAAAACGTAACACAGCAATTAACAGCAGTACAAAAGTACTGAATATGCCATAACGCAGCACATTGCTCAACTTTAATTTAAAATAAATAAAATTATTATTTAGTAAATACAAAATATTACGTTTTATGTTGAAATTATATGCTTATGTTACAAGTCAAATATTTCTCATAAGGACTTTCTTTCTTGTAAAGTAATAATATGAATAAGATAGCTATATATATTTTATGAATACACTATATATGTATGTACATATAGTTCTGTTTGAAGATGAACTTTCTTAACTCACTCCTGATTAAACCGCTGAAGTACAAGCAAGTCGCATTCTTTATTTCTTACAGTCCATTCGCGTAAGTACTTAGAAAAATTCTGCCAACAAGGGTTATGGGCCCTTATCGCGTGTGAAAGTTATAAAGAAAAAATAGTTCGTTGTTCGCTAAAGAAAAATTAAAAAAAATGAATTCAAATTTCCTAATTGAAAAACTCGACAGCGAAAATTATGACGTGTGGAGTATACAAATGAGAAGCATATTGATCAATACAGATCAATGGCTAATGGTTAATGGTGATATAAAGCGTTGTGCTGAAAACGCAGATAAATGGGACTATGATGACCAAAAAGCCCTGGCAAACATAATTCTGTGTGTTAAACCAACAGAAATTACGAACATAAAATCGTGTAAAACATCGGCGGAGGCATGGAAGAAACTTCGAGAAGTACATATGCCATGTGGGCCATTACAAAAAGTTTCGTTATATAAGAAGTTGCTTGGATGCAGTATGTCTGCAAATCAAAGCATGTCGTGTTATCTCACTTCGTTTGTCGAATTGGTAGATAAATTAGCGGAACTGAATATCGAATTAAACGAAGAGCTAAAAGTTATCATATTGCTGTCCAGTTTGCCTGCAGAGTTTGAGAACTTCGTAATAGCCATCGAGACTCGTGACAAATTACCGACGTTTAATGTACTAAAAGTCAAGCTTTTAGAAGAAGGTGCCAGAAGGGAACAGCAAATGAATCAGGAGCCATCGCAAGCAGTCTACGCACGTGTTAAAGAATCTGCGCATAGTAGCAACAAAGCATTCGGAAATGCAAAACATAATACGAAATCAAATGAATTCAAAGGAAAGTGTTTCGGTTGTAGTATGAGAGGACATACAATAGCGCAGTGTAAGCGAAAAGCAAAACAGCAAACCAATCAAAGTGTTAAACTGTATGAAGGAGATAATGAACTTTCGTATGCTGTGTATGCAGCAACAGTGGGAGTTAAAAAGGACAAGCATGCTTGGTGTGTCGATAGTGGTGCGACCACTCATATGTGCTGCGACAAAAATATGTTTATTTCGTTTATTAAAAAACAAGAAAAAATAATGTTAGCAGCGGATAATTTCACTTACTCACAAGGTGTCGGTACGGTAAAAATAAGGACAACAGAATGTGCCTTAGAATTGCGTGATGTTTTATTTGTACCTTCACTCAAAATGAACTTTTATTCAGTGAGCAAAGCGATGAAATATAGACATACAGTATTATTCAAAGATTTTTGTGTTGAAATAAAAAACACGAAAGGATCAACTCTATTGAGAGCCCAGTTACAAGATAAGTTGTTCATTTTTTATGCTCAAATGAATGTTCCAGAAAATATGTTACACAATATGATGTGGCATAATCGATATGGCCACATAAACTTTGAAAGTTTGAAGCAAATCGTCGACAATAATTTGGTTCGTGGATTAAATAAAATAGACATTAATTCTAAAACAAATTGCGATACATGCAATAAATCGAAAATATGTGCAGTGCCTTTTCCTAAGAAGTGTGAAAGAGAAACAAAACAAATACTTGAACTAGTGCACACAGACGTTTGTGGACCGATCAATGTGAAATCAGTGGGTGGTGCACGTTACTTTCTTACTTTCATAGACGATTTTTCGAGAATGATTTTTATATATTCCATAAAAGAAAAGAGCGAAGTGTTTGAAAAGTTTAAAACATTCAAAAATATGGTGGAAAATCAAACGCAAAAAACAATTAAAAAGTTGCGTAGTGACAATGGTACGGAATACACCAATAATAAGTTTAGTGAATTTTTAAAAGAATGCGGAATTAAAAGACAATTGACTGTGCCATATACACCACAACAAAATGGGGTGGCAGAAAGAGTTAACCGCACAATCGTTGAAATGGCTAGAAGCTTATTGGTACATGCTAATTTAAAAGAAGAATTGTGGGGTGAGGCTGTCCATACAGCAGTGTACATACGTAATCGCGCTCCTACAAAGTTATTAAAACATACTACACCGTACGAAGTATGGTACAATAAAAAGCCGTCGGTGAAACATTTAAGAGTTTTTGGTGCACGAGCTTTTTCATTGGACAAAACGCATCGTGGTAAATTTAGTGCAAAAGGCAAAGAATACGTGTTTGTAGGGTACTCTGAAATTTCAAAAGCCTATCGTCTATATGACAGAGAAACGAGGCAAGTGATAATTCGACGCGATGTAAAATTTATAGAAAACAATGAAGGTCTCGGTATGTGTGAATGTAAAAACAGTACAAAAATCAACGACGATTTGGCAAGAATAATTGTAAGTTTTAACAATTGCAATGAAGAAACAGAACAAGTTGAAAGTTTCGTAAGCTTCACTGATGGTGAAGACGATGAAGTTGAAAATGAACCTCAAAATGATTCACATGACTCAGATAGTGAAATGCGTCGTGGACCTGGTAGACCAAAATTTGTTCATACTGGGAAGGTTGGTCGTCCCAGAAAAGAGTATCAAAAGTTGAATTCTCTTCAGTATGGTGATATAGAAACGCCACATACAGTCAAAGAAGCATTAGCAAGCGAATACTCCTTTGAGTGGGAGAAATCTATGAAAAATGAGTATGCGGCATTGGTAGCAAACAACACTTGGTCAGCAGTAGACCTGCCGAGGGGCCAAAAGGTGATTGGGTCAAAGTGGGTTTTTCGTATAAAACGTAATCCAGATGGAAATATCGAGAAATTCAAGTCGAGATTAGTAGCAAAAGGCTGTAGTCAACAGCTGGGTTTAAATTATTGGGAAACGTTTTCGCCAGTAATTCGATATGAAACGATTCGTATGCTACTTGCAATCGCTGTTGAGAAAGAGTTGCATTTACATCAAATAGATATCTCAAATGCATATCTACATAGCGATCTAACTGAAGAAGTTTATATAAGACAGCCGGAAGGTTTTATAGATAGTAAAAATCCGGACAAAGTGCTAAAATTAAACAAAGCTATTTATGGCCTTAAACAGTCAGGTAGAGAGTGGAATAGTACGCTCGATATAGCATTGAAGAATTTGGGTTTCAATCCGTGCAAAAGCGAGCCATGTTTGTATGTCAAAGAGCGAGACAAAGTTTATAGCTACATAGCAGTTTATGTTGATGACCTAATATTAGCATGTCCTAGTGAAGAAGAGATTACAAACATAAAACGCAAACTATCGTCAAAGTTTAAGTTGCAAGATGGCAACACACTGAAGTTCTTTCTTGGTTTCGAAGTAGAACGTGAGGGCAAAACAGGTGCGATTTCTGTGTGTCAGAAAACATATATCAAGGAGTTGTTGAGCGTATACGGTATAACCTCATGTCGTCCAGTAAGCACACCCCTCGATCCTGGCTTTCAAATCAGTTGCAAAGATAAGAACTGCTCCAAGGTGGACGTAACAAACTATCAGTCATTAATAGGGTCTTTAATGTACTTGGCCATTTCGACGCGTCCTGACATAATGCATGCAGTAAGCTTATTGGCGCAAAGAAACCAAGATCCTCATTCCGAACATGAAGCTGGCGCAAAGCATGTTCTGCGGTACTTATCAAAAACCGTAGATCTAAAGCTTCATTATTGTAAAAATGGTAAACCGGTAAAAGGCTATGCGGATGCAGATTGGGCTAACAACAATACAGATAGGAAGTCATACACCGGCTATTCGTTCTTTCTAGCCGGCAGCGCATTTTCTTGGCAATCCAAGAAGCAAGATGTCGTCGCTTTAAGTAGCACTGAGGCAGAATACATTGCCTTGAGTACAGCAGCAAAAGAAGCAGTGTATCTTCGTCGCTTACTGAAGGAAATGGGTTGCAGTTCCGAAGATCCGATTTTATTGAAAGGCGACAATATGAGCGCTATACAAATTTCGAAGAATCCTGTATTTCATAAGAGAACTAAGCATATAGAAATAAAATATCATTACATTCGTGATGTAGTAGAACGTAAAGAAATTGAATTAGAGTATGTTTCCACAAATGATAATGTATCTGATATTTTTACTAAAAATTTGCAAAAACAAAAACATGTAAAGTTTGTAGATATGCTTGGTCTTAAATATTAATGTTAAGAAATATTTCACTTGAGAAAGAGTGTTGAAATTATATGCTTATGTTACAAGTCAAATATTTCTCATAAGGACTTTCTTTCTTGTAAAGTAATAATATGAATAAGATAGCTATATATATTTTATGAATACACTATATATGTATGTACATATAGTTCTGTTTGAAGATGAACTTTCTTAACTCACTCCTGATTAAACCGCTGAAGTACAAGCAAGTCGCATTCTTTATTTCTTACAGTCCATTCGCGTAAGTACTTAGAAAAATTCTGCCAACATTTTATAACCACCTTTTCAAGGCTGTTGTATTTGTAGAATAAGCCCGCAATCAAAGCCCAAGTGACCAAAGTACAAAGTAACACCTCCCAAGAAATGAAGAAACCCTCCTTAAGCTGAAACAACTCCATGTGATTAAAACGAGATCTGAAGAAATATTTACGTCAATTAAATGCAACAAATTTGTATAAATGTAATATGCATTACTTTAAAAATAAGTTCGATGGTATTTCATGTGTGACAAACCACGTAAAATCGTTCTTTGGCAGTGTTTCATTTGAAAAATATGGCAGAGCTGAAATGGAATAGGTGAAGTATTACATTTTTAATTTAATTTAATTTAATTTAATTTAATTTAATTTAATTTAATTTTATTTTATTTAATTTAATTTAATTTAATTTTATTTTATTTTATTTAATTTTATTTCATTTCATTTATTTTTATTTTATTTTATTTTATTTTATTTTATTTTATTTTATTTTATTTTATTTTGTTTTATTTTATTTTATTTTATTTTATTTTATTTTATTTTATTTTATTTTATTTTATTTAATTTAATTTAATTTAATTTAATTTAATTTAATTTAATTTAATTTAATTTAATTTAATTTAATTTAATTTAATTTAATTTAATTTAATTTAATTTAATTTAATTTAATTTAATGTTATTTTATTTTATTTTATTTTATTTTATTTTATTTTATTTTATTTTATTTTATTTTATTTTATTTAATTTAATTTAATTTAATTTAATTTAATTTAATTTAATTTAATTTAATTTAATTTAATTTAATTTAATTTAATTTAATTTAATTTAATTTAATTTAATTTAATTTAACTTAATTTAATTTAATTTAATTTAATTTAATTTAATTTAATTTAATTTAATTTAATTTAATGTTATTTTATTTTATTTTATTTTATTTTATTTTATTTTATTTTATTTTATTTTATTTTATTTTATTTTGTTTTATTTTATTTTATTTTATTTTATTTTATTTTATTTTATTTTATTTTATTTTATTTTGTTTTATTTTATTTTATTTTATTTTATTTTATTTTATTTTATTTTATTTTATTTTATTTTATTTTATTTTATTTTATTTTATTTTATTTTATTTTATTTTATTTTATTTTATTTTATTTTATTTCATTTCATTTTATTTATTTTTTTTTTATTTTATTTCATTTCATTTTATTTATTTTTTTTTTTATTTCACACTCACATGTCGCACATCGTTTTCGGTGAAATTGTATGACCAACTCTTTAAACCCTCACAGCTCCACGGCAATGTTGGACGCATTGAATGGAATAAGTAGACTAGCGGTACGGCAGCAAAAATACTGTAATAAGTGAGTGCACCCAAATTCACAGCCAAACTAATGTAGCCGATTCCTAAATATTAAAGAACCGTTTCTTATTTAAAGACAAGACCTTTTTAATCAAACCCTGCTCACCTTTAAAAAGCGGTGCTATTCGAAAGGCCGATATGAAGCCACTACTCGAAAATTGTCCCAGAAATGATTGCATTACGAAGAGAGGTACCACAAATAGGAATAAACTTATGACAAACGGTATTACGGAAGCGCCTAAAAAAATGAAATTTATTTCAAAAAAGCACAGAAACATCACACAGTAGGCGCCTAGAATTTCTTTCTCTGTTTATTAACAAAAAGTTATGCTTAACAAAAACCAAAAATTATGCGCAGATAAATGCTGATGCTGCTCAATAAAAGTTGCTTTTTTGCATTACACTCATGTTTACTCACAACCAGCATATGTGAATGCCATCCATGCTATGGAGAAGACATCTAAGCGAAAAGCCAAACTGATGCCGGTGAATATGAAGTCACTGGATTTGGTCCAATAGCCGCGTGCTAAATCCGGTTTATACGGCAAACGACCGCTATCGTAAGAACTCTCGTAAATCATTTTTAGCAAGTTAGTTTACACGCACGCTCAGATAAACGCGGACACACGTCGGAAGTGCATAGCCAACTTTGACTGTAGTTAAATTTTTTTCTTATTTAATTTGTTATTTGTCAAATATATTAATAATATTAAATAATCACAACACAGTTCTAGCAACAATTACGACAAATTCTAAAGCAGAGATAAAGATATGTACAACTCTCATCTCACTGGAAGTGAAAGCGAAATTGCAAACGTCAAAACCTACTAATCTTTTGATAGTTGGAATAGATTAGTAGGTTTTGACGTTTCGCAATTGGCAAACTGGAACGGCCAGGTTGAAATGTTGCCAAAAAAATTATACGACAGAGGCATTTTTAACAGCCGTGCAAGATAATCTATAAGAACTCAAAATAATAAATATAAATGGAAACGCGAAATTGTAACGTATTTGATGAAATGTTTTGTGATCTGTATCATCGGGATTTTAATTTTCCATGGAAAATAAAAAAAAATATTAACTGCCAGTTGATACGTACTAATTCACTTTATTTATCACTAAAAGTTCGAAAACCAGTTGTTTTGATATACCATGATATCACTAACCGGGATTTAAATAGTTATTATTTACATTAATCGTTAAGTATATACAAATTATTAACCGTAGTAAATGTTGGCTATTTTAATTTAAATGCCCAAAAATTAGTATTTTTTCTGAACTAGTAATAATGCAAAATCTTATAAAAAACGCAAATTTTGAGGCGCTCTCACACTGGAATAAGTTGGACATCCCTTTATCCCTGTTCTAAAGCGTCTCATGCACGCAGAGTGCCGAAAAGCAACCGATCAAGAGCTTCTGTTTGATTTTCCAAAAATTGTACTCTAGCAGACCCGGCCACACGTTTTCGTGGCTAAGGTATACATTAAATTAAATTGGTCCAATCTTGGCTTCGGCGACGATAATGATTACTCGAGGTTGATTTATGTTACGCAGCATGATGACAACTCACAGTACTTTTAATTGCAAAGTGAGTGGTGATAGTACAGGCAATTTTAAATAGTTTGGGATAATTGACTACGTCATCCTGGTTTGTAGCTGTGTCAACTCTCCTTTAACGAAATTCTAAATTGTCGCATTAAGATCAAAGAGATCCTTGTTTTTTTTACCACCAATATAGGTCATTCAATCAGTCATTTATGGTTATCATATTGAGGTTTCATGTCAGGAAAACTTCTCTTTCGAGTCAATGAAGTGACAGAAATCTGTTGGAAATGCTATTAATCCATCGAGGTGTCAACTGCCAACTGCTTCTACAATCGCAATTTGATATTGTTGCAAAAACACTCATATGTTAGTTGTTAATTGGCGATACTTTATGTGTCGCCACAAATTAAATGATTTTAGGCATGCGATTAACCCGTCAATAACAGTTGATCCAGGAATAATTGGAAGAGTCTGGCGTATATCATCTGCTAACAGAATCCTGGCTCCACCAAAAACGTTCATCGACAATCAAGATCTTTTAAAGTCCTGTGCAGTACCTCCAGCGACTTCCTGAATATTTGGAAAATCTTCATTATAGCGCTATTTTTGGCGATTTTGCCGACTGGTGTTTCGTTCATTTGCAATTTAGGAGTAATTTCAAGGCCGAATGTACCGTTTGTTTGCCTACTAACAGGTGCCAAGTTGCCCCTATACCCGTTAACCTTGGTGGTGAAAATGAGTGAAATTGGTTCTGGAATTACATCAGCCCTCATATACTATATATGATGATTTTCTATTGGACTTTATGCCGAATATATAGGTCAAATTGTGTGTTATCTTAATAAAATTACATCAATAAATTGCGAGAGTATAAAATGTTCGGTTGGACCCGACCTTAGCCTTTCCTTATTTGTTACAAATTGTTTTGGGTTATCGACAAACTTTATACAATAACAAAAATATTTTAACAAAGCAACAATGATAACCTTCAAAATATCATTATTTTTTGTTTTCTATTTTTTTATTTTTATTTTGTTGTCAACACATACATATAAAGTTCTGTTATTGCAATCTTCCGCGCAGCTTTTTGGTATTTTTTTTTACATTATCGGAGTTTTGGTAAGGAACCCTATTCTTTTTTTAAACTAAATATAGTCTATGTCACTCAGGGATAGTATAGCTTTCCAACGGTGAAAGAATTTTTCAAATCGGTTCAGTAGTTTCGGAGCCTATTCGAGACAAGCAAACAAAAACACAAACCTTTCCTCTTTATAATATTAGTATAGATGTAGTACTCATGAAACAGGCGAAGAGAATAACGAGCAAAGAAAAAACAAGCAAACAGAAATTTAAACACTCGCATGTTTCATTCATATTCGTTGCAATTTCTCAGCTGAAAGCGAGCAATATCGGTGAAACCCTTGGCGCTGCAGTATAACACGAGTGTCTGAAAACACACATTTGAGTAGATATGTGTTATATGTATAATATTGAAATTGTGAATATAAATTCTCTGTCTATGCATTATTTGTTTTCGTTAGAGATCGCTATATTTTCATTTTCGTACGAATGCCGCTATTCATTATAAATGTATAATATGTATGTATATGGAAATGTGACAGCGATGCCACCAATATCAAGGATTGAAGTACAGTGCCACTAATTAGTCATCCATATGATGTTTTTGAAGCAAAATTCTCAAGTCTTATATATATATAATCTAATGGTACAACGGTAATTTATGTTTATTTGAAAAAAACTATTTATTCATTTATCTACATTAATACTGTCGACTTTAAAGTAATCCACATTCGATATTATACACTCAGCTCGGCACTTTATCTCATCGTCGAAACACATCTCAAACTCTATTTTTGGGGTAGCTTTTGGCTCATTCGGCGATTTCTTGTATGCTCGAAATACGACGGCAATTTAAGGTTCCCTTTATGTTTTGAAATAGGCAAGAATTCACGAACAAGCAATGATGTGTGAACTTTAACACACAAAAATCGCCAATCTAATAAAAACACGTCTACCTTAGTGGCTGTTGCGGACAGGGTAAGCATTGAATGTAGCTGAAATTTTAGCGTTACTTCAGGTGCATGTACATACGTACATATGTGAAAAAAATTGACAATTGGACTCACCAAACTCGCGAAATTTGGAAATTCCCGTTATTTTTTGAACACACCAGGATTTTATTATTTTCATCGTATATATTGAATGCTCTCCATTTTTCCCCAAAACATGAACCGGTCTCTCTCAAATTTTTCGAATTTGTATTTTTTTCGAACACTTTTTCTCTAATTTTCTTTCTCTTGTAGTACTTACACATAAAGGAGAAGAGTTGAAAAACCATTTCAAAATTGTTTCGCATTTCACAATCTATTTCAGCCTATACGACTTTCAAAATATCTACATATCGTAAACAAATATTGTACATAATTGTAGTATGTAGTTGACATGACTTCTAATGTAGATAATTACATATTTACTTGTATATTCTAGACACAAACTTACATTCATTCATGCATTGTTATGAACATCGAGTATTCTTAGCTGGTATATCACTTCCGTATAATATAATTAGTTCGTGTATATATAAATTGACATCATATAATCTCTTATAAAAAAAGGCAGCTTAAAAAACTACAAGCATTCCATTAATATTTACTCACTTACCGACTTATTACTTATATAACTAACATCATATGGATGTATTTGGATTTTCATAAAATGTTTAACATATAAAAAGCGCTCTTACATACTTACTTGGACCAACAGACATACATACATACCTACATACATAGAAACATGCGTAATTGTCTACTGTCTTACTTAAACAATAATAATATTAGCTAATATTACTTGAAGTTCAGTCCGTTTGAAATAGATATTTAGGTTTCTTAAGCTTTAAAGCTTTTTATGATAAACTTAACCTTTTAAAGTTCAAACATTTTTTTATCAAACAAATTTGTATGTAATTAGTGCAAATTCACGTTTCATGCCTCTACAAATGCTTTCGTTTAAAAAACGCATGAAAATTAACGAGCGCGAGTTAAAATGATATGTTACTAAATCAACTTGTACGAAATTTGAACGGGTTTTAGTTGAAGATACTTAAATGTTATTCACAGTTATAAAGTCACGAACTGCCTTAAACCATTTCCATTTCACCAGCCTATTAAACCAATTTGTTCATCTGCTATATACATAAGTATGTTTGTATGTATGTATGTATGTATGTTTTTTTGCTTGTAATATTACAAGCATAGTTTTAAGCATTCACAGCGCAGTTCTCTTCACCACTCTCCATTACTAGCATTTCCGAGACGCCCATTATCTCCTCGTAGAAACGTCGATTATCAGCATCGACGGGATGCCAGTCGTGCGGTGCAAAGCATTGTTTCAGTCTATTACGCAATGTGCCATTGGTTTGGCAAATCTTATAAATCATATAGGCAGGTGCTATGGCATATATCACACATTGACTGACAATAACGAGTGCAGTTGGTGAGTTGTCACGCTCCAAAAAATAAAGAGTTTGTATCTGTAAGAGAAGAAGAGCAGCTGAATGTAATGCTCGTTGTTGGAGATAACTTCCGTGTTACTTACAATGCTTAACACAAAAAACGCTGGCGTTAGAAAACGTATTAAAAATATTTTAAAACTCGAAATCGTTTTTCCCAACATAAATTGTAAATCACACTGGAAACGTTCGCGTCCATAAATCCATGTGGTCATGAGTAGCAGTACAAAGGAGATTATCAAATGTGAGAGTATGACAATATTGGGTAGTAGGTCCAGATGTTCAAAGCCCTTCTGCAAATTGGAATGAAAAAGGCACTGAATATTAGAAAATAATTTTATTTAAATTTTTTTCTCTAATACATATACTATTTACTAGTGTGGGAACCTCAAATAAAGTGTGATATTTTTTATTGTTGAAGCTACAAACCATAATAAACATGGCTTACAAAGTAATGCACCAGGCAGTAGCTTCCAAAAGTACATATATATTTATGAGTTGTGTTCAAAAAATAACGGGAATTTTAATTTTTTGAAAAAAAAAATTTTATTATTTATTTCAAAATCCTCTTCCAATCTTCGAAACAGTTTTCAAACACTATGTATCTTTGGGATAGCTTGAGACATCTCAGCAATTTATAATATGCTCTAAAACGAAGTATTTTAAGGTTTTACTTCTCTTTATCTGTGCTAAATTTTTATAAAATTTATTTTGGAATTAGGAAAAATTCACAGGGAGTCATGAACTCTCTAAAAACGCGAAATTTTCAATTTTAAAATTCCCGTTATTTTTTGAACACACCTGGTATATGCGTGCTTTCGCTCATAAGTATATAAATTATATAGTGCAAATATACAAACAATTGCAATGCCACTAACCTTGGTGCAAAAATAAAGTGACACAGTCAACATCAACAATGTCAAAGCGATTGTAATGCGTGATTTCTTTGTTCTTAATTGCTCGAACTCATCAAATAAAGCCGTGAGCACAGACATCATTTGTATAATCTAATAGCAAAACAAAGGAAATATGACATTATATGCGTTATATGCATGTGAAACAATTTACTCACAATTGCACTTAGTTCCGCTAGAAAAATCATGCCGAAGAAGAGGAAGCACCAGAAATTCGGCAAAGTCGTAAAACTGCCAAACAGATATGCAAAGCAGAGATAAAGGAATTGCATATAATGCTCCTCATCGAAATGGAAATGCAGGAAGCCCACGTGATCTATCAGAAAAAATATATATATAATTTCACTATGCAGATTTAATAGACCTTACCTTCGAAGTGATCGAAAGCGATACGCCCACAAATCATCGCCATAAATGCGAGCAACACATGTGTGCCGCTCACCCAATAGGTCAGCTTCTCGCTGTCACGATGAAAGCGATTGTGGCTGGCCAGCGTGAGTACATTACCCCAACCGGGACCCAATAGCCAGGTGGACATGAAAATCGCTGTGCGCAAACCACCCAGCATACCGCTGAAGCTACTCTGCAACGTTGGCTTAAAATAGTCCGTAAAGGTGTTCCAGTCGAGTCTTATGTAGCAGATGAGATGCAGGAATATCGCCAAGAAAATGGCAAACATAATAACGCAGATACAACGAAAAAATTTACCAATCTGCCAATTAAAGGTAAAGCATTAAAAATGTATGTTTATTTTAAGGAATATACCTACAAATGAGACACGCTTCAGCAGTATGCCCAGTGTGAGCAGCCACACACCTACAACACCACACAGCACCGGCCAGGATATCACATAGTCGTGGGGGGTGTTATCATCGGTGAGAATAATGTAACTGTGTGCGAGAGAAATGGTAGATATTGAATATAAGGTTTCGAAAAATTTCAGTTGTCTTTAATTACAGAAATGATTTTAATTTAATTTTATTTTTATACTTCTCTCCAACTATTATAAATTATTACTAAAATTATGAGCGGACATCTCAATTTATTTTAATTTAATATTTTTTCTAATCGATATTTTTATTACCTTTTTCCCAAATACAAATATAAATTTCCTACAAACACTGAATAAAATAATTTCTACTGAAATTTCATAATTATCTGTAATTTCGATATGTGCTATTCGGTTTTATTTATTTATTTCTCACTTAATTTTCTTCAACATGACGCCTAAAAGTATTCATCAATTTCTTCACTTCTAACATTTCTAATATACATATATATAAATATTATTAAAATTTAAATCGATTTTTCACACACTTACCGAAAAAACTCGACAGTCGCATGCGGATCCAGCGCAATCTCATCCGCATCATATGTTGAATGCGTCGAGCAATTGGGCGTATTCCACGCATTATCACAACTCATCCATGGTATCACAGTGTGCACAGAATTGGCAGCATAGATAAGCGGCACAGCTGCCACGATGCCATAGTAGGCAAGCGATATAAGATTCAGCAGCAGTATGGAGTAACCAATGCCTGACGGAGTGACAATAGTATAAAGACTTAGGAGTAGGTATTTATCGGAGTAAAACAGAGTTGATAAATTTACCTTTGAAAAGCGGTGCCACACGAAAGGCGGAAACTAGACCCGATGTCGAGAATTGACCCAAGAAGGTTTGTATAATAAAAATTGGAATGGCATATAAGAATATTGCTATCAAGTACATCGGCAGGAAGAAAACTGTAAAATAATTGGAAATTATTAGTTATAGAACAATGAATTTCATTTTGCTTTTGATATCTGTCTCCAAATCTAGGTTTGTTATATTCCAAAACACCCTAAATCTAAGTTTAGTTAGTCTGACAAATATATAGGTTCAGAGTAGATGAACCCGTCGATGCCGATGAAATGAAAATGGCTTAAAAGGTAGTTCGTGACTTTATAACTGTGAATAAAATTTAAGTATCTTCACCTAAAACCTGTTCAAAATTCTTACAAGTGGATTTAGTAAAATATAATTTTAACTCGTGTTCGCTGATTTTCCTGCGCTTTTTGCTAAACGAAAGAATTTGTATAGTCATGAAACGAGAATTTTCACTAATAACATACAAATTAGTTTGATACAAAATTATTGAACTTTAATAGGTTAAGTTTATCATAAAAAGCTTTAAAGCTTAATCAACTTAAATATCTTTTTTAAACGGACTGAACTTCAAGTAATATTAAATAATATTATTATTACAAATATATATGTAGGTATTTTTCTCTCATATTTCTCTTGTCAAAACACTTTCTTGACATACTGTATATATTTGATAGATTAACTAGATATTGATTTATTAGGTCTACAACTTTGCTACCGCCGGTTTTCAATAGATGCCTCGAGGGTCAAGCACTGGTCGATAAAATCGATTTAATCGTTTTATATCGATCTTAGACATTTGTGTCAACATTAAGCCAACAAAATATTTGTAGAGATCTGTTTGCATCCCAAACTTATTCTCAACTGAAAATGTCACATTTTGAGCCAGATCAATTCAAAGAAAAGTGCGGCTGAGGTTCATCGACATTTGTACAAAAGAAGCCTTAAATTTACAAAAAAAACAAAACAGCGGAAGCATAGTTGTAGACGTAATACGTACCGTTATGGCAAAAAAACTACGCAGTAAATTAAATTTTAAAAGTATTTTAACTTATTGATCCCAGCTCATTTGTTATTATAGTACGTTAATTATATTAAATATTTCTTTGACAGTGGCGAGCTTTGATAAGCCCGAAATCTTAATTATACGAAAATACAATTATATGAATTATATTAAATGTGTCATTTGAATTACTATCATTATAGTTTTGTTTTTATTCGATCTTTGTTTCTTATTCTTCAAACTAAGAAGCAACGGATCAACATCAATCTTTGTAACACCCGCTGATTTAAATCAGATGCGATTACTATAGGAATACTGTATTGTCTTGGTGCTCTTATGACCTCTACTGGCAAAAGCTATCTACGCTGATTTCTTGCAAGGTTAGACTATTAAGAGATAAGAACTTAATGAAACAAATACTATTGTATTTAACTGTATAATTAAAATGAAATCGAGGCCATAGGCTGTAAATAAAACTTCAGCCATTCCGGCTGCTTATCAAAATAAACTGTCACATGGTGTCATATGTATGTATGTATATGGCCGTGTGCACTTACCGCCACCGAAAATCATCGCATAAACCGGCACCTCCGAGAAGATAATCGAACCGAAGGCATGACTGGTGCAGGCAAAATAGAAATCTGCTGTCGCCGACCACTGACCGCGACGGCGATCGTGCTTGAAGGGACGCTGTAGCGTCTCATAAGTGCTCGTGCCCGTTATGGGCGTTGTAACGGCTGTGATAAAGTTGTTATTGACATTGTTATTGTTATTGTTGTGCGGGCTATTATTGTGATCGGTTAGCACCGTGTGTTGCGGGCTGCGCGAATGACGCGACTGATGATTGTGCGCGGCTGGTGCTTGATAACCGCCGTTATGCTGTTGCTGTTGATGGTGGTAGTGGTTTTCGTGTTGATGATGGTTATAGTCGTTGTTGGCGACCAATATAACGGGCGGTGTATCATCACCGTCGTGTTGCATGCAGCTGCTGAGTTGTTGTTTGGCGCCGCTATAGATCGATTTCATTGTGGTTAGTTGTTGTTTGGAAGTGCTGTTTTTGCCAATGGAGAGGAGGAAATACGGTGCAACACTTTGTTGCTGGCGTTTAATTGTATAGGTTTTTAAGTGTTTTTTGTAATTATTTCACCATTGTCGTTCATTATTTGGGTGGGAGCGTATTGTGTTACACACATTTATGGAGTTGTAGGTAAAATGTTGTTGTTATATTTTGTGCACACTTTATGCGTGAAATGTAGTGCTAAAATGAAGAGTTGATTTGAGTTTTTTGATCTATTGAAATTTATGGAGAATACATAAAATCTTGATTCAACTTTTGCTCTTTAACACTTTCGAATATATGTATTTATAAAAATTCAAATGCGTTGTATTCGTAGAAGTCACAGTTCAAACTAGCAGCTCGGTTCAAATGAAATGCTTTCAACTTACTGGCCGCGCATATTGTTATACTCTTTGTTTGCAATAATTATAAATTCATCAATTTTTGCACTTCACATTTGACTAGCCTTTCAAAATGCAATTAAATACTCAATTAAAGCATAGACACTCCAGCGTAAACAATATGCAGCACGCCACAGTCAATCAAAATATTTATATACGAATATAGTATATAATTTATATATGCATAAAATTAAAAAAAAAAAAATCTTCCTAAATCAAAAAACGAATACCTCGTAATTAGCAGCACACAATTTTATTTTTATTTTTTCATTTATTATTTTTTTCATTTATTAATTTTTTTTATTATTTCCACCAGAATGTGCCGAATGCCCAAATTCTTTTTTATAAAAAATCGTGTGAAATTTTAATTGAAATCACATAATCACGTACGAATTTCGCGCGTTCGCATATTTTACACTGTTGGCCGTACGATGGCTCTTCGTTTGTTTTGCGCCGCTTTCGCTTTTGTGCACTGGACAGTGCTCCCGAACGTACTGAAATCTATTGAAACATTGAAGTTTCGTTTTTCAGCAAAATAAGCAAATAATTATTGTATTGTATATTCTAAGCGTTGTGTGCTGATAGATAGCCATTGTTAAAAATTCCAATAGCCAGCTAGCAATAAATAGATGGGAGACGATAAAGGGGAGATGAGAAGGCGGCAACAGCTGTCCGCATTTACTGTTCGTTTGGCAGCGTCTGCTTGTGATTAGCAGCGCGCACACACACACACACACACACGCTCAGACAAGTGCAAATACAACAATTAAATATATATTTATAATGTGCTTGTAGTAGGGGTGTCTATAGATGGGTGTTCAATGCTGCTGCTGTCGTCGTCATTTTTCCATATGTATTTCTCTTTGTTCACTGACCACACACACGGGGTACGGTCGTAATGTCCCGAAATTTATGCTATTTTGTGGTGCTGTGGTTTCGCTGGGACTTTTTAAACTAATATATAAACTATATATATTATAATAAATGCAAAATGTGGGTTTTAGGTGAGATAAAATCGGGAATTTTTTTGGAATATATTATATTTGTATTCCTTTTTGCTCTTAGACTAATATTAAAAAAAAAAGTTTTTTGACCAAAATTAAATATTAAAGCTTTTTTTGTAAACTATATGAGCCTTTCAGAATCGACTTCAAAACTCGATTTGCCATTCTACATCAAAGTACACACCACTAACGCGAATAAAAGTTCTGGCACAGTAATCTTTTTCTCACTACATACTTAGCAAATGCATGCGAGAGTAACGAAATTATTTATATTCATAAATTTTTTATACTTCCAAAGAAATCAAAATTAGCAAAACTTTGCTAATTAAAAGCTACTTTTGTGGCTTTTGTATAGATAACAAATACATAAATTTATAGCAGCAAGTATTGTTGTTGTTGTTTTCGTTCATCACATTTTTTGGAAGAATTTGATTTTTTTAATATAAGGGGATTTTCAGGAATATGTAAATATGAAATTGTTTACAGCCGGTTTTACCGGCAATCTAATTAAGTATTTATTAATTCGACAAATAATTTATTTCAATTTCAAGTAATTCAATGAAATTATAAGAAACCTAACCTTAAAATACCATTACAATAACTTAAAAAATGTGTAACATTAGTCAGAGTAAGGATTTTTTTAATGACGACAGGGCGTATGAGTGATAACCGACAGGGAAATGCGCGAACCTACAGTGCGTATAAGTAATTTAGGATGTGTTTAAGGAAATTTTATCACATTTTTTAATGAAATTTTTTAAATAAATATTTAGTAAACTATTAGAGCTATAAATATTTACAAAATGCTCAACTAAGCCTTTAATAAAGCTTAAACGGAAAAAATTATGAAAGGTCAGCAACAAAAAGGAGTCGTGCAAAACTAAAAGAAGAAAAATATACTTTTTATTACGTAAAGTTCATTATTTATATTTACGTCAGAGGAGTATGAACTCAACTTTATTGTTGTTATAAACTCAAATAGTAAGCTCGGCTACTTCATTCTTTACATTTTTGCCATAAACTCTCGCGCGCTCTCTCACTCTCTCTCTCGTCGAATAAAAAATGAACACAACAAACTGCAAAATTTTGAACAAAATAAATACACAAAAACAAAAAAAAAATATATATCCAATGCAAATGGAATGCGCTAAAAATTTCCGAGAGTACAATACAAAGCAAAGAGCGTTTAACACTGAGGGTTGCTGACTTGCTCATTTGCGCGCTATTAACAAGCCATTCGCCGTACAAACACACGTGTGCTGTTAAACAGCTGATTTTTGTTTTGATGCCAATGTGTGCGCGGTGGCACTCTAGTGGCTGTCGTTAATGAATTAGTTTATCGCTTGTTTGTTTTAGACAAATTAACACAGCACAACGACTGATTATTGCCTTTGTTTAGCTTGAATGCGCTTTCTTTTCAATTTATTTGCTTATTTTTTCGCATTTTCATTTATTTTATTTATTTTTTTTTGCACACATTTCAATTCAACGTTAAAGTGCAAAAGTCAACTGCTAATTTGATCAACAGCTAGTTACTGTTGTTGTAGTTGTACACAGTTGCGGTTTATAAATGGATCTGAGTCATTTTGTAGATTGTTGCAGTAATTAGCCATTATTATTAATGCTATTCGTGAGCAAGTCAAATCAACGCGAAGAAAGTGTGTAAGTTAAAGCATTTTGCATGCCGCATTTGTTGTTGCTTGGCGATTTATTGCCAGTCTGCTGGGCATATTAAATTGATTATTTACTGTTGTGTTTGTTGTTGTTGTAATAATTTACGCGATAATATTTGCAAAGCAACTGTAATGTAAATATAGTTAGAATGGGCATAGATTTGTTTGTAATTATAATGATTTATACAAAGCTATTGTGCACACTTTCGTAATTGTAGTTATGAATTATAGTAAAATAGAACATATTGAATTTCACAATTTTATATTTTTTATTAATAACTAAATATTTATTTTAAATACTACTTCAATTTCCTATATAAATTCACTTTAATTTCTTCTAATTATTTCTAAAATTTTTAACAATAATTTTGTTTTTATGTAATATCTTTGTATTTGTATAAAATTTTGTTTATCTTTTCCTTTTTTTAATATTGTTTAATTTCACTTTTTTTAATTTAATTTTTTTTTGTACTGTACTTAATTTTTTATATATTTTTATATATTTTTTTTTTAATATTTTCTAATTTCACTTTTTTTAAATATTTTCTAATTTCACTTTTTTTTTAATTTTTTTTCAAATTTTTTTTAGTATTTTTTTGAGCCGAATTCTCGACATTTGCGGGAAATTTTGCTTTTCTTTTTAATTCCAAGAAAAGTGCGGCTGTGGCTCATCGACATTTGTAACATCGACCTTCGTAACCGTTTTTATACAAAGAAAGCCTTAAATTTACAAAAAAAAAAAAACGGCGGAAGCAAAGTTGTAGACTTAATATATTTTTTTATAGTTTTTAATTTCGCTTTATTTTAAATATTTTTTTTGTAAGTTACTTACATTTTTTTACTTTTTAAAATATTTAATTTTAATATTTTTTAATTTAATTTTTTTTTTATTTTTTTTTAGTATTTGCTTAATTTCACATTTTTAAATTTTTTTTAATATCATTTCAATTTCACTTTTTTTTAAATTTTTTTTTTAATTTATTTTAATATATTTCCATCACTGTTTCTCACTAATTGTTTTTTTTTATTTTCATAGTATTTTTAGTTTAAAATTTCTAGTCGCACCGAGGCTTTGGAGTTGTGCTCATTTTATGCCATATATCAGTCATATTATTTTTGTTGCTTTGCACTATTTTTATATTAGCGCTCGTTATAATTCCTTTCATAATTCCTTGTTTACTTTCTCCGGCTGAGTTTGATAAATACTCGGCTATATATTTATAGTGCTTTCTACAAGTACATACACATAATTCCTCTATTTATGCGCAGCAGCAAATATGCGCAGACACTTGTTTAAGAGCAACAAGAGCACCAACAGCAACAACAATAATGCTAAGAGATAATGATAAGCGGTCGCAAACTAAAATAGATACAAAGTGTGTTGACCAGTGAACAAAATTTTTAGAATTTTTATAGATAATTGAAATTTTTGATTTGAAAATTTTGACTTGATTTGAGCAGATACTTTAAAATTTGCGCGTTTTTGCGTTGAAAATATAGTTTTGTCGATAGCGATTTGACTTGCTTGAGACTAATTTGATTTAGAATGCTGTTTTCGGTATTTTAAGTTGAAAATTTAAAAAAATATTTGAACATATATAGGATTTATATATTTTTCAGTTAATATTCGCTTGAATTTGTGATAAAAATTCTGACCTTAGGAGGCAAATGAAAATTTTTTCAAGTATTCTACAACTTTGCTTCCGCCGTTTTCCAATAGATGTCTCTAGGGTCAAGCACTGGTCGATTAAATCGATTAAATCGTTTTATATCGATCTTGGACATTTGTGTCAACATTAACCCAACAAAATATTTGTAGAGATCTGTTTGCACCCCAAACTTATTCTCAACTGAAAATGTCACATTTTGAGCCGAATTCTCGACATTTGCGGGAAATTTTGCTTTTCTTTATTAATTCCAAGAAAAGTGCGGCTGAGGCTCATCGAATGCTTTCGGATACGTACGGAGAGGCTGTCCTAAGTGAATAAAAGCCTTCAATTTACAAAAAAAAAACGGCGGAAGCAAAGTTGTTGACCTAATATATGAAGCTTTTTGCTGAATTTGAAAAATACATTTTAAGCTTTTTACAGTAAACACTTGACTCCAACTGCCAAAATTTTAAATACTCATGAATTTTGTACAATTCTTTAGCACACTTTCCGCTACAATTTGGTTTGTTGGGTAGTGTTAGAGTGGGTGGAAGAGCTGTTGCAGTCGCACACGTTAATACATAAATATGCTTGAATATGCACAACGATGCACATATTTCCTTTATGTTAATACGTATGAATGTATGTATATCAAGTGCGTGGTGCATAGGCACAAAGCTTTGCAGCAAAACAGTCAGGCCGCCAGCCAACGTTAAGCAGACACACAGTCAGCACAAGCCGGCGCCACTTACTTACACACACAGACCCACATACAAATGCAGTTGGCATAAGCATGATTATGCATATTTGTTGCATTGTTTGTACAACACTCTGTTGTTGTTGTTGTTACAACACACACTGCTTACATACATGCACATCAATTTGTACACGGAAAAACTCACAATTATGTACTTTGTAACGGTTATTGCATATTTTCTTCAACCGCTATTTACTTCCTTTCAACACAGCGCTGCTCTTGTTTGCATAATCACTCAAAAATTTAACACTTTTATGTTAGAATCACTGTTTTTTTCGCACCGTTTTTTTACACGCTTCTACGCTCCTGCTGAATTTCAAATCGCTACACACTCGCCCACCGTTTCACAACTACTGGCTGGCTGATTGCTGCTGCTGGCGGCCTGCGAATCGCACTCGCGGCGGCTGTTCGGCTGCTAGAAGTTTTTATTGTTCATAGCTTTCCACATTTCGCTGCTAGCTTATGCAGTTGTTGTTGTTGTTGTTACTTGTGTTGTGCTTTCTTTTTGGATTATCTGTTGTCACTGCAGTTAGCCAGTTTTGACCAGCACCAACGTCATCATGTAATTGCAACAACAATATGGGCAAATCGCAAATCGCATTGCATAAAGTATACAACAACAAAGCACAACAAACCATACACTTACATGTAACCGTATAAACCGAATACGAACCGAATCAAACGCGGAAAAATAGCAGAAAAAATTACTTGGACTTGGACTTAGATAGCATGCACCGTAGACTGCATAGAGGCGCGAAGCAACAACACCGCCGTTCACGTCCAACGCACAACGCTCATCTGCCAGACCTGAGCTGCCTTGCTGGGGCTAGACACCCATTGGCAATCTCCGAACTCTGTCAACCAAACAACTGGCGATTTTCTTTATGCTGCTCCCAAATCGATTTTAATCAATGCAACGCTCCGACACCAATGACGCGCACGCGGACGTCCACCCGAAGTCGTTGCCGACACAAAGCACAGCGCACTGAGACGGCAAATCCCCGTGATGTGACACGACACAAAAAAGTTTGCGACGCGACGTTTCAATTTCATTTTCATTGCACTTTTTCCAACCAAATGTTTGTGTACATACACATTTGTTGGTGGCTGTTGTTGTATTTGCACTAGTGTTGTTGTTGGCATTACCTGCTATTATCAGTAGTTGTTGGCATTGTTGGTTGGTTGGTTGTTTGGCTGCTGATATTGGAGAGCCGAGGCCTACTGGCCGCTCAGCGTAGGCACACAAGAGCACCGGCATTCGCATTTGCTTTTTATTGTACGAGTATGTAATGCGCATCACTCTGCTCCGCCAACGAATTCCACTAGCGTGAGAGTTTGCGAGAGATTTTCGTTAAGCTCGTTTATTTGCTGTGTTCATTTGGTGTTGTTTGTATAGTTACGTTTTTGCAGCGGCTGCGAGTATTGCGAAAAGGCGCGAGTCCAAAAGCCAATGTACGGAAAACATCTTCGTACGCTCACTTGTTGTGGTCGGTAGGAAAGATTTGCACATTTATCATTTGAAAATCAGCGATTTTCTTTGCCGAGTTGCAAAAGAACACTAAGTTGTTTAATAACCGGGTGGAGTATATAATTGTTCTAGTCCCGCTTTTGATTTTGTAATATATTCAAAAATAATATATCATAAACATAACATAACATAACATAATATAATATAACATAACATAACATAGCATAACATAACACAACATAACATAACATTAAAATAACATAACATAACATAACATATCATAAACATAACATAACATAACATAAACATAAACATAACAAAACATAACATAACATAATATAATATAACATATCATAACATAACATAACATAACATAACATAGCATAACATAACACAACATAACATAACATTAAAATAACATAACATAACACAACATAACATAACATAAACATAACATAACATAACATAACATAATATAACATAATATAATATAACATACCATAACATAACATAACATAATATAATATAACATAACATAACATAACATAACATAACATAACATAACATAACATAACATAACATAACATAACATAACATAATATAACATAATATAACATATCATAACATAACATAACATAACATTACATAACATAATAACATAACATAACATAACATGATATAACATAACATAACATAACATAGCATAACATAACATAACATAACATAACATAACATTAAAATAACATAACATAACACAACATAACATAACATAACATAAACATAACATAATATAATATAACATACCATAACATAACATAACATAATCTAATATAACATAACATAACATAACATAACATAGCATAACATAACACAACATAACATAACATTAATGCCGGTATTCTGCGAGCAGTCTCAAGTCTCTAATAGAGACGAATCTGTGGTGTAATCTCTATAGTGACTTTTTGGTATTCTGGCGAGTTTGTCTCATCTCTATTTGAGCAATATCAGTCTCTAATTTGTGATGTGCTTTAAACCAGGTCACAGAAAAACAAGAGCACAATAATGGTTGATGCAATTGGCCTAATATATATTATAATGAAAAAAAAAACGAGAAGAAGAGAGGTAATGTATTAATATTTGTAATTTTGCAATAATGGATAACAAAGTACCTATGTTTTAGCTACACTCGTAGGCGCAATCTGGCTATTTTGCGCAACAAGGAAGATCACTTTTTATATGAAGAAAATACGTTTAGGAAATTCTTTCGATTTCCAAAAGACAAATATGTATGTATATATATATCCAAAATCTAAAATATATAATAATCATAAAATAATGAATTTGTATTTTTTACAATTATTTACCTTCGATTGCCATTATGCTCAAATGTAAGGATGAGAACATGTGTTAGTCGATTGTTAGGTTGTTAACATTTTTCATATTTACTTAACAATTGATTCAGATAAAATGCATATATTACGCATTTATTATAAACTATTTCAGTATTATTTTCATTAATAGTATTATCCAATTATTTACAAGAAATTTTTCTGCTGAAATTTGGTAAAAAAAAAACTAATTGCGTGCAATCAATTCATAAAGTATCATTGTGAACATGCACTCATCTCTAATCAACTAAAATAAACAGCTGATAGCTTGCTTTTCTTTTCACCACACTATTTGGTGAACTTTTTTGAGACTGTATCAGCCAGAATACCAAAATGATACTTCCTGACTAACAGGGTCGCCAGTTCGCAATTGTGACAAATAAAGACATGAGACAAATGTGACAAGCAGAATACCGGCATAAAATAACATAACATAACATAACATATCATAAACATAAACATAACATAACATAACATAACATTACATAATATAATATAACATAACATAACATAACATAACATATCATAACATAACATAACATAACATAACATAACAACATAACATAAGGTAAAAAAAATAAAATCTACAACTGTATTCCCTATTGGGTGCTATTTCAAAAAATATATAGCAGTATGTGAGCATAAGAAAGTTGTTGTTTTTTTATCATTATATCGCAAACAATAACACAGTGACAAGTAAATACGTAAGCTGTGATGTGCTGACTAAGCTAATAACTAGATATCAATATTCATAACGGCAATTAATGCAAAGAAATTCTAACCGGTATCCCGGTTGATAATTTACAAATAAAATAATTCAATGATTTTATATTGAAATGCATTTTTATTAGAATATTTAATATTCAATATTTTAAAATACATATCCTGTTTGCTACTAATAATGATATCATGCTACTGATAAAATATTAAATTAAATTTCAGCTTCTTATCTTATGATAAACGAAATAATATTTGACAGCAAAAGTGTTCATATTTATACGAAACATGTTTAAAATAAAAGAAATGAAAAAAAAATCATTGTTTATCCACTGTATTTATTACGTTGAACATGCAAATACTGAACTAAGTATGTCATAAATAACTGCGATTTGCAAAGAATGTGTGCTCGTTTTACGCGTTGCAAGTATTTATGCCAAACAAATGGTAATTAAATGTTTAAAACTAGTTTAAATGGTCCACTTATGTGAGGGTCATTCCAACATTTGCAATTACGTTTTCTATTTTTAGCTGTACTTGCTGTGCATTTAGGTTAACAGGGTGATGCATTTTGGGTAAATAATAGAACAAAAATAAATATTAATTAATTAACTTTCCACATAATTTCATAAGGAATTTTTTTAAAAATATGTATATATTATAACACAGTAGTTTTCCGAAATAACGAATATTCGTTTTAACGAAAACCGCTTATAACGAACAAGCAAATTTCTTACATTGAGTACCTTAAATAACGCACATCGGGGATTTGTAAGTACTCGGTTTAACGAACAACATGAAGAAGACATATGAAGAAAGAGGAAAAAATCAAATAACATCGAATCAGAATTAAAAATATAACTTGAAAAAAAAAAAAATTCAAAAGAAATGTGCAAATTGAAAAAAAGTTGAATTATTTAAAATCATAAAAATGCTTAAAATTATTAATCACCACCAAATAGAAGTATAAGTGTCAGAATTGGTCCATTTTGGAAGAATTTATTGGATTTGAATTGTTTTGTTATGGTTTTTCTTTTTTTTACAAATAATTAATAAAACAATTTATTAAAATTCATTTTTACTCATTTTTATTGAAAAACATAGCTCTAAGTGAGTACTCGAATTAACGAAAAATTCGTTATAACGAACAGGCCTGACAATTAATGTGTTCGTTATTTCGGAAAACTACTGTATTTTAATAAAATTTATATTTTTATTTTTTTTTTAATTTTTTTTTATTATTATAACATCACTTTCGAGGTTACGATATCAGAATTCATTGAAAATAATTTAAGCTTTAGCCATATTTTTTTTTTTTTAATAAAACACCCTTTAAAAATAAAACTACGTAATAACTGCAGTACTGTACTATAACATGTACATTAGTACTACGGCTTTCATAATAAAAGTCTCCGCTTTGATTTTAATTAACCAATTAATTTTGAACTTGCATGACACTCGCTATGTCAAGTTTAGATTTGGACTTTGTCATGACAGTTAATTGTGAAATTAAAGATTTTTCCAGTTAAAATTGATATATGTACTTGTGGTTGATGTTAAAAGTGAGAGGCGGTAACTAAATACAATTACAATTACAAAAAAAGCACACACCCGTTTACATTGAACAGATTTATATGGATGTAAGCTAAGCTTGAGTTATGTTGAGTTAATTAAAATAGGGGGAATCACGGTCACGCATCACAACATATATTTAATGACGACGTAGAATCTGTCGATGAATCAAAATATCCCCACCATTTTTCCTGTTATAGATTTGGATTATTAGATTATTCTCGTTTTCAAATCAAACAAGTAAGGAGAGGCTAAGTTCGGGTGCAACCGAACATTTTATACCCTCGCAGTTTATTGAGGAAATTTTATTAAGACAATACACAATTTGACCATATTCGACATAAGGTCCAATAGAATAACGAAAATCATCATATATAGTATAAACGGCTGAGATAATTCCTGAACCGTTTTCATTCATTTTCACCAGCAAGGCACACTATATCCTAGACTATACGCTCACTCAATTTTTCTAAGATATCTCTCATATCAAACAAAAAAATTATTTCCTCTGAATTACATTAAATTATCTGAGAGATTTACCCATATTTTCGGTTAAAATTTACCCTTAGGCGCTGAGTTCAACAAGTTCGATATCTGGGGCCTTGAAAAGTTATAGTCGTTTTTCCGAAAATTGTTTGACATTAAATTATCTGAGTTTCGTTAAGATTATCTGATTTATCTGATATTATTAAATTATCTGAGTTTCAATATCTAAGTTTCGTTAAGATATCTCAATTTTTACTCATGTTATCCGTTGCACAGACGGACGGACGGACAGACATACATTCGGGTTTCAACTCGTCTCGTCACCCTGATCATTTTAATATATATAACCCTATATCTAACTCGTTTAGTTTTATGACTTACAAACAACCGTTATGTGAACAAAACTATAATACTCTCTTAGCAACTATTGTTGCGAGAGTATAAAAATATCAAGTGGTCCAGTGAGCTCCTACAGTTCATCTTGCTTTCTTTCTTGTGGTTCTCCAATTTTCGAAAGAGTTATTGGCCGAGCAGAATATTGGCCGCTTTTACGAAATTAATGTTAAAACTTGACCATCAATCATTCCGTCGTACTAGCTGAGATAGACCCAAGAGCGTTTATCGAAGAAAGAACATATAATATTTGAAGATATTTGTAGGATAATTTGGATAATTTGGTATCAAGATGGACTTATATGAAAAGTATGTATAATTTTCAACCTAAAATCACCAATTTTACATGGATATTGAATTATCTGGTTCGTGAATTAGGCCACAAATTTAGCTGAATTCATATTTAGTCTTTTTAAGACGGCATTAGTTGGATGAATGGTTTGGTATCACCACGAGATCTTACCTTTAAGTATAAAAATATTGACCTTACTATATTTCGATGAATTAAAAAATCCTTCAGTTTTGTTTTTTAGTCGTAATCTTTTATTCATTTACAACCATACTTTTTTACAAGCATATGCAGAAGAAGTATTCATTTTATACAAAAGTAAGCTTCGATGAAAAGAGGAATTTACCATTGGATATGGGGGAATGTAGTGAGAGAAAGTAAAATTATACAAAAAAGTGCAATGAGGATGATGTTTAGAAAATGGTTGATGTACTACACAAATGTAGGGTTCGTTGCATTGTTGCATTTGTGGTTGTTGTTGTTGTCATGAATGTTATAGAATTCAACCAATATATTTGTTGTTGCTCGTTCGTTTGCTTTCTGCGTATTTCCAAATTTGCGCCTTCTTTGACATTATCGACTAATGTGTGCCGCAGCTACACATTTATAATTTTCATGGAGGTCCTTAAGGAGTTAGCCGTGTCACCAATACACAACAAATATTTACTTGCGGTAATAGTGTTGTTGTAGTATTTTGGATGTTGGGGATCGGTAGATGGATGTGTAGTTAAGTTGCGGGAGTTTACCAAGTGCCTGGTGCGGGAGCAACATTCACGTTGGCCACTGAGGAGATATGGCCGGGCAATGGAGCGCTATGCACGGCACCACGGGTTTGGGCTACGTATGCACCACCATGCGCTGCAGCGCCATGAGCAACAGCTACAGCAGAAGGTGCGTGAACTGCCACAGAGGGTCCGTGAGCAGCTACAATGCCTGGGGCAGCAGCAACAATGCCTGGGGCAGCGGCAACAATTGCTGGTGAGGCAGCAGCGATAACAGCAGCTGGAGCGTGCGCAGCAATGGGAACGGCCAATGGTCCAGAGACGGCAGTGTAGGAGAGTCCGTGTCCGGCGATTTGTGTAAGACCGGGCAACAATGGAAGGACTGATGATTGAACACCCATGGCGAGAGCCAAAGTGAAGATAGCGGCGATAGCGAACTAGTTTTGTGTGAGGGAAGAGAAAGAGAGAATTAATATAAGATTATTAATATTAAAATACTATTCTATAGTCCGAAAATTCCAAGTTTTTTTTATGAAATTTGTAATTTTTGAGATTCCTTTGTAAAATATATATTTTTCCTTTTTATTTGTGGTCAAAATTCCTTCAATTGTACACTTTTTTTTCTAAATTCTGATAGCTTTTTTATCCTTTTTTCCCACTTACTTTCATTTTGATATTTTTGTTTTTTTGTAAGTGATTAATTGCTGTTTAGCGAATTGTACTTGACCGTTTGGACTAATTTTCCGTTCTGATTTCAACACCGTAAACGCGGCGATTTTATACAGATTACCATGCACCGTGTTTATTGGAAGCCAAATCAGATTACTTAGTGTCGCAATGAAAGCGAGAGTGGTCAGAATATCGACACCTATTGGTATATAGGAACAAAAAACAACAAACTTCTTGTTCAAGCAATTACTCATAATAAGCGTATAAAAAATAACATGAAAAGCAAGAACTTAAAAATTTTTTTATTATTTTTAGATAAATGCATATAATGGAAAGTCGATAATGTCTACAAATACGGAGCAAACAGACATCTACATATGTATAAGCTTGTATAAATATGTAACCAAAGCTGTCAGCTTACAATAAAATGCAAAGCAACTGTCTGTGTACCCACATCCACATTAGAATAGCCAATAGCCAATAAAATGTTAAATTAGCACAAAAGCATACATACATAAATAAATATAAGAAAGCCAACACACACACACACACACGCAATTCATTATTTATTGACTTGTGTGACGTGCGCATGCGCAACAGCTCACCCGCCAACATCACGCATACAAGCGCAACCTAATTGGAGCACATATAACAGTCGGTCCGTATAAAAAAAAAAAAATAAAAATAATTAAATCAAAAGGTTCTTATATAAAATCTACGTTAGCAACATTAGTTTTGTCAACGCCTCTCTTTTGCATATGCACACTCGGTGCCATGTGGTATTTTTTCATTAGAAACGCTACAACCTCTACAGCTAGACATTCTACTATCGGTAAATTAATAATGAAAAGTAGTATTTAATAAATAAGGTAAACACTCGTAAAATTGTCTTCCGCCATCGCATAATGCAAATAGCAACTGGTCTTACTCAATGCGGGTAACTAATGACCTCGTAGGAAAAATAGAGATATGATGAAACGTTAATCATACGTGACTGATGGAAAAATATTGAGTACATAGAACGTTTCATTTTCAGCTATAAATTAATACTTAATGTTTTAGCAGTAACTGAAGAAACATATAGTCACAAAAAGAGTCGTATAAAGCATCAAATTTTGAGATAAATCATGGACATTTTATATTTCAAATATACAGAGACCGCTCTCGAGGACTCGACTCGACTCGACACAATGCGGGTAAGTAATGACCTAGTAGGAAAACGACTGGCGTGGCTGGCCTTTAATTTTCAGCTATAAATTAATACTTATGGCTTTAGCAGTACCGGCCGAAACATATAGTCACCAAATTTTGAGGTAAATCAAAGAAATTATGGAAATTTTATTTTTTAAATATACAGAGACCGCACTCGAAGACTCGAAATCATAACTAATTTCATCTAAAGTTAGTTGCTTATACCTCAGATAAGTCTTCAATAATGTATAGGCCTCATGTTCATGTCATGCAATATTTATTGCTCATTCCTACTGGGTAACTCAGCGCGTATGTAGGTGTACAAATGAATATATAAAAAAATAATTGTCACTTGAGTGCGCACTTGATTTAACTTTTACTGCGCTTGTGCGACAACTTAGCAACGCTGAATAGTAGTTGTCAAAGCGTTTCTTGCGCTGCGCTAGCAACAATGCCACGCCCAACCCATTTGCAATTGCAGTTCCGGTAACTATGCGAACACATTAATTACCGCGCAATGAATGCAAGTGTTTCTTATGTACACAAATGTACATATTTACATATGTACATACACAACGGTATATAAAAAAAGCAAATTTTTTATTTTTTTCTCCGTTACTTTAGTTTACTTTAGTTATACGTTCGTCTAATTGATCACTTCATTCAATTAACTTGACGTAATTATTAGTGATGGAAATAGTTGACATGTATGTACTAGTACAATTACGTACAAAATATTAGCAGTATTTGAAAAGGAAGCAATTTAAATTATATGAAAATTAGAATTATTTAATTATTACACCCTGAACAGGGTATATTAAGTTTGTCACGAAGTTTGTAACACCCAGAAGGAAGCGTCGGAGGCCCTATAAAGTATATATATAAATGATCAGTAGGTTGAACTGAGTCGATTTAGCCATGTCCGTCTGTCTGTCTGTATATATACGAACTAGTCCTTCAGTTTTTAAGATATCGTTTTGAAATTTTGCAGATGTTATTTTCTCTTCAAGAAGCTGCTCATTTGTCGGAAGCGATATCGGACCACTATATCATATAGCTGCCATACAAACTGAATGAAGGGCTTGTATGGAAAACTTCCGCATTTTACTACATATCTTCGCGAAATTTGGTGTGAGTTATTGCTCATAGAAATAATTTAATCTCCGAAAAATTGTTCAGAACGGTTCACTATAGCATATAGCTGCCATACAAACTGAACGATCGGAATCAAGGGCTTGTTTTTTACTTACTTTTTCTTACGTCTTTAGATTTGCTTAACACATAGTTACTAAAAGAAATGCACCTGTGAAGAATATATTAGCTTCGGTACAGCCGAAGTTAACGTTTTTTCTTGTTTTTAATTAAAACTTCCATTAAAATTTTTTTGTTTTTTATGTGCTCAAAATTACAATACCAGATAATTTTGAAGATAGTTGACTCAGTGAAAGCGAAAGTGATACAACCGTAGACTCACCAAAGTGAAATAATCATGAAGGAAATACTGAATTGAGGAGATTTTCTTGGAATTGTAACATGGGTTTAGTGATCAGTTAAACCCTCTATAAATATATATCGATAACTTTAATTATAGTAATCGCAATGAGCTGAACTTTTTTCTTACGATTATTCTAGAGTCAGTGATCTTTGCGGATTCGCAAATGCTGGTGAATGCGCTCGGTCTATTAGAATGAGGACCAGTTACCCAAGGCTATAAGGCAACATCGAAATGGACTTTCAGCAACACCTAAATTCAACTTAATATCGAGGTGGTTGAGCTTTGGTCTTATATATACATATGTCCCGCTTTCAGAGTGAATGCCGGAACTACGGAAATGGATCTCATGGGCCTCTTCCTTTAATCCACGGTTCATATATAATATACTATACCCAAGTAAAAAGTCTGACAAGTATAGATCAAGGGTTCTATTATATTTTAGAAGACTAAGATCGGGAAAAACAAATTCTTAGTAGTTATATAGAATTTATATTAATTCCAGAAATTAATTATGGAAAAATCTATTTCTACAGTTTTCGCTTACCGGGAATGATTACAAAATTCTAGACCAGAAGGGTTTGGAGAGTCCAATTATAAAATTTTTAAAAATATTTTTTACAAAAAAGGAAAATTACCGTTTTCTGAAGACACCCCGTATAGTAGTCAGCGCGCTATATACAAACACACATCTATAGCATAAAAATCATTCCATCGAAATTAGACTGTAAAAGGAGTAAAAAAAATTATCTTCTATGTATCTATGTATACCGTAACAAATTGATTGGAATTCCCCAACAATTGCATAATTCTATGATGTCTGTATTTAACGAATCATTCGAATGCCCTTCGCTTTTAATGCACAAATACCAATGACTAGAACAGTTTACCGGTTTTTATGATTTCTATAATTTTTGTTCTAATTACAATTTGTTTTCTAGTGTTACCATGAAATATTTAAACTTAGTATGCATTTTAAGCCAATTCTTTAGCTATTCACACTTGCTTAACTGCATAATTCTAAACGTACAAGGTTCCGCATTTGTGCTAATGAAGTAATTATAATTACTTTGCGCATTCAAATGTCCACATTAAATAATATTTATGTGCTTGATCCAAATAATAAAAATTGGAAATCGATACAACGAAGGCAGCTGCGTACTCAAAAGGAATTTAAAGATATCTTATATAAAACTGTAACGATTCAACTGTTTTACTATTGCAATGGTAATGACAATAAATTGGAAATCACGTAGTGTCCTAATTTGCATTTATATATTATTAATAAAAATTAGATTTGCATGACATAAAAATGTATGGTTCTGTTGTTGTGGCGGCACTCAAATTGTTTGAGCATATTCTGGCGACTTCATTTAAATCGGACCCTCGCTTCACTCAATTGCAATTTCACTTAATTACTCACTCAATTAATGTCGATTTCCGATAGTGAATTTCGATGCCTTTTCTTCACTCAATTACCAGCTGGTTTCACTCAAAAACTAACTCAATTAATTTCGATTTCCGATAGTGAATATGGAAGGATCTTAATAGGAAAAGACGCTTAAAAGTGTCCTCTTAATAAATAATGCTTAGACTACGTAGAGAAATAGGTTCCAAGACTTTGTCATATTCTAATATGTTATAGGACTTTAAAAAGGCTACTTCGTGTCGGTTTTCTAAATTGAAACGACCTTAAGCCCCTCGAATATTCATGATCCAAGGACATAAAGAGTCCAATTTGATCATAGGAACAATACAAGCATGGGCGAGGAACAGAGAACATGAGCCCAACACAGTAACAAGATGTAGACAACCTATATTTAATGAAATCGCATGTGATAATTGTTTCCCATGAAATCCATCACCCCCACGCTGCTAACTGACCACACCAGCCACTGTATGCCAATTTACATATTAGTTTTCCCACATTATTTTACAAGCGTCAGCATTTTTAACCCAATTCTTGTTATTACACATAAAAATATGGTCCACAGATGGCATAATTCATTTAAATTAATTGCAATTCCATTATAAATCACACGTTGCACACACACACAGTGTAATTAAGTGAGTGAGGTAAGTAGTGTAACCTTGATTACGACACTCGTCGATGGACAATCGAGCGACTTAGGACTTTGAAGTGCTATTATTGTATTATTAAATCTTCAACTCGAAATTCTCAAGTGGTAATTAAGTGAATACTTTAAACGATGATTGCTAATTATAACCTTAGCGGGGTGATTGGTAACACCTGCCGCGTTTAGAAGGGGTTGCGAAAGTATGAGTGACGTACAGCAAGAGAAGGGTGCTACTAAATCAAATGCCAATATTTACGTAAAAATGATGTGAAACTTAAATGCACCGTTGTTGATTATTAATTACTTGTGATTACAGAACTGTATAAATAATCTCATTGCAACTAATTGAATGCCTCAAATTGATGCACGCCACATTTAATGCAATTGTTGCCAACAACAATACAGTTTCCATTATAATATCGTTAAAGTAATAAAGTAATAAATGATTGAAATATAGTTGAGGCTATTTAATATAAATTTAATTTTTTTTTTTTTGATTTAACGGCTAACAATGAATTGGAATAAAGTGCGGTATACTAACAAGCACACGCAAATATAGATTAAGTGGCTTGTAATCAACAATGGTATCCATAACTGAAATGTTACTGCATTTAAAGTGCTAATTATTATTGAGCGCTAAATATGTGTTTAACATGCAGAACCAATATTGAAAACACACACACACATACACACTCAGACTCGTACAAATTTACATAAGTTTGCCAATTGTTATTTAAGCGGCAACGTTAAAGTGCTTGCATTTCTGGTTGCATGCCACCAAATAGATAAATTATCTAAAAATATATTTGTTCATACATATGTATGCCATATTGGCAAGCGGTTCAATTATTCAGCACGTCGTGTTGCCTTGGTTCTGTGTCATTGCAATCCACTCTTTGTTGCCACATTAATGTTGCACCACCTACTTGCGCGCGGCAACGACGCAATCGCAACAACAAGCGTAGCGCGTAAGTGAACCCAGCAGGGAAACGCCACTCTAAACCGAAAAGTGTAAAAGGTCTACAACTTTGCTTCCGCCATTTTCCAATAGATGTCACTGATCGATTAAATCGATTTTTTTTTTTATATCGATCTTGTACATTTGTGTCAACATTAATCCAACAAAAATTTGTAGAGATCTGTTTGCATCCCAAACTTATTCTCAACTGAAAATGTCACTTTTTGAGCCGAATTCTCGACATTTGCGGGAAATTTTGCTTTTCTTTTTGAATTCCAAGAAAAGTGCGGCTGTGGCTCATCGACATTTGTAACCGTTTTTATACAAAGAAAAACTTAAATTTACAAAAATCGGCGGAAGCAAAGTTGTAGACCTAATACAACAGAATTTTCTGACTGAAATCAGTAAAGCATTAGGCTTACAACATTTTCTTGAATAAGTGATTCAGCAAGAAAACATAATTGCGTCGACGAATCAGTTTATTTTCGATAATATAACCGACATCGATTTGACATTTTTTCTGCTATTTGTTTTCGGGCGCTGATCTCTTGTCAAAAAAAAGTCTATGAAAAAGCATAAAAGAGTGGACCGAAAGGAAATGTTAGCTTTAGAGCAGCTGGTATAGTGTATTCGATTCACTGCTCTGTAATGCTTGGTGAGTTAAATACTGGCTTGTGTAGTATTTTAGTAGTCCTTTTGAACTGAAATTGGTATATTTCTGAACAAACGCTGATATTTGACATTTCTCAGAACATCAAGACATCCAAAACATCACTTGTTGATATGGAACAAGACAGTTGTTCATCTAATTAATTATCCATGGTGTTACAACTAGTTCTTAATTAGTTCAAAACTAGTCAAATCAAGTATCGCGTATTTCCAAAGCCACAACACACACTGCTTGTCCGTAGGATTTTTATCGGCAATCGGCATGTGCCCGTTGCCGTCATCGTCGTCTCGTGATTGAAGGTGTTGGTTACAATATTTTGCAATCGAAATGCGCAAAAAGTCAAATATTTTCGCCAATGTTGTCAATCTAGTTATGTATGCATTTGCACTTTGTGGTCATTTTTTTGTCTCATTGTATTTATTTAATTTATTTTTTGGTTATTGCTGCTGTGTACGAGTCAAACCAGAAGTGATTTCATGTCCAATCGTTGACAAAATTATTATGTTTGTAAAAAAAGGTAGTGCTTTTTCAATTTCTGTAGCTTTGTAGATATTTATATACATATTTATATATTTTAGTAATTTAATTTTCTTATGATTGTTTCGCTATTTTAGTAACAGCCTTTGGTGGAAAATGCGATTGTCAGTTAATTGTGCAACTTTTTCCGCAATTTTTCCGCACAATTAAGGCTTTATCTCTCGAAGCTGACCAACTCTCTCGGCTGCACACGAACCAATTACGCCCACATACTACTTACATATATAAGTACATATATATATGTCTCGTTGCCTGATTCAAAGTGACTTACATAACTGTTGTTAATCCATTTTTGGCGTTCCATTGCATTTAGTTAGATTTAGTGTAAGATTTTAATTGCTTGTGTAAGCTGTTAGCTGTAGGATTTGAAAAGGCAAGGCGAACGCCAGAAAAGCCAGCAGTAATGTCATATCTTAAATGGTTGCCATACAAAGTTTAAGTTATTTATTATATTTCTTTTTAATTATTTGTATATTATATTTATTATATAATAATATTTATTATTATCTTCATAAGGTCTCACCAAAATTTTTTTCTGAGGGAAAGCTTGGAAAGCAGCTTCTAAGCTTACAACGCCACCCTAATTATATAATTATTCGATTAATCAAAAGTGTTTGAAATGTTTTACTTTGCTGTATTTTTATTTGAACTATAGAGGCAGGTTCTGTAATTCACTTCCGATTACAGAACCTCCCTTATAATCTCCTTTTTTTGAAATCAGATCGCATTCAGGAGTTACCATCAAGAAGTGCTAGTAAGTTTACGGTCAGTGCCTTCATCACATCTTATAAATAATACTGCAAGTTCAGTGTTCCCTGGCCATTGACATTGAATCACAGAACAACTCTGAAAATATGAAGTTGATCCGATAATAACTTTTCGAATTATTCGACAAATAACAAAGATCGCTCGGGCGCTCCAAAACGCTAGTATGAAATTTTAAATGCGTTTTTCTCAAAACTTTTTTTTTTGAATTGGTGACAACTGTAACTCGAAAATCGTTCAGTAGATTTTAATGAAATTTCTACAGCTTTTAGAATACATAATAATCCTTTTCTTCTCTTCTTCAAAATTTTCAATTTTTTAAGACTAATTAACTTATGATTTTTTCCCGAAAATAAAGAAAAAAATTTCCTGAGGCCGCCATTTTGTTAAAATTGAAAAAAAAAGCTTCGATCAGGCCCAGAATTATCTATTTATAAAATTTATTTTTTTTTTATCCGAATGATACAATTTTCGTATTTTTTAGATGAATCTCCATGGACTTATGATTGTCACTGCAAGGACATTTTTTTGAAACTGGGTCAACACAGGCAGCTATAACTTTGGAAATTATAATTTTTCTTTTCAAATTTTCATGACTTTAAGTCGGAACATTGTATAATAATGCCATATTATTACTTTTGTAAAATAACATGATTTAATAGCAACAAAAAAATACTGAAAATTCTCATTTTTTTCGTGACTCTAACTACCCCTAACCCAATAGATTGTTCTTGAGAGACTTTAGGCAGATGTCAATCAAAATATTTTTCTTATTATCCTATTCGCTGTATAAGGTCTAGAACCCTTATTTTTGGATTCATTTGAAAGTTTTATTTAGGATAGTTATAGTGATACGATTTAGGTTAAATATGCACCGTTTTGTTCGATAACTATTAGCTATTTGAAAGTTATTTTCAAATGCCACTCTCATGAAAATGCTAGTCCCTTTTCTTAAATAATGGGAACTAATTTTAAGCTTATTCGTAGAGTCAAAATTCCCCTAGTATCTTTATATACTTACTCTTGGAATTTATTGCAATTCTATTGCAACTATAGGTGAGCTGGGGATTTTTACGAGAGCAACATTTTTTCTTGCTTTAAATTCGCAGCATTTTTTTTGGTGATATTAAAATATCATCAATATTATTTCAAATTCTTTGTAATAAAAAGAGTAAAAATATATTTTTTTAATTCTTTATTTATTTTTATTGATTTTTTTTCTGCTTCTTTATGCATTATATTGATATGTTTTGTATAAGATTAAGAATAAAAGAATTAAAGGAGAAGTGTAGGTGAAAGTGAAAGTGAAAGAGATTTCTCGTTAAACGAGATTAGCGTATGATAGATAGATAGAAAGGATTTAGAAGTACAGGGCGGTGAAAAGTTCTCAAAGTTGTTGTACGAAACTAGAATGAACATCATTTAATATAGTGTTGTCGGTAAAATTATCAGTATCATTGTTGTTGTTATTGTTATCGCAGTTGTTGTAGCGGATTTGTGCATTAAATCCATTCCTTCCTCAGCATGGCGTATCGGCAAACATTCACGACTAAGTTTGCCCCAAACACCACAAAATACAGTGTGTAACATAGTGATTATGATAAGTAAATAACATGAAATATATGTGTGCGTACATAATGTACATAATGTATCATTTAATAAATGTAATAATAATAAAGAACATAGATATGCTTTAAACAGAGTGCGTGTGTGCGTGTATTGCATATAAATGTCGGTATGCGTGTGGTCAGGGTGTGGATTGCGGTTGCGGATATCGGATATCGGAGCGCGGTATACATAACGGCGAAAATGTGTGCACGCTCGGTGTCAATTATACATATTATTTAGTTAGTGCGGTGGCATCCTTCATTTGGCATGATCATCGTCGAAATTGTCTTTTGTGCTTATAGTTGGCGCAACGCGCAGCTATACTCCAGCATATATGCATAATATTTAGTTGTGTGGTTATGTGTGTGAATGTCGGTTGTTTTATATTGCTTTGTGAGGATCTTATCGGTATTCGCATGTCACGTTTACCAAGTGCCTGGTGCTGGTGCCAAATTCAGAGAGGTCGCCGAGTTGACATGACCAGCCAAGGGGGCAGTGTGAATGGCGCCGCGTGTCTTAGCCACATACACACCCGAACCATGACCCAAACCATGACCCAAAGCAATTGGAGCGGCCAAAGGAGCAGCGATGGCGGCGGCGCCAGGACCCTGAGCGAGGGAAATGCCGGGAATGCCACCATACAAGCCGTGTCCGCTACCACCCCATGCGGTGACAGCAGCTGGTCCGGCCCAAGCGGAAGGACCTGCCCAGCCACCGGCTGAGATCAATGGTCCCGGATGCACAGCGGAGGTCACATACGAAACGGCCGGTGCAATCTGAGCAGTCAGCAGGGAGGAGTGCACACCAACGGCAAGAGCCAACATGACTACGGCAATAACGAACTGCAAAATAATGGAAACAATTAGTATTATTTGAAGTGGGGATTGGAAATTATGAAGTATTCAATTTATTTAATATTTTTATGCGCAATTTAGTTGGTATTTTTTAAACAATTTTTCAAAAACTTTTAATTTTGAAAATATTCTTGATTCTTTTCCATTTTCAAATATTTTTTTTGCACAATTATATTAGCGTCTTTATCCTTTGCCAAACAATTTGTTTTTGACATTTCTATTAAATACATTTTTTGAGTCCTTCACTATAACTTTTAATTTTTTGAATTTCTTTTTTACTATTTATTTTGAATTTTTTTCCACTAACGATCCATCCGTCTTCCTTAAGTCACCACAACTCAGTACCTTACCTTCATGTTTGCTGATTAAAGCGAAGAAGGAGTTGAGAAGTGAAGAAAAGGATTTATTGTAGTACTGCTACTGCGCACACTCAAGAAGTGTTGACTTGATTCTGATTTCGAATACGAAATTATGCCAACTTATATACTAAAAAATTCGTTGAACTTCATATGCAGCGCAACTATAAAATAATTGCAGCAGCAATAAGTTCAATATGAGTGTGCAAAATTCAGCAAAAAAAAACGTATTCTGTAACACAACAACAACAGCAACCAAAGCAGCAACAGCAATAGCAACGATTCAATAGCATTAGCTGCAGTGTAAGCAGCGAAGAAACGCCGGGCGCCGGCTAAACTTTAAATTGTAACGAAACTTGTCTTGTTACACACTCAAAAAATGCTAGCAGAAAAAACAAATGTGGTTGAGCAACAACAACAACAACGGTAGTGTACTTAATAGTAATAACAATAACAAACAATAACATTGGCGGCATAAGCGGCGGCCGCATTAATGCACACAGAATTAGAGTAATACTTGGTGTTGGTGTTGTTGCGCGCCACAACCACCCTGCTAACCACCCTGCCAACCACCTGTCCGCCGCACACAACCGAAAAACGAAACATAACCTTTCACAGGCGGCCACCAGCGCCGCCACCAACTGGGCGAGTTGCATGGCAAATATTGCCGAACCTCGAAAAACCACTCAACTCTCAGTTCAACTCAATTGTACGCCACCGCCACTGCACTGCACTGCACTCCACTGAACTAGTACAATTTACTCCACAATCAATATGGAAATATCTCAATAGCCAAATGTTGGCTCAACAATGCATTTGGACGCCTTCTGCATGCTCCGTGCTAATAGTCCATATAAATTAATGTGTATAAGTGCTCGCTTATGGCGGGACTTCGATGCATATCTGGTGCGGCAAGGCCCAAAAGAACGCGCCACAAAATATGTGTGTGTGTGAGCGTCAAGCGGCAGCAAAGCGCCGTTGTTTGAGTGCGTCGCACATACTCGCACAATTGGCTTGCATTCGAATGCGCGCTGATGGACAACAGCTGGTGGCTATGCAAGCCACCAAGCACCAAAACAAATACCATCCGCTCCCTCGCAAAAATTGCTCTGCTTCTCAGTATCGCTGCTTAGCGCTGCGCCACCCAACAATATTATTGCGCAAATAAATGTAAATGTAAACAATGAGCGGCACTTATTTAAAAAAAAAAAAAACTAAAATAAATGTGGAGAATATGGCACACACAACTAAATAAATGGTGCATTTGCACCAGCGAGTACTCATATTAAATCGTTTAAGCAATAATTAACTCAGTGCACCTAATGCACAAATGGTTCAATTTATTTTTTGTTCTTTTCATATGTTAGTGAAAGGTTTAAATCTCAATTAGCTTTGGCATTAAAAGAATTGACTAGTATTGGACAAGTATTTAACATGAAAGAAGCTCGTGAACTGTGGTCCACAACAAACAATTTGGTATGAATATTCGGTAACATTGTAACTTTAGTCTTTCCACTGTTAATTTCTTATGAAAATATTCTAAAATTCTTCAATCTTGACATTTAAATGTTCCTTATATGTGATATTCTAAGATTAACCAGGCCAATAATGTATCTTGGAGTCCTATGAAGATCTCTAGTATGTTTTTTTTAAGAAGTACTTATTACCATTTATATGAACTATAAAAACAGGCATGCTTAGCAACTTTTAACGTTATGGTTCATAACATTTTCAAAAATTTAAACGTTTCTTTCGAGCACAATAAGACATAAAATCAGTTATTGCGATCTCTCAAATCGGTAAATCTTTCGTTAAAAGTGATCTCAGTTTTGGATACTTTTTTCCAGCGAACATTCTGTTGAAGCCTTATCGCAGCTAAAAGTGGCTGGCCCAAAAGTATTCGCGTATCCAAATAATCAGGAAGAATACTATGTCCAATATATTTAGAACCTTAGATATCTCGACAATCTCAATTTATAACAGAATATTTATACCTTGAATCAGAGACGATATTATAAAATGGAGATTCCGTTAGTTTATCCGCTTTCGAAAACTTCTCGTTTTTCTTATTCACCTAATTTATCATTTTGTCATGAAAACTATCCCCTATGACAAAACATCCGAAGTGGTGATCGTTTTGTAACCATATTGCAACGATGCCCCAGCCGTCATATTCTCCAGACATGACATAGTGTGACATTTTCGTATTTCCAAAAATAAAGAGTACCTGAAAGGGACGGTTTACAAGCATACGAGAGAAATCACTGAAAGACCTAAAGGCTATCCCAAAAATCGAGTTTGAGAAGTGTTTCGACGATTGAAAGAAGCGTTGGTATAATATCGGTACAATCGGTTTTGAAAGCGGCAGCATTAATGTAGACGAAGGAATAAATTAAAAAAAAATTTAAATTCCCGTTAATTTGTTAGCACACCTCGCATTTCTCAGGACGTGGCTGCTGTGATCATCTATTTTAAGTTTTGCTAAAAATATGGATTGACCCCAGTTGAGGGTCTATAAGACCCAAAATTTTGCACCAACCCTCGCAGCAATAATATTACAATTTCAACGAATATATTGACTTTATCAAAATCTTGCAAAATTTTTATTAAGACAAACCTATTCAACAACTTTATATTGTCCACGGTACATACATATATATAATTATATTAAAACAACATATGTGATATATACTTATTGTTACTATATGGTATTTATAGAAATGACTGTAGAGATATTGTATAAAACTAGACCAAAGATTGCTGAAGTTATCAAAGTCAATGCTAGTCAATTATCTGCCCAAATACACATGAATATCTATTGAAAATTCATTTAACTCGTTGTTGAACACATAAGTAAATTATTTGAAATTAATCTAAGTAAGTAACATAAAATATATGAATTTATATATGTGTACCATGTACATATTATATTATTTATTAAACATAAAAAACATAGATATGACTTAAACATATGTTGCATATAAATGTCGGTATGTGCTTTAGGATGTGGGTTGCGGGATATCGGAAACGGGCTACAGAAACGGCGGAAATTTGTAACTCGCTCTAAAGTATTCGTAAACAGTTAGTGCGGTGGCATCCTTCCTTAGTCATCAGAGTCGTCAAATTTGTATTAAGTATGGCTGCTGACAGCATGCAACCATGCATGATTTTTTTTTTGCGTGTGTTTAGATGTGAACTAATATGCGGTGATCTCGATGGTAAACATTATAAAACAATATCGAAGTATTTGTTTACCAAGTGCCTGGTGCGGGTGCCAAGTTCAAAGAAGTCGCCGAGTTGATGTGACCAGCCAAGGGAGCAGTGTGAATGGCACCGCGTGTCTTTGCCACATACACACCCGCGCCATGACCCACGGCAAGAGGAGCAGCAGCAGCAATCGGGGCAGCAAGCGGAGCAGCGATGGCGGCGGCGCCAGGACCTTGAGCAAGTGAGATGCCGGGAATGCCACCGTGTAAACCGCGGCCGCCGAGACCGAGGCCGAGTCCCAATGCACCGGCGCCACCCCATGCGGTAGGTCCAGCAGCCCAAGCACCAGGTGCCAACAGGGGGCCACCGCCCAATGAAGAGGTCACATACGACACAGCTGGTGCGATCTGAGCGGTCAACACGGAGGAGTGTACACCGGCGGCAAGAGCCAACATGACTACGGCAACAACGAACTGGAAAAGAGTCGCAGAGATAAAGTGATTGAGAATTATTCCAAAAATAAATTAAATGCTGTTGTTTTTTTTTTGTTGTAAAACCAAAATATTTCTAAAAACACAAATTAAAATATATTTATTTTTTTATTTTCAATATTTCTTTGTAATATTATTATTTTTAATTTATATGCACTGTTTAAGTTTTTAATTTAATTTTTACGTTATATTTTTTCACTATTTTGACAGTTCTTAAATACACCATGCACTGGTATCCTTTTCAATCTATGAATTACCTTCATGTTTGCTGATTAAAGTGGAGAAGGATTTGAGAAGTAAAGAAAAAGATTTGCTGTAAGCTGCTAGACACACTCAAGAAGTGTTGACTTGATTCTGATTTCGAATATGAAATTATGCCAACTTATATACTAAAAAATTCGTTGAACTTCATATGCAGCGCCACCATAAAATAATTACAGCAACAATAAGTGCACCGCATATAAACCAGAAGCAACAAAAACTGTAACTGTAACATTAACAGTAACCATTTAGCAGCAAAGCAGCGACAGGAGCACAAATGCCGGGCGTCGGCTAAACTTCAAATTGCAACGAAACTTGTCTCGTTACATATCGTACTCGGAAAATGCAACAACAATTCATAATACCAATGTGTGAGTGACGGCGCATAAATGCAATGGAACTAGTGTAATACGGCCGGCTTGTGTCTATGCAAAAGTTCTTCGCACCACACCGTTTTGTTGAACAGATTCGTACGCACTTTCGGTAATATTTTCACTTTGGTCTTGCCACTTTTTAATTCTTATGAAAATATGTATTCTAATATTCTTAAATTTTGATATTGAAATTAACCCTTTTGAACTCCCTATATGTATGTGGTATTCTAAGTTTGATCCAATATATTTTCTTGGAACCTTTTCAAGATCTCTCGAGAGTTTTTAAACGTATCTTTAATAATTTTTTACCAATAAAACGGCCATTTATATGATAATATATAAATAACAGAGAGACAAAACCGTTCAAAACGTTTTCAAGAATTTAAAAGATTTTTTTTATCTCGTTAAACCAATTATAGCGATTTCCCAATTTTTCGATACAATTTTCATATTATGATTGCTTCGAAAGTGATCTCAGTTTAGGAAATTTTTTTTTTCAGCGAACTATTTCTCATGTTTTCGCACAGATAAAAGTGACTGGAGTTCATAACTGGACAATTCAGTGAAAAAGTATTCATTAAATTTAGCCAGTTTCGGTGTTGTGGATCGAACGATTGTGAGGTCGAGTAGTAACCACTTAACACAAAATCATTAACGTATCCAAATATTCATGAACAATATATCCAACACGTTCCTTCAATATCTTTAGGGTGTTAGATATCTCGACAATCTCAATTTATAATAAAAAAAGATTTATATCTTAATTCAGAGACAATAAAATATAATAGAAATTCCGTTGAAAACTTCTCGTTGTTCTTATCGAACCTAAGCCCGATTCCTAATATATCATTATTTCATGAAAACAGTCGATAACTGTTTCCTGTACTATTACCAAACAACCGAGGCGTGGTGATCGTATTGTAACGATAGGCTCCATATTCGCTAGACATGACTCCCTGGGACTTTCTCCTATTTCCAAAAACAAAGAGGTCGTTAAATGGCCGTTTTACAAGCATACGATGAATCGCTGAAAGAGCCAAAAGCTATTCCAAAAATTGAGTTTGAGAAGTATTTCGACGATTGAAAGAAGCGTTGGTATAATATTGGTAATATTTTGAAGGTGACAGCAAATAATGTAGACGAATGAATAAATATAAAAAAAATTAAAATCCCCGTAATTTTGTGAGCACATCTCGCATAGCGCCTGGAGAATTTCTCATATTTCTCGGAAGGCGGCTGTAGACTCCTAAGTTTTTAATTCAGGTGACGAATTTGATATTTTGTGATCTATTTTAAGTTTTGCTAAAACTATATGGATTGACCGCAGCTGCGGGTCCATAAAACACAACATATTCCACCAACGCTCGTATTCATAATATTATATGACAATATCTACGAATATGTTGACTTTATCAAAATCTTGCAAAATCTTTATTAAGAAAAATATATTCAACATTTTGTCACACGGTACATAAATATAATGATATTACAATGATATATGCGATATACTTATTGTTATTATATGGTATATATATAAATGACTGTGGAGATAGAACGGCATGTTGAAAGAAGAACGAAATATAAAGAGAAACACGGTTAGACCCGTTTCTTATGGCATTTTCCTAATATTTAAAAGAAGAGGAGTAAGGTAAGATATTATGAGAGCAGAAAGAAGTAAGGAAAGTTGAAAAATCTAACCTAAAAAAACTTTGTCAAAAGTTCTCAAAATTATTGTACACAACTAGATTAAGTTATCAAAGGCAATACTGACAATTATATGCCTAAATTCAACAAATGAATATCTATTGAAAATTCATTTAACTCGTTGTTGAACACATAAGTAAATAATTTGAGATTAATCTAAGTAAGTAACATAGAGTATATGAATTTATATATGTGTACCATGTACATATAATATTATTTATTAAACATAAAAAACATAGATATGACTAAACATATGTTGCATATAAATGTCGGTATGTGCTTTAGGATGTGGGTTGCGGGATATCGGAAACGGGCTACAGAAACGGCGGAAATCTGTAACTCGCTCTAAAGTATTCGTAAACAGTTAGTGTGGTGGCATCCTTCCTTAGTCATCAGAGTCGTCAAATTTGTATTAAGTATGGCTGCTGACAGCATGCAACCATGCATGGTTTTTTTTTTGCGTGTGTTTAGATGTGAACGAATATGCGGTGATCTCGATGGTAAACATTATAAAACAATATCGAAGTATGTGTTTACCAAGTGCCTGGTGCGGGTGCCAAGTTCAAAGAAGTCGCCGAGTTGATGTGACCAGCCAAGGGAGCAGTGTGAATAGCACCGCGTGTCTTTGCCACATACACACCCGCGCCATGACCCACGGCAAGAGGAGCAGCAGCAGCAATCGGGGCAGCAAGCGGAGCAGCGATGGCGGCGGCGCCAGGACCTTGAGCAAGTGAGATGCCGGGGATGCCACCGTGTAAACCGCGGCCGCCGAGACCGAGGCCGAGACCCAATGCAGCGGCGCCACCCCAAGCGGTAGGTCCAGCAGCCCAAGCACCAGGTGCCAACAAGGGGCCGCCGCCCAATGAAGAGGTCACATACGACACAGCTGGTGCGATCTGAGCGGTCAACACGGAGGAGTGTACACCGGCGGCAAGAGCCAACATGACTACGGCAACAACGAACTGGAAAAGAGTCGCAGAGATAAAGTGATTGAGAATTATTCCAAAAATAAATTAAATGCTGTTGTTTTTTTGTTGAATATCAAGATTATTAATTGTTATTATTAATATGTTTTTATAATTAATTATTTTTGTCTTTTTTCTTTTGAAAAATTAAATAGTAAAATAGTATTTTTTTTATTTTTTTTAATTCTTAATTTGGTTTTTTTTTCACTTTTACGTTATATTTTTTCACTATTTTGACAGTTCTTAAATACACCATGCACTGGTATCCTTTGCAATCTATGAATTACCTTCATGTTTGCTGATTAAAGTGGAGAAGGATTTGAGAAGTAAAGAAAAAGATTTGCTGTAAGCTGCTAGACACACTCAAGAAGTGTTGACTTGATTCTGATTTCGAATATGAAATTAAACCAACTTATATACTAAAAAATTCGTTGAACTTCATATGCAGCGCCACCATAAAATAATTACAGCAACAATAAGTGCACCGCATATAAATCAGAAGCAACAAAAACTATAACTGTAACATTAACAGTAACAGTAACCATTTAGCAGCAAAGCAGCGACAGGAGCACAAATGCCGGGCGTCGGCTAAACTTCAAATTGCAGCGAAACTTGTCTTCTTACATATCGTACTCGAAAAAAACGCAACAACAAACCATAATAACAAATGTGTGAGTGACGGCGCATAAATGCAATGGAACTAGTGTAATATTTGGTGTTGGTGTTTCAGCACGCCCCACAGCCGCCACCCTGTCAACGCGGCCGGCTTGGGTCTATGCAAAACCCAAAATAACCTTTCACTGCCGGTTGCCTCTGCAGTCGCCACCACTACGAAATTCCGATCTCAGCCCACTCAAATCAACTCAATTCAGCTTAGTGTTGCTCCAATGCAACTGCGCCGCTATCTGTGTACCAACACACATGCGCCTATGTGCCGGCTACAATCGGCTTGCAAATATCTCAATAGCCAAATGTAAACACAAGAATATATTTATGTAGCCGCTCATTGTGTTGTCTGTTCAGCGGCAGGGTCTAAAGAACCGCCAGTAATGTACTAGAAATTGACTGCCTGTCAGAGTGTCGCTTTGAATGCTCTCATGGAAGACAGCGCAAGTGTGCCCGCCCCCTATTCGTTGATGAGCAGTCTAATTGTATAATTAATATGCCGGTATGAATAACTTATAAGCAAAATTTAAATAAAAATCTATGTTTTCAAAGAAAAATATAAGAAACCTAATAATTGCACTGGATTGACATGTAAATATCGTAAGAACACATACGAACAATGCGTTCATACATACTGGTTGGTTGTTGCAACAAAATCTAAATTCACTCATTGCACTCACACACTGTTATTACTTGCATAGATTTATCTGTGTGTGTTTGTATATCTTTTAATATAATAGTCTGTGTTGCTTTTATGGTTTTTGTTTTATGATTTTGTCATGGCGCTTAAATCTCAATTAGCTTTGGCAGTTACAAAATAATGGTCGCGTGCTTATACTGAAAATGTTTCTTTTAGATGATGAAATTATTTAGCATTTGGCGTAAAGCTACTAAGTAAAACTAATATATCGTTTTAAAATAAAATTTAAAAATACATATGTATTTAGAATACAATTTATAAATATAGGTTGTTACGATGTTGGAGTGGTTGTCCCTCGACGCGCCTAGGCTTTTAAAAGGCCCATTGTGAACCACCGGGACTGGAATTCTCTAACATTATTATGTCCTCTCTGAACCACTCTGTGGTCTTAATAAAATTATATAACTCGAAACTTCCACGATATCGTCGAGGAAACCGATAATGTCGATTCTGTTCCTATACAAAAACTTGCATTTCGTATTCCCAGTCTGCTAGCGTGTCTTCCAATCAGACAGTGACCTGTTAACACTCCTACTAGGGTTCTTATAACCTTATGTTGCTTTTAACTCCAATAGTCAGCATGTGTTGCTCTAATCCCATGCAGTCCATGTCTGTCTGCTAGTTGAGCAAGTCAATCATCGTACGCAGTATAAAAAGGTTTATATTATTCATATGTTTTAAATAAAACAGTTTTACGTTAAGGGTTTATATACATTTAGGAGGTCTAAAAAAGGCATTTTTCAAGATTTTTTTCTTAACAAATTGTTTGGTTTATTGATTTGAAACTTGGCAGGTATATTATGACAACCATAAACTATATTCACATATTTTTTATTGCCAAAAATAATTATCGGGAACGTTGATATTGCCAATTTTGCAGAGGTCCGCAAAAAGGCCTCTTGCGGTGAGCACGATATCTCTGGACTGGATCATCTAAAATGCAAAAACCAAGTAAATTTCATTAATATAATAAATAATCTAGTGATTGATCGAAGGAATTAGCAAAAAAAAAAAATGTTTGACAAAATGACGGCTACTCAAAGCAAAAGGTTCGATTTTCAACCAAAATTCGGGTCTTTAATTGTTTATAAAAATAAGAAATTTTCATCGGATGGGCAAATCCTTCGATTAATTACTAAAAAATATAGTTAAGAAGCATGTGTAAAAATTTCAGAGCGATCGGTTCAGCCGTTTCTGAGAAATCTTGCTCACCGACTTTGAAAACACCGTTTCGAGAAAAACGAGTTTAAAGTTTTGAAAGCACTTTACATGTAGTCGGCGCGCCTTCACTAATGTGTCTATAACTTCGAAAATATTCGTCGGATCGACTTGAAATTTTATATCCGATATATATTTATTAAGAAAACGCAAAAAAATCGATTTTTTGAAAATCCTAACTGTATATAACCCCTTAAACAAAGAACCATAAAGAAGAAATACTTAAGAATACCTCAAATAGTGCATCCAATTTTATATCATATTTAGTAGATCTACCGAAGCTATTTCATAATTCGACGATCTAATAAATGTTTCACATAAAACTTTAAATTTATCTTTCTTGTAGTTCCATAACGATGAACGTTCAAAACAACATAAGAATACTTTCGAGTACGGACAATACTTTCTATAAGATTTAACTGTGATCTTAAATCAAAGTGGTCTTATATACCACATGATAGGTATATAATAGTCGGGATGACTGATATGTAAGACGCACTTGTTACGTTTTACGTTCTATATTATAAAAAACTCTACAAGTGAAGATTTGTGAAGACCGAATATCTGTACGCCAAAGTCGTATCTTCCAAATCTGACACCGAATTCCTAGTCAGCGACCCTGAAAACCCCCGGTAACGAGTTTCAAGCGAATCAGATGATGTTTCAAAAAGCTATCCGCCATATTGGTTTTCTGGGGTGATGTCAAAACCCTTATCTGATGGTATCTTGAGGTGTTAAATGGATCTCGGATTCGGATTCAGCGAACCCAAACCACTAGGCACACATAGTAAGACCCCAAGTCATGACAAAAATGTTTTTGGACTATAATCCATCTAAGCATAAAATATTCGCATACACATATGAAAAGGTTCTGTTACATGTACCTAACAAGCTTCAAAATGCCCTTAAAAATGTTAAGAAATTTGTTAATAAATTATTTCTTTTTCTGTTTAGAATACTGTAACTTTATACCTATTTAATTCATATTATCTAAATGCATACAATAAATATGCGGAAAATAATTGTTGAGCAAGGTCGGTAGTACTTCTACAAGGTATTCTCATGTACTATTCAAATGCTTGTTATCTTTGGCTTTTACAAGTGTAACTTGATAGTTTAACAACTGAACATTTATCACCTCAACTTTCAAGTGCAACAAACAAACATAACTACATGCCACTTGTGTAAATCGTGAAATTACACTTAAGAGAGGTTAACTGCACTTACATATTACTCAGATTGTGCTGTGGCTTAATCATCCATTTCTATGGCTATTTTTTTCAGCTTATGCAGTGAAGGGGTTATTCAAAATTCCACACACAGTTCTGCGAGCACGCCCACATACTATACTCCGGACGAGTGAATGCCGGTCAAAAGTGCACAAAGAATATTAAAAAGGTTGGACACACATAAGTGCATAATAATCATTGGTCCACAAATCAAATTTTGAAACAAATAAAAGATTACGAAATGCGCTAATTATCGCAGTTAATTGCTTAGATCAAGAGATAATCATAAGCAATTAGACCGTTTGTGGTGAGCTTGTCAACTTGAGCTAACTTAAGTGCAATGAAGTACCTAGAAGTGGTCAGCGGTGCTGGGTGCTGTCGGTGGCCACTTAGCACATTCACTTAGAAATATCTATATTTATACGAGTATTTTTGTGCCACCAAGTTCGAGTTTATTAAAATGTCACATATTTAGTTCTAACTATATTTCACAAGACAAAGTATGTTGTTAGTAAAAATCCAGCTTAGAAACAAAAGCGCAACTTTGATTTGATTATTTTGCCTCAATACTCAATTTCATTTGAATTTTGTTGCTACAAGTTAATTTTGCAAACAATTTGATTGTTCATATTCTTTTCGTGTTGTTTTCGTGCAGCAAACCTCCACAAAGTATCCTAACCAGCTCTTAGCTTTCGGTTTGAAGGCGTTTAAAAATTGTTTGCCCATATTATTTCTTATCACAGATGACTTTTTGTTGTTGTGAGTAATTTGCTGCTCATTTATTATAATTTTTTTGCTATCTTACTTTGTTTTTGCTTTTGTTGTAGTATTTAAATTATTGATTGGTTTGAAAGACTGCAAAAAAGTAAATTGAGTACACATTCTTGTCAAATAACTTGTTTTGTTTTGATATGATTATGTGAAAACCGTTATTTAAATGCGGACCACATTGCATACGGTAATTTTATTCGTTGTTAAATGTGGTTACATAAATATTTTTCATTGCTTTAAACACTTTTAATTTTAAAGTTACTTCTGCTTCTTCTTCGACAGTTTATGGGATTACAAACACAATAAGTAAAACTATAGGAAGACTTGCAGACCCGGCCACACGTTGTTGTGGCTAAGGTATACATTAAATTAAGTTGGTCCAATATTGGCTTCGGCGACGATATTGATTACTCGAGGTTGATTTATGTTACGCAGCAGGATGACAACTCACACTACTTTTAATTGCAAAGTACAGGCAATTTTAAATAGTTTGGGATAATTGACTACGTCATCCTGGTTTGTAGCTGTGTCAACTCTCCTGGACCGAAATTCTAAATTGTCGCATTAAGATCATCGATATCGTGGTTTTTTTACCACCAATATAGGTCATTCAATCAGTCATTTATGCTTATCATATTGAGGTTTCATGTCAGGAAAACTTCTCTTTCAAGTCAATGAAGTGACAGAAATCTTTTGGAAATGCTATTAATCCATCGAGGTGTCAACTGCCAACTGCTTCTACAATCGCAATTTGATATTGTTGCAAAAACACTCATATGTTAGTTGTTAATTGGCTATACTTTATATGTCGCCACAAATTAAATGATTTTAGGCATGCGATTAGCCCGTCTGTAACAGTTGATCCAGGAGCAATTGAAAGAGTCTGGCGTAAATCATCTGCTAACAGAATCCTGGCTCCACCAAAAACGTTCATCGACAATCAAGATCTTTTAAAGTCCTGTGCAGTACATCCAGCGACTTCTTGAATATTTGGAAAATCTTCGTTATAGCGCTATTTTTGGCGATTTTGTGCCGTTTGTTTGCCTACTAACAGGTGCCAAGTTACCCCTATACCCGTTAACCTTGGTGGTGAAAATGAGTGAAATTGGTTCTGGAATTACATCAGCCCTCATATGATGATTTTCTATTGGACTTTATGCCGAATATATAGGTCAAATTGTGTGTTATCTTAATAAAATTACATCAATAAATTGCGAGAGTATGAAATGTTCGGTTGGTCCCGAACTTAGCCTTTCCTTATTTGTTACAAATTGTTTTGGGCTATCGACACAACCTTATACAATTGAACAATAACAACAATATTTTAACAAAGCAACAATGATAACCTTCAAAATATTATTTTTTTGTTTTCTCTTTTTATATTTTTCTTGTCAACTCGAATAAAATTCTTTTATTGATATCTTCCTCGCAATTTTTCCATATATACTCACTTTCTAATCTTTTTCTGGCCTTCCACGAATATTTCAAAACTAAAATTAGCCAGATCGGTTTGAACTTCAACAACCAATAACTTCCCGATTTTAGAAAATTTTTAATTTTCTTCGCGGAAAGTTAAAAAAATTTAGGGATGGACCACCCTTAACATTTAGGAGGATGAAAAATAGATGTTGTCCGATTCTCCACCCTAGCCGAGCTAAGATTCACGAAAATCGGTCGAGCGGTTTCAGAGGAGTTCAATAACGTACACCGTGACACGAGAATTTTATATATTAGATATAGCAGATATATATATTCTCTGTAATGGGTTGTGACTCAGTCAGTGTAAGATTCCAACGAATTTCCTATCCGCAGGTCGACAAACCATCGAGTATTCCTAGAAAGATCAATTTTTTTAATTTTTAGCAGGATTTACTCTTAAAAATACTCTCTTTTTGGTCACCATGGAGTACTATAGAGTACTAATTGCTTTCAACAATTTAAAAACTTTACTGTACTTATCCTTGATTTAGCTGGTTGTGCCACGATGGTACTTAGCCAATGCCACTATCAGTGTATTGTGTTCTTAAATTGATTTTAAACGTATCAGCAATCTCCATTGCTCAGTTCGAAACTCCTATTTATAACCGATAAATTATTTTATGGGATCTCATTAAAATCCATCACTATGTAAACGATTCTTCAATTATTCAGGCTTCCAAAACCTTTTGGTTTTCTTGAGATCATATATCGTCCGCAAGATCTTCTCTTATAATTTAAAATAGCACCAGTGTATAACTCGAAATATTCATAGTTTGCATAGCTTCTGGTTTTATATAAACACATTTAGTCTCTTGAGACAACTTAATAGAAAATGGGCTCAGGTTGACTACGAAAATGTTTTAGTAAGTTTAGTTTTTCTCCGTACGCTTAGCACCAAAAAGATTTGTAATATTTTTTTAATATTAAAAAGAAAAATGATAACTATGTATATACTCCGCATATTATACCCAATTAACATTTTTATTGATTCTCAAATTGAGATGCGTTTGAGAATCAACCTTAATTTCATATCTCAAAAGTTTGTTCTCAAATGCATTTTAATTTGAAAACATAGCCATTCTCAAACTAAAAGGTAAATTTTTAATATAAAATTTTCCTTTGTTCTCGATTTGAGAATGTCAAAATCTCAAACATTTTCTCAAATATGAAACGAGAAAAAGGTTTTTCTCAAATTGTAAAATGATGGAAACAAATTTGAGAAATAGTCTTTGAGAAACGTTTGAGAAAATTTTGTCATTCAAATTGAAAACTAATATTTTCTCCAACGTTTGAGAATTCCAATTCCAATGTCTGTTGGGTATTTATATTTGTTTATCTATGTAGATGCACCATACTCTTTCGATATGTAATGAATAAAGCATTTAAGGTGTGCTCGCAACAAATAGTGGTCAGTTGTCAATTCCAAAACAAAAAAATCTAAATTTAAAGTACCAAATAATAGAGTTAACGGCACACTGCTCCACATATAAAACTATGAATTTCTGGCAATAATATATCGAATAATAAAGTCAGTTACAATGGATAGTGTCACTAAAACCATAGTCATTCCATTGGCAATAATAATATATTAGAAACGAAGTGGCTTGCATTTTCAGTGTAAATACATAACGACATATGTACAGTTATATATGAGTAAATATATACGAAAAGTAAAAATAAGCTCCGCTTCAGGACTACGCCCACATGCTCAAAGAGTATCGCACAGAAAAGTAATTGTTGTAAGATTTGTTGCGTACGCCGCCAGTGCACAGTGCCTCAAGTGTGCCCCCAATTGCCCGAAGTCAGTTTTGCAGTTAATTCAATTAAAAAAAGCGATCATGTTTAATGATTTACAATAAACGTAGGCGGAGTTCTTGCAGGAAATGTGAACTATTAAAGAACTTGTTTACCGTTCAATAAAAGGCTTTTAGTAGTCTTAAGAAGGTTATTATTATGTATAAGATAAATTGAGTTGGTTAAAAATAGAATGGAAAAACCTGTGCGTGACAGATTTAGAAGCGGATATATATAGCTTTAAGTATATACGGGTATATTATGAGTATATTACGATGGCTATTATTCAGCAAAAAGAAAGACCCACAAATTTTGAGCAGATTCTGAATGAGCAAAGCATTATATGATAAGCTTTTCTGAATTCCTTAGATCACCTAAAAATGTATCATAATAACGAAAGAGAATGTTCCGTTTAGAGGTTAAAGGTCAGATACAGCAGGGAGTAGAATTGTATAACTATAAATCAATATCAGTTTAGATACAATCCTTACCCTAATTGTTTCTTATTAAATGATACGATGATAAATGAGTCTGGTTGAATGCTAAGATATCGATCTAGCTACTTCCTATTGGTACATTCTAAATGTGGAATAGTGAAATGTTGTCATAACCAAATAAGATAATATTTATAACACAATATTTATACATAAATTTCCATACACAATACAATAAATAAGTGCAGGAACTGCATACTCATATTACACCAACAAGCCAAACAAAAAAAGTTCCTTCAGGTGTTGCTTGTAATTGCATTCACAGCGATCTTTTGCACTGATATTCCCGATAATGCGAACAATCGCTAAGTGTTTTACATGTTAAAATCATAAAGATAAACAGCCATTTGCATACGTTCAGTTTGTATATACAAATACAAGTGTTGTTGCAATCCATCATGTCTGACACTATGATTACCGTAACGCTTTTTACGCTAATTACGTTGACATATTTTCCGCAAAATGGATCATGTATAAGGTATATCAATGATTATTGGAATGGTCATAAATAATAAATTATAAAATTTTTAGATTTCGTTTGCGATTAGCGTGCACCAAATTGTCTGGAAGGCCATGAATATGATATCCATAAATATGTATAAAAATTAGTATTATGAGTAGCGAATCGAACACACAACTAGTATAATTAAAATAAACTGGTATAATAGAATAGAAGACGTCTTGTATTGTATTCTCAGCGATAAAGCGTTATTTAAACTGGTGTACTCAATCGGTTTAAGCCGATGTCAAGTTGCCAAAATATAAATCACTTAAAAATAGATATCCTACCCTAGTAAAATTATCAAATTATGTGACAATTTTATATTCGTAATCAAATGGTTTTGTGTTGCTCGTAATGCTCCACCAAGTTTTGAATTGAACTCCATTTACCGCTATAATTTTGTTGGAGTTTACACTTACGACGAACATGTCAATTGCATTTACATAAAGATATTCAAATATCACCATGTATGAGTCCACACAAATTTTTTGTATGATATTTACTTCGGTATACGAGTATGTATGTACGAAAGCCGACTTGCAATTTGAAGTCCACCGTGACTTTGGCGTCAAATTGTACGACGCCCCATCAACCGTTTTGCTAAATGCATGCCGCAACGGTGTTTAGAATTACCGTTGAGTGCTGAGCTTTTCTGAGCGTTGCTGTGCCGTGCAGTTAGTTCTATTTCAGACTTTATTTTTACACCATAATTTTGTGTGTGTGTGTTCGTGCCGCCTTTTCAGGCGATATGCAAAAGTATTTTTGATTAATAGCCAGAATTGCAATGAGGTCAGACATTTAAGGGCAATTGAGCAATAGCCACCATACGAGTACATAGCGATATATTTATATGCAGGAGTAGACAGATATGTGCACAAAAGTTAGGAGCATATAACGTTTCAAATATTTGTATTAACCCTTGCTTGGTCAATGGAGCATTGAAGCTGTTGCTTTACCGAAATTTTGTAGATTTTACGAATTTAATATTAAACATGCACTAACTAAGTTAAAAAAAATATTAAATAGTAGGTCTAGAGTAACCACACTAATAATTAAAAACTTCTTTATTTTCACACATTTCAAAAAATTTGAACTTCTTTTCACCTCAGAGGGTTAAATTCAATACATGCATAATTTAAATACTACATATACGAGTACTAGAGCATAAGGCTCCAATTATGCCCATATACAAACATATAGTGCATATATAGTAAAGCAATATGGATTACGTTATAAACCCATTAAAAATGCAGTTCGTGTTTTTGTGCCGAAAACATACGACAGTATAATTTTATGATGGAATTCAAGCTGTCGGAGATTTAAAAGTGCAATAACGAAATATTTTCATTGGATTAACACTTAAAACAGTGCCATTCACTTGAAATAAAGACAAGCTACTAAAATTAGTCTCTAGTGTTAATATTTCAGGGTCGCGTTCAAGGTGTTACTAGCACCTCTGCTGGTGTTATGATTGTACTACGAGGCGAACTTGAAAATAAGAGTATATTTTTCTATACATACATATGTACTAATAATAACAAGTAAGGAAGGGCTAAGTTCGGGTGTAACCGTACATTTCATACTCTCGCAATTTATTTATTTAATATTATATAATACACAATTTGACCCACATAATCGTCATACATAAAGTAAACGATTCAGATCGTCTTCAAAGTTCTGGTATATAGGAGGTAGGCGTGGTTGTAAACCGATTTGGCCTATTTTCACAACATATCATTGGGATGTAAGGATTACAAACCAAGTTTCATTGAAATCGGTCGAGTAGTTCCTGAGATATGGTTTTTAACCCATAAGTGGGCGATGCCACGCCCATTTTCCATTTGGTAAAAAAAATTTGAGTGCAGCTTCTATCTGCCATTGCTTTTGTGAAATTTAGTGTTTCTGACGTTTTTCCTTAGCGAGTTAACCCACTTTTAGTAATTTTCAACCTAACCTTTGTATGAGAGGTGGGCGTGGTTATTATCCGATTACTTTCATTTTTGGACTGCATTAAGAAGTGCCTAAAAGAAACGACTGCAGAAAGTTTGGTTTATATGGCTTTATTGATTTGCGAGATAAATACAAAAAAACTATTTGAGGGCGGGGCCACGCCCACTTCTCCAAAAAAGTTACATCCAAATGTGCCCCTCCCTAATGCGATCCTGTGTTCCAAATTTTATTTTAATAACTTTATTTATGGCTTTTGTTATGACACTGTATAGGTTTTCAGTTTCCACCATTTTGTGGGCGTGCCAGTGGACCGATTTTGCCCATTTTCAAAAGCAACCTAATCAGGGTGCCAAGAAATATGTGTTCCAAGTTTCATTAAGATATCTTAATTTTTACTCAAGTTATCGCTTGCACGGACAGGCAAACAGACGGACAGACGGACCGACAGACATCCGGATTTCAAATCCACTGGTCATCCTAATCATTTATATATATATAACCCCAAATCTAGCTCTTTTATTTCTTGGTGACACAAACAACCGTTATGTGAACAAAACTATGATACTCTGTGCAACATGTTGCGAGAGTATAAAAAGACAATGTATGGAGGTCAGGATCTGAGACACATTTTCTAACTGATAATGAAATAATATGGAGCAGAGTTCGACAAAAACTTTGAAATATACATAAAACTTAACAATTGAATGTATCAGTCAATATTCTCGGCTGAAGATGTAAATAATTTCTAATGGACCTATGACAATAAAAAAACGGAAATTTATGAATAGTTTTATATTATGCGGTGTTGGAGAGTTCCTTTGCGAATTTTTATTTTTTTTTATGTTGATATAGTAAATGCTCAAGAAGTACGATGAAATTTTCGCACTATTCACTACTTACTGATACCCACATAATCAGCCATCGTTTGTTAAAAGCTTGACCTTTGACTATTTTTCAAAACTAAAGAGAACCTTAAAGGGCCGTTGTTTAAAAGCATACGAGAAATCGCTGAAGAATCCAAAGGATATCCAAAAAATCTGAGTTTGAGAAGTGTCTTGACGATTTGAAGAAACGCTATTTTGAAGACGACAATATTGATTTAAATCGAGAGAATAAAAAAATTCCCGTTATTTTTTGAACACACCTCGTATATCAAAAACAAAAGAATTTCTATGACAAAAGTAGAGAAATAAGAACTCCTTTAAGGAATCTTTAATATACCACTCCATAAGCTAAGCCGTCGAATGTTCTGAACAGCATATTAGTTAAACCAAATTATTATTTGTTTATTTCGAACCACTGTGAGTTTGGTATACTCTGAACGAAATTTGACAATTGAGACATTATCTATTATAAAAATATATGTAGTACGGAACAAATAATATTGTAGAACAAATAATCTTGTCATTGCTACGCAGTCTAGTTAATTAAATAACACGTAGACTTAATACACTTCACACCTTCATACACGCATACACACATATAGATAAACAGGTATGTGCTTAAAATAATATTTCACGAATTTCAATTGCATGACTGACTTTCCTGCTCCATTAACCATTAACCATTAACCATTAATTCATTGCGAAATTCAATTCAATTAAAAATGGCAAAATCAAATAAATCCATAATTCAATTCGATTTTCATTTTAAAAGCACAATGCAAAGCACAAAACAGCCATTACACGCCGCGCCCAAGAATGTTGTGCATTTCCTTGAACAAATGCGCTGAGATATGCGTAATATGCAGCCGTTGTAATTACAAACATGATAACAATTCTAATAAAACTGTCAAACACAGTATACATACACGCTCACACTCACCTACATGCGAGTACCAACATAAGCGAATGAACAACTTTTGTTGTTGCTGCTGATAGCCACCTCAACAATGTGTTCACTCGCGCCAACTTGTTTTGCCACCACTTGCTTACAAGCTCACAGCAACATCGGTAAATATGTGCGATATATGTATATAGTATGCATAGCTGATCGTATGGCCAATAAGTTAACGGCTGGCGGCAAGCAATTTGCAACGCATTACAGCTTACAGTTGCGCGACTCGCTCGCTCGCCCGCCCACCGACCGGCTGACACACTGACTGCCTGACTGTTTAACCGCAACGGCGCCAAGCCGCTTGGGTGTTGGGTACTGGGTGCTGTGAGCTGTGAGCCAAGCCCAAAAGACCAGCGCGGCGCTGTTTAAGACTCACGTTCGTTTGCAATAAATCTCGCGCGCTGTTGCGCCTGCGTGACAGCACGTCAACACCGCGCAGGCGGGCGACGTTTGTGCGCAGTTTCCGCTGCATTGTGTTCCTCCTCTTTGTTGTTGTCTTTGTCTCTTTTTTTCAGCAGCTAAAGAATGCGTAAATGCGGAATATTTCAATGGCAACACTCAAATGTTGCATACGCAATGCAACATGTTGCTGCAACGCGGTCAAGTTCAAGTGCACGCAGCGCCTGGCATTATGCGTTTGCCTAGCACACGCTTTGACAAATCGGCGGCAAAATTACAAATTTTGAAGTTCAATGTGCAATTGACAGTTACACAAACGCACACATACATATGTATATGTATGGTAGGCGCACTTGAGATTGCGTGCAATTTGGTCGGTCGGTCATTGTCGCTCAATCGTAACATTCAGGCGTACATGCGTTCGATCTACATACATATCATACATACGACGGACGGCCAGAGATTTGGCAGAATATGTGTGCGCGCCTACTCGTTGGAGGTCACCGCAGCTGTGCGACAGGTTTACACGCAGTTTTGGCATGAACGCAGAGTCAAACGAGTATACCTCATTGAGGTTGAGCGTGTTGTGTGCGTTTTGTACGCAATGAGTTGGCGAATTCAGTGCGAGTCCCACTTGCTCATTTACTTCATCAGATGTGTGCCTGTTTTTTTTTCTTTTGCTATTTTTTTTTTACCTCAAAAACATTCGCTTTTGTGTTGTCCAATGAGTTTGAGCGTAGAAGTAAACACGAATAATTGGCTTTTATTTTTGTCTACGCCTGATTTCGTTTTGGAAATGCAATTGCTCACTGTGTTTTTGTTTATTTTGGTAATAACTTGTTGTTTTGCTGTTTGTTCAGTCAATTAGCGGCATTTTGTCATCGAGTGCTTGTTAAGCATTTTTTAAATATTTTGCTTTTTGTTCGAATGCTCAATGAGATTTAACTTCCTATTTCGAATATGTACACCTGCACAGATTTCAATGAAAAAACAAGTAAGGAAGCACTAAATTTGAGTGTAACGGTTCAAATTACTTAAAATGAGCTCTGCTCTCTGCAAAACCTTAAAAAAGTCACCATAGATTTTTAGATGAAATTGTGAATAGACTAGAATGTACCGCAAAAAATACCGAAGTTATTGCTGGTTTTTATGAAATTTATTTAATATTGGATATGCTACTGTTATAGCTGTGAAAATTCCCGTTCACATTCCACCAAGATCTTCAAAATCGGTACAGGTTTACCGAAGATACGACCATCCACGGAAGTATTCATGAAGGAAGTGGTTCCCGTAACCGGAAATGTTACCAGCATAAACATAAACCAGAAAACGGAATTGAAGATGAAGATGAAGGAACCGGAAATTCTGAAACGGCAAACCGGAAACGGAAGTAGTCATCCGGGGCCGGAAATGACATAATCCGGAAATCGGAAACAGGGAATGTCACATGTCACGAAAACGGAAGTGGGGACTGTATCCGGGACCGGATATCAATTAGCAGAAACGGAAATACGCATATAATACAATGCTGGATCAACGGAAAAACGGACACCGGAAATCGGGAAGCGGAATTAGATTCGTAATTTCCGGTTTCCACCAGTTTGGCGCTCTTCCTGTCGTGTTAATTTTCACTTCCGGGTTCCTTCCGTTTCCGCTTTCTTGTGCTTTCTTTGCAATTGTTCGGCTCTTGATGTTTGTATTCCATGCCTTTGTTACATGATTTATGCAATTCATAAGTGACCAAAAAGTTCGATTTATGGAAGGAAATTTGTATGAAAGTTGCCTTCTGTTGCCACTTCAAGAGTTCGAGTTATGGAGAACTTCGAGTTATAGAAGTTCGTTTTATGGAAATTCCACTGTATCTACATGTACAAGCCACTCTTTTCTGGCATCCACCCGCTGCACATTTATGGTCGCCAAATCACGGCTAAACTGCGCCCAGGAGAGCAGTGCAGAGACAGAATCAGTGTAAAACCCATAACTCTTGGTGTCATATGAAAGGGACAGCTGTAACACTGACTTATTTGTATTGAACAAATTGAACTTCAACTTTCCATTGACCCTAATTTCCCGTGCTAAGGAACACATTTTCTGTCCAATATTCTGCGAAATAAATTCCACAATTTGTCCACAGCCGCTTAAACGAGAATCTGTGGAATGATCTGGCCAATTTAAGACTTGAAAATTATTGGTTGCTAGGTCCTTTATTCTTTTCTAGAGCATTACTCTTGAACAACATAGAAAAACATGAATTGTAACAAAAATTATTTTTGCTGTCTATAAGAATCTATTCAGTTTTTCATACAAAAAAAATTGTCGAAACGTTAAAGAAAAGGTCAACATATTACGATTGGAATTGAATAACTCAAGTGGATCTCAATGCTTTGAAATCGCTCGAAATACGGCTTGTTTCCAATAATCTTACTTGTATTTTATTTCAAGTCTTCACAACAACAATTGTTCGATGGTTTTGAGGACAGATAGTTTAATGTTTTTCAATATATTTTTCGATTTCTTCAATGCATTTGGAATTAGATTCTTGAAAACCAATTATCAACAGGGAATCTCAAGAGGAATATGAGTGATTAGCATTTTAGGAAGAAGAAATCGAATATTTTTATCGAACTATTCACTTCGTTGATTTAAAAAAAGTTTATGTGATTTGGTGATTTTTAGAGCCAAAGAGTATAAATCACCATAAACTCTCGACTATACATAAAGAAACAGTATGATAAATTTATATATGTATATATTTATTTCGATAACAACTCCAATTGACAGTAGATAGTAGACAGTATAGGGAAGAGATAATAAAAGTGGCAGTGAAAAGCAAGATTATGCATTGAGCATTTGACTTAGATAGTAATTATGCAATATCACAGTGCATTTAAGGTTTAAAAAACTGAGAAATATTAGTCAAATATATAAAAAGTGCGATTACGAAAACGAATAGAGTGATAGTTGATAGTTGATAGAAATAAAAAGAAATGTTCAAATTTTGTTTTCCAAAGTGTTTAATTAAACTAAAATTATTATTTGTTTATCATTTCATTGCATGTATATATGTATGTATATGTATATGTAAACATGTTGCAGGTATACCAGTTATGTAGATTGACTATGGCCAGATTGTGGATGTACTATGTGTATTTATAGTGTGTAAATAAGGTGCGTATATTCCCGTTCGAAACGCAATTTTGCTGATAACTATCGGTTTACGAATTATTTAGTGGGTGCCAGGTGCTGGTTCCAAGTTCACTGATGCAGCCGATTGTATGTGACCGGGCAATGGTGCTACATGTACAGCGCCGCGGGTCTTAGCCACATAAGTGCCTTCAGCGGCCACGATAGCGGGAGCAACGACAGCGGGAGCAACGACGGGACTGGTGATGATCTGTACTGGTGCTGGTGCAGCGACAACTGCGGGCACGGCGGCGGCATGTACGGCAATGGAAGCATGTGGTGCGGCCAAAACGGCGCCATTGATTGAGCTGATCAATGGGATGACCGAGCAGTGGGCAGCGCCAAGGGCCAAAGCGAACAAGACTACGGAGACGGCGAACTAGAATGTGAGATGAGATGAAAAATTAAAATGTTAAAGCATTGAAATCCGTGAAATTATTTGGTTAATAGTTTAACACACATACAAAATGAATGAGTTTAAACTTTTTCAGATTGAAATCCTTTACTAAAATGGATTTAAAAATCGATTATAAATTATTTATTGTTAACTCCTTCAAAAACTAGTTCAAATAAGATTTTATTAACATTTGATAATTAATATTTCACTTTCGTTCTCAACTTGTTTATGTCTTTATAATTATGTTTTTTTTTTCATTCTTTGAGCACTCTTGATTTGTGGAATAAACAGTTCACAGGAACACTAAAAACCATTTTATTTTAATATTTTTATTTTATTTTTGCTTCGAAATCAATATCCTTTTTCTTTGCCCACCTTCATGTTGCTTATTGATTGGGGTTTTGTGATTTGTTGGTTCAACTGAACTTTCTTAACAGCTCGAAGCTAGAAATGTTACTATGATAAATCTTGGCACTCCAGTGATCTTTTATACTTCTTCATTAGCATTTTGCCGTTGTTTGTCTTCCATGTCACAGTTTGCTACACATAACTCATATGTATATGTAAGTATATAGACATTATAATATGAACTTGTACATTATACAATAGATCATTTTTTATAAAAATAGCAAGACATGGGAAAAAGAAAATAATATTTTAATCCAGTACCAGTTCTGCTGTTCAATGGCAAATTAATATCGAATCAATGGCAATTGCGCTTGAGCGGATAGAAATATCTACATAAATGGGCTGCTGATAAATAAATAGGTGACGCGGAAACTACAATACCTTTATGTCGTCTTAAAGTAATAATGTCAAGATCTCGTCCACCAACGCCGCAAAACGCAGGCGCAAAGACTTACAGACACATACGCGCTTAGGTAGCTACAATATACAAGCCGTTAAGAATTGAACCGCTGCTGCTGGCGACAAAGCTGGTCAAAACTACGTCAAAGCCAAGACAATGCGACGCAAGTTCGGGGTCGTCCGTACATATAAACATCTAAAAATATGTATATATGCCTGGGAGTGCTTAAGAATGCGGCGTGGTAGGTGGATGGGTGCTAAAATAGACTCGATTAGCTCGGTATGTAGATTTATATAACGGGTGATTTTTTTGAGGTTAGGATTTTCATGCATTAGTATTTGACAGATCACGTGGGATTTCAGACATGGTGTCAAAGAGAAAGATGCTCAGTATGCTTTGACATTTCATCATGAATAGACTTACTAACGAGCAACGCTTGCAAATCATTGTGAATGGGCCCTAGAAAAGTTGGCAGAAAATCCGCTTTTTTATCGACAAATTTTGTTCAGCGATGAGGCTCATTTCTGGTTGAATGGCTACGTAAATAAGCAAAATTGCCGCATTTGGGGTGAAGAGCAACCAGAAGCCGTTCAAGAACTGCCCATGCATCCCGAAAAATGCACTGTTTGGTGTGGTTTGTACGCTGGTGGAATCATTGGACCGTATTTTTTCAAAGATGCTGTTGGACGCAACGTTACGGTGAATGGCGATCGCTATCGTTCGATGCTAACAAACTTTTTGTTGCCAAAAATGGAAGAACTGAACTTGGTTGACATGTGGTTTCAACAAGATGGCGCTACATGCCACACAGCTCGCGATTCTATGGCCATTTTGAGGGAAAACTTCGGAGAACAATTCATCTCAAGAAATGGACCCGTAAGTTGGCCACCAAGATCATGCGATTTAACGCCTTTAGACTATTTTTTGTGGGGCTACGTCAAGTCTAAAGTCTACAGAAATAAGCCAGCAACTATTCCAGCTTTGGAAGACAACATTTCCGAAGAAATTCGGGCTATTCCGGCCGAAATGCTCGAAAAAGTTGCCCAAAATTGGACTTTCCGAATGGACCACCTAAGACGCAGCCGCGGTCAACATTTAAATGAAATTATCTTCAAAAAGTAAATGTCATGAACCAATCTAACAAAAAAAGTTATCAAGCTCTTAAAAAATCACCCTTTAATTGTAAGACACTGCTTAGAGTTACACGTGTGCATTCTGAAGCTTAAATCCATGTGCATATATAAATACTTGTTGCTATAATTACTGTTACTTTGTACTGCATACTTTGCTATTTGTACGGTCAATTCTTTATAAGATCACTTTCCGTTTCATAAGTAATGCCACCAGGCACATAAGTAGGTTCCCACATACACATATAAGTTGATATATGTACATACAAATCTGCTTATGTAATAATTCAAGTGCGGCGACAATTCGATACGCTTGTTGACAGCGGACAGACAGGCGCACAGAGTCACAAAAAAATCAATACATTTGTACACACATATTCATAGGTACTATTTGAACTTGTATAGAAGTGTTTGCAGAGACAGACGTACAAGCTCAGTACTTGACAACAAACAAGACAACGTCGACGCTATATTTCATATTTTCCTTTAAATTATACGAAATTTATGCCAAGTTAATGTTAATTTTAATTGGCAGGCAACACTTTGACGTTGACGTTCTTGACAAGTAAATCAAGTTCATGTTAACTTTTTGCATTGTCTTCATGTTCTGAAAATGTTTCGATTCTTGGATGGTTTATTCATTATAAATAAATAATAACAGTAAAGTACAAAAACAAAACAAATAGATTTTTAATTAGCTTAATGCAATGTAAAAAAATGTCTCGTACGGACTTAAGGGGTTACATGGGTTTCGTGGATTCAAGATTTTTTTGTTTTTGTTTTTTGCTTATAAATTACTACAACATTTCAAGAATACTATCCTATATTTTCCAGTCGATCCGAATAATAGTTTCGGAAATATAGCCTTTTGAAGATGTGCGCTTCAAGTCCAGTACCATTTTTACTCAAAACTTTAAGCGCGCTTGTCTCGGAACTGTGTTTTCAAAGTCGGTTGTCAAATGTTCTCGAAAACTACTCAACCGATCTTGATGAAATTTTGAATAGGTGTACGAGATACAATTTAATCGTGCTTGAACGAAGGATTTTTTCTTTTTATACTCTCGCAACAAAAGTTGCTACGAGAGTATTATAGTTTTGTTCACATAACGGTTGCTTGTAACACCTAAAACCAAAAGAGTTAGATATAGAGTCATATATACCAAAGTGATCAGGATGACGAGTAGATTTGAAATCCGGATGACTGTCCGTCCGTCCGTCTGTCCGTCTGTCCGTCTGAGCAAGCTGTAACTTGAGTAAAAATTAAGATATCTTGGGCGTGGCGTCGCCTACTTATGGGTCAAAAACCATATCTCAGGAACTACTCGACCGATTCGAATGAAATTCAGTATATAATATTTTCTTGACAACCTGATAACACGGTCAAAAAATGGGCGAAATCGGTTCACAACCACTACTACTTTCCTTATAACTCAATTTTGAAATCCATCTTATTCCTTCACTTTATAATGTGAACATAAGGAACCAATGAAGATAACGGAATAAAACTTTACACAATTAGTGCATTTCACCTCTGGCTTCACTTGTGAAAAAATTGTCGAAAACGGACCATAACTTTTCAAGGCCCCAGATATCGAACATGTTGAACTCAGCGCCTAAGGATAAATTTGAACCGAAAATATGGGTAAATCTCTCAGATATCTAAATTTATTCAGAGGAAATTGTTTTCTTCTAATAGTGTGTCTCTGTTCCAAAAATTATTAAAATCGGGTCATAACATTTCCATATACCTCATTGTAGGTTTTTCAAAAGTATCTTCTCCTAGCTCCCATATACCTAATTATAGGTTTTTCAAAAATACGGTGAGCTTTATTCCGCATATATGTATTGGTTAAATTTCTTCAATAAATTGCGAGAGCATAAAATGTTCGGTTGCACCCGAACTTAGCCTTTCCTTACTTGTTTAAATTACAACTATTTAAAAAAAAAACAAAATGTCAAGCAAATTTGTTTGAAATTTTTATTTTTTTGGAAAAATGTCTGCCAAAATTCCAAGTTTTAGTTTTTTTTGTTTTTCCATCGTTCAAGCACCAGTTTATGATCTTACCTACAACACCTATTTTTGTTTTTCATTTTGGATGATCCTGTCAGGAGTTATGCTGACAACGCGAACGCAAAATGACATCTCAATTTAGTAGTTTTAGTTTTTTTTTTTTAATTTCAGAAATTATTCTTGAAACATGTATCTAAGACAGAAAAAAGTTTGAATTTAAAAAAATTATTGAAAATAGGACATTTTTTACTCGACAAAACCCATGTAACCCCTTAAGAGAACCCGAAAAATGCCAAATCAAACAAGGACATGTATGGCGATCAATATATCATGCATTTTATGTTAAACATAGATACAAAATGAGGTATGCACTATGTCCTTTGATCTATTGTGACCTCTCGTGAAACCTACAACGACTCCATTAGTCCAGGCACTCTGAAAAATAGTTATATTTCAATCCAAAGATTTTTTCAAATCCTTCTGTAATGATATTATATTAAAAAAAACTTGAGTAATGCCATTGGAATTTTGTGAGTAAATCGTGTAACTTAATAAGCTCCAAGAAATGTTTTGTTCTATGCTGTATGCGTTTATTTGCATAAATAATAATAAAAGTGATTTATAGTTTAATTGAGTAGACACGCCCTTTCTGCATATATTAATTTTAATAATAACTCTTCCAGTTCCTCGTCATATACCTTTCACTGTTTTTTATGCTCCATTTCAGAACATATTAATAGCTATATAAATACTATATGACTATATAAATATATGACTTCATATCCGTTTACAGATTGCTTATTTTGAATTCTCAAAGTTAAGACAAATTATTTTAATTGTAAGCCACCCCAGTATATACATATCTATTATAGTTGTCCTTCATCTGAAAAAGCGTCGATTCACTAGAGATAAGAGAGCGAACCGATCAAACAACTGAGTGAAAGAGAGAGCAATGTTATTTTTAACTTTCGGAACAGCACACGGGACCAAGAAGGAGATCGCGTGGTGCGTTTTAATATAGTTATTAAAGATGACTTGCTGAAATGTATTCTTCTTGTCGGTACCTGAGTTGAGTTTTCCAAACACAAGTGGCACCTTTTTAAGCTTGTCTCAGGTATGCATCATAACTTAGTGAGATGTCTTCTCTCAGAACTTTTTTGAGATAATGGAAAAAACGCTGAGAGCCAAAGACTAACCCAAAAACCAAGTTTAAGAAGTGTTTCGAATAAATATATATTTTTCAAAAACGAAAACTCGCGTTATTTTTTGAACACACCTCATATCTCAGACCACAGTAAAACTGAAGTAGAATGTTCCGAGAAATATTAAGATAATAGATTACGCTTTCTTGAAATAAATTTCGTATAAAATTCTCCATCATCAATAAACCATAATACCATATTTCTTACATGCTAACAACATATTATGATGTTTTTGTTCGAAATCTCAACATTTTACCTTCAAAGCAGAAATTGTAAAATTTTCAAACTTCAAAATTTGTATACTTCAAATTTCTTTCATATTTTCGAAAACAAAAGTACGCGCTAAATCTATTGATAAGACGATTTTTTGTAATAAATAATATACGTTTTTACTTTTTTTTACATTTTTTTATATATTTTTTTTTTATATTTTTTATACATTTTTTTCATCGTAAATTAGCATAATTTGTTTAATATAAAGCAAACAACAAATTCGCCGCGTTAGTGTTTTGTGGTGGACGTGAATTAGTTTTTGTGCAAACACGCATAAATATTCCTGTGAATATAGATATATATATTTATATGATTTCGCCAAGTCTCAATGCGTCTGTGGTAGCTACAAGTGTAGTTTTTGCTGTTGTAAATTAGCAAAGGTCAAAACGTAAGGACCGGAACAAAAGTATGGCGCGTTTAGTATTCAGTGAAAAACATAAAGGCAAACAACGTTCACGGGTGCGTAAATCTACTCAAAAACACTCACACCTGCAAGCACTCGCACCTACAAAGGATACAGACAGGCATTTTCATTAATACTGCCATAAGCAAGCTTGGTGAATTAAATAATTTATTTATTGGCAGTTTTAGTGAAAATATCCTTTGAACGCATACACAACACACACACTCACACTCACACAAGCACGCCAACTCAAAATGTCTAATAAAAAACGCACAACATTAATAAGTTTCTCTGAAACGCGGCGTTTGTCTCGCATACAGCCACGCACGAAAGGATGGCGCGGTGTAAGCTTGCTGCTAGAGCCCACAACCAAGAACTGGTGGGAGGATCCCGACGTAGTCGTAGCGTGAGTATTTGCTGTTGCTTCTTTATTATTTTTTTCGCTTTGTTATTGCTATAAAGTAGATTACTTTACCTTCTTCTTTGCGTTGGCTTAGCTTCAGGCATAATGCGTGCCAATAATCGTGTGTGGTTGAAATTTTGGTGTGCCAATAATGGCCGGATTTGTTGATTGGTTTCATGCGATTTCAGCGTGCCATAGTTGATTTAGTAGACACCAGTAAGTTGGAATCACCTTTCTTCCTACTCAGAGACGGTTAATGTAAATCAATCAGAGGCATAAATTGCTTACAATTCGCGAGCGGAATAAATTAGAGCGTTAATGGAGGATTTTTTTCTCATTTGTTTTTATTATTATGCTCCCGCTGTACTGCCATTGCGATTAGAAACAAAAAATACGCATGAAGTCACCAAGTTCCCGCAGCGAAATTTCTAGGTTAGGAACTAGTTTGTTTCTATGTACTCACTATTCTATTCGTTCTTCTATAAATATACGCTATATCTTCTTCTTCATTGGCACTACAACCGTGGGCCAGTATGTTCCGAGAACACAAAACTTAGCCAGTTGCCTCTATATTTGCCAAGTCACGCCAGTGACAGGTCCCTATGCACTTGGTTCGTTTGCTACCCTTTCCACATATGGGCCTCTAATCGAAAATGATTTTCACTGAAGCACCGTCTTCCTTACGTACGACATCGTAACCAGCGCAGTCGGTGGATTTTTATGTGCTTAACTATATCCATATTGCCGTAGATCTCATACAGTTCATGGTTTCATATTCTTCGGTACTCCTCTCTCACGCAGACGGCTCCAAAGATCTTGCGCTATATATCTGGAGAAATGTATGGGTGATGAAGTAATTTATTTTCTATAATTAGCAGAATCATTCTCTATTTCCTGAAAACACTTTCAATAGTTCGTACCAAAAGGAAATGAAAAGTATCCCTCTCCACATATCTTGGGTAAAAACCCGAACTAGGACTAAGTACTGCGTAAATGTGGAATTTAACTGCCAACAATGAAAATGAAGTTTGAAACTTAGTACTGGTGGTTAATGAAAACAAAGTGAATGATATTTTTAGGTGATGTTTCGACGGAAATCGAGTGTACGTAATAGGAAGGGACCTGGATTTACATCTAGACGGCTCTCAACTCGGAAAAAATCTGAGTATTATTTTTGCTGATTTTTTATGGTTTTTTACTCCAATCTTCATATCGCCAAAACTTTAAGCATTAATATTAAAATCGCCAATCCCAAACTGACTAAAATTTGTCGAAATTACACTAGTTCTAACCTGGAAATTTTTCCAATGGGTTTTAGTTTTTCCAAACTGTGATTTCAAACGCATATGCCTAGAAACGATTTTCTGCCTAAGCATGCGTACTGGTAAACTAGTATTATTACTAAACCAGTGTAATTGATTTATTTTACTTTCCACATCCACATCCACATCAAGTGGTTCGCCCACATTTGTGGTGTCATAAATTCTATAAAATAAATTTAAGCATAACAATAAATTTGAACGTCGCTTACAACAGGAATTTCGCTGCAAGAAAAAAATGCAACAAAAAATCGAAGCTAAAAATGGAATTTCCTTTATCAGCAAGTCAAGCGTATTTCGTAACATGAATTTGTTATATTCTATGAACTTTTCGTAGCGCTTGTGTTTACATTTTAGTTGTTGTTGTTGTTTGCCCCACACAACAATATACGAGTACGAGTATAATCAACTTGTAGTCGCATTATCTTTGGTACGCGCCCCACCCAAGGCTGCTTGGCCAAATGATTGGGAGTTATGTTGTGGCCGCAAAGCAACTCAGTACAAACAACCGTCAATGCGAGCGCTTGTAAGCACATACATATATCTTGCCAGTTTGTGGCAGCTTGATGTAAAATCTGTTGAAAATTGCATCATAATCCAAGCAGCTGGCGGCCAGGCAATGACCACACTTCGCGAGCGTGTTGCTGGCTGTTTTGTCCGAACTCGCTCACTCGCTCGCAGTTCGTTGGCATAGTCATTAGAAGTCACTAATTTGGCGATGGATTGATTGTAAGAAATTCAATAAATTTCATTAGGTTTTTGAACTATCAAGTGCAGGTGTTAGTCGGTAAATCTATTACATGGACTTCTAAAAGGAGTTTGTATATTTATGTAATATCGTGAAACAGTTTTTAAATTGGTCTTTCCCGTTGAAAATGGCTTGAATACTTCTGCCGTTGAATTATCTAATTAAGGAGGAATGTTCCACAGGAATTTAAGATATTCCCTCGAAAGGTTTTACACTCGTTGAAGCTTATTCAAGGCGGTTTGTCTAGACTTGATATCCCACCCACTCCCCAAGAAGGGAGGGGAACAGCAATAATTTGGAAATAAACCTTATTTATCTTGAATAACTCATATTTTCTACATCAATATACATACACACGAGCTGTGTTCAAAAAATAACGGTAATTTTCGTTTTTTTGAAAAAGAAATTTATTAATTAGTTTTCATTAATGTTATCGCCTTCAAAATAGTCCTCATACGATTATGTACTTATTCCAGCGTTTCTTGCAATCGTCGAAACACCCTCAAACTCGATTTTTGGGGTAGCCTTTGGCTCTGTAAATTATTTCTCGTATTGTGGCCCTTGCAGGAGTAACAGGAACTAATATATATAATATATTATAAAACGATAGCCCTTTAAGGATCTCTTTATTTTTGGAAATAAGAAAAATTCACACAGCGTCATGTCTGGACCTGAATTTTGAGAATTATACACTCCAAATCCGTGAATTTATAAATTTAATAATTCCCGTTACTTTTTTAAAAACACACCACGCCTATACTTATATTTTGTAAACGACATCAAATACTTACTCTTGCAAGTTATAACTTTAAATCGAATCAAACTTTAATCAAAACTGCAACTTTAGACTCCCCTTCCGCACCGGCGAAAAATCGCATGCGAGGAAATCAATTTGCATTTTAGTTTGCCGTTATAATAGCAAACTTCAATACTTCTTTTATGTTTTGGTATTTCCCTTGTGACCGACAACGCCCACCAAGTGCAATTGGTACGTGCTGGCATTTCGGCTGCCACACTTTCGTGTAGCTAAAGCATACACGAGTGTGTATGCGTGTGTATGCAGGTGAGCGCCAGCACGCCCCGCGGCACGCCATGGCACACCACACCGCTACACCCAAACGCGAACCGCGCAGCACCATTAGCCAGTCAACTTGCCAGCCGCGCTATGCAACGCTGTGTGGCAACAACGTGTTGCAAGTTATGCGTCGCTATAAACACTTTGCGGCAGCAAACAGCAAACAATTCGTTCGTAGCCGAGAGACGCAAAATTGCGCTGCCACTATTTAAGTGCAACACTCAAAAAAGCCATAAAAATCGCGAACAAACAACGAACATTTAATTTACAGCTTTTCGGAAAACTTTCACCTTTAGGCGCCAACGCCAGCGACGGCAGGCAAAAGTTTTTTCCTTTCGCTTTCAATTGTCGACAAATTCTTGAAGTGTGTCGTGCTGCAGACATTTGCATATATTTTGTTTCTTATTTTTTTTTCTTTTTTTTCGAGGGTGTTAATTTAGCTAAAAGTCACGTGCAGTCACGCCACACTTGCCGTTCGCAGCTCTCAGTTCGCAAATTGCGACTACTGTGTGTCACTATTTATTTTGATTTCGATTGAATATGCCGTGCATTCGATTTTGATCTGAAGCAATAGTGTTGTGGGTAGGTGTTGCAATGGAAATCAGGAAACAATATGACTTTTTAATTGACTTCTCTGTAGCACACTTGTTTTGAAAATTTTTCGAAGATTTCGTTTGAGATTCGATAAAAGTAGAAAACTTTCCTTAAGAATAATACACTGTTAAGACTCATCTATTTAGGGAGGTCTAGCAACATGCTAACCGTATGTTGGTCTAAAAAGATCAAAGTAAAATTACTCACTAAAAAATCGAATTTTGTAGATTTGACCACATATATCTCAAGCATCGCAGCCTAATTGCTTTGTCATTTCGTTATTCCCAAATTTTTATATTCTCCGTCAGTCCGATAGCGATCTAAAAATTTGAACCCCAGAAAATAGTGGCCTTTCTGGTTTGGTCAACTATTTCGACTGTTCCTTGGTTTCAGATGTTCGTTATTCCCAAATTTTGATATTCTCCATCAGTCCGATAGCGATCTAAAAATTTGCACCCCAGAACATGGTGGCCTTTCTGGTTTGGTCAACTATTTCGACTGTTCCTTGGTTTCAGATGTGTTCCAGTGAATCGTCGACCGTCACGAAACTCCACCGGACAGCGTCAAACGTCAAACGCTGCTGTCATGTGGCCTCAAAGACCATGTTGAGCTTGATGTTTGGAGCGAGGATACCCGGCACTCATCGCGACGACATCCTTCTAAAGCTCAAAAATAGCCTTTAAAAGCCATGTGTCCGAATGAAATTTGAACACAAGCCTTCTAGGAGAGTGTACTACATGATAGTAAATTTATTTTCGTATAGTGAAGCAATCGGGTAGTTATCGGTTCGCTATGTATATATGGGTGGGATTCTCTGGAAGATATGGATAACTTCTAATGGAGTTTCTCATTCGATTAATATCTGATTTATATGAACACAGCCTTAGAAAATAATTTATACATATATTCCTATATCAACTCATCAAATAAGACTGCCCCGGAGATTAGCTCCTTCCCAACAAGTTTTAATTATTTTTTTAAAATACAGTGCTTTATTATAGTAAATCTATAAATATTTTAATATACAGATAGACATGTGAGCTTATTGAATATACAGGTTTTCGATTGGATTGATATACACACAATTTCCTGCTGCCACGCAACTGTTAACTGTTGCGTAGCACCCACCCAAACGCCTAGTGATAACCCCAGTTGTATGAGTTGGAAGCCATGTATGAGCGTAAGTGTTACGAAGTGGCGTGCAGGGACGACGCGCATCAAGGTGTTGCTGTCAAGGTGTCAAAACAATGAAAACGACAACAGTTTTGAAAGTGGATGTGCGCCAGCAAGACGTGAGGATCACAAATAGCGCAAAGTGAAAAGTGAAAAGCGCCGGCAGTAAACACACAATTGCAGCAAAGCGGCACACAACATAGCGTTGAAGGGCATATGCAGGCTGTGGCAAGCGAGTGTGTTCGCGTTTTGTGTTACGAATTCGAAACGTATTTTGTGCTCAATTCAAGTTGCAATTACAAAGTTACATTTAAAATGGAATTCAAATTAAACTTGTTTGGTCTTGGTAGTGCCAATCAAAATAAATAAACTAAATGCAACAGTAAAAAAACAAAAAGTGAGCAATCGCAGAGTGTAACGGCGCGCAATTTGAACGAGAATAGAATTTTGTGCTTTCACCTTCACACCGCTGGCGCCACAATGCCACACACACCTGGCAGTAGACGTCTGTCTTCGCAGAACTCTTCACTAACTGCAACGCCGCCGCCACCAATGCAGCACATTAACAACAACAACACCACCGTCACAATGATGTTGGCAAATCGCATCACACACCCGGGTGAATGGTCAGTCGACGATGAGCACTTCTTCGAGACGAACACGATGAACGTGTGGCAAACGCTCGAATTTCTTTCCGGTTTGAATTTGCGTAAACGCTATCATTATGAGGGTTACAGTGATACCGAGAATATTATACGCACGCTAACGCCGTCGTGGCGTCGCGACAGTTTCGCCGAGAAAGCCGTCGCCAATGAGAAGGAGAGTGGTGATGGCAGTGGCAGTGGGCGTGGCAAGTTGCCGTTGGAGAGCGTTAGCGGAACTTTCGCTGACAATGGTGCAGATGTGATGCGTCGCGATCAGCACAGCGGCAGCAAAGGCAAAAACGCTAAGCGTGCGTCAGCTGCCAAAGTGCGCTTTGTGCGTAACAAGTGTGACAATGGCAAACAGCAAAGGCGGCGCGCAAAATCTGAAACACTAGATCCGGAATATGTGCTACTGCCAGCTGAATACAACGATTTGGTGAAGTGCAAGTATGAAAATGAAAAGTATTATTGAGAAATCTAAAGTTCAATTCTGACAATTTGGCTTTGGATTAGTGTTGATTACTTTTGTTTAATACTTGAGTATATGTTTTATATAGCAGACGCGACTGTCGAATGTAGTATTGCAGTAAAGTTGTAAACAGCATTTAAGCCAAACTATATTTTAACTAAGGCGAGCTAGTTTTTAAAAAATTACTCATACGCACCGTCCTCTAAACAGAAAATTTCAATATATTAGGTATTTATTTAATTCGATTATATCAACTAGATTTGTATTAAGGGGTTATATACAGTTAGACGGCCGAAAAAAAGTGAATTTTCCAGAATTTTTTCTGAGAAAACTTTTTAATTTATTGATCCAAAAATTTAAACACATATTATGGTATCTTTTAACTGTATTTTAAGACTTAGTACTAGTAAAAATATTTATTTGAAAAAGAGCTACAGCTGATCTCCAGGAGCTCCTCTCAAAAAAGACGTTTTGCGGTGACCACTATATCTCGGAACTGGATCATCCGAAATTAAAAAACCAAACAGATTTCGTTAAAATAATGTTAAATCTAGTAATTAATCGAAGGAATAAGCAAAATAAAATTTTTTGACAAAATGGCGGTTTCTCAAAAAAAATCGATTCTTCACCGAAATTTCGGCCTTGAATTGTTTATACAAAAAAAAATATTTATCGGAGAGAAAAAATCTTCGATTAATTACTAAAAAATATATTTAAGAAGGTCGTGTTAAAATTTGAGACTAATCGGTCTAGTCGTTCTCGAGTAATGTTGGTCACCGACTTTGAAAACACCATTTTGAGAAAAACGCGTTTAAAGTTTGGACCTTGTACTTAAAAGCACTCTGAAACGCCTTTTCAAATTTTTCATTTGCTTGTGACTTTGAAAATATTCACCGGAACGATATGAAATTTTCTGTGTGTATTCTTAAATATATGTACATTAAGAAAATGAAATAAAAAAAACCGATTTTTTGAAAATTCTAACTGTATATAACCCCTTAAAAGCAATAATAACACATTTGTTGAGATTTATTTTTATACTGCAACCCAATTAAAGGTTTAAATATTGGCGCTGGAAGATATTAGAACCATCGACAGAAACAAATAGGTTGCGTGTATGAAATCATTTACCTCTCATAATATCTAATACCTTAATATTTATCTAATATTTCTTACTTCTTCTTATAATCATAAATTATATATATAAATTCTTTAGTTTGCCTCATCAGTTGAATTCGCGTATATTATGATTAAAAGTAGTATATTATGAGAAAAAAAATGTCTCAACTTGTAATCTAGTGTAAGATATAGCAATGCACATAAATTTAAATGTACAAATATGCTATATGTAGAAAGAGCCCACCTATAAGCTTTTAGAAAAATATTTACAAACATTTTTACAGTGTAAGTGAAAAGCTTTTTATAGCAAATGACCCTAAGCTAAAGCACCAACCGGTTTCGTAACACACACACATAAAAAGCTCGCAACTAACTGTTTATTGTACACTACCATAAAAGCGCTGAACCATAAAAGCTCCGTTAAATGAAAAGCTTTTGATTTAAAAAATAAATAAGAAAGAAACAAAGGCTGAGGAAAAGTTTAACTATACAAGTAATCAACAAGTGACATTTCCTTGTTATGAATCCTAATAATAATTCACTATTCATTTAAATCCTCGAAAATCGTAGACTTACTGTTAAAATATATTTTTAATTTATGCTGGAATTCTAAAGAATATAGTAAGCAGTTAATATGACCATTGCGAACCTTTGACTCACGAGCCATTATGATCAACATGTAAAAATGCGATTTTATTCCTTTTACTGCAGTAAGCTCATGCATTTAAAGTAATTTAAAGTGAAAGCCCTTCATGAAAGCGTTTAATTTTTAGTGGTCAGTTTTATCACTCAATTACTATTTACAAATCTCGAATTGTCATTCCATTATAACAAAAAAAATATATTGTGTCTACCACGACGAACTTTTCTTGTAATATCCGTTTATGGACGATTGACGTATGTCAATAGACAGTGAGAATCAGCAAGTTGTTGAATCAAAAAGTAGAATTAACCTTTCTTTTATGAACTATTAAGTGCACATTTTGCCATGCTTAAAACTGCTTGCTTTCACTCGCCGTTTCTTTTAATTCAAATATGGAAAAACATTTTTAAAATCAAGAAATGCACTTCCAATAGTATTGCATTCCATTAAGAGTGTAAATTGAAAGACAAAGCAACTTGTGAAACTAAATCTCTTTGCGATGTCGCAATGTGGTAGCTCACACCAAAGCAAACTGATTGAAGGGTGAAAGTTCAATGACAATAAAAGTAAATATGGTAATAGAAAAAATATGAAAAAGTGAGCAATGCAATAAAAGTCAAACATAACGCCGCGAGGTGAGAATTCAATTTGTAGAAAAATTGTATTGATAGAGAAAACAAATGTACTTTATACATACATATGTAGCAACAGTGGGACACTGAAGGTCAATGGTTGTTTTGAAAAAAATAGTATATATTTTATCAATAAGAAGCGTATTTAGGATTTCTTAGAATAACTATCCACTCTCAGTTTTAGTTAGTAGCATAGTGCGCGGGAGCAACACTATGTATAACCATCATATATATTTCATCTTAAGTTTACTCAAAGGATCACTCAAAGTACACGACTTCTTAGTACAATTGATCTAAATGATCCCACTTTTTCAACCTCAAATAAGCTTTTAACGTTATCTTTATCTTATAGAAATTTAGCCTGCAACAAACCTCTGTTGTCCTGAGAACCGTAAGCAGTTTAAGATATAAAAAATTATGTTTTCATAAAACACTGACATTCAAATATAATTTTTATACTCTCGCAACAAAGTTGCTAAGAGAGTTTTATAGTTTTGTTCACATAACGGTTGTTTGTAACACCCAAAACTAAACGAGTTAGATATAGGGTTATATATACCAAAGTGATCAGAAGGTGAAGAGTGAAGTTCAAATCCGAATGCCTCTCTGTCCGTCCGTCCGTCTGTGCAAGCTGTAAATTGAGTAAAAATTAAGATATCTTGCTAAGCTTTCGAAGATGGGCGGAATCGGACCACTGCCACGCCCACAAAATGGCGAAAACCGAAAACACATAAAGTAAGCCATAAATAAATATTGTTCTATGAAGAGGCATATTTGGATGTAATTTTTTTGGGAAAGTGGGTATGGCCCCGCCCCTACTAAGTTTCATGTACATGTTTCGTAAACTACTAAACCTATATCAACCAAACTTTTTAGAATCGTTTCTTTTAGGTACTACCTTATACAGTCCAAAAATGAAGGACATCGGACTATAACCACGCCCACCTCCCATACAAAGGTTATATTGAAAACTACTAAAAATGCTTTAATTCAGTAAGGGAAACACCAGAAACCTGAAGAAGGTACAGAAGAGCTCCACCCAAATTAGTATACAAAATTTTAAGTGGATGTGGCCCACTTAAGGTCAAAAACCATATCTCCGAAACTACTCGACCAATATAGATCTTGTTTTATAATATTTTTTACATCCCACATCCCAATGATATGTTGTGAAAATAGGTTAAATCGGTTCACAACCGCACCTACTTCCTATATACCAGAACTTTGAAGTCGACCTTAATAGTTTACTTTACAATATGTAAAGTAGGCACTAATGAAGATATCAGAACAGAACTTTGCATAAATACTACGTTTATAGTGGCAGCCCATTTCTAAAAATCGCCGAAATCGAACTATAGGTTTTCAAGGCCCCATGTATCGAACATTACGACCTCGGTGCTTCTAACCTAATATTAGGGTTTCCAACTTTCAATGGATTTTATACCATATATATGCCGAATATGTGGGTCAAATTTTTTGTTATATTGATAAAATTAAATAAATAAATTGCGAGAGTATAAAATGTTCGGTCACAACCGAACTTAGCCCTTCCTTACTTGTTTAATATACTATCTTTCGTTAGAGCCAAAAAATATTCCGTCATTTGAGTTAAAGAAATATTCTAGAATTAGTTTATTGATTCTCAGCAGTCTTCTGCGTCCATTTCAGGCATTAATTATAAAAACAGACATTTCTATTAACAAAATCGCATGCTCCAGCACATATATGAATGTAGGCAATCAAATTGTCTCTCATATGTGCGAACATAATATTTATTTTCATATGCAAATAATGCCGCATACGCATGTTATTTTTATTAGTTACTACTTTCGCACACAATGCCCCCTGACAGTTGTGAGAACTAGCATTTTGCTAGTGTTTTGACTGTGTCTCTCCAACTAACTGGGCTTGTAACGAAGAGATTCCATGCCGCAGCACAGTAAACAATATTTTATGCATGCACTGCAGCACGCGCCCTGCGTTCCCCCCTCATTCCAAGAACGAGAAAACGAATAAAATAAAGGAATATAATGGCAAAGACCAAAACAAAAGTAAACAACATTGAATGGAAATGCAATAAAATCCAACAGCATGTAAAATCCTTACATGAAGGATTTTGCAGAATGAATGCGAAGAGAAGAGCAGAGTGTTGATTTTCCGTTTCTATTTTTTATTTTCTTATTTTATTTTATTTTTATAGCGACATAACGATCTCGTTTAGCTAACTGCCAACGCAGCTACTCGTGTGACAGTGACTGGCGCAACGTGTCAGTCGTGTGTCATTAACAACTTAGACCGTTTCACAAAAGTCAGCAATCCGAGAAAACCTACCAAGGCAACAAAAATAAAAAAAAAGTAGAAACAACAACAATAAAGTGTGAATATTTCCATGCATGGCATGCGTATTGTTGTTGTACCTTGAAGACTAGCTTTATTGCATTCGGTGGCTTTGAGCTTGCTTCGGCCGTCAAGCAAAATGCCATAATTTGGTAATTATAAAATACAGAAACACCAAAGTTTGCGCAGCAAAATTATTCTCTTTAACCACAACAACAATTACGCAGTGCAATGATAAGTGCAACAAAAGTGTTAAAAAAGCTGTAAAAGTCGAAAGTTTTAATTGCTCAACTCGGCATGCAGCAGCAGAGGGACGCCAAGCAAGGCGCGGTTGGCAGCAGTGGTGGTAGTAGTGATAGGCGACGCAGCAGTGTATGGTCCGTTAAAAAGGAACAGGCACATTTGTTGGCCAAGCACAGTTCGGTCAGTATTTCGCGGGAGGAGGAACAACGGTTGGCCACACCGGTGGCCGATGCAGAGGGTGCCACTTATTTGTCGGATTATGTGCAATGCACACTCGAGCCAGCGCCAAGGTAACAGTGTCATACAGTCAATATAAACTTGATTTATATATTAAAGTGGGCGAAACTTTAAATTAAGTAAAAGTTTGTGTGTTAATTAGTTAAGAAGAAGTTATCTGATTATCAAGAATTATTATTAGATTTATATATTCTGAATAATTATTAAAAATATATATTTTTTAGAGGGCTTACAGTAAAATATAAAAAACCATTGAAATCAGATCCACCGAAGAATACGGTGTATACACAAGCGCGTGGAAGTCCTTTCATTGATTCGTTTTCATTGATTGAAACACGGTGCATTGTTTCGATAATCGATAGTTATTCTTGAATATATTTATGTCATTTGTTATCTTGATCCATTTTATTTTACGTTCATCGAAATCATTTTAGGGATCTTCTTCTTCATTAGTGTAGACACCGAAACGCAATTATAGCTGAATTAACAACAGCGCGCCTTTCATTTTTTTCGCTGTTTGGTACCAATTTGTGATACCAAGTGCAGGCAAGTCCTCAACAAATCTCTCTGCAACGAAGTGGAGGTCTTCCACTGCATCGTATAATCTCAGGGCTGGACTGTTCGCATCCATGCAGACCACTTGACCTATCCAGCGTAGGCGCTGCTTCTTGATTCGCTAAACTATGTCAATGTCGTCATAAACTCATACAGATCATCGTTCCATAGAATGTGGTATTCGTACATCGCCACTACGCAAAGGACCATAAATCGTCCGCAAAACAATTCTCTCGAAAACTCGTATCTTTTGTTGTCATTGTATATGCCTCCGTACCATATAGCAAGACGAAGATATGTTGAAAGATGTAGAGTTGGGATTTGTTCGTTGGGGACATCCGTTAGGTCTTCCTTCGGCTCTAATTAGCACAGAGAATTAGAACATAACAATCTGAATTACATTTTTCATTCTGAAAATATTTGACTCTTCATCACCGAAACAGACGCGAATTTATTTTGGATTTTTTAAGGTAGCTAATTTCATAGGAAAAACATAAAAACCCATCCATGTTTTCAAATCTTAGTTTGACCTATGTGAATCTTCTAATTATTCTTCTATATATTCTGATTTATGTTTCTCAACACAATCTAATGTCTTCATAATCCGGCAAATTAAAAATAAAGTCTACAAAAATGAATTTAACAATAAAAACCACTAAGTCACTCACCTTTCACCCTTATAAACCGTAACCAACCAACTCTATCAAGATTAACAGCTTGTTCAAGAATTACAATCCACTTAAGAATCTTTTATTCGACGCCATTTAAACTTATTTCAACGATATTCAAGCATATATTCAACAAAAAGTAAACATTTTCACATTTAGCAAATGCTAATGCCAACTACAAATCTGTGGTATTAATAAGACTGGATAAGTTTTCGACTGAGTTTAGTGACCCCGAATATTAATACAGGATAAAATCGTTGTTTACATAACAAACTTTAATGTCTTACTTTGCACCTACATAAATCAGAAGTTTTCTTTTGCTTGAAATTGCCTCATACTTAAAAACAGTATGTTGCTTACGCAAAAAATTTCCAAACCCAAAGAGCTAAATCATTGTGTCTACCATGTGCTTAAAACACACAGTGCAGATAGTCTTCTAAAACTTCGAGTGTAAAAGGGCGTTTAAAAGTTTAGCTATTAACAGCACACACACACCTTTTATCAAGCGTAATAAACGAAGCGGCTCATTTGCGCAATCATTCACGCCTTCATGCAACGCCCGCATACAACTTTCACCAATAGCAATAAATAAGCAGAAACAACGCTTTCATGATAAACTGCGTTTACAGGTGATATTAAAAATCAATTCGTTTGTCACGCTCATTGTTGGTTATTGGTTTTCCATCGCGAGAGCTTGTGACCCACTCTGCTCGTGCACATTTCTATGTCTTGCATATTTGTAGCCTACCAACAGGCGTTGCTACTTGTACTGACATGCCGCATAGGCAGCGCTGTATGTAGTCTGCTGTTAACGGCTGATATTTGCCATGCTGTCTAAATAAATCAATCAACCGAGCAATAAGCAACACGCTATGATTTTAACCTGCCGCTGCTCTTTGTGCGTGCTCTCATACTCATACAGCAAGTCGGCATTCAGCTGCAGACGGACAGAAAGTGTACAAATGCTTGTTGGTGATGGAAATTTAAATTTATTTGCTTTCATCATGGCAGATAACAGATCGTTTGATAAATGTTTGATTGAAATGATGACTCTCGATAAGATGAATTGTACCGAGGCCAATTTCAAATGGTTAGAAGAAGATTAAAGTGTACTTAGAGTTCTTGTTTGAGGTGGAAACACTTTGTCATGGTGCCTAAACCCAGCAGAAAGTACTAGATAGTCATGCAAAAAATATTCTTGTGGACGAAAGAAGGGCTCAAATTGATTTTGTTTATCCAATGCTGACATGGATCGGCAGATAGATTATGGTTTTATCTATGGCTTTTCCAGAGGAAAAAAAAACTTTGACTATTAAAAATATTATTTGTGATGCCACAAATCTCCTCAGTTATATTTAAGAATTGACAAAGTGCCAAGAACCTTCCAAAAAGCTGTATAAGTTGAATCTGGAGATCAATGACGTGTTTTTTTATTTCTAAATCTTCCAGAAAGTTTCGATTGTTGTATAGGCCGCAAGTAATGTTAATCGTACAATCAACGGATAGTTCAGCTTAAAATAGAAAGATAGAATAAACGTACTGAACCCAAGTAGCTCACTAGACCTCTTGTGATTCACGACGGACCAGATAGACAGCAACAAAGCAAATATCGTCGGTCCCCCCAACCTTACTGAGCTCACATGAAAGATAAAAGAGTACAAAGAAACTCAAAACCCCAGCAGTTCGCTAATAATGAGACGATATTAATGATCGATAGATGTTACATTAAACAGCATTAGCCTACCAGGTGTTTAATACGAACCAGTCCCATCTGAAAATGGTTACCTATTTTTACATATGAGGATATTTTTACATGGGAACCACAGAATTGGGGTATCCTTAAATATTTCTTGCCGACATTTCCTAAATTAGGCCTCCAATAATAGTATTCACTCACAGACATCAAAGCCAATACAAATGTTGATTTCCAAAATAACTTGCTATGCATCAACCCTTTGCGACTTTCAAAGTCACAGCGTAGACTTATGGGTACACATGTGCTAGTAGCCATCATTGAGCGCTAAAACCCTTCAAATTTTACGGTTGTGGGTCACGAACAAGAAACATGGCTAATAAAATATGTCAACCTATAAATCAATTGCACAAAGTGTAGTATGTAAACACACAAGCTCACTTATTTTTATATATGTACATAAAGCAGAATTTCAAGCTATATACTTACTAATAAGTATTTCTCATGTCATCAAATACGGTGGACGTGTGCTTGAAAACATAAGGAGAGTGAAATTCGGCGTCCAATGCGATGTATCGATAACTTTAAGTTAAAGTCTTGGAAATATTTATGGTAAAAGTAAATAGAAGTGTGTAAAAATACTAGATAGAGAACTATGTATAGCATACTTCGAAATTAGCATAAACATTTCGAAACTAAATTCAAAAATAAATATTTTTCATAAAATTTGAGTTTTTAACTCAAACCAAAGTTGTCTAAAATTTGCGATAATTATTATGTTTTCTAAAACTACCAATCAAAATTTTCGCTCACTTCAAGCAGCTAAAATTAAACTCTCTGCTGAATATTTTTGTAGACTCGTTAAAATAAATCCAACTCCAACATTTTGCAATATTCGTAATCAATGCGAAAATCAAAAATAATTTTCAATGTAGAGAAAATTTCACATTTTGTACTCAAAATAGCTGAAATTCATCTAAACTTTTAATCAGAATTTTTATTCGTCGAAAAAAAATCAACACAAATAAGTTTGTTGAAAAGTTCATATTGACCCACCCTATACTCGCACTGTCGCACCAATTTTAGAATTTCATTTAAACAGCTACAGTTACAAACTCACACTAAGCTTCGCAACGAATTGAAATGTTGATACTATGACGTGATAAAGTGCATTAGAAGCGATAACGGTAAAACTGTTTTGGCAATGCAACAACCGCAGACATACATAAACACACTAATAAAGAACTTTCAATGTCATCCTGCTCACACATGCATACGTATACGTAATATTTTGTCAACATAACAGTAATAAACGAAAGTCAGTGTCAAGGGTGAAATGCAGATAATGCTATATTTATATGCACATATGTACTTATTAATGATATAGGAACTCAAGTGAGGGGTGTTTTAAGTTCAATATTCGTCCTGGTTTTATTATAATTATTTTTTATCCTTCCCGACATATGTTCATTAAGTATACTTCCTTAAATATCTATCTACTTGTATTATATATGCTGGGTCATTGAAACCAAACTTGGTGAACATGTAGACCTTTATGTGCCTGCTAATGTGAGAAACTTTATGAAAACTAACTCCAATCTAAGTTTAAATCGCAGGCAATAAAAAAAGCGAAAGTGTACTCATTTTCATAATATCTAAACTAGAATTTTACGATTCTCAACAAAAAGTTCAAAACAAAAAAAAACATAGCCTCCATGTATGACAAATGTCATAAAGTACCACGCGATTTTCGCTGTGGCAAGACATTTTAGTATCTACCACATTTGTGGCATGACTTTTAGTCATTCGTCGTTAAGTTGTGTTGTCACTTTGTGGCGCTTAAATCCTAATATTAATGGCGCAAATAAAGGATTGCGAAAGTAACAGTAAGCGCTAATGCTTAAGAACACACAGTAGGCGGCAAATGTGCGGACATTAAACCAAAACGAACCAATATAAACTCACAGTGTGGGTAGTTTTGTCATTTAATATGAAGCCTCTTAATGCTTAACTCACACAGAACTGAGATTAAAATTCTACGTTTTTAATGAAATGAGTTGGATGGAAATGAAAAGTGGTTTCAGCTGCTATTTCGATTTAATTTATTTTTTGTAAGGCCACAACTCTTTTCCAGATCCTATATGTTCTATAAATAGTTGGGATATCTGAACAATTTATGTTTTCTCTTAAATCATACCGAAACGTATTTACGGTCATTAGAACCCATAACCATACTATCAATACACCTTAAAATGTTACAATCATATTATTTTCTGTATTCTTTATCTAAGTATTTCTTGGGAAACCATAAATTTGTCTCATATTTAAAATCTTCTCTGAAGCAAAAAATTAAAAAAATAAAATAAATTGCGAATTCTCTAATTAGTATTTAATTTGCAAGTATACTTGGCGTCTCCGTTCTTATCTACAATCTTTTCAAATTGTGGTAACGAAATATACTTCCGGGTTATTTATAATATATACCCATAATATACAAATAGACACATAAAGCCTTGCAACTAGATTTCGTATATACCTCCAATTATGTGTGCGACAATTTGCACATTCATGAAAAATTCCCATCAACTAAACAAAACTTTTTGCAACATTTTTTTTGGGGGGTAACCCAAAGCGAGCGACCGGCGTATTTTTCCAAGGCATTTTCGTTTTTTTTTTGCTTTCGTTTTCGTCTGTTTTTATTTGTTTATTCGGTGTTTCCATAACATGACAACAGCTATCAAAAATATGCCAAAAATGCGACACGTAAACAGTTGCAATGTGAACTCAGGCGTGTAGTGCCGACGAACACAAAGTGTTATGAAAAAGTCAAGCGAAGTTGCTGCAGTGAAGGACGAGTAAATAGAGTTGAAAATGTGAAACAGAAAATATTAAATTTTTAAAGAATTTGTTATATAAAAATGTGTCTACAGGTTTTGCTATAAAATATAATATTTTGCTATAATTTTGAACGCTTTTGTGCTATAACTAACTAAAAATTTTTTGCTATGAATCTTAACTCTCTTTTACTACAATTTTGAACTCTCTTTTGCTCTAATTTTTAATTCGCTTTTACTACAATTCTGAACTCTCTTTTGCTATAATTTTGAACTCTCTTTTACTATAATTTTGAACTCTCTTTTGCTATAATTTTGAATTCGCTTTTACTACAATTCTCTTTTGCTATAACGCATAACTGATTTTTTTATTTAATTCATAACTCCTTTCTTTGCAGTTTCAATCTGCCACGCATAAGTGCCGCCCTGGAGCGTTTAATTGGCACAAATGTGGTGCGTCTGACGGATCACAAATTCATGAGCGAGCTGCGTCAACGACTGGAGGAGGAGAGCCGCTTACAGCTGGAGCGTCGCATAAACGCCAGAGCGGTGAGTTGACAAATATGCACACTGTAATGACAAGCAATTAAACTCGGAATAAAATTTCGCGGTAAATTGAAACTTTTTCGAGCATGACTAATTAACTGTAATAGCTGCAATATGGCCAAACAAATAGGCATAATTTAGTAGAAACAACATATTTAAATGACAGACATTTTTGTCCTTTTTGACTCTACGCAATTAAGCGATCGATATTGCCAGTTAATGTTAGGGATTTTCATTTTAATGGTGAGCATATTTTCCACAAAATTTTGGTTATCTACTTGCTGTTGCATTGTTATTTGTTTTTGTAAAAAATGTGCGGCCTTTGACTTCTTAAAATAACTTATACTGTGACATTGAGCGCGCTCAAATTCTCACTCAATTGTTTTTTATGCAGTTTTGACATGAAATGCGCAAGCATAGTTTATTTGTGCTTGAAGCAAATCAAAATGTGATTCTGAAGTTGAAATTCAAAAGTTATTGAAAGTTTCGACTACTTCTTAAGATAGCAAAATATAAGTTCGAGTTAAAAAAGCGTACTTCATATTTAAATATAGGCTATTAGATAAAATGTATTTTGTATGTATGTCATCATTATTTGCATGACATTAGTTAATTGAACATTAAAACTTAAATATATTCAATGTAATCAGTGGCGGATCCAGAAAAATTTTTTGGGGAGGGTATACGAAAAGTTTTATTACTCAACGTATTTTTAATATAACAGTTCCCTCGCGAAAATTCAGTTATTATAGGACACGTTTGCTAAAAAAGCTCAAGAAATATTTTCTTTTTATGAAAGGGTGATCAACTGTTCAGAACTTTCTTGCGGAGGTGAAAATGTGGAAACAGCGAACTTCAAGCAAGCATTTTCGGAATGCTCTCGAAGCTTTAGAAGCAGTGAACAAAACGTCTTTTGGGAATGTTTTCAAGATTTTACGCATATTGGCGTTTCAATAGCATCACCAGAAAGAAGTTTAAGGAGAATTAAAACCTATTGACGAAAAGATAGGCTTAATGGTCTAGCATCAATGAATATTCATAGGGATATTGTTCCGTCAGTTGATGAAATACTAGAAGAATTCTTTCAAAAACCAAGGAAAATATAACATGGAATGTGAGATCCCGTGTAATCCTCAATTAATCACTGTAATAGCTTCCCATTCCATTAAACACCCATTGCTTGGTAACCCTAGAATATTGTTTCCAATCTTAAAAGTTAATAAAGTCATGACAGGTCACCTGAAAAGCTTGAACTGTCCAGTGTACTCACTTTGTACCTCATAGGATAATCGCCATTGGAAATACCCAAACAGCTACACCGTCTTTCATAACTAATCCACGAATATTTAATTATTAAAAATTTCAAATTAATCATATTTTTCATTATACTAAAAGAAGAGTTCAAGTCAATTTAGAGTCACATTATACTCACTGAAACTCACTCAATATTTGTATAATATATTTCATTTCATTTATTGACATGTAAAAACCTGTCAAATCACTAAATGGTTATTACCTCTATAAAACAGTTGTGAATTGTTGTTTTATAATATTTTTGCGGCCAAGGCGCATTGACAGTTTGACAGTTATATGAAAAGATGTCATGCAAATAAAATTCCTACTTGATTTAACTGGGCTATACAAATAAGACACTTGTGGTCATATATATATATATATATATACAGCCATATATATTTATGTACATAAAAAAATGTCTAGCTTTTGACGTGATGTAATATTATATCATGTTTTCATACAAATAAAGCTCATATGCAATCTTCTGAACTTAATTGACATAATAAGGGCACTCAGATATCAGTTTATTCAATTGACCTTAATTAACTCCATTAAATAATAATCGCTGTTAATTAGATCAATGACTAAATTAAGAGTATGAAAACTTTATGTTTGACAGTTTTCATATATACCTTCAACATGACAGATCTTTAGGAGAATCATATAACTATCCTTACGCCATTCTGTACGTCGTCTAATCTGCCATCACAACATATAATCAAATATTTCAGTTTTATACAATACAATATTACATAAAATCACAATATATTGAGTCTTTCATAATCTCCAGCTCCGCGAAGTGGAACGTGAGCGTCTGCTAATCATCGAGGGCAAAACTGACGAAATACCTGCCGAATTGGCTGATGATCCAATATTTGTTGTCAATAAAATTGCGAATAAAGAGATACAAAAGGAGCGTGCTAAGGTGAATTACTAAGCGAGAATAACTTCTACTTGAAAATATTGAAATAAAATCATTCGAACACTTTTAGCTCAAAACCAATCGTGAACGCAATGCAGAACGTTTAAAGGCACAAGGCTCGAAATGGGAACGTGAAAGGCAAAAGTATGTGGAGGAGGAACAACAACGCGTAGAAAAATTAAAAGAACGTAAAAAGGAGCAAAATGAACTTGAGGAACGTTACAAGGGCGAAGATGCTGAACGCGGCATGGATTTATTGCGGTAGGTCAACTTGTATACGTTAATTGAAAAATTACTCATTTGTTGCTGGCTTAAATGTCAAGACGATAAACTTGATATGCAGAACAGCTAATTTATGATGTACTGTTCTTTTAATAAGTATAATGCATTGATGCTACTCCATGCTCTGCATAATCTTGTTTTGCTAAGAATTAACGCGTCGAGCTGTTATGTCGTTCACATTAAAATCTTTTTAAAGCGAGGTTATGATGAATAACAGCTAAGAGCGTGGTTAAAAATATAGATGAATATATGCTACAACGCCTAGAAGCAGACTCAATTTTTTCGCACTCATCCCACGTGTCACATTTTTTCGCTATGCCTCTCTATCTCTCATTTTCTTATACTTCGCTTCTCTTAATTAATTTGTCAGGCTTCGGTTTGGATTTTAACACGTTTCTACTGCTGTTTAAGCGACAAGTATAATTAATTTGCTTTTTATTTTGAAGTTGTATGTATGTATCTACTTCATCAACCATATATACCTGGTATTCTCATACAAAAGAGTAGTATTAGCGCACCTTGAACCGGTAGCTGTTAGGATTAACTGGTTAAGCGGAAAGCCTGTTTGCGCTTCGCGTTAATTCTAATTATATTTCAGCTGTTAATAAAATGTATATTTTTAGCGTAGCTAGACTATGGAAAACTACGCTACTTAACTAATTTATGCACTTTTATAACACGTGCAAGTGCTGAGGAATAATGTTTCCGATGTGCATAAGTTTCACCTACTTTAACAGCCGGTGCAATGAACTCTTTACTATTTCATTTATTGTATTTAATATCTCCCATTTCCGCAGCATCGACAATGAGGATTGGCGCGAGTGTGAACAGGACCTGAAGCGCTTCCTTGAGGAAGAGCGCGCCAAAATGAAGGAGCGCTCATTGCGCATACCAACGCCATTCACATCGGATAAATTGGATATATTGAATATTGTGCGTGCAAGGTAAGTGAATTAATTAGTATGTGGTATTGAAAAATAATATGTGGAATATCGTTTGAATTATATGAACTTTTATACTTTTTGTTATCCATGTTATTTTACTTAAACACCCTGAAGTACTTGTCCGATTTGTAGCGAATTCTGAAACTATTCAAAGCAGTAGTTCTGAAGGATATTATATATGTCTACTTATCCATTGATTCTCTATCACAACGATACTGCAGGACCAAAAAAGTCAAAAGATTCCCTTCGGTTTCCCGTAAGAATGTTGAAGAGCCAAATAAGAATATTTCTCGTACAATAACCGTCATTATGTTTCAACACTATAGTATTAAATTTACCAAAACTTGGAGAGAAACGAAACGAACAAACTACTAGCTTAACTTATATCTACTAGTTCATGACAAAGACAAAGCACAGACAGAGACTATTGTATACTTTTTTTTGCTTTCCTAGGAAAATTTTTTTCAAGAGAGCAAAGTTAAAACAGCAACCCAAGGGTGACGAATCGAAAAAGCTACTATAAAATCAAATTAACACACCGCAACCTATAGCTCTTTTTGAGAGCACTTCATAGTAAAACACTTTTCCACCAAACCTTCTTTAGACTATTGTCATCCATCTACATATTATGTAGCACGGTTTAAGGAAGTGAAAGCACCTTAATAATTCATCTAATTAACTTTACAGGAAAAGGTTCCGCGAAGCTGAACAACGCATTTGCAAAGAATTAGAGGAGGGCGCTAAGCCAAAACCCGTTGCTAAAGATATCAAACTCACCAAAGAACTAGCAGAAAAGACGGTGAGTAGGAGATATATTAGACAGCTTATAAGCAGATTTGATTACACGAATGTACTACGAAAAATATTTTCCAATTTACCACGCAGGCTGTAATACAAAAACATGTGCAAGATATCATACAAGCCGAAACCGAGGGCATATTCGAGCCGGCCATCAGCAAGGAGGCGGCCAAAGAAATGTCCGAACGCGAGAAGGAAGAGCGGCAAAGACGCAAATACTTGGATGACGCTTCTGATGTTTCCACTGAATCGGAGATCTACGAACAGGGTAGCACCATAAGCGAATCGAAGCGACGCCATGCCGCCGAGTTGGAGGAAGAAATGGAATTTGATGTGGAGCGCGGTTATCTCATTTCCAAAGCACAATTTGAGCAGTTACGCTATCATGATGATAAGATACTTATGCTGCAGAAAGCATCGGTGAGTAAAAACTATGCAACAGCAACAACAACAAAACAAAATGTCTTTACTTTTCACTAAATCAACAGGATATGCGTGAGCTGTATCAACTGGCCGAGGAGATAATAATAGGCGAACGTGTTGAGGAAGAAATCGTTGAAGAAGAAATGGTGGAAGAGGAAGAGCAACCGGTCTACGAAGAGGAGGAAGAAGAAGAGCCAATGGATAACAATTTCTAATAGATGCAAAAAATGATAATTGAAAAATACGCTAAACTGCAAATACACAAATACTTTGCGCGTACACGCACACTCACTAAATTTGTTGTAGTTGTAAATGATTAAATATGGGCATGAAGAATGTGGCACAGAGTATGTATTAAGTGTGGCTGCTGTAGGTAGCTGGGTTTAAGAAAAGAAAACTAAATTACTGAGAGGTGTATTTTATGGTTGGTTTAGAGGGAATATGAGCCGTGGCATTTTTTTTTACTCTCGCAACAAAAGTCTCGCAAAGTTGCTAAGAGATTATTATAGTTTTGTTCAAATAACGGTTGTTTGTAACAGCCAAAACTAAACGAGTTAGATATAGGGTTATATATATCAAAATAATGAGGGTGACGAGAAGAGTCAAAGTTGAGTAAAAATTGAAATATCTTAATGAAACTTGGAAAACATATTCCTTAGCACCCTTCAAAAATGGGCAAAATTGGACCACTGCCACGCCCACAAAATGACGAAAACCGAAAATACATAAAGTGTATAACTAAGCCATAAATAAAGTTATAAAAGAAAAATTTGGAATAAAGGATCGCACTAGGAAGTGATATATTTGGATATGATTTTTTTGGAGAAGTGGGCGTAGCCCCGTCTCAAAATCGGTTATTTGTATATATCTCGCAAACCAACGAAGCTATATAAATCAAACTTTCTGCAGTCGATTCTCTTACGTACCCCACCACACACCATGAAAATAGTTGAAAGCGGATAATAACCACGCCCACTTCCCATACAAAGGTTAGGTTGAAAATTACTAAAAGTGGGTTATCTCACTAACGAAAAACGTCAGATACACTAAATTTTACGGAAGAAATTGCAGAAGAAAACTGCACTCAGATTTTTTTACAAATTGGAAAATGGGCGTGGCATCGCCCACTTATGGATTAAAAACCATATCTCAGGAACTACTCGACCGATTCGAATGAAATTCGGTATATAATATTTTCTTGACACCCTGATGACACGTGTGGAAATGGATGAAATCGGTTCACAACCACGACAACTTCCCATGTAACTCAATTTTGAACTCCTACTTATTCCTTCACTTTATAATATATACATAAGGAACCAATGAAGACAGCGAAATAAAATAGCCTCCAATATCGAATATGAAGAATTCAGTACCCCATGTTAATTTCTCACCGATTTCGGTAAGTCTCTCAGGTATCTTAATTTAATTCAGAGGAAATATTTTTCTTCTAATAGTGTCATAACTTCCCCTAGCTCTCATATTCCTAATTATATGATTTTCAAATTGGGTCAAATTGTGTGTTATCTTAATAAAAATGTAACAATAAATTATGAGATTATAAAATGTTCGGCTGCACCCGAACTTAGCCTTTCCTTACTTTTTTTTTGTATTTTGAAAAACTAAATTCTTTAAACGAGTACGCTGTTATGCCCTAGTTCAAGCCAAAGGAAATCGGCACACAATTATGACACACATAAATCGAATAAAGTTATTTTGGACTACACACACTAAAATCCAGTAGTGTTGTTGTTGTTTTTCAGCTAAAATGCGCGTTGATAAGCAAAGCGGTGTGTCCGTACTATAAGTGTTACACTTAATTGACATTTGATAAACATTTTTAATCAATGTGTCAATATGAGATGTGAAAAAATATAGCACAGCAACTAACACGCAATGAAAGCGCGCATAAACGCCTAAAAGTATGCAGCGGCACATGCAATAATCCCAAGCATGCAAATATGTTGTGGTACGTGCCATTGGGCTTGTCTATAAATGTAACAGCACTTTGGTTGTTGCATACATGTGTGTGTGTGTGTGTGTGTGTGTGTGACCTTAGGTTGTGTTAGCATATGTAACTGTGTGGGTGTTACACGCGCACACACGCCACCAGCAATGGGCATCGCATTTCGTCACCGTCACTTTGTCAATTGCAAATTTTAATCACCGGTGGCGTATACGCAACAACTGAAGTGCGATAAGTGGCGTAGCGATTACTCACAAGTACTTATACACAAATATATGTATGTGCATATATATACTCGGCACATAATTACCGCAAAGTCATGCCGTTATGTTTGTGTTATTGTAATTGTCATTGGCCATGGCTATCGCGTATTGCAATTAGTTGTGATTTGTTTGTTTGCTGGCGGTGGAGGCGATTTTAATGAAGTGTGACGCAATCAAATGCTGATAGCGTTGAGAGCGACTGTCACTAAGCGCTTTATTATGATTCATAAAGGGTATGATGTTCACTTGTGTACTTGATTATATAAGAATATAATATAATTGACAAATTTAAATAAATACAAAAGGTCTTCTTCTACCTTAACATATGTGGGGTATTCAAAAAATAATGAGAATTGTAAAATTTCACGGATTCGGAGAGATCTATTCTTAAATTTGTTTATTGCATTGATATACATGTCCCTGAAGTACGACAAAATTTTCAGCTGTATTCATTCCTTACTTTGCAGCCGCTTTATAGCCGCTGAGGTTAGACGTGTTTTTATGAGCTTGGCAATTTACATTTGATAAAAACTCACACTTCGTTGCTTGTTCGTCAATTCTTGGTCAAAAACAATACTCAACCTATGCCTCAGCCTTCATATTCGCTAGACATAACTCCGTATGACGATTTCCTATTTCCAAAAATAAAGGCTACCTTTAAAATTCTTTAAAAGTCTCGATTGGGAACTATTTTCAAGGCGACAACATTATTACAGGCTTATGAATAAATATTAAAAAAAAACGAAAATTCCCGTTATTTTTTTAACACATCTCGTATAAGAAATATATATTTTTTGAAATTTAAACATTTTCCAAATCTCTTCCTCTAAAAGTCTCGAATGGGGACTATTTTGAAGGCGACCACATATTATAGACGAATGAATAAATACTAAAAAAGGAAAATTCCCGTTATTTTTTTAACACACCTCATATAAAAAATATATATTTTCTGAAATTTAAATAATTTCCAAAGCTCTTCCTCAACATTAACATACATAAATATTACGGTGAAATATTTATGCTGGAAAAAATTCAAATCACTGCCAATATAAAATGCATATTTCGAAATCTTTACATGCCCCAGAAGGCACGATTATATGGACCACACAACACATACGCATTTGTAAGTCAAAGAATGTACGTTATTTCCACAAGCGCTGAAACGAGTATGAGTTACGAATGTGCTATTTGCCATTATTGACCCCAAAAAGTGAAATGTATTTAGCAGAGGTACTACATTAAAAGACAGCTACGGGCGAATGCCAAATGTTGGTTATTCGATTTCCAATTGCTCCGTGTACATGTGTGTTGTCATGAGGCCAATAAAACGCGCAACATTTGGCCGCAGAGAAAATGTTGACAGTTCGAAACTGACACTTTGAGGGTGCGAAAATATTTCGCCACAGCATATTTTGGAAATGCCAACGAAGATTTCGGTGGGTAAGGGGTAGTTTGGGAATACCATATATGCCCAACAGCTGATAGATATGAATGAAAGCGAACATACACAACTCGACTAATATGTGTATCTCAGTAGGAACTAAAGTCTGTGTACGCAAAGAAAAAGAAATATGCTTAAAGCTGTTGAAATATTGCTAATCCATCTTTTATTATTACTCCGCATGTGGCTGACACTTTAACCAAATTATTTGTATTCACCAAAATTTTACTGCTCAAGGCTGGTGTCCTACTTTTTGCATTAAAGGCAGTCAGCGCGACTATTTATACATATTTACACATATACAAGAATTTATCATAAAGGCACTTGTTACTCCCTAGGCATTAATGTTGTTGATTTTATCGGAAGATATGCCAGACGATAGTGATGAAAAAATTCAATTTGTAGAAATAGAGGCATGCCTCTGCAAAGCCATTACACTGGCAGTTCAACGCGCCGGAAGGCAAAAACCAAAATAGATATAAACAAGTAAGGACAGGCTAAGTTCGGGTGCAACCGAACATTTTATGCTCTCGCAATTTACTGAAGAAATTTAACCAATACATATATGCGGAGTAAAGCTCACCGTATTTTTGAAAAACCTATAATTAGGTACATGGGAGCTAGGAGAAGATACTTTTGAAAAACCTACAATGAGGTATATGGAAATGTTATGACCCGATTTTAATAATTTTTGGAACAGAGACACACTATTAGAAGAAAACAATTTCCTCTGAATTAAATTGAGATATCTGAGAGATTTACCCATATTTTCGGTTAAAATTTATCCTTAGGCGCTGAGTTCAACATGTTCGATATCTGTGGCCTTGAAAAGTTATGGTCCGTTTTCGACAATTTTTTCACAAGTGAAGCCAGAGATGATATGCACTAATTGTGTAAAGTTTTATTCCGTTATCTTCATTGGTTCCTTATGTTTACATTATAAAGTGAAGGAATCAGATGGAATTCAAAATTGAGTTATAAGGAAAGTAGTAATGCTTGTGAACCGATTTCGCCCATTTTTTGTCCGTGTTATCAGGGTGCCAAGAAAATATTATATACCGAATTTCATTCGAATCGGTCGAGATGTTCCTGAGATATGGTTTTTGACCCATAAGAGGGCGATGCCACATCCATTTTCCATTTTTTAAAAAAATCTGAGTACAGCTCCCTTCTGCTATTTCTTCTGCAAAATTTAGTGTTTCTGACGTTTTTCGTTAGTTAGTTAACCCACTTTTAGTAATTTTCAACCTAACCTCTGTATGGGAGGTGGGCGTGGTTATTATCCGATTTCAACTATTTTCATGGTGTGTGGTGGGGTATGTAAGAGAACCGACTGCAGAAAGTTTGGATTATATAGCTTTATTAGTTTGCGAGTTAAATACAAATAACCGATTTGTGGGCGGAGCCACGCCCACTTCCCCAAAAGAATTACATCCAAATATGCCCCCTCCTAGTGCGATCCTTTATTCCAAATTGTATTTTTATATCTTCATTTATGGCTTAGTTATGACACTTTATGTGTTTTTGGTTTTCGCCATTTCGTAGGCGTGGCAATGGTCCGATTCTGACCATTTTCGAATTTGATCTTCTTATGGTGCCAAGGAATATTTGTGCCAAGTTTCGTCAAGATATCTTATTTTTTACTCAAGTTACAGCTTACACAGACGGACAGACAGACAGACGGACAGACATCCGGATTTTCTACTCGTCATCCTGATCACTTTGGTATATATGACTCTATATCTAACTCTTTTAGTTTTAGGTGTTACAAACAACCGTTATATGAACAAAACTATAATACTCTCTTTAGCAACTTTTGTTGCGAGAGTATAAAAAATTTCCAAAAGATGTCAAAAAAATTGCATTTAACCCAGTAAGTAACATTTTGGTCGAATTGTAGCTTAAAATATTCAAAATATTAGTTACTTTATTTTTTTACATGAAATAATTTTTGCATTTACAACAATATACAAAATAAAGTTTAAAGATAGTCTACATTTAGGCGCATTCTAGTTTCTATCAAAAACACACACCTTATGAGGAATGAATAGTCTATATATATATCTCTACTTACATTTATATAATATGTAGCAGCTCGGTAAGTTTATGTTAGACAGTCCAACTGTTTCTATTAATTATAATTATATAATTAAGTTAAAATTCTCTAAAATAATCAACTCTATTGAAAGCTTCGAAAACACTTATTCTCCCGCCTACTATAGTTATATGTCCCTGTGTTGCTGCATAAATTGTTGTCTATAAAGTTTTATGACCGCATTGAATTATTTGTTATCTGTACGGAAGTCCACTTATCCATTTCAACTTATTACTTTAATGAACAATACAAAACCTAATTGCCAATTGTCATCAAATAATCAAATTAAATAGACTCTTGTGGCAAATATTTTAGGTGAAGCAGTCATCACTGTCGTTTAATTAAACGTTAAATGTTAACTGTGACAGCCTAGCAGACATTCCTTTTTAATATGTCTGCGTATGCTTTTGGAAATTATGTGGAAAATTTCATGTTACTCATACGCCCCCACCAACCAGGCGAGCAGCAACTTATCTGGAAATGTCTAATGAACAATATGAATGAGTGTGTTAATACGGCATATTTAATTATGTCAAGCGTTAATATAAACAGATTTGACACAGTTAATATGCATAACGGCTGACGAAAGCTGCTCGATAATTTTTTAATATTTCCCATGTATTATATGGGAAGTGAAGGAAGATGATTATCGAAAACCTCAGACAAGACTTGTCTAAAAAAAATATTTTTATAAATATTATGAACAAGTTCGCACTCGAGTTCCACATTATCAATTCCGAAAAGAAAATATTAAAATTTCAAATAAGTTTTAATTAATAAATTTTTCAATAAATTCTCAAATAAATTTTTCTATAAATTTTCAAATAAATTTTAATCATATAAATATGATATAACGGCATGCAACTACAATAAACCTTTGTGTGAAAAGCTCCTACAAACGAGCTTTTCTGACAACACATAAAATGAACCACAACAATGAACGAATGAACGTTTTGTTGCCGTTAGAGAAAAAAAATCGAAATTTCTTCATACGCCTTATCAGCAACGCTGACGGACACTGTGCGTCTTATCGCCTATGCGTCGGCTCGCGCTAACACTTGTGTGAATATGCGGCACATATACATATACATATGTATGCGTGTTGTATGCTAAAAACGGCCGCTGGTGGCGCAACAATGATGAGGACGAAAACGACGACCACGACGACGAATATCACGATGTCCATGCCACCAACGATGATTGTGTTTGTGTGTGCCTTTGATAGCTGCCTATCACTGCCTACCGCCTATTGAAGGTGAACACTTACAAATACATGCTTTCGTGCTGTATGCGTTCGGCAGTCACTTTATAAAAGGCGCGTAAACAACGAAGCGGCAACACAGTCGCTCAACAAGTGGCGCCAAAGCAGCAACCATAAACGGTTGAACGGAATAGCAAGCGCGTGAATTGTGAAATCGAAAAAGTAACGGTTAAAACGTTATACTGTGGAAACGGAAGTGTGCGACAACAAATAAGCGAAAAAACGAATTAAAATTTGTATTCGTTTGACAAAAGAATAGGTGATTTTTGATAAAGGTGTAACACATATAACATAGAAAATAAATATAAAAAATAACTGTAAAAATAACTGTGCATTCATTGCTTAAAACGAGTGATTTGGCAAAAATTGATTTGACCAAAAATTCAAAGTAAATACCCATTACAATTTGACGTGTCATGTCAAGTAAATATGCAGCTTTCAGCTAAGTATGATTTAACGCAAAACATACAAAATTTGTAATTTGTAACATGCCTATAAAATAAATATTAAAAATATAAAAAATAACAAATTGAATGCTGATGATAGACTGTTACGGCGTCTGTTATTGACAAGTGAGTTTGCAGCACGCTGTGTTTATGAACTCTTAAGCGCAAATAAAAAGCCACAATTGTATGGAAGTGCTCTTACAACATCATCAGTGAGTGCGTAGACACTTTGTAATCAGTTTCTTTTTTTATTTTCTTTGTGCTGAAAATACATATTTTTTCAAATCCTTCTTTTTATTACTCACATTATGATCATTCATTTTTTTTCTACAACTGTATTTGATTGCGACACGTGGTGCATTGAACTGAAGTCCTACGAGTCAGTCAATTCGTCAGCATTTTCCGCGTTTTTTTTTGTGTCTAACTGCCAGCACGTAGTTAATTATCATTTATAAATACAATGGAGGATGCTTTTTATTTGTTTTAGGTAGAGTGTTTTTCCTACAGTAGTAATGTTGTGTTATCAGAGATTTTTCAAATGACTGACAAAGAAATATGCGTTTTTTACTATTAATTAATCGGAATAATCAGCTAACAAGTGTTTTCAAGAAGTTGTAAAAATATGTAGAATATTCAGTATACAAATATTCATTGTTTTTTTAATTATAATATAAATTAAATAATTAAATGAGATTATTAAAATTAAAACCTACTTATAATATTGATTTTTAAAACATATAAGAATCCCTACAGAAAAGGGTTGTTAATAAATTACTACTTCATTTAAGAATTTTTCTTTATCCTAGAAAAGTTATTAATTATCTCATCTTATTAATTAATAACTTTTTATTCAAAATTATAATAGATCAAAAAATCAAAAGGACATAATATAAAATAATATTTTTTATGAAATACTTAATTTAAATAAATTTCAAAATAATTGACTAATGTCACGGAGTTTTATCTTTAAAAATTTAGGATACAAAATTTTCTCTAGTAATTGGTTGAAAAATGAGGTTTGGTTATTCTTAATTTAAATTAAATAATTAAATGAGATTATTAAAATTAAAACCTGTATATATTATTGATTCATAAGACATATAATAAACCGTAGAGAAAAGCGTTGTTTATAAATTGTAACTTCATTTAATAATTTTACTTTGTCGTAAAGGAGTACCTTATTAAATAATGTATTTTTACTCAAAATTATAATAGATCAAAGAATCAAATGGCCATAATATACAATAATATTTTTTATGAAATACTTAATTTAAATAAATTTCAAAATAATTTACTGATGTCACGGAGTTGTATCTCTAAAAATTTAGTATAATAAAAAAATATTTTCATTCTACATAGTTTGTAGGTTTTTTTAAATTCGATTTTGGAAACTCAACTGAATACAAAATTAATAGGAAATCCTAGCAACCCGATTATGGTAATTCTCAAAATTGTTTAATTAGTAAAGTGTTGCCTACAATTAGGCGCAAAATCAAATTAAAATTCAATACGACCTCTAATTAGAATAATCAGCTAACAAGTGCTCACAAAGCTTTACTTTGTATTTTGTATTTTGGATACTGAATATTCTACAGTTTTATAATTTATATGCTGTATTTTTTATACATTTTTACTTCTCAAGCTATTGTTTGGAAAAATTGGTTTGTTTCAAATTTATTTTTAATTTAAATTACTTTTATGTAATTTGTGTGTCAAAAATGTTAGTTGCATAGAGAGAGCTACGGAGAATAATATTTTTCAATACATATTAAAATTTCTAGAAAAAACGTATGTACCATATGTGATTCTAAAATTTTTATTTAAAAACTTAAAATTATTTAATTTATTCGTTGATTTTATTCTTTGAGAGTAATAAAAAGTAGTATTAATTATATTAGTATCTTATCATTTAAAATTATAATAAATCATTGAATTATATGGACATAATGGAAAGAAAAATTGTTCATAAAAAACACAAGAAAATAAGTCTCCAAAAATCGGTTAAATTTTTAGTGTGAGGCAAAAAATATTTTTTAAAGTAGGCATTTTTTTAAAGTGCAATTTATTAATTTTCATGTTATATTTTGAAATAATTTATTTCTATTTTGTGTAAAAATTTAATTCGTCTATCTAAAATGTCGCTTTTCCTGTATGAATATGGCGTTGCCTACATTTAGGCGACAATTTCATTTCGGCTTCCAATAGCTTTCTGATTTATAAGACTTTTGTGTTGTTTAAACTTTTCTAAATTTGCGAGAAATAATCCATATTATTCTCAAATTAATATGTGTTTCTACTTTTTACCTCCAAAGAACGCAATAGGATATGAATTTTTGTGTACAACATTTTTAACTTGTAGCCTTAGAAAGCGAGAAGCTCATTTGTAAAACATTTTCTTTAATAATACATGAAATTTAAGACTTTTTTGTTGCTGAAATCATATATCTTTTGTGAAATCTCATTGAAACGACTAAATAATGTATTAGTTATATGTTCACTTCCCTCAGGTTATTAAACAAATGTTGTAAATCATCAAAATATAGGTCCTTGTCTGAGCAAGTTGAATACGGTCGCATGGTGTACTGCCTTTTGTAATACTTTTGCGATAATTTTTCTATAATTTATTTGAATGTGACTAACCAAACATTTCACCATGATACTATAATACAATATTAATAATATTTTGTTCCTACTTTTGTGTCACAAACCAGTATTAACAATGAATTTTGGAAAAAATCTTACCTCTTCATGTCAATTTGCAATAATTTACAAATTTACACAAAAGTCAACAAAAAATTAAGTAGGACCATTAATTGCAACATGGAATCTTACAATAAACCCAAAATATTTTTCACAATAAACACAAAAAATGCATTGGCAAAAGAGGTATCCGGAGCTATGCTGTGAACAGCGGCGGTCAAATCACAAAACCGTTACCTTTTCCACACAGCGCAAACACTTGACAACCGCTGAGAGTTACCTAGGCATCGTTAGCTATTAAAACAAATGTAATAAATTTATATTGTGGCGACAACAAACACAAACGAGTTCCATGCACTTCTAACGGTCAAGTACACTACACTACAAACCACCAGAGAGTTACGCTACCAAGCAAAGGCTTGGCCAAACAGCTAAATTAAATTGTAAACACCGCCACTAGACCGTAAATTACATAGACTCAAAAATATGGAATATGAGCACAAGTAACAAAGACAACAAAGCACTCAGTACTCAGAAACTCAGAAAGGATATGCGAGTATAGTCAATGAAATGAAACGGCGGGCAGCACGCATACAACACGTGTTTGCCACAAACACAATAAAACAAAAGGTTTTTGGATGAATGATGAGTGCGTACGGCAATGACAGAACGCATGATCATTGAGCTGTGCTGTGCTGTGTCCAGCAAAAGCGAAATAAAATAAATAAATAATAATAAAAAAAAAAAAAAAATCATACTGTTAGCGGTGCGTCGGTGCGTATGAGTAACACTCGCGTTGGCGATGCTTTGCTTATTTTTGTGCCGGTGTGCGTGCGTGTTTGATTGGCTATTCCTCACTTGTCACGCTTGTGTATCTGCGTGCCGTTTAACACCTACACGCAAATTTATGCGTGTTTATAGCACAATTGGCTTTGGCAAAACCTTTTAGGCCAATTTTTGTTTGCCCTCCTGTCCACCGCTCAGGCTACGATGCATGTCTCATGTCCAGCAGTTAGATGTGGTGATGCGTATATCATTCTTTTCAGCAGCAAAAAAATGTGAAGTGGCACTCACGTCACGTATAATATGCGTTCACATCACAAATATAATTGTTATTCCTAATTTGACACATTCACTCATACCAAACAGTCATAGTGGCATAGTACTTGTAAAACATTTGGTTGTGTGTGGGCTCACATATAGCACGCATATTATGATAACTTTAAGAAAAGTCCACTGGAATTACTAAAATCAGTATATATTGTATATGGAAGCTGGGCTAATTCCGGAATCGATTTCAGCCAGCTTTTCCACCAACCCATATTAAATCCAAGATTTTACGTTCACTCAATTTTGCTAAAATATCTCACTTATTAACCAATATTTACGGTAAAAAGTCCACCGGAAGTTTTAAAATCCGTATAATATGAAAAAAAATGGGAGAAATGAGAGAAAGTATTGACCTGATTTTACACATTTTTGGTACAAAGGCACACTAGTAGAAAAAATCTGTTTCTTTGATTTTTTAGAATATCTGAGAGGTTTACCGATATTTACGGTAAAAAAAAAAATTAGAAACAAGCACTGAGTCGTCATGTTCGATATCTGGGGCCTTGAAAAGTTTTAGTCCGAATTCGTCAATTTTTAAACGGTTGATGTCACACTAGAAATCCAGTATTTGTGGAAAGTTGTGTTCCGATGTATGCACTATTGCTTAATTTATATATTGTAAAGTGAACGAATCAGATCAACTTCAACTTCATTGTGTTCTAAGTAAAGTAGATGTGGTTGTAAACCCCTAAGTTGATCCTTTGTATCATTTTGCTTTCATTAAAGTTTTTCGCTTATCATCATTTTGTGGGCGTGTCAGTAGTCCGATTTCTTTCATCTAGAGTACCAATTCTTATGGTGCCAAGGAACACGTGTACCAAGTTTCATAAAGATTTGACTTAAGATCTCTTGGATTGCAACTCTACTCGCCACGCTGAACATATCTAACTCGTTTAGTTTTAGGTATTACAAACAACCGTTATGTGAACAAAGCTATATTACTCTCTTTGCAACATGTTGCGAGAGTATAAATATTAAAATTAATTTTTTTTACAAAAACTCTTTCTATAGCCAATCGTACAATCAATACGCTCTGCTTTGGCACTTCTTCTCCTCCTCCTTTTCGAACATCGATTCATTCAAGTCTTTAACTGACTATTTTCTTTCTCAGCTGCGTTAGTTCAACATTTACACGTTAAGCCGACGATGTCGGATCTTGATGGAGCATTGCAAACTAAAAACTTTGTGCCAAGATTTATGCTACCAGTAAATAAGTGGTTGCCACAAATCCTTTATCCAATGTGGCTTTACTTTATAATCTTCGTGTAATAACGAAAACTTTTATACTATGCGGCCGCTGACCAGCGCAGTGGTTGTCTAGTGGTTTTAATGCATATTTTTTATTATTTGCAAAAACCTTTTTTCATACTTTCAATAAGCCAACTCACTTGGCTAACTGCCAATAGCAAGCTGTGCGTCGAGTGAATTTGATATTTTTGATTTGGGTTGCACCTAATTGTGTTGTGTATTACTTGTGGATTAAAAAAAATGTTACACAACTTAATATCGCCGCTGTACTTGAGCGAACGGCCTACACGCAGAAATAGTTGGTTTTCTTAGCAAAAGTTTAAAATGAATTAACTTAGCGCTTATATTTGACACATGCTGGTTGTTAATTGCAGAAGTTGCTTACCTTTCGAAGTCAAAATTTTCGTTTTTAATCCATAAAAGTTTGTAATTATTTTTACATAAGCATTTATCACAGTCCACTAGCGTTCCTCGAATCATTAATCATATAATATAGGAGTGCGTGTGAAGAATTTGATCACAAATCAACTATTTCAATGTGATTTAAAAAGTCTGCGTTTAATCTATCGATTTAATTCGTTTAATGAAAAACCCTCAGTTCTTACTTAATACTATCGAAGGCAATGTTCTCATTGTGAGACACAGCTCTACTAAAAAGGGCTTTAAAGAGTCCACTTAACTGTCAATCAAATTCAGCCTACTTTCAAATAGCTTAAATCTCAATTAACCTTACAACAAATATCATTTCGTTTTTATTGTCCAATACACTTTAAGCAATACCTCATAACGCTTAAACTTTATTATACAACAGACAAAAATCACTCACACATCTACTCGTATATTCGCAGTTAATCGAGTGCCATCAATGAGCAATATAAAAAAATTTACTCATGCTACAACCTTCGTTCCTTTTATAACCTGCACTCTCATTTTAGTACATAAATGCATTAGCGTGCATTTCCGCTTTCACTCTTCCCTCCTTCTCTCTTTGGCACATTTGTAATGAACGTTGTGTCTTCGTGTAGCAGCATAACTTTTCGCATGGAGGAAATATCTCTTTAAAGGCAATTAGCGATCTATTGAAATGGCTCTTGTTGTTTTTTCTTCGTTTTTTTTTTAACAAGCATGTAGAGGAAGGAAGAAAATATGCGTGCGTGCAAATGGCAGCGCGAAAATCAAAAATTGAAGGCAACAAGTGTTGCAACAGCGTATGTAACCACTCATCACACCACTCGCACAACACCGAGGGTTAAAAGAGTGTCAACGGTCGAGTTCGAACGCAGCAATTTGTGGATTTCTTGTAAAGGAGTGTGGTGAGTGGAGCATACAGACACGTGAGCGTAATGATATGTGAACATATACGTGATGTGTTCAAATAATAACGGGAATTTTCAAACTCAATTGTCAACATTTTTTTTTTTGTTGTTATTTTCATTATTTTGTTGTTGTTGTTTTGGACATGATTTATGAGCTTGGCGATTTTCGTTTGTTAAAACCTCACACTTCGTTGCATATTCGTGAATTCTTGGCCAAAAACAATACAGTAACGGTGATGCTCCAGCCTCCATATTCGCCAGACATGGTTCCGTGTGTTTTTTCTATTTCCAAAAATAAAGAGAACCTCATTAAGGGGCACACCTAGTGTGAAATTTCAAAAAAATCAATTTTTTTTTGTTTCATACTTCGGTAGATTACATCTTTAAAAATAACATACTAAAATTTCAAAGCGATATCTCAAATAGTTTTTGAGATATAGCAATTTAAGGAGCAGCCGCTCGGTAACAGTGAAAACGATCATTTTATCTTTAAACGCGTTTTTCTCGAAACAGCTTTTCCGAATTTGCTGCAGTGATTACTCAAAAACAAATGATCCATCACTATCGAATTTTTTTAAAATGTTCTATATATAGTTCTCCGTACAATGACCTATCGATTTTTGATCTGATCAAAAAATCGAATTTTGGCAACCCAAAAACGACCAAAATTTTGGGTAAAATTCGACTATTTTTTTAAAACGCCGCCATATTGTCAATTTCGTATCATTCGTAGGTCATTGTACAGACAATATTATCTAGTTTAAGGAGAATTTTTTTTTAGATTTCATCCACGGAGAAGGCCGGAATCACTGCAGCAGTGAAGGACCTTTTCTTTCGCACCGTTGGAGATCGACTATAACTTAAAAAATATTTAATTTTTTTCTTCAAAAATTTCACTGTATATTCTTGAAACATGTATAAATATATTCTTAAAATTTTGAAATAATTGATAAAGTATTTTTTTAATAAAAATTCCACCCTTTTTTAAGCCATTACACTAAGTGTGCTCCTTAAAGAGCCGTCGTTTTACAAGCATACGATAAATCGCTGAAAGAGCCAACGGCTACCCGAGAAGTGTCGAGTTTGAGCAGTGTTTCGAGAATTCAAAGAAGCGCTGGCATAAGTGGCGGCAATATTTAAGTAGACGAATGAATAATTTTTTTCTAAAAAAAAAAAATCCCGTTATTTTTCGAACATACCTCGTTTACAGAAAATTTGAGCAAAACTTACTAAAGTATATTGTCGAAGGGTTTTTTGGTTGTTTGTTACATCACAAAACAATCAAGAAATGTGACAAAATATTTATAATGAGAAGACAAATTGGTTTAACCGAAGTCGTCGATATACTCAGCGGATAGTATGAGTAAAATTAGAAGAATTTGAAAACATGAAACTCTCGTTTTAGATATGGTAAAACGGCGTTGGATATGTAGGTCTCACAAAATAGGAATTTTCATTCTTTGGTGACTGAGTTCTTAACAGTATGAGAGAGGAAATTTGGTACGTTTTCTTCGGAATTATCAATTCCAAGAACGCTCGTAAGGTATTTATTTAAATGAATGTACATATTAGATATATGTGTTACCATTACCTCAACGTCACTCACTGCCTACAATTTCGCCATGAAAAGTTGCCGACGCAATACTTTCACACTTTCGTCAAACTAATGAGCACATTTTAACAGCCACCGCATTTGCCTTCGTCACAGCTTCTAAAGTCACAACGAATTCTTCTCAATGTAAATAATGAGAATGAAAATATAAAAAAAATCAAGAATAGAAAGCAGTGAGCACACAAAAGGCATACGCCAACCGACGGAATGCAATAAAAACACGTAAGAAACGCGGTTGCGATTGTGTAAGCAAACCTAAAGGACGAAATGAGAAGCGCTAATGAAAATGAGCAATTGCAAGGCAGCGCAGTCGTTGCGAATGTGCCAACGCAACCGCTGAAATTAGCCGTCAACATTTTGTAACATACTCACTGTAAGGTTTCGTCATAGCCCAGAGGCAGCAACACCACCTCACCTCACCTCTGCCGCTGTTCCACTCCTGCAGCGCACTTTTTACGCTTAAAAGCCAGCCAGCGCTAGCTTTTAGTGCAATGCGGCGTTGTGGGCGCTTGCTGCCACTCGGAAATCGTGGGCGTACGCGTTGTGGGTGTAAACCTACACATTCGTCGTATGTTCGTTCGTGTCCTTTACATTTATATGTGTGTTTGCACTTCCTTTCGGCTATCTGTGTGCGCTCTGACGCAGCCACAAGGAAATGGCGCACGTAAGTAGGAGCAGAGCATGCGAATAAGACATAACCAAGTGTTAATAAGCGAACAAAAGGGGTTTCATAAACATTATAATTTAAATGTCGTTGACATTAGACGTCCGGAAGTATTTCAAGAACGGAAGTAATTGATGGTTGATATCTCGGGATGTCATGAAATTGATGAGCATAATTGAAACAGGCAGGCAGGCAGTCAGCGGAGTATAATAACAATGTAAACTTGATTATTGCATTTTTTGCAAGAAAAAAGAGGGTGAAATGAAAGAGCATATAATGATAGAATAGAATAATCAGTTATGGTATTTTCAGGTTGTTTGTTGGGAAATTTTGGAAAAAATAATAATTTTCGTTTAAATGAATCGCTTGGATTGTCTGATGTATACTGACCAGATGATTTTCTAAAAAACATATTTCTAAATACACAGCAAGCACAAAATATATACTTAGCATGTTCAAAAAATAACGGGAATTTTAAAATTTAAAATGGCACGAGTTTTAGGCGAGAACCAATACTGTAACGATGCCCCAACCTCCATATTCATCAGACATGACTGTGTATGACATGTTCCCAAAATAAAGAGAACCTGAAAGGGCCGTCGTCTTATAAGCATACGAGAAATCGCTGAAAGAGTTGACCAAAACTGGAGTTTGAGTTAATGTAGACGAACAAATATACTCAAACCCCTTTGACTAGTAAAAATAAAAGTCCCAATTATATTATCTTCCCTTCGTTCCGAAAATTCTGCGCATCTTCTGTATGATCAGTATGTCGAAAAACCACACGACTAAGAATCCACCTACGACCGAACCACTTTAACCACTTATAGTAAAATAGTCCAAATTAAATTAAGAAAATTTAGCACAGAGTCATCAAAAACGTAATTTTATGGCTTTTTCTTCTAATTAGCACGACAATGGCATCTTAATAGTCGTACCTACGTACACCTACAATCTTACCAAATATTTTCTCAAGCATAAACTTTCGCCGAAATTGCCAAATTGTACATTAACCAACCAAACAATGACCAGAGCTAACCACGCAACAATTGATTGTCGTCTGACTGGGGGAAACACAACAAAAACAATAGTTCAGTAAAGGACATAGGGAAAGAGCGCAGCAGCAAAAAGCGTAGCAATTGCCCACACACATGCACCGAAGTCTCCAACAGTGTGTGTGCCTTCTCACATACCTCTAAGAATTGTTTATATTAGATACATATATAAGTAAGTGCCCTGTCTTAGTGTTTGCGTAGACCTTAATTGTCGGTTGTTAACTTGTTGTGTAAACATGTTAATTAAACTAAAACAATTACAGCTATGAACTTGACTTGCACATTGTAAACATTGTACATTTAGTGGCTCCGTTTGATTAGGAGAAAGGTGCTTCTTATTGCGATTGACCATTTGGTGTTGAAGGGCGAATGTTTACACAAGCATTGGAAGGAATAGAAGAAAAAGTGAAAATTGAAAAAACAAAATAATAGAAAAATGTTTAAAGTTTTTTTTTTGAAATGAAGCGCCTTTTTCAATAAATACGTGATATGTTCAAAAATAATGGGAAACCTTTAAAATTGGGAAACATTAAAACCGAGCGATTGGACAGGAATCGAAATGAAACACCCCAAAAAAATTTCGATAAATACGTGATATGTTCAAAAAATAATGGGAAACATTTAAAATTTCACGGGTTCAGAGAGTAACAAGGTTATCTCAAAAATCGAATGTTGACTATTCCAAAGTCAACAATATTAATACAGACGAGTTAGGAATAAATATTTTTTTCAAAAAACTCAAATTCCCGTTATTTTCTGAACACACCTCGTGTGAGTTCTAAATATCAATACTTAGAAGTTCTTGGCATCCAAAAGAACTTTTAGCATACTTCTTGACGCTTGTCGAGAGGATCACCTACCATGAGTAAGGCTCTATAAAGTATGATATATCCCATTTTTTTTCTCGATTTTTTATAAAAGCTACATATTCATTGGGGGATGGGGTCATATGTAGAAGTTCACGCAAGTGAGGAAAGTTTCTGATTGCCATTCACTTGGGAGTGGCCAGGAACGATTCTTTTGCATATGACTCAAGCAGCTCACGACTTCCGGTTTTAGACCAAGTATCCCCTGGGTAGCTAACAGACATCCGTTTGGAGGCGAGCTAAAGTGAGAAGGCGAAGCCCGCTTGTGCGGTTGTGCGTAGGGCTTGGGACCCACCACATAAAAAAAATCTCCCCAATGAAAACAAACACCGAGCCTCGGATGAGAAACCCCCCTTTTGATGACGACCCCTGCAAACGTACTAAGGATCATGATTTGAGGGCATGCACCTGGAATGTCCGGACTCTTAATTGGGAAGGTGCCTCTGCCCAGCTGGTTGATGTCCTCATACAACTAAAGGCTGACATCACCGCCGTCCAAGAAGTGCGATGGACGGGACAAGGACGGAAGAAGGTGGGTCCTTGTGACATCTACTACAGCGGCCATATAAAGGAGCGCAAATTTGGTGTTGGATTTGTGGTGGGAGAGAGACTCCGTCGCCGAGTCCTGGCATTCACCCCGGTGGATGAACGTCTAGCCACAATCCGCATAAAAGCGAGGTTCTTCAACATATCGCTGATTTGCGCCCACGCCCCAACGGAAGAGAAGGACGATGTGACCAAAGACGCTTTCTATGAGCGCCTAGAACGCACCTATGAGCGCTGCCCCCGCCACGATGTCAAAATCGTGCTTGGCGATTTTAACGCCAGGGTGGGTAAAGAAGGTGTCTTTGGCACAACAGTCGGAAAATTCAGCCTCCATGACGAAACATCGCCAAACGGCCTGAGGCTGATCGACTTCGCTGGGGCCCGAAATATGGTTGTCTGTAGTACCAGATTCCAGCATAAAAAAATTCATCAAGCAACGTGGCTGTCCCCTGATCGAAACACGCGCAACCAAATCGATCACGTTGTGATAGACGGAAGACATGTCTCCAGTGTTTTAGACGTGCGTACGCTCCGAGGACCAAACATTGACTCGGACCATTATCTAGTAGCAGCAAAGATACGCACTCGCCTCTGTGCAGCAAAGAACGCCCGTCAACAAACACAAGGAAGGTTCGCCGTCGAAAAGCTGCAATCACAACCGACAGCCGAACGATTTTCTACTCGACTTGCACTCCTGCTCTCTGAGAGCACTCATCAGCATCTCGATATAAGGGAGCTGTGGAACGGCATCTCAAACTCATTGCATACCGCTGCAGCCGAAACAATTGGTCTACGGCAACGCCAAAAAACCAGTTGGTACGATGAGAATTGTCGTTCCGCAGTGGAGAGAAAACAGACTGCCTACCTCGCAACGTTGCGATCGACCACAACACGTTCGGGGTGGGATAGATATCGAGAACTGAAGAGGGAAGCGAGACGCATTTGCAGACGTAAAAAGAAAGAGGCCGAAATGCGTGAGTATGAAAAGCTTGAAAAGCTGGCCGACATGGGTAATGCTCGAAAATTTTATGAAAAGATGAGGCGATTAACAGAAGGTTTCAAGACCGGAGCATTATCATGTAGGGACCGAGAAGGTAATCTGGTAGCGGATGTCCAGAGCACACTGGGATTATGGAGGGAACACTTCTCCGACCTGCTCAATGGCAGTGAAAGTACAACACCAGGAGATGGCGAACCCGATTCCCCAATCGATGACGATGGAATAGATGTTCCATTACCCGACCATGAAGAAATTCGAATAGCAATTACCCGCTTGAAGAACAACAAAGCGGCGGGGGCCGATGGATTACCGGCCGAGCTATTCAAATACGGCGGCGAAGAACTGATAAGGTGCATGCATCAGCTTCTTTGTAGAATATGGTCGGAAGAAAGCATGCCTGACGATTGGAATCTTAGTGTGCTCTGCCCAATCCATAAGAAGGGAGACCCCACAATCTGCGCCAACTACCGTGGTATAAGTCTCCTCAATATCGCATATAAGGTTTTGTCGAGCGTATTGTGTGAAAGACTAAAGCCCACCGTCAACGAACTGATTGGACCTTATCAGTGTGGCTTTAGACCTGGAAAATCCACAATGGACCAGATATTCACCATGCGCCAAATCTTGGAAAAGACCCGAGAGAGAAGAATCGATACTCACCATCTTTTTATCGATTTTAAAGCTGCCTTCGATAGCACGAAAAGGAGCTGCCTTTATGCCGCGATGTCTGAATTTGGTATCCCTGCAAAACTAATACGGCTATGTAAGCTGACGTTGAGCAACACCAAAAGCTCCGTCAGGATCGGGAAGGACCTCTCCGAGCCGTTCGATACCAAACGAGGCTTCAGACAGGGTGACTCACTATCGTGCGACTTCTTCAATCTATTGCTGGAAAAAATAATACGAGCTGCAGAACTAAATAGAGAGGGTACAATCTTCTACAAGAGTGTACAGCTCCTGGCGTATGCCGATGATATTGATATCATCGGAAGCAACAACCGCGCCGTTTGTTCTGCGTTTTCCAGACTAGATAAAGAAGCGAAGCGTATGGGTCTGGTGGTGAATGAGGACAAGACGAAATATCTCCTGTCATCAAACAAACAGTCAGCGCACTCGCGTCTTGGCTCCCACGTCACTGTTGACAGTCATAACTTTGAAGTTGTAGATAATTTCGTTTATCTGGGAACCAGCATTAACAACACCAACAATGTCAGCCTTGAAATCCAACGCAGAATCACTCTTGCCAACAGGTGCTACTTTGGACTGAGTAGGCAATTGAAAAGTAAAGTCCTCTCTCGACGAACCAAAATCAAACTCTATAAGTCGCTCATTATTCCCGTCCTGATGTATGCCGCTGAAGCGTGGACGATGACAACATCCGATGAGACGACTCTTGGGGTTTTCGAGAGAAAGGTTTTGCGCAAGATTTTTGGTCCTCTAAACATTGGCAACGGCGAATACCGCAGGCGATGGAACGATGAGCTGTACGATTTATACGACGACATTGACATAGTTCAGCGAATAAAAAGACAGCGGCTACGCTGGCTAGGTCATGTTGTACGGATGGAAGAAAACACTCCAGCTCTGAAAGTATTCGATGCAGTACCCGCTGGAGGAAGCCGCGGAAGAGGACGACCTCCACTCCGGTGGAAAGACCAAGTGCAAAGTGACCTGGCTTCACTTGGTGTTTTCAATTGGCGCCAAAAAGCAAAAAGGAGGAATGAGTGGCGCGCTCTGGTGGATTCGGCTATAATCGCTTAAAGCGGTTCCTACGCCAAATATATATATATACATATTCACCCAACAATAATTTTGAAATATTTTGAAGTAATATATTAAAATTTCAAATACAATTAAAACTCCTTAAACACTTATTTCCTATGCCATTCATGATTCATATGCAGCGCTTTTAGCTATCTTTACAATCTTCTCCATTATAGTCACCACTTAGCAAATCAAGAATCATTAAAATCAAAATTTTTACTTTGTAGAGATTTACTTAAGAGAAGTTTTGAAAACTTTCACTAATAATTAACAATATCATCACTTTAGGCGGCTAAGAGCTGCTTAGCACACCGACCAATTATAAATTGTAAATACACAATAAACGCCAACGCTAAAACAAAAGAGCCGCCAAAGCCTAAGAAACTGACAACAAAGAAAATTATAACTTATTAGCCTCCTCCTTTTATCACCACACAAACAAACATAAACAAAAACACGGTGTATTTTACCGTGAAATTAAGCGCAAAAACAGCCAAAAGGCCATGAACTCAAACGCACACGTTTTATGTTTGTATATATATATTTGAGTGTATGTGTGACCACAACCAGCTAAACAACATCCTCAGGGCCTGGGTACTGCAAAAATACCAAAACATTTCACACTTCAACACACAGTCTCCCATTTCCGGCTCATTTATATTAATTACCACGACAACAATTTCAACAAGCAAACGAGCATGCGGCAAGAAGTGCCAAAGGGGTTAGTGGTCCGAGTACTGAAAGACTAACACAAGTCATTTGTAGGCTGGCAGGCTGGCTGACTCTGCGACCATTTTGTGAGGAGTCTACTGCTGGCACTCTTAGGAGCAATTGAATTGCTTGAAACATAGCAGAACAATGAAAATGCTCATACAGTACAACAAAACCAACAACAACATAGACACACTTATTTGTGAGCGTAAACAGACAGGCGGCCAAAAGGCACGTTGTCAATAGCAGTCACCAGTCGCATGTTTCATACATAATTAGTTGAGAAAATATACGCGTTGAAGAAAGCAAATAGTGATAATAGCACATGTACACACACACACATACATACATACACTCACTCACACAAACAACGGCAAAGCGATGAGTGTATTCACCGACTTCTCGCTTAACTCTTAACAATTGCGGCAGCTGTTCGTTGGTGGGTGGATGTCAGAACATATGTTTGTATGTGTGTGTATTTGTATGTATGTAATTTCACGCGCATAATCGCGCTGCAAGGCAGACAAAATGTTAATTACCATTATAAATTCTTACTGACAATTTTCAGGACACACTTTTCAACTTACCGACAGCGGCAAGAATAACCACAACAACAGCACCAACAACAATTTGCGCATCAACACTAATCCCTGACTGAAACGTCAGACAAACAAACAAAGCAGGTCGCAACGCTCGAAGGCAACAAAAGCCAAGCGCATAAAAATAAACGCCAGTCTCACAGCTATCTTAGCCAAAAGCCACACAAATGCAGCGTAACGTATTTCTCATGTACGCCTTGCCCGCCGCTGTTTTGCTGCTCGGCAATTGTTGGTATGCATACGCATATGTCGCCTTGCCAGCAGCCGGAGCCGCAGCAGCGGATTTGGCGTCCAGCGCCAACGCACTCGGCGGCGCAGCAGACACGAAGACGTATGCCAAGCATATGGCAGAATTAATGACCGCCACATATCCTGACAGAGCGGCGGGTTATTTGAACGATGTAGCCGGAAGCATCGCCTTGCAGCCACCGCACCAATTGCTGAATGAGCCGAACGGACGTGCTGCGGTCTACGATCCGGGTGATGGTGAGTATAAGAAAAATATATGCTTGGAATAGAAGAAAATAAAAAAAAAAATAACTAAAATAATAAATAAGTAAAGTAAATGTGGCCAGGTTATTGGCTGAAGGTTAGTCTTTTTGACGTCGCGGAGTTTAATTGCCAGAGCAAATATGTTATATGAAAATAATCTCATAAATATCCATCAGCAACATATGAAAGATCAATAGTACTAGAAACCATACCATTCTAAATTTCCTGATTGCAAGAAACCTCATTTTATGAACTTTCAAGTCTCCAAGAGTGTCTCTCAGAATAATAGTATAATAGAGCCAAGAACACACACAGTCATAAACGAAAAACCCTGTCATACTTTTCCAAGAACTGTAAGAATGCCTTTCCCTATTTTCGTGCATGACTTCACGAAACAAAAGAATTTTATGTCAAACGCACTCGTACACGAAACTGACGCAGTGTGTATTCTGTCATCATTGAGAACCAATAAACATTTATTTTGATTATAAATACCTCTTCTTTAAAAATAACTCGACCTTTAGTTTGGTAGTCCCCTACTTTTCTTCACTACAATCAACGCATTATCCTTCTTATAGTTGTACATATCTACGACTCAAATAAGCACTTCAATATTCTTAAATACACTTACATATTCCATATTAAACCCACGTATGCTTTATTTATGAGCCTTCAGGCATAAATACATAGGCAATTGATACTTGATATGGTTGCCTTTAACCAAATAACTATTCTTAAACACCACTTCGAAATCAATGGCGTAGTTTGGGATTTCATTTTTATTTTTGTTGATCTATTCATTCATTGTCATTGCAAAAAAAAAAAATTGAAAATAAAATAATTTTTCATTGATATTGCTCAGCACTAATGAGTCCTAATTTGATTGACCTCACGTACAAGGGATATTTCAATAAGAATGTTTTCAAAGAGCGAGAGTATTTCATTTCACAAAAGCACTTGTTGACTTGGAGCTCATCTTATTGTTTCCCCCTTGTTTTTCAAGTATTATGCGTTGGATTTAAATAAATTATTTACATATGTAGAAATAGTATTTATGTTGTCTTAATGAAAGGCAATTCGTCCGTTTATACATAATCTTCAAAACCCAATCATGCAAAAAAACCGGTTGTGAAATCATGTGCAAAGGTATTTATAAGAAAGTATTTGTCTTTCAACACTTCAATTAATACTTTGAAAGATATTTGGCAAATTTGCCACAACAAATTTAATTCTAAATTTATGCTCCTAAATAGTTGGAGCGGAAAAGATTTGATTATTAGTAACCAAGATACTTTATAGCAAGAAACACTACTAAGAGATTATTAAATTAGGCTTAAGTACAATTTTGAATGCTTGATCCACTTGGTATCATTAGGCTTTAATATTATCGAAAGCTTTTCATTAAATTTAAGGTTAGAAAAATTAGAATACCATTCTCAATTGGTCACAGTTCCGCTTTTGGTTAGAGTAGCAGATTTCGAAGGAAAATATATGCAAAATTAAGAAAGAAAAAAATAAAATATATGCAAAAATTAATTTTATTTATGCCAAACAATTTTATTTTGTTGTTCTCAAATTTCATATATGTACTTACAAATTTATATATGTATATGTATATAACTGACATATGTCAAATAAATAGCCTTCATATACTGGAATTATATTTCACGCTCTAGTATTGTATATCATTTCCAGCCTAATTGTTGATGCAAAAGATAGTAGCTAATAGCACAATTAATATTATTTTATGCATATATTCAATGCTTTAATGCCTTGTGGGGCTTCCCATTAGCTCAAAGCATAAAAAAGTATATTTTGACTGTCTGTGTTTGAGAAATAAAAATATCGAAATTCTTAGCTCATCAGAGTGCATATAAAATATAATTCTAAATTAAGTGTTAATTGTACTTCATTAAAGAATTAAAGCATGTTTTCTTCAAATAAAAAAAATTGAAAGTAAAAATTGTTTTCATGCCGCTTGCTAAACTCATCCCAACTTTCAATTTAGAGAACAAAAAAATTGCAGATTAAAAAATATTTCAATGTCGCAAAAATTCAATTTATAAAACAATCACTTTCATCACATTTTGTATATTTTTCAATTTCACCAGAAATAATTTCACGTTGCAGGCTATAAATAACATGCACGCGTATATTGAAGTGCTTATTGACGGGATCTATTGTTCAGGTTAAGTAAACTACTATATGTTAGAAAAACATTCGGCTAACCGCCGGCTATGCAGCGGTTGATGCTGTGATTGACATAAATGAAGTAAAACGAGTTGTGAACTTGCTGTAATAACTGTATGTGTGTGGGTGTATGAGTTAACCAAATTTGAGCATGCATACATTTATGTAGCATACCTACAGGCGTTCATATGAATATCACTGCCGTGCACTTGACTCATAACTATGCGCTTCACTTACACACATTGCAGTGATTTGTGGTATAAACGTTGAATATGAGTGGCACTCATACATTAATATGTAAAGTACTTAAAACTGAACTGACATAACTTGAATTCACAAACAACATACATATATTTCGTTGGGAAAAAGACATTTATAGACAAAAAGTGGTATTTTTATTATATATTCCACTCAATTAATGTTTAATATTTAAAAAATAACTTAATATTTTAATTGTTATTTTTAGTTAAAAAAAAAGTTATATTTCTTTAAAAAATTACTTTAATATTTAATTTATATTAAATTTTCTACTTCACAACAAATATGCCACAACAACTACTCTTTAACGTATGTCAACTCAGTTCTACGAAACTTATATTACTTCAAAACCATCATTATAATCTTCGCATTTGACATAAATATACATACATATCCAGATATGATTCTATTTTAGCATGTGAGTCTATTTTAAGCTTAAATCAACAGTTACAGAAATAACCGAATAGCAAAAATCAAAGAAATTCAATTTCCGCTTCATTGCTGCACTTACACTAGTGCCGAACACATACACACCCCTCGTTTGCTCGAAGCATGCTTATGTCAATATGTAACTGCTGAGCCTAAACAATGTTTCAGCATGAGCTCGTCTAGCTACAACTTTTGCTTTTAGACAGCACTGAGTACATATATCCTTGAAAGCATTAAGCCTTTTTCACATTCCACGGTCGCTTTATGACCATTGATTGACCGCTAAATGACAGCGTAATGGCCATAGCAGACAAGCTGGATTGAAGGGAATGAGAGCCAGTAGGATTACTTGACGCATTATGAATATTTCAAAGAGAGCGTATAGATTTCATATAGAGTGATGTATATGTGTGTGTTTTTATCAGTATTTAGGTAGATTTGTGACTATTTATAACACATTCAGATTTATTTCGAGGTCTTAAAGAGAATAATTGCTTTTTTACTAGCGTGTTGAGGAAAACTAAAAAGACTGAGTGGTCGGACAGTTAGTAGCACTTAATACCAGGAATTCTCTAAATTCGATCTAAATGTTTTCAAAGTATAAGAAAATAGTTAAGAGCTCGTCTAGAGGTCCTTAAATTAGAGCTAAGCGTTCCCCCAGCTACTTTTATATATTATTTTACTCTTCGTCAATAAAATAAATACCAAATTCATCCCCTAACTGAAATTTCTTAACCTATTCCCCATCTACCCAACAACAGAGCTACTCCGCGCTTTGAACGCCGAAACCGCCGTCAATGGCCAAGAGCTCGGCACGCTGCCCGAAGAACCCGATTACGCTGACACTGTGTTTAACGAACTGGAAGTGGCAAACAAATATGAAATGTTAAATAAATTGGAGAAAGATTTGCGTGCGGAACAGGATATTGTTACTAAATCAGCGGTGTTAATGAAAATGCTCGAGGATCCGAATATACAAACGCTGCCGGTCATCTATGTAGAGGAGGAGGACGAAGACGAACCATCTGAAGAAGACGGCAATTTGAACGGTAGTAATTTGGCATATCGTTTGGGTGGCATGGGAGCGGGTGTAGCAAAGCGCTCGCGCTACTATCGCCGTTATCCATGGAAGAGGCACAACAGAAATCGCAGGTGAGGAAGAAAAAGAAAGAAAAAGAGAGAGAGGGAGAGAGAGAGAGACAGAGTGAGTGCGCGAAATTAACGCACAAATTAGGCATTTATTTACCCATCTTTTGTCAATCACTGCATCTTCTTTTCTAGCACTTACGAGCCAGAATTGCGTTATGCCTGCACGCCCACCAAAGAGGATGTCTTCAAGCTGCTAATGAACCTGCATGAGAATCGCAAGGGCAATCACAGTAAAACTGTCAACTTCTGCAATCGCAAGCGGCCAGCCAAAGCCATTTTCACCAATATACGCTTTCTGGGCTAAATTGCATGGAAATCAAAGGACATACTTAACGAGGCAACGGTATACTACGAACTATGAATATTTTAAATGAATGTGGACTACAAACGAAATGTATACGAGGTGGTAGAATGTATTAAGAAAACACGGCGGAATGGAAGCAATTGTTTACAAAAATTAAAGTAGCTTTTAAACATAATTTCCAAACCAAATTCTATATGTATAATTAAATTAAAGTGAAAAACTAAAAATCTGTAAAATATGAATAAAAAATTTCAATGGAGAAACAAAAGAATTGTAGGCCCTTTAAGCAGCTATAGTGTGTAGACATTTTTTCGAAGTTAAACATTTACAAAAAAGCATATATTATATTTATATAATAATAAACAGTATTTTAATTAATTATTCTGACGAGTGACAGTGTTATCATATTATTAACATAAAATATTTAATTCATCGTATTATGTAGTTGTGTCACTGATACAACAAAAATATGTATATACTAAATGGTTTTGGAAAAAATAAATGTATGATTATGAATTTTTGCAAAGTTTTCAGCAAAAGTAAAGTAAAACACAGACACTTTGAACCTATAATAGCAGCAGCGTGAAATTAATAATTTTTTTCTGATATCTGGAATTTCAAAAATTTGATATTTTTGAGATCAAAGAAAATGATAAAAAATTTTAAAATTTTAATTTTAATTTTGCTGCCCATAATTATACGGTTGAAAAATAATTTTTCAACAAAATATTGGATTACAAATATTATAAAAATTTTCAAAAAAAAAAATATTCAAAAAATTGCGTATGTTTAAACATGTCTTAGTTGTCTGCACAGCCAACTGAATTTAATTTTAGCAAACTTGTCAATGAAGGAAAAAATTTGTAGCCCACACATGCAACATTACCCTCACAACTTATGTAGTATGTAGGTGTGAACAACAATATCATATCAATTCAATTTTTTCCTTAAAAAACTAGCGTAAACGTATTTTATGCACATATTATATTTAAAAAAGTATAGAAATAGTAGACACATGCTGTTGTATATAATAACAAAGGACTATATATGTATGTATGATAACTAATTGCAAGTTAAATAAAAATACAAACCCTTAAGCGCACGTAATTTAATTATTGTACATACGTAGTTACTAAATATTTACTAAAATCTTAATTACATAGTTGCATATGTTGACGTACACTTCCCTATACTGTATATGTATGTAGTTGTGGCTCTGGTTCGTTTAATTATGCACACACACATCAGTAAGTATATAAACTTGTACATAAAAACAAAAACAAAAAAAATTAAAATTTAATCACTAGAGATTTACAGTTGAAAAATTCAATATATACATATATAGTAGTAGATGGGCACTATTGTTCTACCAAAGCATGATTTGTTCCTCTAAAAATGTGCAAAAATTAAAAATAATACATATTTACCAACTAGCTACATATATGTAGTATGTGTGTACATAGAAAGTCTAAAAAGTATGGCAACTTATGTAAGAGATATGTAATAAATAAAACTAATTATAATAAACGGGACTAATGACTCTTATTAGTCCATTGAAACGGATTGTTGTGTGCTTTAATAAGGATTAAATGCGGGGTAAGGGAAGAAGATATAGAGTTCTACAAACTGAAGTATATAGAAACTCCAAAATAAACCATGTTTCTCAGTGGCTCAATAAAGAACTAAACAAATAAATAAAACAAGTAAGGAAGGGCTAAGTTCGGGTGTTACCGAACATTTTCGTCATATATATTGTATAAAGTCCATTGAAAGTTGGAAACCATAATATTAGGTTAGAAGCACCGAGGACCTCCTGTTCGATATATGGGGCCTTGAAAACCTATGGTCCGTTTTGGCGATTTTTAGAATGGGGCTGCCACACTATAAACATAGTATTTGTGCAAAGTTTTGCATATTCACTAGTGCTTACTTTATATATTGTAAAGTAAACGATTCAGATCGTCTTCAAAGTTTTGGTATATAGTAAGTAGGCGTGGTTGTGAAGCGATTTGGTCTATTTTCACAACATATCAGTGGGGTGTAAGGAAACTATTACAAACCAAATTTCATTGAAATCGGTCGAATAGTTCCTGAGATATGGTTTTTGACCCATAAGTGGGCGACGCCACGCCCATTTTCCATTTTGAAAAAAAAATGTGAGTGCAGCTTCCTTCTGCCATTTCTTATGTGAAATTTAGTGTTTCTGACGTTTTTCGTTAGTGAGTTAACCCACTTTTAGTAATTTTCAACCTAACCTTTGTATGGGAGGTGGGCGTGGTTATGATCCGATTTCTTTCATTTTTGGACTGTATTAGGAAGTGGCTAAAAAACGACTCTATTGGTTTGCGAGATATGTACAAAAAATCAATTTGGGGGCGGGGCCACGCCCACTTTCCCAAAAACAATACATCCAAATATGCCCCTTCATAGTGCGATCCTTCATACCAAATTTTATTATATTTTATATGGTGCCAAGAAATAAGTGTGCCAAGTTTCATCAAGATATCTTAATTTCTACTCCTCGTTACAGCTTGCACAGACGGACGGACGGACAGACAGACATTCGGATTTGAACTCCTGATCACTTTGGTATATATAACCCTATATCTAACTCGTTTAGTTTTGGGTGTTACAAACAACCGTTATGTGAACAAAACTATAATACTCTCTTTAGCAACTTTGTTGCTAGCATCTTTGTTGCGAGAGTACAAAAATGTCAAAATTTTTTCTTGGGAGCTATGGAGAGAGATTGTATATACAAATATACACTTTTCAGAATCCATTTCTGACTGACATTAAGAAAATTTTGACATTCGCCTCTCATTAGAAAAGGCCTCTGAGTATATTACTGTTATTAGCAAACTTTTCTAAATATGAAACAGAGGCCCCTTAAACCCTGGAAAAGAACCTAGATACGCACACACAGCTTCTGTTTTGTAGTTACACCTAACTTTCAAACGGTCGTCGAACAATTAGCTCGTGTTATATAGCACTTGAAGTCACTCACGTTCTATTATACTAATTGGAAAACATGTTTAAACCATGATGAACTTTTCAGCCTAATAGAGGTCATTGTTATCTGTTTAAAGACAAAACCATACCATTGTTTGATACAGCTTTCCATAATTAGCGCCAATATCGTAAAACTGTTTCATGAGTGAAAATGTGTATGAGTAAGTGACAACAGCAGTAAAGTTCGTAGTAACCCAGTAGTGAAGGGAATTAGTAGTACGTTACAACTAGTATGAGCCGCATGCTCCACAGTACAACTAACTGTCTTTCTCTTTCTAAACAACTGCTACTTTTTAAACTTGACAGAAATATGCTAGTTTCATAATAGTTCTCTGATAATATCGTTACAAATCTAGTCTATTTTTAGCCAGTTCATTTTATGTCTAAAAAAAAGTCATCGACAGCCGGTTCTGCGGTACCTGAATTGACCCAAATTTGATCCAGCCAACATGAACTAACGCTGTTTGGATCGATTAGTTATTATAGGTGAAAAAAAATTAATGGAACTGGTCCATATTGTCACTAGTTTGAAACTACATTCCAGGAAACGAAACTCATAAACTCATTTACATGTAAATACAGAAACATATAAACATATAAGGTGTACAAAGCAGTGTCAGAGTGTTGAAAAGTCAAGGTGTTCTTGGCACACACGCACTTTTTAAGCTCGTTATTAGTCGGCTTCTAATTTTCCATAAAAACAATTGCAACATACATGTACAAATGCGTACATACATAGCTATGTAAACAAAACTTTATTCACAAAATAATGTCATAAAGTCAACAAGACAGTTAACGAGTATGTATGTACATATGTACTAAATAAATATATGCAAACTAACACGTAACACCAAAAGTGAGTGGACAAACAAGAGACGAAAATGTGATGTGAAGTGAGTACGAGAGTTCGCAATGAAAGATCAATCTGCGAAGGTGTGGCATAGAGAGTAAAGAGATTATTAGTACATGACACCATTTTCACTTTCGTTTGCAGTGATATACATATGTAAATAAATTATGTATGAGCGAGTATGTCGCAGAGAAAATAAACAACTTTGTAGAAATTTAAAAATCTCTGCGTAGATGTGTGTACGCGACCAGCTGATGTTTAGGCGCACCGCTAGCAAATTTCACACGTTGGTGTGATAACAAAATAGCGGCAACAACAACAAAAAAGAAAACTTAAATAAATGCAAACACACTGGAGGTCTAAATTTATTTGAGCTCGAGCAGCTTGCCGTTTTTATTTCGTTTATCTTACACACACAGCATAATCTCTTTCATTGCATAATAATTCCAAGTGTCAATCTATGCATCTCCTTAACCGAAAATGTTGCTGAACCAGCTGCGCAACGGTGCATAACAAGTGGGCTTGGTTATCCACAATGTGTCCACGGTCAAGCGTAGCGCATCCATTGTCGAGAAACTGCAACGGTCGCGCACTGCTGGTGACGGCGCGATGCCATTCCTATCTGCATCATCCGGTTCATCGTTGGCACGTAGGCGACCAAACGCCTCGTCGCCATCAAAGTAATAATATTCTTTGCGCGTCGAATTCGTTTCCACGACGGTCATTGGTTGATGGGTGCTCGCCGCAGCCAACGACTCCGAAGTGCGTGCGTTGCGATACAGCGGCACACCAAACGACGGTGGGAATGGGCTTGGCAGACCGGCATATGGCGGTTGTGTTGGCGGTGGCCAAAATTGTGGCTGTTGTGTCGCTAAGAAGAGATTAAGGCTGGGTGTTTGTAGCGGCCGATATGGTATCTGATCTGGTGGTAACTGCGTTTGCGGTGGTTGCGCAAAGAGAGGTGACTGCTGGTAGACGGGCAGTTGTTGTTGGCCAAACACGTTTTGTTGCAAACGATTATTTACATTTTGGTTACTTATGGCATTTTGTTGTCCAATGCCAACTTGACCTTGTACAACGCTTGGTCTTGAGACCACATTTGTCGGTACATCGTGCGCCGGTAGTTGTGGTTGCACGAAGGCGGTTTCTTGACATTCCTCTTGGTAAATCTCAAGCAAGAAACCACTCGATGGTACGCCCGAATAGCCCATACGCATGCGTATATGCTTAGCGCCTAAGCCCCAAGCACTTCTGTAAACATAGCCGGTGCGGCAGCCGCAGAAGCGTTCGCCATTGATTTCGATGAAGTCTTCGGTGCAAACATCTCTACTTGTACTGATGGCGACATTGATATTGCCCTCTGTGGCACCAGTGCCGACATAAGTTTGTCCGAAATCGAAGAATTTGAATTGAATGCGTAGACGACATATGTTATCAGCATTTTTTTCCAACCCAAATTGGCAATCGCGTTGCTGCGTTGGCAAGAGTGATGTGAAGGCAGTGCGCGGAAAGCCAGGACTGGAGAGATAGAACCGCTTCTGATGGAAGGATGTTGTGCAGCATTGCTGTGAGGATGCTGTTGAACCGACTGCTTGAGTATTATCAAATAGCGCACTGCCATCCTGTAAGACTGGTGGCTGCGCCGCACCAAACGGAACACCACCGAATGGTGCGTTAAGTGGTGGCAGACCGGTTGGCGGCAATCCAGCAAGTTGTGCGCCAGGCAGCGCTGCGCCGAAAAATTGTTGACGCGGTTGTGACTCACCCGTAGGCTTTACTAAAGATTTAGTTTTTAATGTCTGCTCTTGATCTTCCCGTAACTGCTTACTTTGCGCATCCGATTGCCAATCGCCCACATACTGATCAGCACTCACAGGCTTTTGCAAATTATTACTCCGATAAGCCAATGCAGGATATCCTATATATCCCGGATATGGACTCACAAATGTTGGCTCTGGTTTGCAAGGCTTAACATTTTCAGTTAGTTGATTGAATTGCGGGTTTGGCTGCGGTCCATATAGATTACCAAAGGCGGGCGGAGGTGGCGCTGGTAAGTTCCAACCGAATAACGGCGCTGTAGGATACGGTATATGCTGTTCCACTTGCGTCCAATTGCGAAATAATTGCGGTACTATGGCCTGTGGTGGTTGAAAATTCGACGAAGGCGCTAATACCTCCTCGGTATCCTCGTCATTTGTATCGAGATTTTCGCGTAAATAATCCTCGCGCTCACAAGCCAATCGTGTGATCAGCAATTTGAAACCACGCGCAGTCGTCCAAGGTGAGCTGTCCGAAAAGAAACGCAGCCTCAATATACCGCCCGGTGTGTGATACTTTTTAATGCCGATTACTTGACCGCACAGCAGGTCCATATCATCGCCATCGTTCTCCACGCCAATAGCTAGATAATCATTTGTGCAATTCGCCGACGATTCAAGATGAAAATCTAAGAATTGTATATGAAACTTTGTTGGACAACGGTAAGGCGAGCGTATCACGTAATCCCAACAGGTGCTGATCGGATAATTATTTGGATAATTCGGTGATTCCACAACGCTCTGTCTGGTCTTATAAACACCCGAGAGACTGCATTGTGGCAACTCATCATGCGTCGCGCCACTGACCAGACAACTTAAACCGAGTAGCAGTATGAAGCGTTCCGCGCTAAGGATGCTTGGCGATTTCATTAAATTCATCAACATTTTCAAGTAGCGATTTGAAATTTGGTAACCGAATACGTTAACTAAAGTCGCGGAAATCGTACCGTTTTGAATGCGAACCCGGTCGCAACTGAAGCGTCAAGTGATATTGTGGCGCTCGATTACCGGCAACCGGCAAGCTCAGCTCAATAAGCGATTTTCGCCGAAACTTTAAAGCAAACAACGGCGCTTAAACGCTTGAGTTGAGCGCTGACAAAGTATCAGCCACATGCACTCAAACATATTTGTATGTGTGAGCAGTACAGCGAAAAGGTGTGAAACGCCGTTTAAAACTAAATATTTGATCTTTTCACAACAAAATACAATATGCAAATATTCGAAAATATACGTTAAACAATTTGTTCGTCTGTATTATTTCGGCGCTTTTTCTTCGTAATTTTTTTCATTTTTTTATGATTTTCTTTGTAACCACAACAAAAGCAGTCTTTTTATTCCAACATAGTTTTGGCATACTTAAAAAAATCAGAAATAAAATTAAAAGTAAAATACAACAACAGCAACTGACACAACTATAATGTCAACAAGTGGAATGAGTTGAATAGTCACACCTTTGCCTATGCCATTGTTTCCGGTCAATTATACTGACTCGTACATTTACACAGCAAATACATACTTACATACAGAGAAACATATTTAAATACATTCTTGTCGGATGGTATATATTGCTATACGTGAGTGAGATTTAATTTTTGCGAAATATGCGAACTGTAAATAAGCCTTCATTACTTGAGAGTCATAGACCCAAGTAAAATAATTAATAATAGATGTCGCTTCTGTGCTCTTGTATCTGAATTTCATGGCAGTTTTTGATATATTACACCCAATATCCGATGTGCCGAATACAAATTGGAAATTTTGGTTTAGTTCGGTTATTAAAGAGAAGCTAATAGGCACTTTTTTTGAAAATTATGCGGTGAAATTGAGTATAAGATTTGAATGAAAATAAAAAAAAAACTGAGAATTTATTTCACAACATAGTCTTATTTTAACTCAATACACTTAACCTCCAACTTCTTTAACCCATCTGAAAAATACGTTTTCCTGGAGATCTGGAAAGAAGGTATGTAACTGTAGCTATTTTTCTTCCGACCGATAGATCAGTCATCGTCCACCACAGTTTCACTGAGTGAGATTACTGCTTCCTTAGACTGTGCTGTATATCAATGGATTCATACATCGTGGAATATCATATGTATAAACTCCTTCTGGTTGTGCTTAAGGAGTTGTATACAGTTAGGAGGTCGACAAAAGGCATTTTCAAGATTTTTTTCTAAGCAAACTATTTGGTTTATTGATTTGAAACTTGGCAGGTATATTATGACAACCTTAAACTATATTCACATATTTTTTATTGCCAAAAATAATTATCGGGAACGTTGATATTGCCAATTTTGCAGAGGTCCGCAAAAAAGGGCTCTTGCGGTGAGCACGATATCTCTGGACTGGATCATCTAAAATGCAAAAACCAAATTAATTTCATTAATATAATAAATAATATAGTGATTGATCGAACGAATTAGCAAAAAAAAATTTGTTGACAAAATGGCGGCTACTCAAGGTTCGATTTTCGACCAAAATTCGGGTCTTTAATTGTTTATAAAAATATTTTCATCGGATGGAGAAATCCTTCGATTAATTACTAAAAAATATAGTTAAGAAGCTTTTCAGACCGATCGGTTCAGCCTTTTCTGAGAAATCTTGATCACCGACTTTGAAAACACAGTTTCGAGAAAAACGAGTTTATAGTTTTGAAAACACTTTACATGTAGTCGGCGCGCCTTCACTAATGTGTCTATAACTTCGAAAATATTCGTCGGATCGACTTGAAATCTCATACTCAGAAAACGCAACAAATATCGATTTTTTGAAAATCCTAACTGTATATAACCCCTTAAATAAGGTCAAACACCGCTATAAAGCTTTGATAATCAACTGAAGAGAGTCGCCATATTCAGCAACGTGGTTTGATTTCACTGCCTGGTTTCTCATCCAAAATTATAATGAAATGATCGATCCATATTTATTTTTAACTATTTTTCTAACACGCTTCCGCAGGTGATCTAAACAATCCTACGATTCCGATTCGTCTGTAATTTGGAGCCATCTAAGAGAATTTTAGTGCATTATAGATATAGTAATATTGTCTAACGACTGTGGCGGCATCTAGCATTGAGATATTTATCGGACCTCGTATTGTTATATTTTATATATTTTTTTTTATTTTTTTATTTTAGATTTTTCCGAAACTTATTTTTAAAATAACTCATACAAAAACATTATATGACAAAATAGTTATTTATTTATATCAAGGAAAGACAAAAAATTACATTTGTGTGTTATACAAAAAAATTATTATAAATTCATTCAATACTTTCACACATTATTTTCATTAAACCATCTCAAAAATATTTTGTGTTATGAAAGATTTATAAATTATAAATTCTATTTTTGTGTATTTACCTACGGATAATTTTACGGATTTTTGATCAATTAATATTTTTAAAAGCTTTTACACCTGTTGAAACCTCATAGAAATTCCATAGATTTTTTTGTATGATGTGAGTACGTGAAGTTGCATTAAAATATTCATAAATATTCGCATGCAGGCGCAAAAAATGGAATGAATATAAACAGTAAAACCTTGATATATACGCATGTATGTATGTATGTTGCGCTTAATTATTCAAAAACAAAACTCGAAAAACAAACTACTTAGTTACAGTTATAATTCGAAAGTGTATTATTTTGAATGCCATTTTTGACAATGTACAATAACATTCAAATTATGAAAAATTCGATATACGAAGTGTGTTAAAAAAATAACGAGAATTTTTGTTTTTTGAAAAATTTTTGTTTAAAAAAAAAAAAGTCGGCTACATTAATGTTGTTCAAAATAGTCACCATTCGATATTAGATATGCACTTATTTTAAATTCCCGTTATTTTTTGAACACGCCTCGTATATTAACATTATTAGTGTATAAAGCCAATCAACACTGTTAGAGGGCTTTTTCTTCAAAAATACAATAATTTGTATGGCGATCCATTAATTTGTTTGCGATTTCACCTTTTAGTCATGCAAACGCATATTCATGCTTTTAAGCTTTTTGCACAAACACACCCACAACTATCACAACAAAAAATAAATATGTATAAAGAGAGTACACATTGTAAAGTAAATATAAAAATTACAATAAATCAAATATTGCTCAATTATGCGCAAATATCTACAAAAACCAAACGGTATGGGGTTGAAAAGGCATGGACATATTTTACTGATACACCCACTTATGTATATATACATATACGTATGTATATTTAAAGCCGTGCATTTGCTGTGCGTTTCAACGTAACTTTTCTGGCTCTAATGGAGCTGCGTTAAACACCAAGTTTATGCGAAAAAAATCCGCGACAAATTTAATGTTTATGTAAGCCATTCTATAACCACTTTCACACCCACAAATACACATGCAAATTACACTTCACCCACACACACATATGCACACACGCTCGATTGCCACCTTAAACAGACAGTTAACGCCATTGTTTATGGAGTTTATGATAACAACAACAGCAATGCAGTGATTTTATAGCACACATAGCGGCATTAGCGGCGTAAAGCAAGCGCTACTGGTGGACTGGCTTGATGTGTAAGAAGACACGCACGCATTTGGAAGCTAATGGCGCTCGTGGATCATGTGTGTTTTAATGTGCTGATGGACTAGTGGAATATTGAGCGCTCCAGCAGTCTACTGTAACATAAGCAGTGTTAATGCATTGATGTGTATAAATTTATATGCAATTTTAACGGATTAACAAATTTCAGTGATTTCATAAACTCGCTTTCGACCATGTGCACATACATGTTTGAATTTATACTGCAGTCAGGAGAGCCTAAAGTTGACATGGAAGCATTTATATTAAAAAAATACTTGCATTAAAAAATATATTGATATTTGTTGTTATTTTTATTATTTTAAAAATTGTATCCTTAAAAAAATTAGGTTACTCATACGCCATGGTGACTTAGTATATGAAAATTTTGATTCAAAACCAATTTGATGCGTGAACTATTAGAATTATTAGTAATAAAATTTCATTAACTCTGTATCAATAGACATGTGTCACCGTTTCGGGACCTCTAGTCCCTTCGTACACATTTCGGAGCATCTCACTTAAGGGGCTATCAGTGTGACATTTTCAAAAAATCGATTTTTTTTATTTTTTGCTTATTCGATAGTTTATAGTTTCAAAAATATCCTGTGAATGCGGTAAGGTCGTCTCTTGAATAGTTTTTGAATGTCAGCGTTCTAAAGTGCGACCGCTCGCAGGTTATATAAGCTGCTATAGTCGGGTTAGGGGTAGTCAGAGACACGAAAAAAATAGAATTTTCAGTAATTTTTTTTTGCTTTTAAATCATGTCATTTTACAAAAGTAATAATATGGCATTATTATATAATGTTTTGACTTAAAGTCACAAAAATTAAAAAAAAATTATAATTTCCAAAGTTATAGCTGTCTGTGTTGACCCAGTTTCAAAAAAAGTCCTTGCGGTGACAATCATAAGTCCTTGGAGATTCATCTAAAATCAATCGGATAAAAAAAATTAGTTTTATAAATAGATAATCCTGGGCCTGAACCAAACTTTTTTTTTTAAATTGGTGGCCTCGGGAAATTTTTTTCTACATTTTCGGGAAAAAATCAACAGTTAATTGGTCTTAAAAAATCGTAATTTTTGAAAAAAAAAATCTTTGGTTCAGGTCTGAGTTTATTATGCAATCTGAAAGCTGTAGAAATTTCATTAAAATCTACCAAGCGATTTTCGAGTTACAGTTGTCACCAGTTTTGAGAAAAAAGCATTTAAAGTTTCAATTCAGCTCTCGTTGTTATTTGTCGAATAACGATAAAGCATTTATCGGCAAACAATTATTAAAAGCAAATAATTATTAAGTATATTTTTAAGATATTACACTTAACGAAAATGCAAAAAAAAAAATTGATTTTTTGAAAATCCTGACTAACCCTAACCCCTTAAACGCGTTTTTCTCGAAACTACATTACTCAAACATTCGATCGAGTACTTTCTTTAAAAAAAAAAATCTCGAAAATCGCCTAATTTTTCATGAGTTACACTGGTATAGCCCCTTAAGCTATGTTTCATATGCCTACCAATAGAGCATATTTTAGTATAGTGTGTTCAAAAGATAACAGGAATTTTCGTTTTTTTACTGGAATAGAATATTTATTCATTCGTGTACATTAATGTTGTCGCCTCATCCGCATTCGATATTATACACTTTTCGAGAAATTTTAATTTTAAAAATTCCCGTTATTTTTTGAATATACAAAAATTTTTAGTAATACGAAAATATTAAAAAAAATAGTATTAAAAAAATCAAATGACTAATAAAATAAATATTTTTGATGGTCTAGATGTAGCAGTTGCGGAAGTAACTGTATTTATAATATAACTAAGTGATATTCACATAAATCCTTTGCTCATTAAATTAAATGTAATACGAAAATATTTTCAATTTTTTTTAAGATTAGATGAGCTGTTACACAAATTACAAAAATTTAGCCAGTCACTTAAACCAACAAAAACAATCAACTATAACGAAAATTTGTAACTTCAAGTTATAACATTTTATCTGTCACAACTCAATGTCAAGTTCAATTACAAATGTAAAAGTTTTAAAAAATATTGTTTGATCTTGAAGTTCTTATTCGTAAGATATACTATGGTTCATTGTTGTAAACAAAAACATTTTTGAGGACACAATTTAATGCCGCTCAACTTGATCTTGGAAAATTATGAAATGGGTGTTGACACTGATGAATCTAATCATATTTTATGATGCCAGATGTTTAGATTTTATTATCTAGTGGGTGTTTGAGCAACAGCCAAAATAACTGTTTATCATGTTTGTATACATTTTAAGCGGAAATTCAAATAAACTAATTCGGTGCTAAGTGCACTTTAGACTACGAATATATGCATAAATCAACTTTTTGGGGAAAATAAAGGCAATAAATGAATAAAGATTGCTAAAGACTAAAGGAGAACTGATAAAGATAGATTAAAAGAAGTTTATGCGTTTAACGCTACCGTTTTTGTACCCCCTGATGGGTATTTCCGGAATTAAAAGGGAGGAGTTTTAAGGCTCTTTGTGCATAGCTTGATGTGGTTCAACAAATTGCCTGTTGGATTACAATAATGTACAAGTTGGAATGTGTGTGAAATTTCATAAAATACAGTTATATAATATACATGTATAAACCAAAGCATATAGCAAATGAGTTACGCTCAAGGTGATTACTAACAAAAACCATTCGTCATCCACGTTCGGGTTGAAAGCGATACACTTTCCAAACATACAATTCTATTTGTGCTGCACTGTACTTTAGTTGCTCTCTAAACTTAATGCCCGCGAATTGGCATAAATTACCAGTGAGTGAGTTTTACACTCGTGTAAACAAAATATGATCTCTGTACATATGCATTTAAGCGCACGATTTGTTTTGAAATCAACATTCATATCAAAATATTTAAAAACGCGCGATAATCTTATCGCAGGATAAACATTGTAAACGAGCGATTCGCGAGCCAGTCGACACTTGAATATACAATATATAAATACACATTTATATATGTATAACATACATATATATTACATAAATGAATTAATTTCTATATGTATGAGTGGACGTACGTGAAAAATTGTGAAAGCTTAATGCACGCTGAAAATAATTAATATAGAAAGTCAAGTACTAATAGAAGGTATAGCCTGTTATTTACATTTGCACTTAAGAAAATATGGCATCCACACTTACATATAAGGATATAGGTATATACACATACACTGTCACATGCAGATAAGCTACAAACTGTAAACAAATCAGCCACAATGACAGACTGTGACACTGATACCGCAAGGAGAAAGATGGTTAGCTATTTACATAAGTACATATGTACATATGTAGAGGTATTTAGGTGAGACACATGTGGAATACACGTAGACATTTGATTACGTGCGAACTTGAACTTTGCCGGTTGCCAGCGGTGACACCGACAACAACAACTACAACAGCAACTTTTGCAATAGCCATTTAAATACTCAAACTGCGCTCAATCTCAATTTGCCTAGCATTGTGCAATATTATTGTTAGTCGGCTGATGAGCCACTATTGTCTGCTTTATAGCTGACATTGTTCGAACAGGACATCTCTGACATTTACCGTTCTATTATGCGCGTGCACTGCACTTAATTGTTAAATCGTCTCGATTTCATAGGTAAAATTACTTGCAAATTTTTGCAATTTTTTTCTCCTTACATGCTCTTATTTACAACTGCCATATATACTCGTAACCATGTATGCGCAGAGTTGTCTTCTAATATGCGTGATATAAAATTTTATCTTCACCTGCTTATCACCAAGTTAATCATGTCTGCTTATCATTCACTGGATGTATGTACATAATCAAGATTTGTTTTTTCTTACTTTAAATTCTCTCGTCTATCTTCAATATAAACTTATATAAATTAGCACAAATGTAACATGAGCACAGTCAGAGTCTGACTACGCTATCAAACTGATTCCATCAGCGAAAAATCGTCACACCAAAATTAACTTCGCAAACTCAAGGGTTGCGATTAATTGCGCGGATTGTAAGCAGCACGTATCCAATTTAGACTACTTCACGACTTCTAAGGATCAACAGCAAACATGTTTGCACGACCACTACAAAGCAACGCCACAAACCCACACGAAAAACAACAGCAAGCAGCGACGGCGAACACTCCTCACCAGTATGCGATCTCCGATTATGGCTACGGCAAGGATTGTGTTAAGGTCTTGCATGTTAAGAGGAATGGGCCAGTGCACTCGATAAAGGAATTCGAAGTTGGCACACATTTGAAGCTGTACAGCCAAAAGGATTACTTTCATGGTAAGAAAGAATAAGTTTTAAATAAAAAAGAAGCTCAGGAAGTCCTGCTTAGAAGGCACAATAGTGGTTTATTACTATCAAGTTATGCAATTCTGTATACTTTTCAACTTATCTAGGTGATAACTCAGATATTGTGGCTACCGATTCGCAGAAGAACACCGTGTACTTGCTAGCTAAGAAGCATGGTATTGAAAATCCAGAAAAATTTGCATTGTTGCTCGCCAATCACTTCCTCAACAAGTACTCACATGTTGCCGAGGCGCATGTACATGTCGAGGAGTATCCTTGGGAACGCATTGCGCAAGAGGACAGCGGCATCTGTGATGACAATTACACGTCGATAAATAATCGTCATCGTCACAATCATGCCTTCATCTTTACACCGATAGCACAGCGCTACTGTGATGTCGTGCTGAAACGCAGCGGTAAGTGAAAAGTGATAAATTGTTGATTTTTTTTACTACAGCTATAAGTATACCGTTAACTTTGTATAATACGCTCTCCCTGCAGATCCCAAACAGACTGTCATTAGCGGCATTAAAGGTCTACGTGTACTCAAGACAACGCAGTCGTCGTTTGTGAACTTCGTCAACGACGAGTTTCGTACATTACCCGATCAATATGATCGTCTCTTCAGCACTGTCGTCGACTGCAGTTGGGAATATTCCAATATTAATGATGTGAAATTCTGTCAGACTTGGAATACAGTGAAGAACATCATAATCAGAAATTTTGCTGGTGATCCAAATGTGGGTATCTCGTCGGTGTCCGTGCAAAATACGCTATATCTCTCTGAGAAGGAGGTACTCGATGTTATACCGCAAGTGTCAGTCATTTCAATGACTTTGCCCAACAAACACTACTTTAATTTTGATACGAAACCATTCCAAAGCGTTGTACCAGGTGATAATAATGAGGTCTTTATACCAACCGATAAACCACATGGCACCATCTATGCGCAGTTGGCCAGAAAGGATCTTAAAAGTCATTTGTGAAAATTGTTAAAGTATTGTATCACTTTTTTAGTTGTTGTATTTACTAATATTATTATAATCATACAATTATTTCAAAATAAATATATGTATGTACATAGCTGTAGTTGTTGTTTATTAATGAATGGAAGGGAGCCTCATTTTATTGAGTTAAGAATTGTAAAGAAGGCACCATTCTTCAAAAAAGAAAAACAACAGCATATTGGGACTTTGGGGGAATTAGAGGATGGCTAAAACCAAATTTATTTCGGGAGACCCGAATCTCTTTATTGCCTTATATACTAAATGATGCTAGGATAGGGTAGGGACTGATTTCCTCAATTTTTTCAAAATCATACAATATTTTGATCTTAGTAAGGTAAAGAAATCCCAGATATGAAGTTCAATCGTTTTCGAAATATATGATATTCAAAGCATATTGTGATTAGGGGAAAATATCAACCGATTTCCTCCATCTTATAATCGCAGTATAGAGCATAGCAAATACAGGAGAATTTAACAAAGCTACAACGTTTCTTTTTCAAACATTTTATAATTTTTATTTTTAACAAAAAAATTTTATTAAAAAAATTATTATTTTTATTTTTAACAAAAAATTCTATTTAACTGGTAAACATTCAAAAATATTAGCTTAACATTTACATACATACATATTTACAAAAAAAAATTAAAATAATTTCATAATTTAAATAAAGAAAAACATTAACAAATTATTTGGATTACTGTTTAAATGCACGCACTACACTGCATCTATCGGTTTCAACGCCACCGCACAACAATAGCAACAAATCATTAGCGTTTGCTGAGGAGAGCGCGCCACTCAACGGCACCGCCAACTGTATGTTACGGAAATAGCCGAAAGTGCTGTGCACCCAACCCTGTATGTAGGCATATCTGTGCAGATGATAGAAATCCTGCTGCTGCTCGCCCAAACTCAAGAGGTATAATTCACCATCCCCCATGGTGAATGCGTGCAATTTATCGATGCGCATCGGCAATTTAATAATTTGCATTAGTTTATACGAGCTCACAGTTGTGCCAGTCAATTCATAAACGTTGATGTTATGACATTTGTGGCAGCTGAGCAGCAATTGATAGCGTTGTGGCTGCACCGCAACCATTTCCAACACATCAAATGGACCGTCAATGACCTGCGCGAGCTTGAAGTGCTCTGTTGCGGAGTGGAAATGATAAATGCTGACAGCATGTTGATTATTCACGAGCGCATTACTAATTAATACCGTCAAATTTTCGAATTTGAAGAGCCGCATTGACTTGCCCACACCAAACGGTATCGTCTGCCAATCGGCGATATCGTTGCGTTCATCGTTGATGCGCAACATGCGCACCTCATTGCGATTGCGTGTCTCATCGATGGCATGCAGCAGTAGAAAAGTGTTTTGCTTGGCGCTCACAAATAATTCTAAGCTCTCGATGAACTTTTTCATGCCGAAAATGTTCGCCACTTTACGCCCGTTCACCGTAACTTTACTCTTCACTTTCTTGTAGCGATCGCCGCAATAGTTTTGCGCCTTCACCCAAATCGTGTCCGTACGTGCCGTTAAAGAGCTCATTGTCACATTGGTGATGAACAGCCGACGACTCTCGGCAGAGTACTGCAGCTGTAGCATGCGATGCTCGCACATAGTTATGTGCTGCAGATCGAATAGTAAGGTCTCATCCACACTTTCGTTGGCATATTGTCGCAGCACTTCAGTGCTAAAATCGAAATCCAGATAAAGCAAATGCTGCTGGCTACTCTGGTTGTTGTGGTTAGTAGTCAAACTGGCATTCTGTGCGCTCAGCAGTTTGGCCAACTCGTTTACGACATCGGTTAATTCTTCGCGGTAGGCCGCAGTATCTTCCAACTCAATCAGGTCTTCTAGTTCTGCTTCTACTTGCGACATGTCTTCAAGTTTTTCACTTGTGTCATCAGCTTGCATGGTTCTACCTTTAGTTTTCAACGGCATGTTGCCAACGAGCACCAAACCCTTTACAAATGTGCCCTCATCAATGGTGAGATTATCGAAATGATAATTCGCCATAGTGAGAATGCTCTGTTTATACATATCTATCAAACGTGCACCATTCAAGTTTAAAACATGCGTGGGTCCGTTGAGTATAAGATCGCCAGCGATCTCCTTTGGGCCATCAATCACTTGCACGTGACCGCTTTTTCTAAACACCATATCATCGATTGGTATACCATTAATGGACTGCAGCAGCGTTTCGTTATTCAAAATAAGGTTTTCAAACACCAAAAAGCCTTGCACATCCTGCGGTTCGCCGTGCAACTTTATGCGATTGGACAGCAAATAGTCGAGACTCATATCGTTCACATCACCGATTTCTAAGTCTTCATCCACCACCAAGCTATACATTTTTACCGGTGGCATCAAACCATGCGAAGTAGTATATATTTGCGCAGTGGGCATGCCATTAACCAGACCCTGTACCAGCAATTGTCCGACGATGGGTGGTATTTTGAAATGCAATGGACCCTCAATCGGCATATCACTTGAGATGCGATATAGGGACGCATGAAAACGTGGCACATCGATTGTATTCAGCGTGCTAATACGCAGTGGGCCGTTGACCACAGCGCGCTGTAAACGCAACGGCTTATGGAACAACTTGCCACTGGTTATCGTCTGCGGCGACGTGGTATATTTTAATAGACAATCGCGTGCTATGTAGTTTAGATCCACACCTTTGGGAAATGTGTTGCGCGTACGCATTCTACTTATTAACGGTTGTGTCATATAGACAGTACCCGAGATGATTTGATCAGCGCTGCGTCTCACCGCATGCCTGTAGAGATATTGCAACTCTTCGTATTGTTTCGTGCTGCTGGTGGAAGACTCATTCCAATACGCATTACCATGCACGACTAAATTGCGCCAACGTCTATGCGATAGCTGCTGCAATTGCTCATTCAGAGTAGCGTAACGGAACGAATTCTCAAATTTACCATTTACATCGCCTTGCACCGTGAGCTTTGGTAAAATGAGATCACCACTCAAGGTAAGCGCTTCGTTGCGCGTATCGATAAATGTCTTTGTGGACACATCATTTATGGTATCTACATCCAGATTTGTTAAACGTAAATTGCCGAAAGTGTAATTTCCGGTTATTTGTTGAGGTTTGGACTTTAAGAGCACATTGCTGAAGACCTCAAGCATGTCAATATTATTTATTGTAGGCGTTTTCAGCGTCTTTTGCACGGTTAGTCCTTGCATGAATATTGTGGAACCATTTATTACGGCATTCTCATTTATACGCACCAAATCCGATACGTAGTCTGTCCATGTTATGTCATTTATGGTGTCCACCTGCAAATTCTCTAAGAATGCCACATTTCCCTTGACTAGCAAATCTTTATGCAGCACTAACTTCTCATGCTCCACGGACAATCTGTCGAAGATCTTATCGAAGGAGATACCATTGATCTTATGTAAGACGATGTTAGTTGTTTGTAGGTGATACGGCAGATGCAGATACTTGAAGAAGTGATCACGTTTCAATGGTGCATTTACATTTAACTCATTCAAATAGGTATAATTTAAAGCCTGGTCTACGTATGCGTCTTTAGTAACCACCAATTTATCGAAAGATTTGTTGCCGTGAAAGTGATATGCATTCTTTAGTTGTGACTTCAGCACCAAGTCACTTGCGTGCAAATCATTTAACTTCGCTGCTGTTAAGTGCTCTACGATGAGTGGTGCCTCGAATATTTTGAGCCCGGTTATATTTGTAGTGTCACCCTGACGTACAACATCCTCGGATAACTCCAGTAACTTCGATTTATATGCCTTACATATAACGTCACCATCAACTTTGGCTTGCATAAATATGAGTAAAAGCGGTGTTTCGTGCATTTGGTGACCAGTGGTTAGTAAATGTTGTGTGGTAGGATGATCATTTAACCAATTCGTTGTCAGCTTGGGTGTGGTTACTTTGGCATTTTCGAAATGGACAGCTGTGCCTATATCCTGTTTAGTAACAAAAATGTAAAAATATGATTTGCTTTATTGATAAAATATATAGAGTAGCATATTAAGGGTAGTCAAAATCGACTTCCTTACCTGTGGTGTATTTTGTAACAAGTAAGTATCTCCCAAGATCGATCTAGCAAACGATTTACCACTCACAAATACTCCAGTTGCCATGTCGTTATCAAGTTCTAAATTATCGATCACTAAAGTACCGTTAATGATAACTTTGCCTGTGTAGAACTGTCGAAATTGTGAGTCCATATCATCGTTGGTACGCTCCACTTTCGGTTGGTAATCCACTAACAGATCACCGGCAATGTTCATTTGTTTAATTTCAACTGGGCCTTGAAGGTCATTATAATGTTATTAGTATTTAAAATAAAAAAAATTAATACTACTATTGACTAAGTCTAATTAAAGATTGGTTCACTAGTTGGGACAGTTCTAAATGGAATCTTAATACTGATAGGATTATTTAAACTTCGCAAAGTTTATTTGTATTTGAACAGTAATAATTAAAATTACCTTCAATTAAGTCATCACGGCCACTGAAAGCTACATCCTCGATTAAATTCAAGCCATTCACCAAATCCACCTGCATGTCTTTTACATCCATGGACTCTATCTTGATTTTCGTGCTCACAATCTGTGGTTCTTTCAGGTTGAAAATTTGCGCCACTACTAAATCATTTAGTAACGGTGTCCATAGTGAGTCCACTTTCGTTTCAGCATACAGTTTGAGACCACCTTTCAGTTTACGGTCGCGATTACGTAAAAATAAGGAGTTCAAAAATTCAGTTACCGACACATTGTTGATGCGCTCCGCGATTAGATCGCCAACCCTAAGTGGCGCATTGTGAGATCTTTCAGTATTTTCACGTGCATTTCGAAAGGATTGCCGCGTTAGTAACTGCGATGTGCTGAGGACTTTGGTACGTATAGCAGAGCGTATGGAGAGTATTGGCTGTCGAGCACTTGAAGTATTATCCAAGTGGAAACCTATTTCGGAAGCATATTATCATAAGTAAGATTGTACTATATAAATTTCTATAGCATACCCGGTAGTAGCGAACCATTGTACACAAGATTACCCACGTGTAGTCGGCGAATCCGTGCCACACGTGGCATATCAAGCACAAAAGCAGGCTTTTGGTATGTGGCACGCATAAAACGCGCACTACGTTGAGGCGCACGTAACTCTGCCACACGCCTTAACAATTGCACTGGACTCTGCAGTGAGGCACCGACAATTTTTACGATGCCTATATTACCAGCATGTAGACGTACAGGATGGGGTGCCTTCAAAGTTTTAATTTTAGGACGTAGAATAAGCGCGGCTTTGCGAAAAGTATCCATAGCGGTCTTTCGTTGCAACAATAAGCTGCGAAGCCGCTGTATGGTTCCTTCGAATAGGTGACGATGTTGTTGTAACGCATTTAAATCTGAAATCGCTTTTTAGTGAGGATAACAACCAAAAATCGGAAAACTGAAAACCGACCTTCAAGCATTGTTTCATTCAAAGCCGCCGGCGCACCCAATCGTTGTCCATCCGCCGCTTCAACTTCGAAAATGCGCAACAAAGTGTTGAACGGACGCCGATAACTGAGCAGCACATATGATTCATTCAGCTGACTGACATGTGCGATTATTTCACTGACTTCGCTTTCCTTAGCCGTATAGCTCGCATAGCAGTCCATACGCGCGGTTGGATAAATATTCACCGCTCGCTGATATGTGCCCACCAAAAAATGTTGACCCGCACGAAAGCGTTCGAAAGCCAGTTCTTTACCATTAAATTGCCGGTATAATGAGAATTGTAACTCATCGCGCTTCATCCAAAATGTATTGCATTTCTGTTGTTGTGCCGCACAACCAATCAGATAATTCCGTCCGCGAAAAGTATAAGCATGTATGGTGCTCGAGGGCACCGTAAGTGTTTGACGATTGCGTAAATGTAAATCGTTGGCGTCCACTTCGTAAACAACGACTATGGTCTAAGGAAAGAAGTAAGGGAATGGCAATTATTATTTTTAAATTACAGTTTTATAATAAATACCCGGCCTTGGTGCTTTATAAGACGTCCACTTAACAAAAATTTCGGTGTCGTACCAACGATTTCCAACACGTGTACAGCGGGTATTGTAAGATCTTCCACCAACTCAAAGAATGTATTCGACCACACAAATGTACTGCAAATAAAGTAATCAAAATCAATATGAATGAAAGACTAATGGACATGAAGAACTAAATAACAACTGGGGAGGACTGTAATACTACCAAAGTTCAAGGTTGGGTTTATCATTACAAACATTTTAATATGAAATTAGATCCCTAGGTTTTGGAAATTACATCTGGCTACATCAAGATATTAATAGAATAAGCAACCGTTTCAAAGAAAGTTTTAAACCTAGGCCTGATGTTTTGAGTTGCAAAAAACTGTTTAGAACAACAAAAGACCGACGGAACAGACAGGCAGTAACACCCATACTTACCGTAACTTCGATTGTAGTTTTGTATAATTCACGGCCGTTAAAAGCATGATTTGGCCCTCGGCGACATTGAAGAGGAATAGTTTACGAAATCTACCATTTATAGTTAGCTGTTGTATGGGTTCGAAATTGGTTGTAGTATCGCTCACAACTTGACCCAGCTTCGCCGCTTCAGCATTTTGCGCCAATACCACGGCATTCAGCTGATAAATCTCCAAATATTCTTCCAAAGCTATCACAAGCAACAAATAATTGCGCCAAGCGATCACCTTTGAAATCAAAAATTTATTGTCGGAATGCGAACATAATTAATTTTTCAACTCACCTCGGCGCCGATCGGTTCATGTTGCCGCACACCGCCAGCCAGCATGCCAACCAAGGAAACACGCTTTTCCTCGCCACTCACGATCAGCACGTACAACTCATTGCCATGTAGTATGAAAAGTTGTTGCTTTGAACTTTCTTGCATTATATGCAAATTGCGTTCGTTTTGTATATTCATATCCATGAAAGGCAAACGAAATTGCAAAGCATTTTTTGGAACAGTTGACGCAGATTTGTGTTGCGCACATTTCGACGCTTTTGGTGGAGTTGCGGGTGCAAAGGGCACCACATTGGCGGCATCAGGGCGCACATGACTTAGACACTACAAATAAAGGACCATTTCTATCACGTTTTGCGTAACGTAGAAAAACGGAGTCACACATTTACTTACCACTTGAAATGAGATAATTAATTGGAAATAAAAGTAAATATGCATTTCCATGAAAAGTTTTATCAGCGAAACATATGTATGCAATCTACAATTATCTTTTTATGCTTTATTTTTATTTTCTTGGGAACATGTTTGTCATTAAGTGTGAGGCTTGTGTAATTTTCCAAGCGCTAACGGACAGCACAACAAATACAAGTGATCCAAAAGAGAAGCAGTTGGGAAGAGAGCGCATATAAATGGAATGTGATAAGTAAGAAAACGCCAATAAGGAACTTGAAATTGCATAATCGGTACGTATAACCTAACCAGATAGGTATGCACTTTTAAAAATGGTTGTACAGTACTCCCCGCTTATAATTGAAGACGACGAAAAAATTCCTAAAAAATAGTATATATGTATGTCAGATCCTTCCCGTACTGCAAAATCGAGCTGTTTTATTTCCAACACATTTAACGAAAAAGCGTATCTGATTTGTGACGATCGAGCAAGAGCAATTGAGGCGATTTCCATTTCATTTTTAGTTTAAAATCCTGACATATGAGCTAAAATGAAGACGTATATCCGAGTAGAATATTGTTGGACTAACTTATAGTATTTTTGAAACGATCGTCTTTCAGCAAGCGACGAGAGAACACCAAACTGCACCTTTTTAACCGTTATATATACAAATATTTAAACTAGTCATAAACCTTTACATAATATATATTTATTTCAACCAAATATAACTAGTTCAAACACATTTTATTGATTTTAATGAAATTAGTTTCCACTTTTCAACTTTTTCATTTTTCCAAACGGTCTAATTGCGCATATCCCAAACCCAATGGTGTTTCCGCTGGATTACAAATTATGACATCGGCTTTCGGTTCAATCGGGGGAAAGCGTGAGAAATCAAATGGAAAATGTCTATAATTTGGAAAACTTATCGAAATGCTGCAAATCTCGGGCATTGCATCGAGCACAGCGCGCTCTGCAGTATAGGCCGCATACTGGACACTAGTGATGACTACACCTTGTTCAGGATCACCAGCAAACGAACGCAATATCAAGTCGCGTACTTTCAACCAATGTGTCGTGAAGTCAATATCTACCACTTTACTGTATTGCCAGCGCGCGTTTATATCCGTACACAAAATGCGATCGTGCATATCACCTTCGGAGAACATATCGCCCTTAACATAGCCAGTAAAGGGCGCACGTGCGGTCTTCACGATGCGCAAGCCATAGAAATTGCCAATCAAAAGTGGTGGACCGTCTAAAAATTAAATCTCAATTTCAATTTAAAACTACATTTGTTTCATTGTTACATACTCCGTGTTCTCACAACTTCACAACTGTGCGTGCCATTCGAATTTCGCATGAAGGCATGATTGTGTTGCTTATCCTTGTAGTAGCCCTGGCGCTCTTGCTCACCAAAACGATCCCACGCCAATTCTTCCACAATCACGTTCGACTCTTCGGCTTGCTCATATTTCTCCAGGAAATGTTCGGTAAGTGTGAGCGCAAATTCTTCAGCTGTACGCAGACCATGTCGTTGAGCATGCACATAAATGGTATTCTCTTGCACATCACTACCAATGATATCCGAATTGTCCGCTAATGTGAATATATAATTTAATTTAATAAGACAATTCATATACTCAGGCCACTAAAATCTGGTACCGTCATAGTATTCCTTGTGTGTGCGTAGACGCATATGAGAATTTACTTTGAATTCGGTCACACTGTGGACGGGTCCATCCTTCTTCAGTTGAAACACACGCACTCCCTGCTTGCCATAACCATAATCGCCCATTCGGTAATTGGGCGCTTCAGGATCTGATATTTTCGAAACTTTGCTGGAATCAGCATTATGCAATTTACGTGTGAACATCTTGACGATAAAGCTGGAAATATTTTAGCTTGTGTACGAACGTTTGCAAAAACGCTCGCATTACTACTTGATAGCTTTTATTATAGTCTATAATATATGGATACACAAATAATCTTAATATTTTATCTTTCTCCAGCTAAATCTACATACATACACACAATGGAGAGAACGTGTGGCAATTTTTTATTTTTTTTGAAGTCTCTGTATTTTTTTGGATTATTAAAGTTCTTTGAGATAAAAGTTTTATATAAAAGACATACATATGTAAATACAAGTCTTCTTGTCTTAATTCTACTCAGTGCATTGCCCCTCGCGAACTGCTTATGGTTTTTATCGGAATATTTCTTCATTGAATGGACTTATTAAGAAATTAGACTGTCTGAAGTTTTCTTGTTAGGTTAGTTTAGTGGGCAGATCTCTGCATATACATCACTTGGACAGTTTTGAACGCTGTGCGATCGAAAAGATCCTTATGGTTTAATAAAACGCTTGGAATCTGTTACAAATTTCTTGAGTCATCTAATGTCAGTTCTAACCAATTCGATAGATACACCGATGGTAAGCTTACTAAGGTGTTTCTATCTCAGTCTCGAGGAGTAAAAGCTTAGATGATTCCACCACGACCTTCATTCAAACAGCTTTGGCAGAAAGCGAAAGAATTTTCGAATAACCTTTTACGCTCCCCTGCGGTCCAATAGGTCTTCGAAACTGTACAGGAGTGGGTTGTTGTCCAGCGCATCTTAAACTCACGCGATGTCTATATGTCCAGCGCTCGTGCGCAATTGGACCATGGACTGCCAACCCGCTTTTATTGATATCAAACGGAGTCAGTTAGTCAGTCAGTTCCAAAAGACCTGAAGTATGTATACGGATTGTCAATAATTGAAGTTTGCTGTGTTTTTGATAAAACATCCATCTAGGAGCCGAATTTATTTCCGCCATACTACTTGAACTCTGTCGCATTTAACCAAATCGATTTGAGAGTATGTTTCGCTGTTATGATATATCTATAATGATTAATGTTATGATATATCCATCCCCGATTAAAGAATATATGAAACTTAAAGAGTACAATTATTGCATGTTTATTTGGTTTTATGAGATACTTCGAATTTATAATGTCGTACAATATAATATATAGTAATTGTGATATAAATTTTGGTAATAAATAATAAATTATTGTATTAAGAGTCAATCAAAGAGCTTCTTGAAAAGAATACTAGCTAAACTTTATCATATTTCCTACTGGGTACAATTTTCCGTGTTTATCATTTTTAAGCTTGTTTATGGTAAACATTGGAGATGTATGCTGAGAGCTTTGGAAGTCAAAGTTAAAATTATCTATATCTATACCAGTGAACATTAAATCGAAGGAAGATTAACCATCAATTGTCTTTTAGCAACAAAAACTAACACCAATCAGACCAGCAACTATAACTGTTAGTTTTTTGGTAGCAAAATATATTGGTGGTGGATTTTCCTTGATTTAATCTATCTCTGGTACACACCACCTGTGCTATCCGTACTTTTTTGCAAAATCTAAGTCTTAAAAGTTTTGAATTTTTCAATATTGATTAAAGAACTTATTGCAAACTCATATTTAAGACTGTTAGAAGCTGAATACGAGATATGGTGGTATAATGATGATCATACCGATGTAAAAGACAGGAAACAAGAATTTAATATTTGTAAAGATCTGTGTGAAAAAGTGCACGTGCAAGTTTTTATGTTTCACTATATTTTTTAATGATTTTAAATGTTGTGTGTACACCGACAATTAACTCAGTCGCCGTATTCCATAACCTAAATTTTGGGGGCATGGCATTCAGCAAAGTTCTCGGTATAACATTCTAAACCATAATTTAATACAGTCATACAGACATTTGTATGTGTGTATGTGTTTGTTTCTCAACGCTTTGTAATACGGGATGGACTGACCGAATTACGTATCGGACTACGATTATTTCGCACAGGGCTTTTCGCAGTGTTTATGGTTTGATTTGTTGATTTCGATGTCGAATTCGTATTTTTTAATATCGATTGAGGTGCATACACTTTCCTTATCGGACTAAGCGCTTTCTTGCAGTTCACACCATTCAACGGCTGTGGCTTTAAGCTCAGTTTGGGTTTCAGCATAGGGTCATTGCGTATTATAGATTTCGTAGATAATCTTTTGGAGTAGCTATCCAATTTGTGTCCCAAATCATTCATATATTCGCGCAGCGCTTGGATCTCCAAAGCCATAGATTGGCGATCACGATCCATGCGTTCGTTTTCTATAAGCATTTCTTCTAGGATTCTCTTCTGTTTCTGCACCTCCAGTAGTCGCCTATAACTTATGGGATCATTGCAATCCGCAAAATTATGTACTGTGCGACGCATACGCTGTTGTTGCTTTTGTGCGCGTGCCGCTTTTATTTGTGGTATGGATGTTGCTTTTAAGGGTGTAGGCGCCTTCGGTAGACTGGCCTTTGGATCCGCTTTAGTTTCCACCATTTCTGATTTTACGTTTGAAAGATTTTCTGGCGGTTTTTCTGCTGGCGTCTCATTTGGCAATTTTTCCTCACTGATTTCGGGCTTTTCAACTTTTCGTGCTTTTCGATCTAAAAGGGTATATATACAAATGTAAGTGTCCAACCCAGTGACTGAGTTTACACACTCCTTACATACTTATAACGCACAACTTACGTACTTCTTAATTTGTGATGCACTGATGCAACGATGTCATTGAATGATGCGCTTATTTCAGCTTTAAACGGTTTTTCCTCGGGCACTTTCCGCTTTCCCGCTAAAATATTGGGACTGAAGTACGTTTCAACGGGCAATGAGACCTCTTTTAGCTGTCGATCAACCATGTTCGGTAAATTTAAGCGATTCGTATTGATTTCAGATGTCATTGTACCTTTTTTATATATATTTTTATTTTTAATTTTTACAATAGAATTAGTCTATTTAAAAGAGCCAAATTTAGTCTTTATTTAAAATTTTGAAGAATTAACAATAAAATTTAGAGAAACAAAGATAGCTAATTTGATTTTTATATTTTAACGAAGTGAAATTTATTTGAAAACTAAATCATGGTCTTTGTTTTTTTATTATATTCTTTCAATTCAATCATTTGTAGAGATTGAAATACAACATATTCCAATATTTCTGTGAATTACAGAACTTTCCACCAATTTACCATATATTTCAATTGTCAATGCACAATTGAGTACATTCTCAAACGTTTCGGCATTTGTCAATCGGGTATACATACTCATAGGCCCATTAATCTTTCCCGTGGTCCTGATATACAGAATATGAGTATCTATCTTGAAGTAATTGCAAGTTTGCTATCAAAATCCGGTTCAGGTTAAAAAATTTATGAAATGGGACCAGAGGCTGGTATAAGAGATATCTCAATCCGTTCCCAGGACAGTTCAAACAAATTGGAATTGGCCTTTTTTATCCATGCAAGGATCCGACGCTGTTAAGAGAGATACCTCAATCCGTAGTTGCCGTTCACAAGACGGTTGCTTCTATATAACTGCAATGGACCAAGATTTTTTTCCAGTCAAGAATCGTCAATTTGTATTGATAATCTGAACTAAACTCCAAATGACACAAGATAGATCACAGATAGCAAACAATTAATAGACGAGAAACCAGGCGCAGCAAAATGTTTTCGATATAAGTGTAGACACGTAGTTAGCCTGCAACAAATACAACCCTGAGTTTTGCACTGTGGCAAATTAGAAAAAAACAAAGCTAGCGAGAAAAATGGAGAAAACTGTCAAAAATTTCCAAGCGTGCGGTTTTAAGAGAGCGTCAATTTCAATTCATTTTTAATGTTTTTATTTAAAAAGTATTTAATATAATTGTTGTAAATAAGAAAACTCGAAAGCGGGGCACATTTGAACACATATAAAATGGGATCGTCTAAAAAGCATAAGAAGCACAAATCGGAGCGAAGAGAAAAATATGAAGGTTCCCATTGTTAGTTAGTTATTTAATTTAATGTTGTTTACACGTAATTTATTTAGAATATAGCAACAGTATGGATCCTTCTCAACTCCAACGTGGTTTGAAATTAATTCTAAAGGTTGGCTCTAATTCCACACCAGAATACAGTGGCGATTCTCCGCTTGCCGGTCCGCCGACTGCCGTAGAGGCAATGATGTCTGCAGCGCCAAGTAGCCCCATGGCACAAGATGACCAACCGGATGAATATCATGGGGAAAAGCACAAAAAATCCAAGAAGAAGAAGAAAAAGAAGGACCGAGAAAAGAAGCATAAACATCACAAAGAAAAACGACACCGGAGCGAACGGCATGAACAAAATAGTGCCGAATATCGAGATGTTTCTGCCGAGTTGCCTAATGAAGAGTGTAAAATGGAAGATGAGGTTCCAACGACAGCTGCTACTGTACCTGTTGCACAACGTAGCCCTAGAAATGCGGTGCCACCAATTGTTGATGGTGGCGATTCGAGCCAAGATGGTTTCAGTTTTATGGAAGATGGAGATTCGCAACCATTGCCAGAAAATATACATCTTTATGCAAATATCACAACTGACAATTCACCATCTTGTCGACCAGTGTCAAAGCCGATAGTGCCACGAAAATGCGATGATATTTTATTAGACTCACCTGCATCCTCTTCGATGCAATCTTCATCATTTGGTGCAGCGGCAATTGGAGGAGTCAGTCCAACTAAACCTTTACAAGACGTAAGTTTACTGAATTATATGAAATATCGTGCATACAGTGATAAAAAATTTGTTTTTGTAGTTATTAATTCCGTCACCATCAGCCTCGACGGCAGCATCAACTCCCGGTGGTACTAGTTCATTTGCTGCGCTTACACCAAAGCCATTAGAGGCACCAAAAACACCAAGCTCATCAAGTGAATCAGGTCGAGAACCACGTACTTGTGTACTTAAACTGAAACAACAAAAGTCTCCTTTGAATAAGTTATTAGATCATTTATTACGTTTTCTTGAAAAACGTGATCCTCATCAGTTTTTTGCATGGCCTGTTACTGACGACATAGCACCCGGTTATTCTTCAATAATTACTAAACCGATGGATTTTTCTACCATACGTCAAAAGATCGACGATAGTGAGTACAGCACTTTGACAGAATTCACTGATGATTTCAAGTTGATGTGCGAGAATGCCATCCGTTATAACCATGTTGATACCGTTTATCATAAGGCCGCAAAACGGCTGCTACAAGTGGGCACGAAACATCTCATGCCTGAAAATTTAATACGGAGTCTTAAACCGTTATCGGGTTACTTGCGTGACCTAACAGCGCGAGAACTAGGTTTCGATTTACAAGGTGATTTTGGTAATTACGATCACCATGCTGCTATTGACTCGGCAGATGAGGGCGCCTCCACCGGAGCCGAAGAGCCAACTCCTGCACAATTAGAAGAGGAGGAAAAACGACGTGCACTTCGTCTGGAAAATGAACCAAAAACACGTTTTGAACCCTATGTAGATGATCTAACTTCCGAAGAGATACTGGCACAAGTGCAAGGAGCGGCACTAGCTGCCAAAAAGAGACTATCTGCTAAAGAGAAAGCCCATAAAATGGGTTTCTTGCGGCAGAATAGAGATGGAACCACCTCGTTAAATTTACTTATTAAAGATGAAAATGAGGGACCAGAAAAGGTGGTTACGCTTGGTGAAGTAGTGGGCAAATTGCAGTCTGGCTCCGGACAATTGTTTACTGCGCGAGAAGATAAACGCAATGACGCGAAAATGGTGAAACCACTCAATTACGGCGCATTTGCTTCATTTGCTCCAAGCTTTGATTCACGATTTTCAAATTTAAGCCGAGAAGAAACTCAATTGGTTATGCGAACTTATGGTAAGTTACTGCAGTAATAATATACGAGTATATGTAATTCTCTCAATTATTTTTTGTACTCGTTCAGGTGATGCTACAAGCACAGAGTATGCTGAAAGCATATTGGAATTCACCAAAAATTCAAATTATGCACTAACTCTGGCTAATGGCCTCTTGGACATGCTGACTAATGGTGAGCACAGTAAAACCATGTCAGATCTTTATGATATGCAAGTACAAAACCACGAACAGAATGAAGTATTCAAGTGCTTTAGTGCATGCGGTGGATTTGGTGGTCTTCAAACTGTTAACACAGTATCTGAGACGCGCGAACAAATTGAGGAAGAATATGAAAAGTACAAAAACACGCGTATTGATTTCAATCGCTTACGTACCCTCAAAGATCTGGGCATTGATATCGATTTTTTGGATAACATCGAATCTGAAATGAAAAACTTCGAATTGACTCGTCGTCTACAGGAGCATTTAAGCAATAATCTAAACTTAATTGAAAAATTACGTGCTACCCAACATGAGCGATTGTCGCAACCATTGCCTCAACATTTGGCTTTTGTGCCACAAGCCGGTGCTGAGGAACTGCATCTGGCACACCAAATCACACAGCAACTCAGTGATGCTGCTAAGAAACTACCACCATCGGCCGTAGTAGATCCATACAGTCTTCGCAAAGCGATGGGAATGTCCAATGGTGAGCGCATCTTGATTTTGTTGCATATTTTTCAAAATTCTCAATAGTAATTATAATTTCCTTTTATGTAGTTGGTCTACCACCTCCTCCTCAACCTGCCAATCAGCGTGTCACATTGCCAGAAGTCCTTCAACAACCAGTATCAATGCCTCAAATACAACTAGCTTCACAAAATTCCACTATTAGTATCTCAAGTGAAGATCCATCTAATGTTCCTGGCACTGGTATGCGTATGGAAATAGATGATGAGGAATTACGAGAAATTCTGGAAAGCGGCAACAGCGATTTAAATGCACCCACCAGTACCGATGAAAATCCTTGGTTATAGAGAGGGGAGACAACAAGAAGAATTATGTACCCATAGTTTGTTATTCCCATTACATTTACTGATAAATATTTTTATAATTGTTTTTGTCAACATAAAATAAAGGCAAAACGCTTCTCAATAATTTAAACAAAAATATATGTTTACTTATTTCAAACATAGAAGTCCAGATGAGGTGTAATATATTCTCGAACTGTTCCCAAGATTAGTTATAAATTGAAAATAAATCGCCTAATAGGGTTAAAATTAGTTATCGAATTCAGCTATCATCTATCGATTATGTGTAAACGATATCTACCATCTCTACGTCTAAGCACGTTTTGTTTTCACGAGTTTCCATACGCGGTTTAGATTATTTTGAAAAACATCTAATTACAATATATAGTAGAATTCCGCGCGGATAACGAGAACAAGTAATATGGATAAAAATACAGAGGACAGCCCTTTAGTCCATGTTGACACAGCCACTATTAAAAGCACTGGTAACTATTATTTTAAAAATTCTGAAAAACAAAATCTAATATTTTAAAAATATCAGGTGAAAATGAAATTGTCAGTAATAATGCGAATGTTGACATTAATGAAAGATCAGAAAACCCAGAGGAGGAACTAGGAACACATAATGAGGAGGCAACTGATATTGTGGAAGTTCAGTGTGATAAAACAAGTATAGCAGATCATTGCAATGTGACAGAAAAAGTGCCTGAATTATGTACTTTGGACGAAGCAACGGAAGGACAGAAAACTGCAAAGGATAGTAATTCTTTAGATAACGTTGAAACGAGTAATAGTGTAGTAATAGAGTCTATTATTGAACTTCCCCCGGCAACGACGGGAATATGCGATACAACACTGACGGCAGAGCCTAACAAAAAAATAATACCTGACATAGTGGAAGTTATGGATATAACAGATAAAGGAACAAATGAAGTGCAGTTAATAGAAGACCAATCAGCAAAAAAGTCGTCTACAGGAGATGCAAATACTGGTAACATTGTTATTCTTATCTAAATTCACATATCGTTTTTCAAGTGTTTCACAAAGCAGTAATTATAAAAAAACATTTAATTTGCAGCTGCTCCCACTGGTCTGGGTTTGCTATCGCAATACGAATCTGATGCCGATGATGATTCGAACGATTCCGAAACGGCGTCAGTAATTGAAGTGCCTATTACCGTGAATAAGAACTATCGCTCACAAGTCGTGGAAATCGACTCGGACTCAACTGAAACAATTTCCTCGGATTCTGAATCAGAAACGGAATACTTAACAAAAATCTCCAAAGCCATTGAGAAACGTATTCAAAATAATGATAACGAGGATGAGGATGATGATGATATTGATGAAGACGGCGAACCGAAAAAGGGTGGTCGGCGACAACCTCCACGTGTTCGAGGTGAAATGTTACTTGCTGACTTGCCACCTATACAAGATCTTCAAATATCAGTACCAGCAGAGGAATGTATAGAGCTCGGACGTGTCCATTCTATTGTCGATCAATTATTGTTGGTGAACGCTTTGCCAAATTCGATTTTATTAGATTTGGACACAGTGCTTTTCTTAGACAAAGGAAAACGTGTACTCGGTGAAGTGTTCGATGTTTTGGGTCATGTGGCAGATCCATTGTATTGTGTACGTTTTAATACAAATCAGCATATCCAAGAGAAGGGTATCAATGTAGGTGATATAGTTTACGTGGCACCAAAAACTGATTATACTCAGTATGTTATACTTTCGAGCCTTATGAAAATGCGCGGATCTGACGCTTCCTGGGAGAATGATATAGAACCACCGCCACGATATTTGGACTACTCGGATGATGAAGAGGAACGCGAAGCACGACAAAAGCTACGCAAACATCGTCGACAGAGTATTAAAGAAGAGGAAGAAGATAAAGAGGATGTTGACGATAAGGATAACGATCCAATGAAACGCACTCGAATGAATGCTATCCCTGACAACAACACGGACACTCAACAACAGCGATATGGTCGCGCTAATGTGGGTAAGCGTAGAGACAATAGAAGGCAAGAGCGGTTTGCACAACATAGTGCCTACTCGCCACGTACCTATCAACCCCAACATAACACCAATAGTTGGCACTCACATTACAATCAAGAATATCAACAAAGACCGCCAGCACATAATTATCGTGCACCATACGGCGCAGGTCCATTTCAGCAACAACGTCCATTCTACCGAAATCCTTCGCCACGTCAAAATCACTACAATAACTATGTAAATCATTCAATGCAAATGCCAGCGCCTCCGGCTTATGGCTTACCACCACAAATTGCACCGCAAATGATAGCTTCACCACAGCTGCACACAATGCCCCAACACTCGTCAGGGTACGTGCCAAACCCCTTTGCTTTTCGCTCATCGACGCTACCGCCACAATTCTCCCAGCCTGGGTCTACAACTGCAAATCAAACACCCGCGGAGCCAGCTCCACCAGGTGCTGAATAAGTGTTAATTCGCTGATAGTTTGGCTTAGTACATAGCACATACAAATTATGATATTTTCTATATATACATACCTAATTAGTAATTAAACAAAACGTAATATGTAAAAAACGCATTTGTAATGTTCCTTTCATTTTATTTTTTATTTTTATTTATGGTGGTAAAAATATTAAAATATTCTTAAGCTACTTTTGTGTAGGTACATAATTGAAGTGGGCGAAATCTGAATTATTTGTTCATTATTTACGTTGATTTAACACACAAAACAATTTACTACGAATACTATTTAAAAAAAAAACGAAGATTGATTTAGTAAACAGAAAACTTCAATAAACAACAAACATTTAGCCGTTATAATAAGCGATAAAAATGTGCACTTAACACACATACAAATACATGTTTAGGTCGTATGTAATCTAATCTGCTAACAATAACGTAAAAATCATATTTAAAACCTTTCACAATTCTGTATTTTTATATGAATACAATAAGCTATTAATTAATATAATTTTGCTTAACTATGTATGTAAGTATATGGTTTATTATTTTGTTTAAAGTTGCGTTTGTATCAAAATTACAACGCATAATTTATATATATTTATGTGTATATATGTACTTATTTGTGTAAATATAAACTTGTTTTCATAAAAATTTGAACTTTTGTCGAACGCATTCTATAAAATGATGGTGTGTGTGTTGAGCACTGAAATCATTGCAAATTCGCACAAATCTGCTGCAGGCACAAATATTCAATATTGCGATAATTATTAGCATTTGAAAGCGTATAAAAAGTATATTTACAAAACAAAAAGCTATGGTTAAATGTTCTAAGGATTAAAGCACTTTTTTCGTTTGCAATTGAGGATACTTTCGTGTAAAATTAAAATCTGCTAGTGTGGTAGCTATTTTATAAAACATAACAACATGTACAATACATATACATCGTTACTTAATAAGAAAAGTTTCTTCCAAAATTTCTTTCTTAACAATAACGATTTCAGAAATGCGTTACATACATATATTTACTAAATATGAATAGTATATTAATATTTTAGCATTTCTTAAACATCAAAATGTTATTGAAAACTAAAGAAAACATAGAAAAAACCTCTACGTATTAATGTAACGTTATCTACGTATGTACATACATATGTACGCTATATGATACATTAAATTTGTATGTATGTATGTATATTGTATATTCGCTGTAGTTGATATCCCTAAAACTTTGCTAGCGTCTATACTTGCATTATTTTGTTGTCTTATTACTTCAATATTTTTGGAAATTTTCAACAATATCGAGTCGATTTTTTAGAAATACAATGACAACAGTAATATTGTCTTGGGAGTCTCCATCTTTTGCTAATTCTATAAGTTTTTTTGGAATGTTTTCTATTTTTTGTTCATTGTCCGCCAATTGTTTATAAATCGTGTCTACTATTGTATTTTCGGGCACATGATCAAATAAACCATCCGTACCCAAAACGATAAAATCGTGCGCCGCCGTCAAGGAAACGTCCACAAAATCGGGTTCTGCAATCGCTGGTGTTACAGAATAATCACCAATAGAACGCGATACATTTAAAATGCCATTTACACGCCATTGCCCTTGGACATACATTACAGTACCACCACCTTCGGCCATTTCGATTCTCTTACGCTCATCTGGCGCATCTGGTTTATGTGATTTAACTAGTTGTAAACTTACCGTTGGACTGACAAGTAATGCTTTTGAATCGCCTACCCATGCAACATATAAATGTCCGTATGACGGTGGAGTACGTTGCGCGAGTAGCACACAAACGGCCGTTGTCCCACTGGAAATTCCTTTTTGGGAGAACATTTTATCTGTCTGTAAAAAAGTATGCTCAAAAGCTTCCCTGTATGCTGTAACATCATCAAGATCATTGCTAATGGATCGTAAACTTTCACTTAGTAAGTATGGAAGTTGACTTGCAGCGTAACTGGCCGCTAATGGGCCGGAGTGACCATCGAATACACCATAAAAACTGTATGTTGGCTTTAATTGATATAATTCGCTAAAACGTTCCAAACAGGTATGACGATCCTCCATTTTGCGTGGTTTATTCTTTATATGACCTGTTGTGTAAGCTACTGTTGAGGCGTCCGTATTGCAGTTACATTTAGTACCGTCTAGACACAAATCTCCTGAATCGGCGTAATTCGGTATGTTTGCCACTTCCGAATTATCGCTCAGACGTGTTAGCAATTTTTCCAAGTTATTCACTACATACTTTTGTAATTTTACCAAATCATACACCATTTCATTATCGCCTGAAATATTGGAATCTTTACTGCCTTTCACAGTGAACTCACATTCCTTAGCATTTGAAAATCCCTGTTCAACTTCTGCGACGACGACTCGCAGAATGGATATTTGAAAATATCGTGGACACCGCTTCAACTGTAGATGATTCCATACAGTCATAATTATTTCAGCAGAAACTTCCTGAGAATACACTGGATATGTTTCGTTGCTGTTGCGAGATATGCAAGCACGAGTAGTTTCTCCAGCATTTGTTGCATTATTTACTCTCTCCCGCACTAACTCACGCAGAAAGTTCTTAAATTCTCGTAATCGCATGCATTCAACAGATTGTGACGCGATTGCACCATTAGCAGATTCCTTTTCAGACATTTCTTTACTGAGCTATACACATGGATGAATATTCACAAAATTTAATCAATTTTAATTAATTTCGTATCTCCAATTTTCCATTAAATTGTTTAATTGTTTAGTATAAAGCCACTTACATTCACTTAATATGATTTTTATAAATTTTATTTTTTGTTTTCATCCCAGCATCACACAAATTTAGAAGTATTTACGCGCGTACTCAGCTGATTTGTTTCAATGAATGATAGTATTTATCGATGATAACAAGTTTCGATGAGCCACGAAATCGATTCAACCGATTTATATATTAATTAGTTTTTTAATAGAGTCCTTTTTAAATGTTATTTCATCCGAAGCCTTTATTTTTATCTAAAATTATCAATTTACTAAAAAAAATTGTGTATGATATAATGCATTTTATGATAAACGATTTCTACATCCTTTAAATTACATCATTATTAGTAATATTAAATAAAAAAACAACCAAAGGAAATATTGTGTTGGTGTAATCTTAATTTAATATTTTAGAATTAAATTTAATTAAATGGTAATAATAATAATGCTCGGCTTTGTGATATATATATGTAAATTATCACTCATCTAACGTTATATGTAAATTCGCTGAAGGATGCAAACCCAGTTCCTTAATTGATGAATTATCATGTTCTGCTTCCAGCGTTTTTCGTGGAAACGCACAAATCAATTTGTATGTGCCGCCATTTTTTGTAACATGTGCATGCTTTTCGCCAATATACAGTCGAAGTACTTTTAATAGCGTATCCGATGGCCAACGCAACTGTACCACCTCATCATTACCTTCGGCATTGAGTAAGCGTAATCTAAGTGCGGTTAGTTCGTTGGTAGCTTTACCCAACTGAGTCTCATAGGATGTGTTCGTATGTTCATATGCGTTTTTACTATCCTCGTCCCCAAATTCTTCCAACGACTCAAAATCACTACTATCATCCGCATCATTATTACCCTCATCCCCATCCTCCTTATTAACAGTATTCTTACGTTTACCTTTGCCATTTGCATTGCCATTTTCTTTCATGGAATTTCGTATGGCCAAGTTAATTTGCTCTTCCTCTGTCAGATCGAGCAATTTTAATCGTTTCTTTTTCTCTGCACAACCCTCCACTTCCTGTTCATCATCTGACAGGGTTATAGTGCGTTTGGAAGTCGATGGACTGTCATCTACACCATCATCTATGAATTCCTTGTGCTCACTTATAAAATCACGTAACCCACTTAGAACATTTGATTCCTTAGGCTCTGTACACTTCCACATCTCCTCACCAGTGCGTGGATCAACCACGCACACATATGGCAAATTCGCACAATGATAAAATGTAACAAAACGACGTCCCTCCGAAGTATCGGTGTCAATCTGAAAATATTTTATATTAATTGAATGCATTTTTAATTCAATTTGCATAACCATACTCACTTGCCATAGCAGAAATCTTCTTTTAATAACCTGACGCACTTCTTTGTTGGACCAAACATCACGATTTAGTACCTGTGAATTGAAATTATCATCTTGCACATTCACAAGCAACCATTGACTGAGCGCTGTTGCGCGTGCACGAGCTGCCTGAAAAGTGCCAGCAAATGATATATCGGTTGGTGGACGGAAAAGATCACCTAAACGCGAAGAGGTGGATGGTTTGGAATCTGCAGACTGTGCTCTAATAGCTGTTGTTACCATTGACGCAGCACGAGAACTAGCCCAGCGTCGACCTGATGCACCATTTGATGATCCCAACCCCGATGCGTCTGCTTGCAATTGTTCCTCCATTAATGCGCCTTCACGTGCAAAATCACGAAAAGGACACACTTTAACACGCTGGTTCATACGTTGCATTCGCCCTGAAGCAGATAAGGAAGGGGCTGCAAGAAAATTATCATCCTCAGGTCCGATTAATTGTTCACGCTTTGGCGCTATAGGTGCTCGAACATTATCTTCATCGTCAATAGCCGGTGGTTCGACGCCTTCAGCAGCAGCACCTCCTCCTTGTTCAAAATATAAGGCAACAGCTGACTCTACGTCGTTGTTGCAGGCACTCAGTAAGTGTTTAGCCTCATCTGCATTGGCACCCGTTACTTCAACGACTCGTTCCACCAGCTCCTCATTTGGTGTGGACATTTTGCCAAAGTTATGTATGCAAGTTCAATGTGAATAACTTGTTTTAAAATTGTAATGCTATTTGAAAATTTAATAAAACTTTTATTTTAAAATAGATTAATTTCTTCTTCTGCATATGCAACAACAAGCGTACAAACGTATTCTCTTCTCTGTTTATTTCATTTGACATTTGCTTTTTCTCAAAATCGAAGCTGTCATTAAATCCACGGATACAGGGAGCTTTTGAGCAAAATATAAATAAATGTTTATTAAGAATTTAAAAAAAATTCCCAACTATTTTTTTTTTAAATCTGGTTAATTTTTAATATATAATTGGTAGTTGATATATATATATATATATGACGCAAAATTAACTAAATAATAAAACAAAAGTTTAACAATTAACTTAATTACTCTGTGTATTATTATTATAACATTTCCAAAAACCTACATGGTCATTAAAAAACATATTTTTAAAATGCCAATAGCCTTAATTTTGTATTTTTAAATATATTTAGCTACTATATTTGTCTTCCGATTCAAAACTGCAGCAATATTCACAGTAGTGTTACAGCGCCAATTACTTTTTGTGAGTTCACAATAGTTTATTTTAAAGATTTTGTCTGTGAGCCGTAGCGCATTATTGCTAAGTTTAATATATATATATATATAACTTTTGGTCTCATAAGAGAATAGATATGCAAGTAAGTGATTGTATTCAGCTCGTCACGAGTTATCACTATTTCAGCGTAATGCACTCAAGTTCACACAACAAACGATCTGCCTTAGTATACGGTAAAGCTCTGCCGCTGCAGCAGCATTCCCCAAACAACAACAAACATGTATATTTCAAATTTTAAACCAATAACAAATATCGTTTTAAACAGATTTTGGTCAATTTTACTTTTGTATATTTAAATTTGTTTTATTTTCATATTTAAGCAATACAAAAAATTGTACAATGTTATATTTTATTTATCGCATTCTACACAAGAATATTTTTAATTAAAAAATATGTATATCTAAATTAGTTCCATGATGCTAAGTATCCGAAGGCCAACTGCATCAACTTTTGCAGTAATAATTTTAATGCTTGTTTCGTTATTAATACATAATTATAGTTTACTTGTTTACTTGTAAATTCATAAATCTATGACAGTTATACATATGTATGCATATCTTAAAGATATAATTAATTTTTATTCATAGGCGAAACATAATTGAAGACAATAAAATAATCACACTATTCACACTTATTTATACAGACTTAAAAATAAGAAAATCAAAATCCAATTGACAAGCGGTTTGGATGCAAAATCTAAGTACACATAATTGCAATATTAACATTAAATCTTACGTAACACAATTAAGTAATAAACCATTGTTTCCGTTACTCATCAATTTCTTTCTGTTTGCTTAAATGGTGCAATGTGAGGTAGTTTTAGAAATTGAATTTAGCTACATCAGTTATCACATAGATTATTTGCTTAATTTTGGCTTATCTTCCGGACTCCGTACACTACTGTATTGCAGAACCAAATAGAAGAAAAATTAATTACAAATAACTTGTATGAAAACGGAAATTAAATGTGTATAGTGTATACATTTAGTTGGCGTACTTAACACAAGATATGTAACACAATCGCTTCGCAATAACTGGCCGTTATTTATTGAGTGAGTACGCTTGTTAAGTTTAAATCGGAATATGGTTTAAGCAGTGAAGCAAATGTAAAAACTACATGCGTATGAAATACTAAAATACTTCATGCTTTTGAAACTGGTAGACGGTTTGTGTGTGTAAGTACAAACATTAAGAACAGCAAAAAATAATATGGTAAGGACTGCAAATTTTTATCTATTTAGTTGTCGTTGAGTGATGTGAACGTATATGTACAAGTATATATGTATATTAGTTGTTCGCTTTTGTATTATTTTAGCACTTAAGTTTTTGTTTGTGTTTTTTTGCTTACGATAACGTAGTCAATAATGTTAACTTTAACTCGCATAAACTAAACGAAATTCTTCATAATGAAAAACGTAATAACTAAATAATACAATTACACTAGATTGGCATCCTTTGCCATGCTATAGAATGCTGATTTGGGATTTTCAAGTAGTTGCGCAGGTGAAGCAAACTCAGTTACTACGCCCTTGTCCAAAACTATCACCTTATCCGAGTCCATTATAGTATTCAAACGGTGGGCAATTGTTAGCACAGTGCATTCTTTGAATTCCGAACGAATAGTTTTCTAAAAAAACAAAACCCGTTTGTTAATATTTTCGTATTATGCTAGCAAATAACAGCCATGCTTACCTGTATCAAATCATCTGTTTCCAAATCTACAGCGGCTGTGGCTTCATCAAGCACCAAAACTTTCGTCTTGCGCAATAGCGCACGCGCCAGACACACTAACTGTCGCTGTCCCACCGATAAATTCTCACCACCCTCACTAATTTCATGATTCAAGCCAGCAGGAAGTGTTTTAACGAAAGTTTTCAAATGTGACAATTCCAACGCTTTCCAGAGTTCATCGTCCGATTTCACTTCGAATGGATCCAAATTGATACGCAGTGTACCGGAGAACAACACTGGATCTTGTGGTATGATTGTTAGACGCGAGCGTAGCATATGCAGGCCCAAAGAGGAGATATCTATGCCATCAATGGAAATGCGTCCACCGGCTGCCTCGATAATTCTAAAAAATGCAATAAAATAATAAAAAAATGTTAGAATAAATAATTTTGCATTACTTATGAACGAAAAAAAAATAAATAAATAAATAAAGAAAATGTTGCTGTGTGTACACACCTGAACAGAGACAGCGTTAAACTGGATTTACCAGCACCCGTACGTCCCACAATACCGACTTTCTCACCACCACTGATCGAAACGGTAATGCCACGCAAAACCAATTCCAGACCTTCACGATAACGCACTTTGAAATCCTCGAACACCACCTTGCCTTCCGTTGGCCAGTCGCGTGGTACTTTCGAGTTTTCCAATTCCCAAGGCGCCTCCTGTTTGGTTTCACCATACTCCTTAATACGTTCCACAGCCACAATATTTGTCTCAATGTCAGAGGTCATGCGCACCAACCAATTGAGTGTTTGCGTCACTTGCAGCGCATAACTCACAGACAGACCAACAAGACCGGGATTCGATTGACCGCCCAATACGGCAAAGAGTGATGCGAAGAGAATAATTAGATTACCGACCATTTCCAGACGTATAGCCAGCCATCTATTCGCAATGAGTGAAGGATATTTGCACACCTGATTTTTGTCCACACGATTGTCAGATTCATCGATAAAACTGTAAAGTGTATTTTTTTTGTTTTAGTATATATTTTCTACATAATTTGCTCCACAATTACAGTGTACTTACCGATCTTGCACTGTGTAAGCGCGTATAGTCGTCACACCGGTGATCGTTTCGCTGAAATGCGTGTAAATGGGCGAACGCGACACCGATTCCAAACGCATCAGTTGACGTGACGAGGCCACATAGAAGCGTTGTGCAAAGTAATACAGGAATCCTATGGGTATAATGACGGCCAAGAAAATGGGCGTCGACATGCTGATCACCGCAATAGTGGCCAAGACCTTTATATTGCGTGGATTAGATAAAAATATTTTAATATGTGTGTTTTTTGTAAAAGGCAATGCGTGAAAATGTGTTAAACTTGTGAATAATGATGTTAATAATGAACGAAATTATTTAGTCATAAACTGCAGAATTACTTTTTACGGTTAAAAATGCCATTACTTGATTCAAAAACTTGGTGATGAAACATATACACATTTTGTAATTTGTTTACTTAAGCTTAACGCTTTTTTGCAACAAAAACAAAAAAAAAATACGAAAATATAGTAAATATAAGTATTTAATGATATTTAAATTAAGGGGATGAAGTCTGCATACTATTAATTCGTGTGCAGTTTTGGGATTTAATAGCAGGTTGCAGGTTTTGTTGCTTGTTTCCTTAATTTTGAATTTTGAATTTTGATATGGTTGTAGCAATCTGAGCAAAATTAATGCTTTACTGTAGAGCACCTACTGTTTGGTATATTTAATGTAAAATCACTTTTTTCTTTAATTCTAAAATAACATAAAATACAGTTATTATTTTTCAAAAATGGTCATGCACTAACTCGTTTTCGAAATAACTACAGGTTTTAGCTTAGAATTTTAAGGTTTATGCAAACAGGTTTTGTAAAATGGAGTTATATTCAATACGATAAGCTAGAACATTAACGGTATATATTTTTCTACAACCTAATAACGCTTATAACTGTCGAATGCCTATTGAAGTCTAACTTTTTTTTAGCACCGCAGTACTATTGCGTACTTTTTTTTCACAAAAATCGTAAGCTTTCTCATATTAATCTAGTGTTAGCATACAAATAACCTAGTAACCTAACCTAGTACATCACGTGTGTAGTTTGATTTTGTAATAACGGTATCAATCATTAAGTAGGTACAATACGAAACCACTGTAACTATACGTACGCATTGGATAGTTTTTTGTTTTTGTTATAAGCATACCTGAAAACCGCACCAAAGGCAATCATCAATTAATTGTGGCAGTTTTGTATCAAGGACATCAACGTCTTTTGAAAATCTGGACAATATACGACCCACGGGTGTTGTGTCAAAAAAGTTCAGTTCTACTCGTAGTATATTGTTTAATAACATCAAATGGATCACAGTTGCTGCTTTCAAAGCACCCAAGTATGGGGCACAAGTCATAAAATATGAGAGTATAGCTGCAAACGAGTTACAGTATGTTGTGTAGTTTCTTTCTTTTTTTTGTTGGATTTTTTTACAGTTTTTACAGTTATACAGTTAAAAGAGCATATAACCAATATTTAACTACTACATTCAATATAACTAATATTATGTAAAATACACTATGATTTCATTGAAAAAAGAAAACCAAAAAAAAAAACTGCCAAGCAACTTTAATCACTTTGAGATGCTTTATGAATATATATAACTGTTATAGGCCAATTGTTAATGCAATTCTTACTAGATTAACTGTTTGATTTCTCTGTTTTTGCTTTAGCGTGATAGGTGGGAAATTTTGGCTCAAATTGCTACAAGTTGCTGCCGATTGCGTTTGTTAAAGACTTGTGTAGAACTTTGTTTCAGTTAAACTCTCATGATATGTATAACGATCTAACATAAACTAGCTTGATGTTTCCAAATTGATAAAACATACACATATTATTATTATATATGAGCATGATTTGTTGTATTAGTTGTAACGCCACAATGGTTTTACATATTTTGATGTTTTATTTTTCTGTTTTCCGCATTTAAATCGACTCATGCGCAACGCGACATTCAACGTACCCTATAAAATTGTGATATGGCACCTCTTAAATTTTGCGGTAATAATACATCCAAAACGTATATGTCATTCGACAAACGATCAAGTATGCGTCCCTTGGGTAAGATGTCGAAAAATGCTTGCGGTGCGCGTATAATTTGGCGATAAAGTCTTACGAATATATGTTTCGAACCCAATAATGCACCCAATTCAACACTCATTGCAGCGCCAATATATGTTAAAACTGTTTCGTTACATACATACATATTTACATGCATTTTCGAAATGAAAATAAATAAAAAAAATAATAATTTTCGTTATAGAATTTTGAAATGTTAGTCAAGACATTGAGTCAAAACATTTAACGCTCAGTTTAGTAGTAGTTATTTTCAAAGTCTCCAGGACATGCCAATTCGTAAGTAAATGCTCATAAAACAGTATTTATTAGTAATTTATACACAGCGGATTCGCGTAGTCTCCGTAGTTAGTTAGTTTCACCGAAAAAAAAAAATATTTTTACACTGATTAGGCTTGAACACAGAAATTTATGTATATGATACACACTTTGATATCGATTATATGCTTAAATGCATAAAATTCACACAGCGCGCCCTTAAAGAGCGCTTATAAGTTATCAAGTAACGTACTAATCACCTATCAAGTAACTTATTATTATGGGTTGTATATACAACTGAGAGTATAATACTTAAAAAAAATATAAAATTAAAGTATAAAATTTTCTCAGCGGAATCTGAGCTAATAACGGTAATATATACACATCATATATTGTTAATTATAAAAAATATTTCAAATTCTTATTACTTTTAATACAAATATTTTAAATTGAAGTCAATTAATAAATATATATGTACTGTTTGCCTATAATGATATATGTATATTCTATATAAAATATCTACCTACTCGATTATGGAACTATAAACTTACTTAAAACACCTACAGCTTATGTTATAACGCTAATTATTTCAGATATCTATGCTTAACATTAACTAATTACACAATTAAGTACTAATTTGCTCAATTGAATACTTAATGCGGTTACTAAGCAACATTTTACCAATAATATTTTGGAGCGGTTGGTGGAAAAAATTTATATTAAGGTAAAAATAGAAAAAAAGAAGAAAAAAAGTTCATATAATATATACAATTAGACTGGATTACAAAAACTGAAAAAGAGGTTTTCATGTTTTATACAAACTTCAGTGTGAAAAAGCAAAAGATAATCGCGTCATATAGCAATTGCTAAATTAAAAGTTATACAGTGCCGCTCAATTGGAGAAATAAGAGATTTATCAATTCAAGAACAAAATTATAAAATCAAGTGGAAATTAAGGAAATTGTTTATATTGACGTTTGCTCACTAGATAAACAAAGTGCATGTACCTGAAACATAGTCGACATAAATACACGCGTATTGAGCGGCATTATTGTGTCTAATGTTTGCACATCGCTTGTACAACGATCTAAGATACGCCCAGTGGGCGTTGTATCGAAAAATTCGGATGGCAAATGCAAGAGATTACTATAAAGTTCGTGGGATATACGTAAAGATGCGTGTATTGTGGCCATAGTAATAGCAAGAGATGCGCCATAACTGCAAAGAGCTATACGGAATGAGATGTGAGTGTATAAGATTTTAGTAAAAAATTTCAAAGTGCAAACGCGGTTTGTTTTTACTTTTTACTAAAAAAGAAATACAAAAAGAAAATATTGAACGGCAAATGAATGCTCTAAGAAAATGTGAAATTGTGTGAAATAAGTATGAATAAAATAAAATTTGGTGCATTTACAAACCATTAAATCATACAGCTGCAATTATGTTTTGCACAACTGTATGTAGAACTTAAAGTAGAATAAAAAAAAGAAAACTATATAGCTACCATAAAAATGATTGAAAAGAAACTATCCAGTGTGCCGGGTAATTCTTCATCGATTGTTTCCATATCGCCGCTAAAATGATTCAATAGACGTCCTATTGGCGTGATATCGAAGAAAGTGCAAATCGGTGCGCGCATTATAAACTTAAGCAGATCATTATGCATGTTCTTGGCCGCCTTGAGTGTGCCGGAATACAGCAGTACGACGGCGAAATAAGCGAACAAGCCTATATCACATCCAACCATAATATGTGTACAGTAGATGGGGAGGGGAGTAAATAAATACAGTACAAAATTATGTTTAACTAAAATTTTCATAACGACGTAAAGTGTCTTTGTTGTGCTGCCATTCGTTAAAACCAGATTGTGTACCAGATGCTGTAAGTGCCAAAGGGCTCATGGCCATATGAGAGCTGTATATGAGAATGGGTGAGGAAAATCTCAAGTAAATCGAAATTGCGCGACATTATTGAATGTTTATGGTCGATTTATATTTATGCAAATATAATGTCATTCTGTGGTGGGTATACGATATGGTGGGTGGTGGTGGTGGTGGAAATCATGTCATATTTCAAATCGCTGAAAACGCTTGTGAGAGAGCTGTTGTTGTTTTTTAATATTGAAAGAGAAAGCAATATGTACGGTTAACCGCAACCGATCTTGGCGTCATGAGTAATATTTCTACTAACTATTTCATAACCTAAAAAATATGCGAAAATGTGGGCTATATTGATTTTAAATCAGCAGAGAGAGCAGCAGATAAGAAGATAAGAAGAATATGAATTTGAGAATTGAGTTCGAGATAAAAAATGTCAGAAAAAGTGCGATTAGAAAAATATATTACTAAAATAATAGTAATGCAAAAAAAATTATTAAAAATATTTTAAATAATTTACGTATATGAAATAATACTATGAAATAAGAAAATTAATAATTAATAATAAAATAAAATTATTATTAAAACAAAATTCTTAAAATTAGCAATGTGAATGTAAATAATAGTAAAAAGTAATATATAAAAATTAAAGTAGTTGGGGTTTCTGAAATGTATGATTATGATTTTAAATAAAGAATACTAAAGCAATTGTTTAAAACAGAAAGCTACTTTGCGTCAAAATTGAGAGTGCTCAAACGTGATTTTGTGGTATAGTTTAAATTATAGAAAAATTTTAATTAAAATTTAAAACTTTTATTAAGTTTATATGACTAATTCTATACATAAAAGATTTAGATCTTTCTAATATCTTCTAATATCTTTCAAATATTAAAACCGAAAAAATAAACACAAATTTGACTTTTACAAAAATCTCTCAACGGCTTTCAAAAAAAAATTTAAATAATAAAAATTTAATTGAAAAAAAAATAATAGTTATTGTTGCCTTTTGAGTACTCCATTTTTAACGCATAAACTACGTATTATGTATTAAATGCAATAAAGTAAATTTTTTATAAACTACTACTACATACAAAATAATTTTAAATATATGATTTCCTAAGCACTGCGTTAAAATGCAAAAGCAGCATGCAAAGTAAGCTTTAAAATGGAAAAAAAAAATTACAAAAAAATATTAAAAATACAAATTACTTATACAAAAAAAAAAAAATAAAATTTCATGCTATCAATGTAGTTGTGCATTTTTATGGAGTTTAAATCAAGTAATGGCGACATTTTTAGCAATGTAAGTATAAGTTGACAGACTTTTTCACAGAGAGACTGCAAAGTTAAAAAAAAAATATTTGCAGTTTCTCACAAAAAAAGTCAGAAAAAACATTAAAACCAGTGCAGTTAGTTATGCACCCGTCCAGAAAATCGAATTTTTTTATTTACAGTAACAGTTACGGTTATGCGTTGTCATGTTCAGCCCCAAGGCCGCCGTACCATTTAATGAATATTATTTTTTCATATAAATATAATTTTTAAGCAGTTTTAGTTTTAGCCTTTTTTTCTTGGTTAAATCGCATGCATTAATTTCACCAGTTTCTAGCAAAACCATTTACCATTTGTCATGACAAAGGCGATTGGGTTAATTGGTAGGCGGTAGTGTATTAGAATTTTAGAAGCACCACACACACACACATGTACTATACATTAACTAAATAGAATTTGAAGTTTTGTTTAAGTTTTTGTTTTTGTTTTTTTTACCCCAAAGCATGTTGACAGAAATTGTTGCACTACACCCGGCAGGATGGTATCGCATGTATCGATATCTTTCGAGAAGCGGCTGAGTATGCGACCCAACGGTGTTGTATCGAATAGTTCGGTTGGCCAACGCATTACGCTTTTAATCAGTTTCACAAATACTTCCGAGGAGCAATTGAGGCAACCAAATGCCAAACAAAGTCCAGATAAATAACGGGCTATGACTAAGCGATTGTAAATTCACCGTTTTAATTGCGAAAAAAATATTTTTGTGGAATATATTTGTTTTTTGTTTTTTTTTTTGTTTTTGGTAGCGATGCGATAGTTTTTGTTTAAAATGGAAATGCATGAAATTCAAAAATGTCAACAATATTCATTATTACTTATATGTTTTGTAGGTAAATAACGGAATATATATGTATGTACATAAATATTGGAAAATGTTACAATAAAAAAATCAGCATGCAATTCTCAAGTAATTATATACAAATGTACATAGCTAAAGCTAAAGCTAAACAGCGTTATTAAGTAAACGTGCTTGAAACCAAAAACAAATAAAATAAGGGGTTAGCAGCTACTAAATCTGCAGGCATTCTCTGTACATTGCAATGTGAGTTATAATGTTACATTTACATGCTTCAGTTGGGGATTATGACAGCTATAAGTAACTTAAGAACAATATTTGCACTTCTAGTGAAATTGTAGAGACTTCTACAAGCAAGGATGTTCATTTGGAAATGTGTGGTTTTGAATTTTTTTGTATAAACTAACTCACAGTCCTTTTCAAATGTAAATATACAGTTATTTTGCTGTTTTTAAGACGCAAAGCATTGCTTTAATATTTTTCGAAATTAAAAAAAAAAATATACAGGCAGTTTCTGCAAGCCGAGTGAAAGTGAAAATTAAAAAAAATATAGAATTTCAAAATCAAAATCTAAATTCAGTACCAAATATCGTATTGAAAATGAATTTGTTTGCATTTCACTCGGAAGTGAATTACAGAACCTGCCTGATAATTCGTCAATGCAGCACTATTTATAAAGTCAAAATATGCAACGTTATGTGTACGTAATGCGTAAAGTACTCGTATGTAGAGTTTGCCGAATTGAATTAATTTTTTTTTAATTTTTAAAATTTAATTTTTTTTTTAATTTTTTAAATTTAATTTTTTTTTTAATTTTTAAAATTTAATTTTTTTTTATTTTTAAAATTTATTTTTTTTTTTAATTTTTTAAATTTAATTTTTTTTAATTTTTAAAATTTAATTTTTTTTAATTTTAAAATTTAATTTTTTTTATTTTTAAAATTTAATTTTTTTTTAATTTTTAAAATTTAATTTTTTTTTTTAATTTTTAAAATTTAATTTTTTTGAAATTAAAATTTTTTCGTTTCTTTGTCTTGTATTATATGTACTGATGAGTGTGTTGTATAAGTGCGCGAATTTATGTAAGATTGTGAAATGAAACGGAAAATCTTGTATTACCGAGAAAAATTGACTTATGACCGTGCGCCATAATTGTGGCAAAGTGAAATCAACCGAGTCGACATCTTTTGAGAAACGATTGATCACACGACCCACAGGCGTCGTATCGAAAATTTCCATAGGCCAGTGTAAGACGCGCGTTAGTAGTATATTATGAAGTTCCTTGGCACAATAAATACAGCCGAGTGCCAATGTGATCGAACAGCTCGCTTGACTAATAACTGCAAGGAGTGTTAGTGTATAGGTTTAGTGTGACTTTCCTTTTTTGATAATTTATGTAAAATATTTTTTTTATATGTTTATGTACTTATGTACTTAAATATTTATAAGTTGTGCTTAAATCACGTACAAAAGTGCAGATATTTTATATGTATGTGTAAATTGTATGTTTTGCTAAAACAATTTCTAAACGATTTTCTACAGCTATATCAAAATAAATTTAAATACGTATTTAATAATAGTTGATCTACTAAACTACTTTACAAATATGGGAGGGATAAGTAACAGGGATAATTAACCATTATTTTCATGTAATGCAAACCAACACCTTCACAAAAGGTTTACCGTTATTCCAGTACAACCCTAGTTTCTCGGAATGTATGATGTTAATGACTATTACTACTGCGCTATTGGGAGAATGAAGAGGGTATGCACCTAAGTATTCATAACTTAAAAATACTTTATCAGCAGGAAACACATTTTCCGATTTCATGAGTTGAAATTGTATTTAAAGGGTTTGTGAATAATGTCTTTGAACTTTAACAGTTCCACATGAATTTTTTATACCTCAAAATTTTTTTACCCAAATATGTTTTACAGCAGTTGCGTCGACATAGATTGAATGAACTCGGATTTGTATGCGTTCAAAGACTGCCAACACGACAGTATACCGCAAAAGTATTTGTGGAATGTTTGCTGCCGTGACCGCAACAAAAATATATTTTATAACCAATTTATGAAATCATGAAATGTTTTGAGTTGAAAAATTTTGCGAAGTTTATATGAATGAGAGATGTGATATAATTTAGATGAAGTGTGATGAATAATTTTAAGTGGTTAAGTTAGGTTAGGGGTAGTCAGCATTTTCCCAAAAAAAAAATTTTTTTTGTTTTTTTTTTTGCATTTTCGTTAAGTGTTATATCTTAAAAATACTCTCTGAAAATTTTAGGTTGATCCGATAATTACTTTTCGAGTTATTCGACAAATAACAAAGTTAGTGTGAAACTTTAAATGCGTTTTTCTCAAAACTATGTTTTTTGAACTGGTGATAACTGTAACTCGAAAAACGCTCAGTAGAATTTAATGAAATTTTTACAGCTTTTCGAATACATAATAATGCTTTTCTTCCTTTTTTTCAAAAAATTCGATTTTTTAAGACTGTTGATTTTCGAAAATCTAAAAAAAATTCCTGAGGCCAATTTTTGGAAAAAAAAAACAAAAAAGCTTCGATCAGGCCTAGGATTATCTATTTATAAAACTAATTATTCTTATCCGATTGATTTTAGATGAATCTCCAAGGATTTATGATTGTCACCACAAGGACCTTGTTTTGGAACTAGGTCAACACAAACAGTTATAACTTTGGAAATTATAATTTTTTTTTTAAATTTTCGTGACTTCAAGTCAAAACATTTTGTTATTACTTTTGTAAAATAACATGATTTAATAACAAAAAAATGCTGTAAATTCTCATTTTTTCGTGTCTCTGACTAGCCCTAACCCCTTATTTGCATCCAAAGCTGTATTTGTATAAAGTGAAAATTTTTAGTATATAAATTTGGAAATTTTATAAATTAATTTCTATATAATATACATTTTTGTGCATTGAAAATTTTAAATTTAAAATGTTTGAAGAGAATTTTTTTCAATTTTTTTTTTTTTGCAAATACAGCTCTGACATTGAACTGTATGCGCTCAACTTTAGCCAACATTTTTTGAAAATTGCTTTGCTGCGCGCATATTGTTTAATTATGAAAAAAAAATCAATTTGCAATGAAATTTACCATGAACACTTGTGATATGCAAACGCGCCAATTTTGTGGTAGAACATTATCAATTGTATCAATATCTTTGGAGACTCGATTCATAATTCTGCCGAGCGGTGTCATGTCGAAAAATGACATCGGTAAGCGGAAAATGTTTTTGATCAAAAGATTGTGTAGAATAACCGATGAATAAATGCAACCCAGTGATATAATCAATGTGGATAAGTAGCTAGCAACCACTGTACGGATTGAGGTTAGATGAGAATTTGGCAAAAAAATTCATGCATTTCGTGTTGTCCATTTTATAAAATAAATAAAAAAAAATAAGAATAAATGCATTATAGTAGGAAGCTTTCAACTTTAGTAGGTTTGTAACGGACAACGAAGAACGTACGGAGACGAACGAAGTGGAAGCATTTCGTATCAGCGACGACGATTATGACATCAAGCGAAGAAGCAAATATTATTGGTAATTAAAGCACGAATATATGTTTTTTTTGTTTATAAACAGCGATTAGTTCAAGCTTTGTCATGGAATTTATGGCAAATGAAGTTTTCAAAAAACAAAAACAAAAAAAATATGCGCGAATGTGTTTGGAGCAAGCAGAGCAGCGAAATTCTTATACTCGCTTTTATAACAAAAATGTTTTTATACATGTATGTATTTACATAATTCTTTTTTTATACAAGAATTATAAAAACATTGAAAGAAATCATGTAGCGGAGTTATGCGTATAAGATATGGGGGTTCTTTGAATATACAATATTAATATTATATATTCTTACTGATGTAAGCGTTTAGTAAATTGATTAAATTACAAGTTAAACAAATAGTTCAATATGCTATACTAGATAACGAACACCGGTTAGTATTTAGAGTTTTCGAAAATTTCAATTTCGTAATTTTTTTTAAATATTATTTTTTTTTTTCATTTATATGCATGTTCGTTCATTAGTATGTAGCATATTTCACCATATTGAAAAAAAAAAAAAATAACAGAACTTTTGATGAGAATGACATGAGCTAGTGTTAAACAGATTTCGACTGTAAACAGTTATGTTTATTATATATTGGTGATTAATGATTATGTTTAGATTGAAACTTCTATTTATAGTCGAAAGCAGTGTTTGCATGCTATTAACCTTGAATTAATTATTATTAACTGTTTTTTTATACGATAGCTTATGCATAAGTTAGTTACCGAATAAGCCGTCATCATGACGGAGCGCCAATTTTGTGGTAACACACTATCGATTGAATCGATATCTTTCGCGAAGCGATTTACAACTCTTCCCAATGGTGTTGTATCGTATAATTCCATGGGCCACCGCAAAACACTATGCAATAGATTTGTATGCAATGCCATCGAGCAGTAAAGGCAACCGATGGAAACGGCGAGTGTTGAAAGATAGCTCCCAAGCACTAGGTGTTTGTGATTGAAAGAAGTGTTTTCATATAATCAATAATAACCGTGTGTTTTTGCGTTTACCCACTAAGCCAACTAACCATATTATGGTGCATATATATGTATTTAATTCAATTTTAAAGTGCACTAAAGCAGCATACCGATGAAGCTTTCAACATTATGCTTTTATATACATTTGTTGTAAGTGAATTTGCTTTGTATTTACAATCGTGCAGCGAATAGCATAGCATATTGAGTGAAAATTGAAAAAAAAATTGCAATTTAAGAATTTTTGTGCTTCCTAACCATAGAAGTGTTAACAAACATTAGTAAGGACGGAATACATATTTTTGTGTTAAATTTTAACGAGATTGGAGGGTGGAGTAATGTTGATATTATAGCGGAAGTTAAGTTAGCAATATTTAGAGAGAGAGAGAGAACAGTTAGTATTTCAATGTTTAGCATTTAGTAGAAGTTCAATAAAAATATGTCATAAATAAATAAACTAAAATATTAAATAAAATAAAGTAAACAATGAGACCATACAGTTATACGAAACTAAATGTTTTTGACTAGCACGAAATATAGTGTAAATCTTAGAATTTCATATAAAAGAAATAACGAAATATATGTAGTAAAAAAAATAGTAGCTTTTTATGAAAACGCCAGGCAGACAAACAAATTTCAAATAAACACAAAAAACACTAGACACTTTATACATTTCATTAAAAATATTAATATTACGTTCACTTTTTTTATGTGTATAGAGTTAGAGAACTTTGTGCTTACCTTGACCGAAACCGAAAGCACCATAAACACCCAAGTACATGTCGCGCAGACCCGTGTCGTTTTCCACACGCTTATCATTCGACCACTGTGTTAACCACAAATTGGAGCCGATCGAAAATGCTTGATAGACGAAGTTCAAAAACAGTGTGGCGAGTGACAGGAAAATGCCAACACTCTTAATATAATGCTTGTAAACAGCCAGTTGTACCTGTGTTGTGGAGAATCGTTAAAAAAATATATACATAAATCATAATATAAAAAAAAATCATAATTTAAAAAAAAATACTTACACCGCCAGTTTCTGATTTTTCGGTTTCAATTAGTTTGCCACCATCCATCTCAGTCTTCTTTTGTGACACCGTTGAAATTGTTGAAATTTCAGAATCTTGACGACCCATTTTGCGACGCCGTATGCTGCCTTTACCGCTATCGAGCGACTTAACAGAACTGAATAACCGAAGAACCAATTAATTACACAAAATGACAACAAATAAAAAAATAAATATACTTACACCGAATCTGACAAGCTTTCAGTGCGCGCCAAGGAGATGACCTTTTCGAATGTGCCCAAAAGTTCTTCCGATTTAACGGTGCCCTCCAATTGCTGTTTAATCTCATCCAAATCCTCAACCTCTTCCGTAGACTCTTGCAAATGTTGTATAATGAATTCAGCAAAAGCACCCTTACGCGCCAACAACTCTTGATACGTGCCACTCTCGCTAATCTCACCCAATTTCATTACATAGATATTATTGGTTTGTGGCAAGAACGTAATGCCATGTGTGACTAGTACACGTGTCTTTTTCGCCAACAGACCATTTGGTCCAATCACCTCTTCGAATATATGTTTGCCCACATGTGAGTCCACCGCACTTAAGGGATCGTCAAGTAAATACAAATCGGCATTACTGTAAACGGCACGTGCCAAAGAGATACGCTGCTTCTGACCACCAGACAAATTAATACCCTTTTCACCGATTTCCGTTTGATCACCAGCCGACAACATATCGATATCGGAACGTAAGGCACAAGCATCTATAACACGATTATAACGTTTACGATCGTATTCCAAGCCGAATAGTATATTATCACGTAGTGTGGCATTCTGTATCCACGCCTGTTGCGGCACATAGGCAATGGAGCCGACTGTATTGACACGTCCGGACAATTTGTCCATCTCACCGAGCAATGCTTGTATGAGCGACGATTTACCGGAACCAACAGTACCAACAACGGCGCACAATGTGCCTTTCTTCACCGTCAAATCGATATTTTTCAATGTCTCTTCGCCATCGCCCCAAGAGAATGTACCCTTTCTGATGACCATTGGATCGGCTGGAAAGTGTTGAAAACGAGAATATAATAAGTTAGCAGTGTAACACAAACAAATTACACAACACAATGTATTTACCTTCTTTGGGATCATGCTGTACACTGTTGGGATCCAATTCCTCGCTATTCATGAATTTGTTAATACGTTTCACAGAAACTTGAGTCTGGATTTTTTGTTTTTGGTGAAATTGAAGTGGAATGCAAAAATAAATATTAGTTTATATGTTGTGTAAGATTTTTTTACATTTAGTATGCTAGTAATGAACAAACCCATGTTAGTAGTATCGAAAAATGAAAATTCATTCAATTTTTTTTTTTTAAATAAAACTATAATATGCCAGTACCAAGTTCTATTTGCTACAATATTTTGTAAAAAATAACGGTGTATTTTGACCAACCATAAATGATTTGCTTTCAGTGAAATTCGAAAATCGACCAACCAATTGTTTTTTTTTTTATTAATTGTTTGAAGAATTCAAATAACAAGACGAGCGTGGATATTGCCAAAGAATACAAAATTTTGCATTTTTTTTAGTTTAATTTTCTGAATATTGTTTTTGCTTTAAATATATATTTAAAATCTTTCAAAGTAAATTTATAAAATTCAAGTAAAAAGTTGTTTTACAGACGTTAAAGAAAATTTATTTGAAGTAGAAAATTTGAAATTAAAAAAAAATTAAAAAATAATATTTACAAATTTATTTACAAACAAAATAATTTAATTATATATGTACATTATTACGCACATTAAACGACTTATCGTTTAGCAATAGTGTATATGTATACAACAACAACAACAACAAAAACAACAACAACATGTAAATAACACACACAATTATAAATTAGGTCGACTTACTTGTACCATGTTGGTTATCAACATGGGCAACATTATTAATGGAAAGCGCAAAATGTTGAATAATGATAATGAAACGAATATTTTAGTTGCATCGAGCACATTGTTTTCATCAATTAAAACATATGTACCGAATGTGACCAATGACACCTAGAAGAGTCGAGAAATAAGAGAGAAGATAATTTGTTTGTTATCATAGCGTATATGCGTTTGTGCAATAATGAATTATATTATAATTAAGAGAAGAGAGTTGAGAAATACATATGTATGTATATGCACGAGGTTTTTTTTTTTTTTTTTTTGTAAACATTCCATATGTGACTACTGCCACCAATGCTGCATTTAGATGTACGAAGCAATGTTGTAGAGACTACGTGCTTTCTTTACTGCTGGTAATGGGTTTTGCAAACTTTATTTGAGATATATTCACTCCGATTTAAGGCAATTAATGAGTGTGCTCATACTGTATATTTTTTTTTCTTTTGATGTGGTCTTTATGCAGTTCTTCTCCACCAATCAGTACAAATTTGTTGTTTTACCTCTGCCAGATCGATAACTAACATCGGTAGCGTAGCCAACGGTAGTTTTATGGCCTCGAACAGCGCGATGCTAACGAACACTTTGGATACGGTTAAGTGATGCTCATTACTTGATAAAACATAAGTTGCAAAAGTAACTAACGAAACCTTGTAAATGCAATTTGTATTAGAAAAACATAAACATTTCACTTATCCACTTTGTTTTTTTTTTAACGAAGTACACATATGCATATTGCTGTAAATAAAAGAAATATTTTCATTTCGAAAAATCATTACAACTTACCAAGAAGGGCGCACATGACCATAGGAACGAGGTACCGGCGTTGAGGTATGCTGTAGCTTTTAGAGTCTCTATTTCCTTGTCACGAATTTGCAGCACTTGATTCTCGAAGCTTGGCTCCCAAGCATATAGTTTAAGTACCTAAAACCAAAGAGAGTTAGTTTTGCATAAAAATTAAAATTATATAAATTAAGTCTACAAACACATATAAAACAAAATTATTTTTACTTGCGATGACGTATTTCCTCACCTTAATGCCGCCCAACACTTCATTCATTAATTTAACACGTTCATCCTTGTATTTCATTTGTCTGATTTGATAGACTTTAATGCGATTGGCTATCACACCATTAACGGGAATGAGAATGATCATCACGGCAAGACCGGCCAACACAGAGGGGCCCAATTGGAGCCATAAAAAGTACATGGCTAACGCAATTTGTAACGGTGCTGACCATATCATATTCAAATATGTTGTTAAATCCATAAAACGTTGCGCATCGACAGCCATTAGATTTACAATTTCGCCCACTGTCGATTCTTTGCGTGTGGCATTCGAGATGACTAGCGCTTTGCGGTAGATCGCGTTTATAAGTGCGGTACGTATGCGCAAACCAACGACGAACATGCGATGGAAATATTGTCCCAAAATAAATGTTTGTGCAGCTGCACTAATGAATAGGAGGGCAGAGTAAAAGATACCCTTCCACTCGGGTTGTCTTTCGACCTCTTCGTCAGCATAATCTTCCACAAAACTAATAATCAAACTAAGCACTTGAGGTTGCGCAAATGTTAGCACATCGCAGATAAATTTCATTAGAGCACCGAATAAAAATACTCCTCCAAATGATTTGATAATTGGTGGCATAATAGATGTAACCTTCTTCTTTCCAGTTGAACGTCCATGCGGGTTTTCAAATTCAACTTTACCATTACTATATTGTGCCTTGGGCTGTGGTGGTGTTTGGGTCTGATAGTTCTTGTGCACGCTTTTGTTCCAATAGTACGCGAATATTGGCATAATTTCTCTGCAGCTATCTTGTGGTCGTAGATCCCAGAGATCTTTCTCCTCCAATGGTTGGCGGTAACCTTTCCATGCCATACCATCGAACCAGGTGTATGTTACGCGGGACAAGAAACTTGCCGAGCTCTCCGGTATTTCGTTCTGTAAAACAAATGCATATTAAATATTTTCCAACAATGAAGTAAAGCTAATCAACTTACATTCGTTCGTTTGTATTTAGTTTCTCTGGGCATGGCATCGGCAAAACAATTCAAAAATAGCATTGCGCAAGAAAAGGCGAAGTAAATCATGAAGCTAACATAGTTATATTCATCCCACGAATAGTCGGGTTTATCTGCAATGTCAGAGTTCAGTATTTTACTTCGCTCATTATTAGCTCGCACTTCGGTGCGGCATTGAGGTATTGCGAATATCACAAGCAGGAACCAGAAAAGAAATTGTGTGCCAGATGTTTGCACACCATATTTGCGATTCAGCGGTATAAAGATGAATAGCAACAACTAAATCAATAAATTGATATTATAAATTTGTGAATGCTTAAATAATATATAAATATTGTTACTTACGAAAGTGGCAAACTTTATAATAGGACCCCAGATATCAACAGGGTGGATTAACGAGGCTGTAGCCTCATCACCACTCTTTACTAATGCGAATACAAAATCGATTGCCGAAAGTATTAGCAAAGCACTATTCAAAACCAATTTGCTAATATTAAGTTTATTCCATGGGATGTTCTTATCTAAACTTGCTTTCAGGTAGTAAAAATCGAATACGGAGAAAGCCCACAAAAATACACAGGGGCCCCACACTAGAGCTGTCTTCTCAAAGCATTTTGTAAAATCTGGATCAGTGGTCCACCAAGTCTCATTTGCATTCTAGTAGGCGTAATAATAGAAAAGTAAAAAATAAATAAAAGTATGATAAAATAAGAATATCGCAATGTCTTACAACTTACCCAAAATTTTGAGCCACAAAACTCATCCATAGGATGATTGTCATTATCTGCCATCTTGAACTCCAAAGCAGGATTCAACACCCAACACACTTGGCTTTTTATTTATAAAATTTCGTTTTGTTATAATAGATGGATAAGCATGAATTATTTTATGGCAAAATATGTAATTTGCCAAATTGAACACTGGCCTTCGCACAGCTAGTTAGCTGCTAACCTGAAATTGGAAATTGTTAAACAGCTGTTATATAGAGGCCTTCATACGATTGAGAAATTCACAAACAAAATGAGAATATTTTTAATATATGTATATTTTAATAACAAATAGTTTACATAATTTGTAATAAGAAAATTTTACTATAAACTGCATTTACATCGTTTTCTATAATCGTTTAAGTACGAAAAACTAAATCACATAGACGATTTAACCCATTTAAGTCAAGCACTTGTAGCACCCTGTATTGTAGTCTACAAAATATTTCTACACAACTGAAACAAACGAACAAAGCTTTTAGCTGTCAACGAATGTCTTTGTACGCTGACAGCCCGATTTCATTCTAATATTTGTTTATCACTCACGTTTTTATTAAAAATAATTGTAAAGAATTTTCTAGTGTTAAAACAATAAATATTAACAATCATGTCTCGTCCGAAAAACTTTTTAGATACCGATGAAAGTTTACTTGAAAAAAATCTGAAATTTGTTAAAGTAAGAGAAATTACGTGTATACACGAGCACCGATTTGATTTCTAACTGGAAATCTTGTTTTCAGAATGAAGTGGAAGAAGAACTAAATCATTACTTTTCCGGCACGCAAGCTAGTGATCCATCAACTGAATCGCTAGCTCCTCCACGTGAATATAAAGTTGTTCAGCCAAAACCAGGTAATGACTAATGAATAAATATTTGCTGAATATGAGTGCCATGTATTAATATATCTTTAAGATTTTGGTGCTATCTTATCAATTTGTTGTTTTCGCCGTTTTGCGAAATCACGAAATTGTATAAGATCTTTTCCATTTATAACAATTGTAGGATTTTTTTGTATAGTATATACATAAAATTTTATAGATTCACATTATTTAAATTTACTATTTCTCGACAGCAAATGTGTTAATTTACCAACGCGCTTGCCTGAAAATGTCGACAATCCAATAATAATCGGTTGTGAAAACAATTAGGCACGCCTAGTACGCTGTTGATTGGCAACAATGCATTTCAATTAATTGTAATTGAAATTGAAATTGAGTAGAACAAGAACAAATCATTTTGGTATCAAGCAGCAGAAAAACTATAGATATTATTGAAACTCGTGAACATATACATATGTTGATGTGTTTTTATGTTTATATGTATATACAAAATTTTAGATAAAAATGAGATATTAGATATTAAATGCTTATTTAATATATTGACAATGTTTATACATGCAATGACATCACACTTTCTCATTTGAAAAAGTTTGCTTTCAGAAATAGTAAATATTTAACAGACTTTTATATTTTAATATACAGATATTGAATATTGAAGATATTAGCATTGAGCACTTTAGCCTCAGGTATTATGTGTTATATAAATAGCGCTGAAGTACAGCTTAATCACAGCAGTTAAACAAGTTCTCAAGCAATTTGAAACAAGATTGGTGAATTTTGCTTGCCCAAAAACAAAAATGTTTTATTAGTGTGTTGTGCATAAAATTAGTATACACACGCATAGGTATTTGTTCTTTCAAGTAATTTGAAGATTCTTTTATACATAATATTAAAATATATGTATATACACGCCTACGTTATTGTAAACTAGTCAATTTTCTTAGAAACTGAATCGGCGAACACATGTCGAACAGTTTCTATTTGACATCACTGCCGGTACAATAAATCGTTTGGAAAAGTAATTGAGGTGTGCAAAAGTGTGTCTGCTTTTATATAAATATGTAGTAAAATGTATTTTTACTAAAGTTCAACATTAATTGACATCTAAAGCATAAAAAATTTTCAATTAAGTAGAATTGAAAGTCGAACATTTACATATATTCTCCATCTTGCAATATTCTAACCACCATATCTGTTTCTCGTTTTCGTTAAAACAGGTATTTTGAGGTAGTCTTCTGTTTTCTTATTGGAACCAAAAGTATTACTAGGGCAAATTAGTTTGCTCTCTTCACAATTAGTGCATAGCTGTGTAAAGAAAAAAAAGTAGCTGAAATTCTCTTCAAATTTGAACTCTTAAAATTCGGTGGAGGCTGTATTTAGTTTTGTAAAAGAAATAGAGAGCACATACATATGTATATATGTTAATTAGAATTTGTGTGTGAATAATTTTTTTTTTGTTGTACTTGTTTTTGATAATGAGCGATTGAATGGTGCTACAAAAATAATTTGAAAATGCTCAATTGGTTATTGGATAAATTTTTCTTTCAAATAGTTGCCACAAATTGTGGTTTAATTTATCATTTGCTGATACTATATGCTTTTAATCAATAGCATTTGTTGACAGACCTGTAGTAACAAAGTTATAATTCTGCATAAATTATAAATAAACATATAATTAACGTGCCCATATTGGTCATGTTATGTTTACATAAGTTTGTATATACATACGAATGTGCCAAATGGCAAAATATATGACTTTGAAATTCAAGACTTTAAATAAACAAACTTTTAAGTAAATTTGTTTTCACGCATTGGTGTATGCACAACCAACAATGTACGTATGTACATATGTACATGTGTATTTGTATGTGTCTGCTTTACATTATTGTCGAATGAGTATATACTCCAAAGCAACTGTGGCGCAAATGTTGGTGAAAACTATTAAAACTTTACGTTGTTCTGTCTCAGAAGAATCTGTAGCTATTTAAACCCGTGTCGAACACATTCGTTAGTTGACTTCTAAATTATTAGTTTTAAGATAACTGCCTGCATATTTATATGACTGTTTTCTGCTAGGCTTGTGTATAAATATACGCGTATGCGTTTCTTAATCATTTACTTTTTTTAATATTCTGCATTCATATGTGCATACATACATGTATATATATTTTCATACGCATACAATTACATTGCTGATTAGCTGCTCGAGATAAGCTGACACTCTTTGTTGTTAATAAACACAGATGTATTGCTCATATACCAACGAAATTTGCAACATTTAAATGTATGTATGTATTGCGTGAAAATAAAAATGTATTTCACTTGCTACCATATTTTAGCAGTACCGGCAAAGTGTTAAATAAAATCAGTACTTAAAAGTAATCTGCAAATATTAACAACTACATGCGTAATGCTTTTAAGATTACTTTTATGTATATATATGCATATCATGTTTTGCTAACTTTGAAATCTTATCTTTTTAACTCTTTACTTTGAAGTATTGGTATAAAAAAAAATGTTGTATATGAATTGTCAAATATAAGCCAAAACATGCTAGTAACAAGAATATATATAACTACTTGATTTCATTCTCATTCTCAATCTCCTTCTCATAAATTCATTTCATGTGTTTGTGGTATAAGCGCTATGAGACGCACACCATATGTAAGTCCTTATTATTATTTTATCAGCACTCATTGTAATTTCGTAACAATATGAAATACTCAAACCGTATCAAAGATGTGGTGTCTGCGTTTGTACAACGGTATGTGTTTATATACACACAAATTTTTATTTTATTTTATTTTATTTGTGCTGCCATCACTTTGCGCACAGCTCTCAATATAAACAATAGTTCGTTTAGCGTTGTTTTAATGTGAAAATGAAGCTATTTTGTTTTTTTTTTTGTTCACTACCAACGCCAACTGTTTGATTTATACTTTAAATATATAATTAATTTTTAATATATATTTAAGATTACAGTAGTTCAAGTATTTAATCACATACATACATATTCGCACTTGCTTCATTTAATCTTTTGCCATTGTGACACTTATCCAGTTTGCATTTTCTTATCATACTCATTCACCTTAATTGTTCATAATTAAGATAGAATTCACCCATAAATGTATGTATATACTTATGTGTGTTTGTATTTATCAGTTGCCAGTTGCCAGTTATCAGTTATCAGTAGGCTTCCCCATTTCATTTTCTTGCTTTTCAAAACTCATTGTGATTTAGCAAAAATTTTATGTCACCACATTAGCCACGTTTTTCCTTATATCCAAACGTACATACATACATACATATATGTATATTTGGACTATTTATACGATATTTATTTCGCGGGATGCTCGCATTGCGTAATTTTGTTTATCGTTTGTTCTTGTACACTTGTTGCGGTTGGCGCGTCGCGCGTGAAACACCACAATTGACAATTGACATATTACCGAATCGATAACACACAATGCTCTGATAATACGTCGGCAATTATTGCACTATAATGTTAATGTTTTTAATTAAAATACTATCATTATTTTGTATTTTTCAAAAATGTAACAGAAATAATTTCAATTTTGAGTCTTCGACAGTGATTTGAACCTAGATACTCGTAGTATCTTATCATTGCTTCAAGTTGTTGAAATTTGTTTTATAAATATGCAGTAAGTGTGTCTGAATAGAAAAATAGAACAAACTAACTGAAAGGCTATACCAAAATTTTTAACGTGTCTTCAAAGTCAATATTTTTTTTAAACTTCTAAATAATGGTTTTGAAATTACAATGTTGATGATTTTGATTTTCATATTTTTTATGTCGTTTTACAACTAATTATTTACATTTTGTTTTCTTTGTTGTATAACTTTATTATGCCATTAAATCAACAACGTAAGTTTGCTACTCCTGCATATTCATAACTGGATAAATCTTATCGTTATTAAAACACCTATAAAGCTTGTAGATAATGATAACAGTTCAGTTCGTATGCTTGTGGTAAATGGCATAAATCACATATAATAATTCCTACTTAGTTGAGCTTGTAAAACGGTGTATGTTTATTTTAAATTTACATTATTTATTTTATCTTTTTTCTATTTGTTAGACTGCATATTAAAGAGAGATGTGCCAAGAAACAAATTTTACGTTGAAAAGAAAAAAACTTAAATAGAAAAAAAATTGAAATAATAGCGTTAAAATAAAAAAAAATATGTAAACATTTTTTATTTTTTTTTACAAGTCTTTAGTATCGAAAAATTATGAACAATTATTTCAAATTTGTTTGGGGCCATTAAATATTATTTTTATAAAATTTTTCCAATTTTTATGTGTTAACTATTTTATGTAGTTTATTATTTTCATACAAATTATAAAAAAAAATAATTTTTATAAAATTATATAGCTGAAGAATCAAAAAGCAAATAATTGAACAATTTCAACAATTTTTTAACAACTTTTACTGCTTTTGCTGTATTTCTTATTTTCAACTTAATGCCAATTCAAGTGTTTACTGTCTTAATTTCTTAAAAAAAAAAAATAACAATTCAATTTTAGCAATTAAATAAACGAGTTTTTCATTATGCAGTCACTCTGCAATCCTCAAAATCATTAACATTTCAAGAATAATATACATACACATAAAAAAAAAATATATATAAAAATGTATGCTTATATACTGGTCAGTGTATTTAATAACAGTGCCATCTATAAACGTACATCAAACTAAAATTATCTACACATTTACATATATTCTCCACTTTTTCACTTCAAATGTAAAGTATAGAACAAACATTTCAGCACACTTTGGTGTTAGTGAATATTAAAACAATATTACTGTGTTTAAAATTACAAACAAAACGAAAAATCTATCATTTAGAATTATCATCAAGGCCAACTGGCACGTCGGCAATTAAATTATTATAAAATAAGTATATACATAGCTGTATACCAAATACATGTGTTTTGATTGATTCATTTGTATGTATGATTTTTTTTTTTACATTTTTACATATAAACATAAGCTTGTACCCACATATGAATGAGCGCGCAAAATACTTCCTCTAACCCAACAAAAAATGCCTTATTAAGCGTATACCACTTAATGACAAGCCACTTCAGTTAAATTAAACTAGTGAATATACAATAGAATATGATGAGAATTGAGTTTTTTTTTTCAATCTCACATCAACTCATTATCGTACAAATCAAGCAAAATCCTTGCTGCCGGCGAATTTCGTTGTTTTTTTTTTTTTGTATTAATTAATTACATACTTTAACTTGCATATATGTACATAGGTACATATGTATGCGCATGTAACACGTTTGTGTCGGGGGATTTTTAACGTTATTTTGTCACATCATTTTGGCCGTATGACTAAACTATTTCTGTTCGTGGCGCTCTCTTTGCTTGGTTGCACACGATCATTGTTGTTATTTCTCTTAACTAACACAAAAGTTACCAAAAAAAAATCGAACCGATAAAATGCTATTCACATAGTTTGACACGACAACACACAGAAATATATACACACACACACAGTCACTAGTAGCAATTAAATACAAAATTTCACTTCCACATTACCTTTTTTTGTACTTTTGAAGTTCAGAAGATCGTACGGTTTCGTTTTCACTGACTTTTCCACGTTCAAAAAGAGACTTGTACCGTCGCGTTCGAGTACCTCGCACCAACTGGTTGAACTACCCAACGGTTCTACCTTTTTGTGTTGCCGCTGACTTTCTGTTTGGGCACATGCGAGCAACAACAATGTTTTTTTTATTTATTGATGGCTAGTTGGAATGCGCATACAGGCATACATACATATGTACAAACATTTGTATGAGCTTAACAGCTAGAGACTATAAAGATGCCCCATAAACCGTCGTCATTGGCTCTCCACATAGCACCCAAACAATGTGCGCTTGGTGGCCACCAGTTGCTGGGAGCGCAAGCAGCTCTCAGTCGCCTAAAGAGTGTGAGCAAAAGCTAAAAATGTGCTTGAGAGTAGTTGAAGTATCGCGATAAGCGCCTATATACGCTACAAGTTGTTTGTGTACGTATTCTTTTATATATGTATGTATATTCATATATACATAAAAGTCACTGTACAAGTTAATTACGCGAACTTATTGTTTTTTGAAGTGTATAGGCTACTACTGCCATTTAACCCACACTAGTAACAAGTTCCAATAATTGAAGTTCTATCATTTAATGAAATTTTTTTGTTCGAAAATTTCATAAAAAGTGGAAATAATTTTTTATATATTTTCTTTTATATATTTTATTAATATTACAGTGGAACTTCCATAACTTGAATTGGCAATAGCGTTTAGAAGCCAAATTTCATACAAATTTCCTTACCTAACTCGAATTCCTATAACTCGAACTCTTGAAGTGGCAATAGAAGTCAAATTTCATACAAACTTCCTTCCATAAATCGAACTTTTTGATCAGGACATTATACAAAATTTAAAATTTTACTATCAGGTAACAATTTTCAAAGAGTCTTTCTATATATTTCCTCTGTATTTCAATATCTTTGTAACAAAATATTTTCATATTAATTAACGATGAAAATATCGTTTTTATATTTTTATTTTTTTAAAAGAGGATTTTATTGAAATGTGTATTTACATATGTACTTACATATATAACATTCCAGCACTTGCACATCTGTATATGTATGTATATATATAATATTTATTATTACTGGGGACAACACCATTTGTCTGCTGGGATTTGCATGTACGTGGGTTCTATATAATTACGAGTATGCATGTGTTAGTGAGTTTATTTTGCCATTTTATGTAATTGAAAAGCGCAAAGTCATAGTTTGATTAACGAAATATGGCAGATATCGAATATGATGCATACGTTTGGGGTTTACAATAGCTCTTCAAGCACTTGTATTGTTCGAAAGAGTGATCCTGAAATTAAAACAATATGAAATAAGTAGGATTTCTATAGTAAAAAAAACAAAAAAATTTCAAATAGTATACAGAGCAAAAATGGAGCTAATAATGACCGATAAACCACGAATTTCATCACAAATTCGAATATACACATATAAATATAACAATATTTGATAAAATAACACTAATACATAAGTATTTTTGTATGCACAAATTATAGACAACACTTTAGAATGCCGGTATCCAACGAAGACTGTCTAATCTATTTTATAGCATATTATAGATTTACATCTTTGAAAATAATTTCATTATCAGTTGTAGAACTTAAATTCTAAAAAAGAGAACAAGCGTTGTTCAGTTGAAAATTTTCGGACACCGATTATGGCCAAAAAGTTCATTGATCGGATTCAAATTTCCCACCTGACACACCGCACGTTCGTTATCAACAATTAATATAGTGTTTCTTGGTGTCATTTTTAGCGAAGCTTGTGATTAACAAGAGAAAACAAAATTCAAACGATTTGAGTGTCATTTTTTTTTTGTAAGTTTGTAAGTCATGTATCGAATGTAGTAGCCACGTTGGCAGGATCGTTGTAAAATTTTAGACAGGAGCTTTTTGTTAACAATTTCAATGAATTTAGCATAGTAATGCTTCCTACTATAAATAACATATATATTGTGACGTAGGTGGTGTAAGCATTTAGTTTATTGACCAAGGTCTAAAGCCGGCGCAATTAGTTGTACGAAATGCTTGCGGCCTTAAGATAGCACCAAAATGCTTATTAATCTTATATGTTTTTATCATTCAATGTTGAATATACATACATACATATACGCTTGTGTTCTTGATTAGATTATCTTTTCTTAAACATAATGCTAACTTGCAAAAATGAAAGTGGTTTGAGCATTCTTTGTTTACTTTTCTCTTTTTGTATAAATTTGTGGTAGAATTGTCTAACTCATTTTATAACTATGATATGAAAAAATATATGTCCAACTTTAAATGATAACTCCAATCAATTTAAACAAAATATTTCAAGTTGGTACTTTTGGTGAATTTTTGACAAGCAGTCTGATTCATGCCACCAAATGTTTATATATGAGCACGCGATAATTACTAACGGTATCAATACCTTTTCGAGTAAGGTATTGTAGTTCTATACTGGTTATCTGAGTGGACATGCTCGCTGTTATTAACACGATGGGAGGTAGTTTGGACACCTGTGAGCTTTCTATATGAATGTGTTATCTTATTCGATTTCTTTAACTTATCCACTTCAAAAATATTCGTTAAATTTTTTTTGCATTTTTTCAGCTTAATATGTTAATTTTTAAATTTTGTTTTTGGTTAAATCAGTGAAATGAAATTCCCAGGGAACATGAAGAGAATACAATTTGGAATATTATGAAACTTTGTAGAAAGCAATAAGCATATTTGTGAGGTGTTTCCCTCATTAGTTAGTAAATCTATAAAAATATATTTCTGCATTTTTATCAAAATTTATTTTTAGATAATACTTTTGATTATCGATTGATAAAACTCAGTGTGAGGTCTGTGCAAATTAAATAGACTACAGATATGAACTAAACTAGCATATTAATTCATAATTTTGCACAAGAGCTATTTTAAACTTTATTCGTATATAATAGCGAGTGTTGTTGAACTTTTTATTGCTAACATGTTTAAACTGTCCTAACTGAAAACTTTCGCTCGCGTTGATCGTTCACCTCTTACACTGTTCTAACAAAATCGTATATACATACATATGTATATCCATATGCATGTATGTTTACCTTTTTTTGATGTGACCCATTTTAAGAAATTCATAAATTTGCGAACTCACCATGTGTCTGTGCTTCTACTCTCTTAAAGTTGAGTATTATTGTAGCTGTATTTATGTGTATGTATATGTGCAAAATACATATAAAAGACTCTCACCATGTACTCTAGTAACTTAACATATGTATGTTTATAATATTATAATTGTATAAATTATAATCCATTGAACCATTATCCATATATTTCAGGCATTTGCATCAAAAGTTTTAAAACAAATACGAATGATAAATTTTTCATCAATGTTTGTCAAACTGATGAGATACCGCCACCGGAGGACATTACCGAAGAGCAGTTGGCTGACATTTTGCAGTCGGAAGTGCCAAGCTCTTTCCGTATACCCATGAGCATATCCGATCCGCGCATAACGAAGGATAAATCAAATAATTCAGTAGATGTATGCGATATTGCGGTAAATCCCAACTTCTTTGTCAAAATCCAAAAATCTTTATTATTTAAAGACTTTTTCCTGGCACTAATTGCCGAGGCTCTGAATGATAAATATAATGTGCAAATAAAAGTCGAGAAATCAATAATATTGCAAAATAGAAAGTTCATCGGCACACTGGTGCGACATCGTGTACGCAATAACGATGTAAAAACTGTTTTAAACTCATATAAACAACCAACTGAGGCGGACAAAAGAAAATTGGATGAACTTGAAAGACTTGGTGGCGGTAAGAATGCGCCATTGGTGCAGGAGATTGATACAAATGAGTTAAATGTGCTGAAACAGAAATCCGAACAATTAAAGCAGAATTCGTCCAAGATTAAAGAAGCAATATCGCTAGCTTGCTCTACAGTACCGGAGTTTAAGTTAAGAGCGAAATTGAGCGAAGAGGAGGTTGAAGAAATACAGGCGGAGTTCTATCTACCAAAATGTGTAAGTAGCAGGAAGTGTAACTTAGATTTTATTTGACAAAAGCTATATTTTAAAATAACTTTATTATTTTCACATCAGTTGTCTTCGAATGAAATCACTCTGGATATCGGAGAAGATCGCATTTTGTTGGAATCAATGAAGCATGGTTATATGTTTGATAAATTTGTTAATTATCGTTTGAATCAAGAACGTGCCCGTGCAATTTTCGACAAAACCAATAAAGTATGTTTAAATAAGAAAATGCAAAACAATTTAATATTTTAAACATTTAATTCCAGATGCTGCAAGTCCGTATTCCTGTATATCCAGTGCATTAAATGATGTAGTGATCAGATTATGTATATATTGATTTCTACAATCAATGAGTTTTACTCGTTCATAACCTTTAGTTTGGTGCACGGAATTTTCAATTTGTTTGATTGGTTTATAAATTAAATAAAAGATAAAATTTAACGGAAACAGATGTTTGTTATTAATTGTGTTTGCAAATCTACAAATATTGTAGAGTTGTGTACTTTGTAGAAAAAACCTTCATAACATTTCTGATTACGTTAATAAAAATGTGGCATCTCTCATTTCCAACGGCATTTCACCTATTCCTTCTATGTATTATTTTATTTGTTTTCCTCTTACGCAATTATTCACTTGTTCTTCCCATACTCTTAGAAAATAATTCAATCATCTCGAAGTCAGAATAATTGCATTCAGTCGTTTGAAATGTTGCTCAATCGTTTAGTCAATCAAGGTAGGGTATTTGCCTCCCCGTCCGTACGTCAGCTCTTTCGCCGACAACATGAAAATGTCACCCTGCGTTCGTTTTTGACATTTACCTTACAACCGGCAGCTGTCAAACGACACATTTTGGTGCCTGAACTGGAAAATTCTTTCGCAAAACATTCGATACGCAAATATTCATCGGCAAAATTAGCAATGGAGGAACATTGTGTGGTCCCTGATGTTATTTCGTGCGTTCCACAAGAAGTGGTAACGGTTTGTTATCCAAGTGGTTCGTCTGTAGAACAAGGAAATGTTCTCACGCCAACTTTGGTAAAGGATCAACCCACCGTCACTTGGAAGGCCGATCCTAATGCATTATATACATTGTGCATGACAGATCCAGATGCACCTAGCCGTGCCGATCCTAAATATCGTGAATGGCATCATTGGTTGGTAGGCAACATTCCTGGATGTGATGTTTCCAAAGGAGAGGTAAGTCAGCTGCTTTAAATAAAACAAAAAACGTAGAATTGCTTTATTCAATATTTTGTACTTTATCTAAAGGTCTTATCAGCTTATATTGGTTCGGGTCCACCACAAGGAACTGGTTTGCATCGTTATGTTTTCTTGGTTTACAAACAAAGTTGCAAGTTGACATTTGATGAGAAACGTTTACCAAACAACAGTGGCGATGACCGCGGGGGTTTCAAGATTGCTGCATTTGCCAAAAAGTATAATCTTGGTGATCCTGTTGCTGGCAACTTCTATCAAGCTGAGTTTGATGATTATGTACCCATTTTATACAAGCAATTGGGCGCATAAGCTGGACTATAATATATATATTTAATATATGTATTTGAAAACACGAAGTGATTTGTCAGAAGACACTAAATTGAATTAAACTTATAATAAATATGGAATTAATAAAATTTATCTATTGTTGTATTATTTTGAAATAAATGTTTTTATTTTCTCAATATATTTAATATTAAGAATTTTGAAAATAATCCAACTTAGTCGATAGTAAATTTTAGTAGCAGTTTGATGTGTCTTATCCAAACCCCTCTGTGTTTTATTTTTTTCCTACGCCTCTGTGACATTTTGTTTATCATTCGTGGTTTTTTGAGGTTTAGGGCATTTTCTAATTCTAATTTAGATTATGAAGCTATCTGATATAAAGGGTATATAAAAGTTCGTATATTCATTTCATTAGTGATCTTCAAAATGTCGAAACCAATTACTTTTGTTACCGGCAATGCCAAAAAATTGGAAGAACTTGTAGCGATACTAGGCGAAAAGTTTCCACGCAAAGTGGTGAGCAGAAAAATAGATCTTCCAGAATTACAAGGTGAGATCGATGAAATCGCTGTGAAGAAATGTAAAGAAGCGGCAAAGCAAGTTGATGGGCCAGTGCTAGTTGAGGACACGTGCTTATGTTTCGATGCTTTGGAAGGATTACCAGGTATTTCTGTAATATGAATAAACCATCTTTGACCATATTTCTACTTGTGTATATATAAATTCATAGGACCCTACATAAAATGGTTTTTGGAAAAATTACAACCTGAAGGATTATATCGTATGTTAGCAGGATGGGATAACAAAAGTGCCAAAGCAATATGTACCTTGAGTTTTGCTGAGAGTGCCGACAGTGAACCAATAATTTTTCAAGGGGTAACGGAAGGTAGTATAGTTGAGCCACGAGGTTGTCGTGATTTTGGTTGGGACCCCATTTTCAAACCCAAAGGCTACGATCTAACCTATGCAGAAATGCCAAAGGACGAAAAGAATAAAATCTCCCATCGTTATAGAGCATTAGCAGCACTACAAGAATATTTCAATGCAGAGAAATAACTCTTCGATACTGTTTATTTATTAATTTTGGAATAAAGTGAAATCGACAATTTCTCATATGTTTTCTTCGTCACTTAAAGAATTTTTATATTTCTCCTAATAGTTTGTATTAAAATAAACAATTGTCATATACATAGACAGGAATTTCAATGAAATATTAACTCATAATTTACACCAAAATAAGGCAAAAACACTGAATATTGTCGTTTATTTATTTTTAATGCAGTAACTGCAAATAATTTAATTTATTAACAATTTTTTCTTCACCATTGGTGTTAGTGTTTCTTTATTCTGTTATATTATAACTTGTACACAGCTCCCAATTATACGAAACATTCCTTTTAAACAAGGAAATTGCTAACCAATATACCTAGCGTCCCATTTATCTAGTCAATTTTTTTGCTTTTACCCTTTTTGGGTGCAGATACAGGTTTTGTTGATGTCTTTCCAGCATTGATCTTCTTACTCTTGCCTGGTTTGTTCCAGTAGTACAACATTTGGGTAGCAACCACACCATTTGCAAATGTAGATGCACAGAATGTTGCAATTATCATGGAATCTCCAGTCTCTTGTGCAGAAGTAAATATGCGCGCTAATGAACCAGCAAACAACAAGAAAACAGTCGCTGCAGACAACTGACCGGTTGAACTATTTTTGTAATTTGTCCATGCCTGTGAAAGTTTGCCCAGAAGTAGGATAGGTATGTTAAACGCTTGTGCCACCAGCAATATGTTGATTGGAGTTAAACCACTATTAAGAACGTACACCGCCAGTGTGTAAATAATACAGAAAATCAAAGACAATCCTTTTGAACCACCATAGAAAAGAACTAAAGCAGCAATAGCAGCTGTTTGCAGGGCCAAAAATGTATTATCTCCCCAAGCACTGAATGGATAACCCTTAACATAGTTGTACGACATATGCGATGTAATGGCTGTAAGATCCAAAAGTACACTTATCAGATTAATTCCTTCACCAGACTTATTTTTGATCAATTTCAAAACTTGTGGTATTTTGACTAGAATAGATCCAGCAATGATTGCATAGCCAAGACATTTGCTCAAGAGGGATTTAAAACATGCACCTGTTAAAAGTGAAAATTTTGTGGTTAAATGTGTGTATAGGCTATTCGGAAAAATTAACTTACCATCGGTGAAATCATGGAAAACCAAGTACGTTTCAATGCATTCCTCGGAGAGAAAATAGCTTAAAACTGTTTTTATTGCTTCAGTCATTTTTGATGTGCTGCAGAAACGTTTGCTGTCAAATTCCAAAGACTGTCCTTGATTAAAAATTGAGTTAATTTGTTACAATTGCGGTCTCAAATTGATTAACTTTCTTTCTTTATTTATTAGTTCTTTTAGATAACAAAATCTCAGATAATCATCCCCATAGGCAAATGGACACGTATTTTGACATTCCCATCGATTTGCGGTTGACATTTGCAGTGATATGGCAATATCGTAAAAAAAAAATCAGTTTTTTTTAAATAAATTTTTAAAATAGAAAAAATTAATATAAATTGAAAGCTAATTTAAAAATATGTATGTATGTTAGATGTCAAATTCAAACAATCAATATTGTCAAAGAATTATTTTTATTTTTATTATTTATAACAAACATGTAATTTATATCTTAACAGTAAAAATACTTTGTATTTTATTCTGTTATTTATAACGTTTGTAAACGCCTTTTATTTAATTTATTTATTAAAAATCTTTTTTATACACAAACTAATAAACATCAGGTGTGGCAACCTAGTTTCTTATCAATGTAAATTTGTGAATGCCATTAAAACATTTTAACTTCATTTCATAGTCGGTCAACTTTGTTTCTGCTCTGTTAGTAATTTAGTTCTAAATAGTTTGTATATTCTTAATTATTTGTATTTGAAATAGTAATTGTAGTGAATTGAACAAAATGTCATCTAATACCGAAGCAAGCGGCTCACAACAAACAAGCGAACCAATTGAAAAGAAAGAAAATGGAAGTGGCGATTGCAGGAAAATTGCTTTGATAACCGGCATTACTGGGCAGGTGTGTATTATGTTTTTTTTTTAGTTCAAATTTATATATTAATGTTTAAGGTTTTTAACAAATCAATCATACATATCTACAATAATTTAGTTGGATAAGCAGTTGAATGTATGCGTATATGCTATGTGGTCACATACACTGGTTTATTGAAGCTAAAGAATGTTTCATACGTATATGTACGTAGTAGTAAACGCTGAGCAAATAGTATTTCGCGGGTGTATCATTAACCACGTATACAATTGTTTTTCATACAAGTTATATGAAATATATAATTTTACTTTGTATTATACAATTTTTTTTATGTTTTTTTCATATTAAAGGACGGTTCGTATTTGGCTGAGTTTCTATTAAAGAAAAACTATGAGGTCCATGGCATTATTCGCCGTGCCAGTACGTTCAACACCTCTCGCATTGAGCATCTTTATGCCAATCCTGTAGCACATCAAGGTGGGAAAATGAAACTACATTATGGTGACATGACAGACAGTAGCAGTTTGGTGAAGATCATCAGCATGGTAAAGCCAACAGAAATCTACAATTTAGCTGCACAATCACACGTAAAAGTGTCCTTCGATTTGAGCGAATATACTGCCGAAGTGGACGCTGTGGGCACATTACGTATACTCGATGCGGTTCGTACATGCGGTATGGAGAAAAATGTCCGTTTCTATCAGGCTTCTACATCGGAGTTGTACGGAAAGGTGGTGGAGACACCACAAAACGAGAAAACACCGTTCTACCCACGTTCACCTTACGGTAAGTGAATTATCAGTGATGTAATAATTACTAATTTATGATAAGATATGTTCCGTTTGTTGTGTACTTTTAATAGCGTGCGCTAAGATGTATGGCTTTTGGATTGTCATTAACTACCGCGAAGCATATGATATGTTTGCCTGCAATGGCATATTATTCAATCATGAATCACCACGTCGTGGTGAAAATTTCGTGACACGTAAAATTACACGCTCGGTAGCGAAAATATTTCATCAACAATTGGAATCATTCGAATTGGGTAATCTCGACTCGAAACGTGATTGGGGACACGCCATGGATTATGTGGAGGCCATGTGGATGATGTTGCAATTAGAAAAACCTGCGGATTTTGTTATCGCTACCGGTGAAACGCACAGCGTTCGTGAATTCGTGGAAGAGTCTTTCAAATTCATTGGACGAGAAATTGTTTGGCAAGGAGAAGGCGTCAACGAAGTGGGTATCGAAAAGGATACCGACATTGTGCGTGTGCGTATTAATCCCAAGTATTTCCGTCCAACCGAAGTGGACTTGTTACAAGGCGATTCGAGTAAAGCACGACGAGAACTTAAATGGGCACCTAAAGTTACATTTAAAGAATTAATTAAGGATATGATGGAGGCCGATATTGAGCTTATGAAGAGGAATCCAATTGCCTAAATTAGCGATTGTTTACATATGTGTGATTTATTTGTGACTTTGACGATAGTACAATCGTTTCTTTTTATGAAAGCACAAATATAGTTTAGCAACAGGTCGCGTATTTCATTGCAATATTATATGGATACATATAGAATTTGTATTATACATAATCATTTATGTAGTTAGTTCACAAGCCCTTTGACTTTTTGTTTAGTTTTATAGTATGCTATATAATATATATCTATATGTAGGTACATATGTGCTTTTATTGTATTTATAAATATTTTATACAATTTGCATTCCAAAGCAAAACAATTGTATTATGTGTGTAATAAATGTGCTTTATACATAATTCAAAGATTTTATAGACAACCAATAATTAATTTATGAAATGGGACTTCTTTTTTGGACAAAAATATTGGTTTATTCAGATTTCACATCATGGTGGGCAAAAATGTATAAATAGTGGTATATTTAAAAAATACTCAATGTTAGAAAATTAGCAAAAAGAATTAACTGTGTTTGTTGCATATATAGTTGGTTTTATTTCACTTTCATAGCTGAGTATAAACTTACATTTTACTAAAATTGTACTGCAAGTATGATATGTGTTCGGAACACATATTCGATATGTTTCCAAGTGACATACATACTTTCGGTACAATTTTCGTAAAACACTACTCATAGGTGAGAAATATTGATGAAAGCCTCTATACCATATACATACATTGAATCTAAAAAAGTAACGATGTGTTTGATAAACATTAATTTTTTCAAAACAATGAATTAGAGAAATAGACTAGGTCTTTTAAGTTTCTTGTTTTTTGCCAAATGGATTGATTTTCGACAACCAGCTTGATGTAGACGATGATGGTGCTTCACTGCAGAACAAATAATAGTTATTTGGTGAGTTTTTTCAATTATAAAATGATACTTACAGTTTTGTTAGGCGTTCGATGTCAGCGTCGTCGCTTCCTTTTGCTGTCTTATCACTGATGTGACTGCCACTAGCTTCGCTAATACCGGCATTTCTCAGTTGTTCTACTAATTTCATACGAAATTCGATTTTATGTGGAACAATGGGGTTTTCGGCGCGTATTTGTGCTTGCAACTTACGTATGGCCTCTTCGTAAGTATGTCCGTACCATTCAATTTCCTCTGGCGTATACTAAAGCATACCGAGTTTATATTAATAATTGCACATATTCAATACAATAATTTACAACATACCGAATCTAAATAACATTTGTATTCCTTAAGAACTCGCTCTCTTTCTGATGGGTTGTTAGATAAATTTGGACAACCATCCTTCAATTCCATTAGTATTTTTCGTTTTAGTTTGAGCGCTAGTTTAGAACGTAAATCGCAAGCAAGATTCTGATTTTGAAAAAAATATTTTATTGTAAAGACATGAAGTTATTTCATCACAACTAAAGAGTTACGTACCTTTAGAAGATAGTGATCAAAGCCATGACAATCATGAATTTGATCGATGGTACGATCGGTCACAACCATTGAAATGTACGCGTTTAACACCTGGCTGTGCACCACAGAGCGTCGCAGTGTCGGTACCCAAAAGTGTGGTACTCGCCTTTTTTGTGGATGACGCTTCTGAAATCCCTTAATAACAGCCTCTCCACCCCATATGCCTTCATGTGATTCCGGTGTGTCGATTAATGGCAAGGGTATATTTTGCACAGGTCTTACTTCACCAGTCACTTCATCTTGTTCAAAGGGTTCAGTCTTTGGCACATAGTGTACGGCAGCAGGCGTTGTAAGTTTCCATTCGCGCCAGAATTTTTTGTAAGCATCTGGCAGTTGTGCACCAAGACCTTTGTCGAAGCGTGTTAAACGCTTAAAGCCGTGCAACAATTGCGGTCCCTTTAAATATTACAATTTTGTTAAAACAATGTTGTCACCGCAGCAATATAAATATTCTTTGTTGATTCTTGCTTTTCTTTGAAGATTTTCGCACAAAACATTTGCTTGTATTGCGTCACTATCACAATAATTTCGAACCTTACCTGCGATGTGGCGTGTGCCATGCCTAATTTTTTGAATTATAGCGTTCAACTTCTTCGTTTATTCCTTTTTTATAATAACTGTTCTTCTGATATTAACACAAGAAACCAATTTTTTACGTTAAAAACAATTTCTTCAAAACTAATAAATGATTTTGAACTCTGATTCCAATTGAAAGTGGAAAAGATAGGCATAAATCACGTTTTGACAACTCGCTTTCATTCTCAACTCAGCTGATTCTGTTATGACAATCAGATGATTTGACAGATATGTTATACATGAAATGTGACATTTCAATTAAAGAAATTATGAAAAAATTAGTTTTTCACAAGAAAAAATACATAACTAGCGCCAACTGTATTTTGATAAGTTACTTACTTATTAAAAATACTTTATTGAAAAATGTTTAGCAGATACATTTTCCAATGTTTTTGTATGCACTGTGTTTTGCAACACTCGTTAACACAGGGTGGTATTAAAAATTTCTTGTTGACAGCTATAACACATTTATAATGTCCGTCAGTTATATATTTTTCAATATTAATCCGTTACAGCTAGCGGAAGCGGCTCAGGTTCAAGTTGCAAACTCTTGGTAAAAAATTTCTTGTTGACAGCTATAATACATTTATAATGTCCGTCAGTTCTATATTTTTCAATATTAATCCGTTACAGCTAGCGGAAGCGGCTCAGGTTCAAGTTGCAAACTCTTGGTGTGTCTTGAATGTATGTTATAAACTACATTAGATGTGGCTATCACTTAAAACTAAATGTTTGCGCGTAAATCTAAAGCACGTTTATCTCAAGATGAAAAAAAACACGATTTAAAGAATTCATAAAGCTGTTTAAGTTTCCAGTATTTAATAGATTTTATTTCTGTGTAAAATGTTTAAGGCATTCAAGTTCACAAAATTTAAAACTTATTGCAATATAACTAGATTTTTATATAGCACTTTGAAAAGTTCTGCGTTCACTTGTCTGCTGAGTATGAAACGCTCAGTTGATTTAAAAGTAGTCTATGTACAATTAAATTAATTTGTAAATATATAATCTTAAACTATCTATCAGCATATATGTAGGTAAGTATGTATAACGGAAGTATATCACTTAAATTTTAGTGTACAACAATTATTTATGTTTACATGAAGATAGTTAATTAAAATGTACAATATTTTTAGGGCAATACATAAACACACACAATTATTTGTAAGTATTCAAGTCGGTAAATAGGCTATATCATTGTTTTACTATTCATATAAGTATGTATATAGGAGTATAAATGATTTCTAACCATTTTGAATACTTTTTTGAATAACAAAAAATTTAAACTTTAAGTTCGTATATAATTTTAAGACTATTTTGAAATGAAATAATGGAAAATATAATGCTCTTCAACCGTTTATGCTTCCATTTCGATAAATGCTTCTTGCATTTTTATGCTAGCACACTTTCATCTAAAAGTGCAATGCCATTTTAAGAGCTTAAGCCGTTCATATAAGTGCAAAGTAGTTATGAATAATATGCAAAATCATCACATGCGGTACTTATAATTCTAAATTCTTTTGACACTGAAAATGTACACTTAATAGCAAAATTCAGTATAAATCGACTTTAACTTTATCATCCCCATAGTTAACACACAAATATAGTTTGTAGGTTATAGTTAACTGGAAAGTCGAAATCTAATTCAATCTTGACCATATTTGTTCGCTCATATCTGCAGCCACGTATATATTTGCAATAGTAAAAAAGCACCTTATATTAAACCGTACGCGCTGTATTATATTGGATTGTCTGCTGCACCCACTCTATTTATCTTCCACTTCCTTTGATACAGTCTTTAATATTTGATAACTAGGGTTTGAAAATGCATCTGCCGTTCTCGCACCATTCTTCGGTGATTTCACATTCACATAGTTATCGCCACCGGTGAGTTCCGTCTCGGCGATGTGATGACGCGGTGACGGTGTGGGTGCAGCGCGTACTTGCTGTTGTGATATTATGTTTCTGGCGAACTTTCGCGCTTGCTCCGGACTCTCGTCACCATCATCGGATGCTGTGTGATGTGCGCCCGGCAGCATTGGTATCTCCTCCGGTTGTATGCCCTCTTTTTTGCGATTCTTATTCGCTGGACTATTGAGATTATTCAATAATGTTGGGGAATGTTGTGATTCTAGTGGTGGTGCTGTTGGTGCTAGATTATCTGGGAAGGTGAAAGAAGTTGTTGTTGTATTTGTATCATCATTTGAATTTTGATAATCTTTTGGACGTGTCGGTGAGAAAATGGTTGTACCAGTTTCGATGCTCATATTTAAGTAGTCGTCGGAAGTAGATGGCTGTATACCTGGGTGAACGTAATGGGAAGGACAAACGCACAAAACGCATATAAGCAAGTCGGAGTGTGGGGTTAGTTGCATGAAATCGAAGACAGATGTAAACACATATACGAGTGTATGTATGTATGTAGATGGAAAGATTTTAAATAGAACATAGAAATATGTAAGAGTGGTTAGTTAAAGGAAGTCACAGACACATTCATATATATGTATGTACAAATGTAAATACGTAATTTTGTGTGTAAAAACATTGTCTGAAGTGTGGATGTGCAAATTATACTTACGTATTTCTGGTAATATATGGCCGTTTACATAGCGTGGTGGCGCCGGTGCCATTTCGTCTGGTGAACCCATTAACGATAGATAATCAGTTGCTTTGGGATTTGCATTGTCCATGTTGGCGCGCAAATAAGTGTCATTCAAATCAACATAGTGCTATTTAAAATTAATAATATTTATTACTACATGCTCTATATTTTTATATATATCTACGCAAAACTGCTTCAAGCACAATTTTAAGGTTATATGTATATTTCTACTTACATTTGTCACATCATCGCCCAGCATGCGTGCGAAATACTTTTCCAGCACATTAAATAATGGACGGCTCTCCGGATTTGTACTCCAACACTCCAGCATTATGTCGTACAATTCATTATTAGCATATGGCGGTTTCTCCATGCGATAACCATCCTTGATCTTCAAATATAAACTCTGATTCGGATCCATACCGGGATAGGGCACTTTCGCTAATGAAAAGAACTCCCACAAAACAATACCAAACGACCAGACATCAGTGTATGTGCTAAATATGTGATCGCTGAGCGATTCCAGTGCCAACCATTTGATGGGCAACGGTGCTTCGCCTTGTTTCTTATAATTCTCACTTTTATACATGGAACGTGCCAAGCCGAAATCGCAAATTTTCACCACATTATTCTCACAAAGCAATATATTACGTGCAGCCAGATCACCGTGTAACACTTTACGCGACGACAGATAGTCCATGGCACGTGCCACTTGGAAGGCCCAACTCACCAAATGTGTTGTGGTAACTGTCATCGCTTCTGTACTATCTGGCTTGTAGTTCGAGCGCCAAGCAGGTTGCACCGAATTATTGGAGAGCACATGATCATCGTCTGGCGGTGAAAAAAATCGTATATCGTTAAAAATAATATAATATAAAATATGTATATAAAAATAATGTAAATCATTTACAACACTCACCCTCCGGTATTGTGGTAATGATAGTCTGCTCTGTGGCACAACTATCCACATGTCCCTCATACAAATCCGATTGACGCAAATATCCAGTGGAATTGGGACGTCCAGCACGTGTGCCAGAGCGTGGATCCTCGTCAGAGTTTCTACGATTATTTGCCGTGTAATTATTGTTCACATTATTCATATGATTAACATATTGATGATTTGCAAATGCCAGATTAACATATTTTACTCCATCACTGATTCAAATAAAATGCAAGCCATCCAAGCCAAGTGTATACAAATAGTTGTTGTTGTTATGTGCACCACACAAATATTAGATTAGTCCCATTGTAAGTACACAAGCATAATTCGCATTGGATTGTGGTAGTAGGGACAAACATTTACCAGCACCACAAAAATATAGTTAAATACATACAGACATACATATATATAGAAGTTATTAAAGTGTTCACAAAGGTATTTATACAATCAATTTAAGTGCAATTTAGAAATAATAAAAAATGGTGTTATATACATTTCATTATTAGTAGTGTTAGTATTGGGATTTGGATAGGAAAAATGGGTTTATATGAATACTAGAAACTACTAGAAATCAGTTATTAGATTATTAAAATTGCAAATATTTAGTATTTTTGAATCGAAAAAGTAAGAACGTTACGAGTTTTAAGAGGTTAGGTGGGTTTCAAAATTTCAGAATTTGATTTTTTTGTCTTATTCTCCCAAAATTTTTCTCACTTTCCGAATTTGCTGCAGTGATTACTCAAAAACAAATGATCTGATCACTATCGAGTTTTTTACATGTTCTTTATATAGTTCTCCATACATTGACCTATCGATTTTTGATCTGATCAAAAAATCGAATTTTGGCAGGCCAAAAACGACCAAAATTTTGGGTAAAATTCGACTATTTTTTTTTAAAAAGCCGCCATATTGTCAATTTTTGATTTTTTTTATCGTAGGTCATTGTACAGACAATATTATGTAGTTTAAGGAGAATTTTTTTTTTATATCTCATCCAGAAAGCCGGAATCACTGCAGCAGTGAAGGACCTTTTTTTTCGCGCCGTTGGAGATCGACTATAACTTAAAAAATATTTAATTTTTTTTTCAAAAATTTCACTGTATATTCTTGAAACATGTATAAATATATTCTTAAAATTTTGAAATAATTGATAAAGTATTTTTTTTAATAAAAATTCCCAAAAATCACCTTTTTTTAGGCCATTACACTAGGTGTGGCCTTTAAGTAAAAATTTTATCTTTTTAAACCTTTGAAACCCACCATACCCCTTAAATCACTTCCAAACCACTGTTAGATCGTAAGTTTCTATCTTATGAGAATGTAAGAAACCCAGATGATATTTTAAATAACTACCATAATACATAAAACATCAAATATTCCAATCATGCAAGAAGTCATGCTACAAACTGATAAATGTAATCATTAATTGCAATAATACCCATACAAATACAAATTAAAATTATTAAGTTCAGTTAAAACTACAGGTAATGTTTTTACATAACCATTAAAAAATATGCAAATATTAAATTATTATGTAAATGAGTAAAAAAGGTATATTAGTAAAAAAATTCAATATTAGTAAACAATTAATAATCATACTACTAATTAGTTTAAAAACACTCATTATAAAACTACATGCAATGTTCAATGCATTTTAAGAAAATATATATAAACTTGAACTGTTAGCATACAGAAAATGAACATACCGATTGTATTCGAAATTATCCGAAAACCGTTGTTTCGTAATGGTTGGATCAATTTTATCAGTTTCGGTGTTAATTTGATTTATGAAACGTTTACGATTGCGCAGTAAAAAGTTTTGTACATTACCATAACGACAGTACTCCACAATAACCATTAATTCACCTGAAAAAAATTAAATATTTTCAAAAATAATATAACCACAAACGCGTAATTTTGCTACATACGTTTCGCAATATTCTTGGTGACAGCGCCCAACAGGTTGACAACATTCAAATGTGGTCCGAGATGCACCAAAATTTTCAATTCCGTTACAAGCGCACGCATCACCTCATTATCAGCAATGCGTTTCACCATTTTCACCGCTACCACAGTTTCCTTTTCACCTGGACGTATGCCCTCTGCATCAGCTTTCAATACCACACCAAACGCACCAGCACCCAATTGCTTGCCCAATTTCAACTTTTCGCGTGGGAACTCAAAGGCACGATCATACGGCAATAGATCGGCTTGCTCGTCTAAAGTCAGTGCGGGATTTATATGCTCTACGGCGCCTTCTTCGAAATTCGCGAGACCGGCCGCTTTGAACTCGCGCAGTCGCTGGCGTTCGCGCATAACACGCACATACAAATAGATCACCAAGGCAATGAGTAAAATGAAGAAGAACAGTATGCCAAGTATCCAACTGATGCGTATGCGTGGTAAATCTGTGAATAAATTTAGTTTTGCGATTTTTTAGTTTACTTGCCACTCAAACGTTGTATTAATATTTTTAATTGCGTTAAAAATACGTTCAAAGTGGAACTTACTTGTAATTTTAACCGCCGAACTTAATTCGACAGAACCCAAACGATTTAGGGCCACACATTTGTAGACACCTTCGTGTTCAGGTTTGATATATTGTATAATTAGTTTGCTGCCTTCGTCCACTATGTCCACATAACTACTGTTATTCAGTTCAACATCATCTCTATACCAATGAACTTCGGCCGCTGGTATGGCTTCCGGCTGGCATTCCAATTGTAAAGCATCGCCAAGCTTGCGCTCCAATTTATCACTGTCATCAAGATTGCTTTGCACCATACGTGGTGCCAAAGGTTCTGCATAAGTAAATAAACATTTGCTTATTCTATATGTCACCCTTCAAGTTTGGTGATATGGATTATGGACCCGATTTTAGCGCAAACTTACCATAAACAAAAATGCTGCGATATTTGGTTTCTTGCAAATCGGGATTGTTCGCATTACGTCCACGACACTCATAGGTGCCCTGATTGCGTTCCTGAATGTTTTTGATTATTAGCGTTTTCTGATACGAGTAGTTGGTTGAGGAGTTGGTGATGACAAAATCTGAAACACAAGCATAAGTGAAAAATCGAAAATAATTGCAAAGTCAAAACACAACTTACTGCTGCCATCTTCCACCAATTCGCCATCTTTATACCAATCCAAATCATCAGAGAAGTAGTAAGACAGCGCAGCGCAGGTGAGTGTCACCTCATCACCACGTGCGATTTTTTTATTCTCATCCGTACCGAATATGGTCATATTGTCGTCTATATCGCCAATGAGCACATGACCTTTACCTTCATTCACTCCTTTCGCATTGCCTGCCACGCAATGCATAATACCTGGCTGTTCGGGCGTGAAATGCAGCTCATGTATATATTCGACCGCCATTTTGCCGGGTTGGGCATTCCGTGTAGACTATAGTAGGTTGTTATATAAGAATATTAAATGAAAATAAACATATTAGTATAAAAGTAGAAGTTAAGTGATAATAAACTTCGCATACATTAAAATTTTGTTCCAAACGCTTGTCACACGAGGGCCAACGCGGCGCTATGCTACATGGTGTAAATACCCATGAGACTATAGCGGCAGGATAAGCTAACACTTTACACTGCAAATGCGCTTCCTCGCCAGCCTGTACGTACACATCGTCCACAGTGACTTTGGGCTTGTCGCTGATGCTCACATTGAATTTCAACTCTTTCATCAGCAATTCATTCTTGGCGCGCACCACATATTCACCACTGTCTTCGAGTTGTGCATTCAGTATTTGCAGTGTTATTGAAGTGTCGGTTGTGTTGATGATATACTTTTTCGATGGATGAATTTGCGTGTTGTCCGGTTTGTGCCAAGTGAGCGTTGGGAAGGGATAACCGCGATATTTAACATTGATTTGCACCTTTTTATTGGCATTACTGGCGATTTTGTAATAACCGGAAGGCTCACTAATGTTAATATAACCCTCATCGCGATCTGGCAATGAATTTGTTTAAAAATAATTAAATAAGAATTGTGCTTAAATGAATATTGCGTGAAGACTTACTTAAAACTGTCATTTGATAATTGTTGCGTCCAACATTTTTCGAATGATCCGTGCAAATGCATTCATAGAGACCAGAATCTGATTTCTTAGCATTTAATATGGTCAACTTTGCCTCACCGATTTGATGTGTCGATGTTGAGTTTATAAATGCTGGTATACTTTTGATGATACGACTCTATAATGGCATGTTTAAAAATTTTTAGTAGAACGTAATGCTTTGTGGATGTTAATATTTGAAAGAGTATTGAGTAAAAATTTATTTGTGTCTTAAATAATATTTTAATAGAGTTGAACTTCCATAACTCGAGCTCTTGAATTGGAAATAGAAATAAATTTTCATATAAATTACCTTCCGTAACTCGGAAGTCTCTCAGACTTGAAGTTTTTTTTCGGGATTATTTTGATTGGAATTAAGGAAGTTCAACTGTATTTGATTTTTACTTTTTTTTTCCAATAAAATCTCTTTAGTTCGTCCATTTTATTTACTTAATTTATTTTTTCTTCAATTCTTTTAATTTTTCCTTAAATACAACTCACCTCATCAACGCCTGGTGGTGTTTTCCAATCTGTTGCGTAGTTAACATCAAAGGCGATTTTCGCATAACAATTCAAAGTGAAGTTTTCACCAACGTTCACATGTCCACGCGAATTCGAGGTTATAATCGGTTTCTCAATAAATTTCGTACTCGCTATAGTTTTACGATTTTGCATTACGCAAGCAAGAAATTGATATAAACATATAAGTGAATTTGTTCTTTTGTATAAATGTTACTAAATACTAAAAGCCAACATTACTTGGGGATAATACATAGAACAGAGGAGTACAAATTGTACGAAAAACATGCGAATACATAAAAATACAGCATAACAAATACAAATCAAATATAATACATACATCAATCTCACAAAACACTACAAAAATTGTACAATCTAATAAACAAATAAATACAAAAAAGAAATAAATCAAATGCAGTTTGAAAACATTCAATGAGTTAATGAGTAGTATCTACAATATACTTACATACAATGAGAATATAAAATGTGTGATGAAAACAAAAATACCTTGAAGCGCTTGAAATGACACTTATAGCGTTTTCTTTTCTCGATGAAAATGCTGCCTTTTTATATTTCAACATTATACAAATGCTCTACTACCTTTTTGAATGTTTTCCATTTTTTACGTGATAAAAGAACAGAGAAATGTCTTCCTATTATGCTAGTCAACTCTCATCCACAATTTGAAAATCCGAATACAGGGCAGAATAAATGTTACATTTTTTTGAGAAAAGAAAACGCTATTAGACTATGTACCAGTTCCCGAAGCTAATAATAAAATATGACAATAAAAGCTCAGTTTGTTTAAACACACTAGAATCTGTTAGGCAAAAAGCTCCTTAAAGATGTCAACAAGCTATGAAAGCATGTAGACATCGCCATCTTTTTTAGGTGAAATTATAAAGCCAAAGTTGTTTAAATAATAAATGATGAGCTATTTACATATGTACATATTTACATAAATATTTTAAATATTACCTAATTAAATTCAGAGTGTGTGCTTAATGTGTGCTTCAAAAGTCTCTTGTACGATAGTTTAATTGGATAGTAGGAGTTTTGAATTATATTAATTCAATATCTAGCTACTCATAAGTCTAGAACACCATAGTAACCTTAAGTAATGAAGCTTTCATTAACTTACAAGTATGAAGCTGTCATCATAGCAAAGTTTCTATTTTCCAACATTTAGATTAATTCGGCTTTAACAAACTTCTGCCGTTTTCAGAAGTACACGCATCGCAACATTTAACTTTTAACCCTAGAAGGTCATCGCTATTTTTATTACGTAGAGGTCATCCCTCGTCGATTCGACGACGGCATTACTCAAAGGCCTTAATATATTATCCTACCCATCAAAACCTACTAAAATCAATATATTCACATTACCTGGTTTATATATATTCTAAATAAAGCAATATCAAACAGTTTTTCTTAAATCTTTTATTAAATAAATAAAATTTTCACAGCTCTGATTCATTCGGCTTTTGTACAAAATAAACACTCGCGTCGTCGAAACGACGAGGCATGACTTTCCAGGGTTAAAATTTTGCACTTACCAAAAATAGTTCGCAGTAATATAAAACTTTGTAAGCGTGAATGGTACGAGCAAAATTTAAACCAAAAGCTTACGAAAGCTTTTCAACCTTCATTTAAGCCAACAGCTTTCGAAAGCTTTTTAACCTTCATTTAAGCCAAAAGCTTACAAAAGCTTTTGAAACTTCAGTTAAGCCAAAAGCTTACGAAAGCTTTTGAAACTTCATTTAAGCCAAAAGCTTACAAAAGCTTTTGAAACTTCAGTTAAGCCAAAAGCTTACGAAAGCTTTTGAAACCTCATTTAAGCCAACAGCTTTCGAACGAAATGAAAACGAAAAACGGGGTACACATGTACATATGTATTTAAAGTTTAATGAATAAATTGTGCATTTGGAAAAATTTTGTTCGAAAGTAAAAGTATATGAAGAGCTATAATTTTCCAGCCGAACGCATGCGCTTAAAAATGTAGTAACAAGAAAATTTCGTGCATCAAACAACAATTTCGAGAATAAGGATACGAAAAATCTACAAGGAAGTGTGTAGCTTTTAAAATACTGCAATAGCTGCAATTATATGAAACTTACATCGCAGCGCACCACGGAATCGTGAACTATGCCATCTAGTCGTTGGCGCAGCGCGTTTCAAAAACGGTCTCTTTGTGGCGCGCACACGTGTTGAACGCTGAGATTCGATTTCATAATTATGATTTTCTTCAACAACATTTCGCGCACTACTAACAATGTCTGTGAGATTGTCGTCTGCATGATTTTCAACTACTTTTGCGATTTTCGTATAACCAGAAATGGTAGTCGCGTGCGTCGTACCATAATCGTAACCGTCACCATTAGTAACACCCACAACATTTGCTATGCTATTGCTATTATGAATTCCAGCGCCAAATTTAATCTTATTTTTTTCATTAACAACATTGCCATCACCAAGATTAGTTGGGTCAATATTAACATCAACATCCACATCCACATCCATATCTGATACAACAACAGATTTATTCAATATTGAATACAAAACAGGCGATTTGTTTACTTTAGCTACATCAAAAATGCGGTTAGTGACAGACATAGTTTTGTTAGTTACTGTACTTGTTTCGGATTTCGTGCTTCGGCTTGGTCTGGGTCTGGGTTTATAAATGCGTTTAGTTTTTAAGGATATGATTTGTAGGACGTTGTGCTTTGGTACGATTGTAGTTGTGGTATTCATTGTAGCTATTGTAGCCTCCACCGATGCTATTTCCGATGCTTCAGATTGTCGAATATTAATACATATGTTTAATTAATTGAGTTTTTTCATGTTTTAGTGTTAAAGCAAAAAGATTTTAAACGTGTTACGCTCGTTTGTTAAGTAGTTATATACACACGTATGCAAGTACATACATATGTATTGCAATAACCACCGGAATGCCAGAGGCCCGAAATGGTGTATAAGGAGAAATAGAAAAATGCCATGTATATAAGTTTGTATACGAATAATAAACTATATAATTGAATACTTAGGAGTAAAATACTCGAATAAAATTGAAATAAAAAGAAGCTATACCAACACCATCTTTCAAGTATATGTATAATCAAAGAATATTTGCAATAAGTTATTCATAAATTTTGAGACCGCAACTCAGTTGTTTAAGACTAAACCTTAAACGAAATACACTAAAACATCTATGAAGTAGTTAACCCTTACACATTTTCGAATTTTAGTAAAATTTTCCAATCATTTGTACTAATTATTGATAGAACTAATAATTGTATACTTTTTCGTTCAGCTCAAACCGTAAATAAAAAAAGAAAAGAGTTTTCTTACAATAAATGTAACTGTAGTTAAATAAGATAGGTACAAGAGACACAGAAAACAATCACAAATGTGGGGTGCAAAACTCACGTATAACAGGTTCGTTACCAACAAAATGGATCTCAAAGGTTACTTCCTCCTCTTCATTATCTGGAGACGGCACTCTCGGACGGCACATATAGTTGCCGCTATCGGTTACGCCGCGTATTTCGACGACGAAACCGCGTTGTGGATCATAGCGGCCGGTACTTTCACTGGAAAATGTCTAAACAGCAATAAAGCGGTTGGTGTTGAATTTAGTATAGGTTTAATGTTTAAAATATTGATTAATATGAAGTAGCGGTAAACAGGTAAAGCGCACAAAAAGTAGAGCGGTGTGTTTGTGTAATAAAGAAAGCTCTTAAGTAAAAGGTGAGCAAAGCTAAGTACACGATTCTTCAGAATTGCATACAAAATGAAAAAAATATTGAAAATAACTTAAAATTATGTTTGATAATGTATGTATATATAAAAAATTGTGTTAAAATTTAGTAAGTATTGAACACTTATTCATTTAATGTTAAAATTGGTTTTCTAAACAAGCTTTTATTTGTTGTATAATGTATAATTGTAATTAAAAGGTTAGAAGTTAATCAAATATGTGTGAGAATGCGTATGGAAAATAAAATGTATTTATTTACAAAAAAAAAAAATAGTGTTTTACTTAGTATTTTTTATTCTATATAATTACATGTATAAATTACAAATATATACATTTTAATGAAACAAATTTTGCAAGATTTTTAAATGACATTTTTTAATAATTTTACTACTTAAACTCACCAAAATTAATATTATGCGTGTATAAACTGTTGAACTTATCTAGATTTGCATTGTTTAGCCGGAAAAGGTCCCGCCCTCTACTGCGTTGAATGTACGTATAAAATAAACTATATCGGTAACTTTCTCGGTAAGTCTACAAAACGTGTGTGTACTAAGTTCCAGCGACACGAGACACGACTCACGGTAATAATGCATTCCTTAAAAAAAAAAAATTCTTATTCCGAGCCATCACACAAGCAAAATCTGATGGTTTCTCTTTCCCCCTTCATCTTTGTCTTTCTCTGATATTCTTTTATGTTATATGCTATTTCTGCATAATTTGGAAAACTAATCTTAATCTATATATAAAGACTGAAGTGGACTCTCCCCAACTGAATCCGACCAGATAAGTTATCTCTCTTACTCTGGGATTAAACTGTTGTATGAAAATATATCAGGTCTACAACTTTGCTTCCGCTGTTATCCAATAGATGTCTCTAGGTTCAAGCACTGGTCGATAAAATAGTTTTATATCGATCGTGGACATTTGTGTCAACATTAACCCAACAAAATATTTGTAGAGATCTGTTTGCATCCCAAACTTATTCTCAACTGAAAATGTCACTTTTTGAGCCGAATTTTCGATATTTGCGGGAAATTTTGCTTTTCTTTTTTAATTCCAAGAAAAGTGCGGCTGAGGCTGTCCTAAGTGAAAGCACATGTCGCGAATGGTTTCAACGTTTTAAGAATGGTGATTATGAAGCCGAGGTTATGCTCTGCATTTGGTGGGACCAGCTGGGTGTGATATATTATGAGCTGCTAAAGCCAAGTGAAACCATCATAGGAGATCAATACCGAACGCAAAAAAAAAAGAAAACCGGCCGCAGTACGAGGAAAGACACGACAAAGTCATTCTCCAGCATGACAATGCTCGGCCTCACGTCGCAAAGGTGGTCAAAAAATATTTGGAGATGCTGAAATGGGAGATCTTATCCCACCCGCTGTATTCTCCAGACGTTGCTCTGACTACCACTTGTTCCGATCGATGGCACACGGTCTAGCTAACGAGCACTTCAGTTCTTATGAAGAAGTCAAAAATTGGATTGATACTTGGATCGACTCGAAAGATGAGGAGTTCTTTCGTCACGGTATACGCATGCTGCCAAAAAGATGGTTGTAACCATTTTTATAAAGGGTGATTTTTTAAGAGCTTGATAACTTTTTAAAAAAAAAAAACGCATAAAATTTGCAAAATCTCATCGGTTCTTTATTTGAAACGTTAGATTGGTTCATGACATTTACTTTTTGAAGATAATTTCATTTAAATGTTGACCGCGGCTGCGTCTTAGGTGGTCCATTCGGAAAGTCCAATTTTGGGCAACTTTTTCGAGCATTTCGGCCGGAATAGCCCGAATTTCTTCGGAAATGTTGTCTTCCAAAGCTGGAATAGTTGCTGGCTTATTTCTGTAGACTTTAGACTTGACGTAGCCCCACAAAAAATAGTCTAAAGGCGTTAAATCGCATGATCTTGGTGGCCAACTTACGGGTCCATTTCTTGAGATGAATTGTTCTCCGAAGTTTTCCCTCAAAATGGCCATAGAATCGCGAGCTGTGTGGCATGTAGCGCCATCTTGTTGAAACCACATGTCAACCAAGTTCAGTTCTTCCATTTTTGGCAACAAAAAGTTTGTTAGCATCGAACGATAGCGATCGCCATTCACCGTAACGTTGCGTCCAACAGCATCTTTGAAAAAATACGGTCCAATGATTCCACCAGCGTACAAACCACACCAAACAGTGCATTTTTCGGGATGCATGGGCAGTTCTTGAACGGCTTCTGGTTGCTCTTCACCCCAAATGCGGCAATTTTGCTTATTTACGTAGCCATTCAACCAGAAATGAGCCTCATCGCTGAACAAAATTTGTCGATAAACACATTTCGAACCGAACACTGATTTTGGTAATAAAATTCAATGATTTGCAAGCGTTGCTCGTTAGTAAGTCTATTCATGATGAAATGTCAAAGCATACTGAGCATCTTTCTCTTTGACACCATGTCTGAAATCCCACGTGATCTGTCAAATACTAATGCATGAAAATCCTAACCTCAAAAAAATCACCCGTTACAATAAAGCCTTATAAAGCAAAGGCCTAATATAAAAAATCATTAAATGTTGATTTGTATTTACTACGATTACAATCTATAAATCTAGTTATATAAATCTTGTGAATTTCATATCTTTGTGTTTATAAAGAATAATGCCAAATAATTACAAATTTTTACATTTTGGCATATTGCCACAACTACTTTACTATGTACTCTGTGTACTATCTACGCTAAGTACTCTATATACATATATTGATTTGGGGATAACTATGAATGCTTGAATGTATATATATACAACTGATTACGAGATCTACTAATGTATATAGGTAGTTGTTGTTTTTTAAGGTAAAAAGGGTAAACAAGACGTGGGTAACATACGTTTCACTTCAATCGAAATGGGATATGTGCTTCCATTTCGGGTAAAACATTCCAAATCGACAATTCTTTCCAAATTGCGTACAATGAAACCGATTTTCGGATCGAATCCAATTGAGTCATACACATTGTCCGGTGGAAAGCTTGAACAATTTGGCGCCAACTTAGAGGAACACAAAGCTGTGGCCTGCACCCCATTCTAAATGTAATGTATTAAGCCAAAAATAAATGTGTGTAGCAACCACAACCATTTTAGTAAAGACGAAAATTAAATGACACATCAGACGTAAATATGTGATAATAAGAAATATATGTAAATAGTATTGATAAACATTAATTTGAATTAAATATTTCATTAAAAGTGTAATCGAAAAGCTTATTATGTGCGTGTATGCGAAAAGTGTAAAAATTGCTAGATTGAAAGCAATAAAACTGTGCAACAACAAGTCAAAATAACTAAATATATAAGTGTTTATATAGTATGTATACTTACTTCACCATGCGGTGTGGTTAGGAGCACTTCTATATTAGGCATAGTTGGTTTACATGGTATGACCGTATCCTGATATTGAATCGCAGTTATGACCGGAAAATCGATTTCTGCCAGAAGATTATCTGGATCTGTTGGGGAGCATAGCATAGCGTTAGTAAATACAAACTGCGTTTGCAGCGCATTTATGCTTACCATTAACATAGATGTAAATCGAAGAGGCTTTATTATTATTAACCAACTCTACTAGTTCCTCGTCCGCCATCTCGTCTATGTCCTTTTTAATACTTGAATTTTTTACACAATAGTAATTGCCCAAAGCCGAATGTGAAATATCCAGCAGATATAACATACTGCCGTAGGGACGTTGTGGGTCGCCCGTGTCAAATATTTTCACTTCGGGTTCAGTTAAGTAAGAAGTAGGTAATTTCCACAACATTGGCTCATCGGCCTCACAACGTATTGTATAATTGGTATTTAATTCAAGTGTTACATATTCCATGAGAGGTGTGATTAATGGCGCGCCATATTCGACGGCATAGTTACGACGGAATTCCTGATCGTCGTTGGTTGGATACGATTGTGGCGCTGAAATAGAAAACGAAAACAAAAATAATAATTTGGTATAATTGAGTTATCGCTTTAAAGTTTAACAGTTTAAATAGCTTTGAAAATAACGGTCATTTGATTCATTCATGAATTAAATTATTAATTTTATACTTTCTTAATATATCTTTCTTTTGTGAAAATACCTATTATTTAAGTAACAAATCCGTACATATGTATTTATATATATGTATATATATATCGAGTGCTCTAGATACTTGACGCACGCATTTCAAAACATATGTACAAATAAACATAGATATATGCACTCACAGTGAAATAAATTTTAATAAAACTGTTGCAAGCCACAAAGAGACAGACAACGAAAATCGGATGCACACAATTAAATTCTGTCGCCAGTGGCGCCAAAGTCCAATTCTATTTGCTCACAAAGAACTTCATTGCTTTTTGCACTTCGGTACGACATGGATGAGGTGGCGTTTCAATTAAATACAGCTGTGCAGCAGTAGGAAAGTTATTTGCGATCATTTACGAATCGATTGGAAATGATAGCCGAATTGATATTGACAAAATGGTGCAAAGTAACGATATATTCCACATTGTAAATTTTGAAGGAACTATATGCTATATCTATAATAAATGATATGCATGCAATTGTGGAAATTTGTTATTTAAAAAAATATATTTTATTTTTCTTTGATAATTTTTGTACGAACTGCAACTCACGTGAACGTGCTTATAGGAGAGCAGGTAAGGATAATTACTATTGTTATATATTTGTCAACGGCACTTGTCAATATGCCAAATACGAATGCTCATTTGTTATCACTTTTACCATGGCATGAAAGGGCTCCATGCCTTGCATACTAAATATAAACAAATCTATGTAGGGGCATATGTGAGTTGCATGCATTGCATTATACAAGTAAAATTCTGTGCCACACGCAACTGTTATTAACTACGTACATTACTCGTAAGCAATATTTAATTATACATTATTACATATATGTATATGCATGCACTTCTTGGCCAAATATATTTGTTGTACTAGATTTGTGTAAACTGTGGCAAAATTTTGCACAAGAGTGTAGCAGTTTTATCAACCAACAAGTAAGGAAAGGCTAAGTTCGGGTGCAACCGAACATTTTATACTCTCGCAATTTATTGTTATATTTTTATATTAAGATAACACACACACATCGACCCATATATTCGGCATAAAATTCAATAGAATAACGAAAATCATCATAAATAGTATATGGAGACTGAGGTAATTCCTAAACCGATTTCACTCGTTTTCACCACCAAGATACAATATATCGAAGACCATACGCTCACTTAATTTTATATTACCTATAATTAGGTATATGGGATCTGGGGGAAGTTATGACCCGATTTTAACCATTTTTGGTACAGAGACAACTGTTATAAAAAAAATACTGAGGGAATGAATTACATTAAAATATACGATTGATTAACCTACATATATTTTCGGTGAAAAATTACCCTTAGGAACTGAGTTCTTCATGTTCGATATCAGGGGCCTTGAAAAGTCATGGTCCGATTTTGGCAATTTTTCCACAAGTGATGTCACAGATCAAATACAGTATTTGTGTAAAGTTTTATTCCGATATCTTCATTGGTTCCTAATGTATATATGTGACCTGGTCTACGAAAAGGGAGCTAACGTGCGAAAACTAGTTTTCTGGGAAACAGCTGTTTAAAAATAAACAACTCGTTTTGTCAGTTTCGCGTTATCTCATTGCGAAAATTGATTTTTTGACACCTAAGCCCCCTTTCCGTACATCAGGTGACATATTATAAAGTGAACGAATCAGATGGAATTCAAAATCTGAGTGCAGCTTCTTTCTGATGTTTCTTCTGTAAAATTTAGTGTTTCTGACGTCTTTCGTTGGTGAGTTAACGCACTTTTAGTAATTTTCAACCTAACCTTTGTATGCGAGGTGGGCGTGGTTATTATTCATCCGATTCGATATTCGATTTCTTTCATTTTTGGACTGTATAAGGAAATGGCTAAAGGAGGCGACTGTAGAAAGTTTAGTTTAAACAGTTTTTTTGGTTTGCAAGATATATACAAAACATCTATTTGAGGGCGGGGTCCCGCCCACTTGAAAAAAAAATTACATCCAAATGTGCCCCTTCCTAATGCGATCCTATGTTCCAAATTTTTTTAATAACTTTATTTATGGCTCAGTTATGACACTGTATAGGTTTTCGGTTTTCGCCATTTTGTGGGCGTGGCAGTGGACCGATTTTGCCCATTAACCACCAACACCGTTGCCCATTAACCCACCCGTATATTTGGGTATAATTGGTTGATGAACGTGAAATCGTCTGCTTTTAGGTGAAACGATTTACGACACAAACGAACGGATGGAACTATATTTATCTTTACAACAGATCACTAAATATCACACAAAAGGTATGGGCATAGAACTTAAAATATAAAACAAAACTGTTATGTGTCAACTGATTTCCCGAAAATTTACTTAAACGGTGTATAATACTACTAATACATTTTACTGATCTCTGGCCATATTTTAAACTGCTCTCATTGTTACAAATTGCGGGAGTGCTCAACATACGGTTACACCCGCACTTATGCCTCCCTTATTTGGCGTTCAATTCACTTATGCACTTTAGTCGTTATCTAACATGTACCGTCTCTTCAGTGTAAATAAATAAATGTTTTTTTATGTCTTTACTTCATTGGAAATACGTACGTTCAACTTGCACAGATTCAAAATGTTGATTTGGCATTGGTACGTGTTTGAATTTTTAACACAAGACTACAAGAAGTATAAAGCGGTGTTGACTTTTGGCTAACACTTCAATGAATGATACCAACGATTTGCATTTAAATCACCCATCGACACTTTATATATTAAATGCAATTATATATTAAATGCGCGTAGAAGAATAAGCGCGAAAGGTTTGGCTTAAGGGAACTACGCATAGAGTATTATATGATTACATATTTATTGTAAATATCTGTTTGTAAACGTAATAGAGCATAAACAAATAATTACAGAGAAGGCGTGCCCAAAAATCTATGGTTATCAATAAATTATATTTAAGGCTGACAGCGCTTCTCTTGGTTGACAGTGCGTATGAGTTATTTATTAAAAAATAAATAATTTTTGACAAAACGGCAAACGATTTGTCATGTTATAATCGTAAATTTCAATGGATTAGAAAATATTCTCAGAAAATCTAACAGCGACATGAAGCATTTTGTAATGATACTGTATATGTAAGTACAGCATACATATTTTTTAAATTATTTATAAGCATATTTTTGCTTAATTATTTAAAATTATAATAATAAGTGTATATTTTCTAAAAATGCAGCCATTTTTATCTAAACTCATTTATCAATTTGCTACTATTACAAAGCATTTGTTTTCGACTTGTAACGTTCCAGTTTAGAGAATTATTAACAGTATTAAGCAAGCCGGACACGAACTCGCAACAGTAGCAATCTACATAACATTTGTACATACTATATACATACATACAAACATGCACATTCAAATATATGTAAATATATATAACATTTAGTATTTGTAAACACAACATCGTTGTAGCGCAATGACTTTGAACAATGCACTGAAAAACTATTTTTAGATCTAACTTCGCCGTCTGTTGGAAAAGCAACAACACTAGTAAGAAGGAAAATACAAAAAATCTGTAGCTAAGCTGATAATGTTACAAAAATGAATTGTTGTAAAAAATTATTACGAATTTACATTATACAAATCGCTTTGATAAGCGAGTAAATTTAAATTTTATTACATTTGTTTAGGTTATAGCGTAGCTTCAGTTTGGGAGGCAGGAAATATTTTTAGTTCAACAAAAAATAAATTTCTGCTACATAAAGCATTTTTGAATTATTAATATAAAACGTTTTTTTTTTATATATTTAAATGAATTGCTTTTAAAATAATTTTTTGTTCTCAAAAGAGTATAGTATATAAAAATATAAACAACTATCAACTGATAATAAATAATCTCAAGGTTAAGACTTTCCCTGATGTAAATAAAAATTACGTCGATTACTACAGTTTACAACAAATAAATAAATTGTCAACAAATAAAATCAATTGATTTTAATAACGTAACCTCACTTTTTGCGCAAGCGAATGTCATAACATATAAATTATTTGGATTACTACATATCGTTACAATTTTTCAAAAAAATTGTAAATATAATTTAATTCTAAGAACCTAACCTCACTTTTTTAAATAAATTATTTTGATTTGCTTTAGTAGAATATTGGTTTAGTACTTCATGCACCAGCTCTTATTAACATTTAGAACCTAAGGTCTTATAAATATTAAAAACTCTCTCAGTTCTTAAGATATGATATTATGAAAATCGTTAATGTTAAAAAAAACAAAATAAATGATTGTGAATTGTTGGGTTTACGTTCGCAAAATGTCAACAATATGTTTATGCACATACACACATACATATAATACCTCAAATATGGGTAATAAACAAATGATGCGAAGAACATTAGAAATTCCCTAACACTCATAACAATAATAGAAAATGTTATTAGAAGCGATTATCGCTAATAAATACTTATTATACACATAACAATAAAATAAAAAAGTCAAATTAAACAACAAAACATATGTATGTATGTATATATATTTATATGATTACACGAGCGTTCAGACGTAGGTTTTTTATAATGTTCACGTATACTTACATAGCTATAAAATATCTACATATATGTAAGTTTGTATGTATTTAAAATGTATTATAATTGCAATGAAAATAATTGTAGTAAATTTGAATAATTCTAGCAATTTGAGCTTAAGCTTTGGCGAATGGTTGGAAAAGCACTTTACACATAATGAAGTTAATTTGTCTTCGAAGATTTTCTACTTAGATTTTGTGTGCGAAAACTGAAACTTAAATATTAAAAAAAATAAGTAAGGAAGGGCTAAGTTCGGGTGCAACCGAACATTTTATACTCTCGCAATTTATTAATGTAATGTTAAAAACATAACACAATTCGAACCATATATTCGGCATAAAGTTCAATAGAATAACGAAAATCATCATAAATAGTATATGGGGACTGAGGTAATTCCCGAACCGATTTCACTCGTTTTCACCACCAAGTCTATACGCTCACTTAATTTTATATTACCTAAAATTAGGTATATGGGATCTGGGGGAAGTTATGACCCGATTTTAACCATTTTTGGTACAGAACCAAACTGTTATAAGCAAAAAATTCAGAGGGAATGAATTACATTAAAATATCTGAGAGATTTACCTATATTTTCGGAGAAAAATTACACTTATTCACTAAGTTCTTCATGTTCGATATCAGGGGCCTTGAAAAGTTACCGTCCGATTTTGACAATTTTTCTACAAGTGATGTCACAGCTCAAATACAGTATTTGTGTAAAGTTTTATTCCGCTATCTTTATTGGTTCCTGATGTATATATTATAAAGTGAACGAATGAGAAGAATTCAAAATTGAGTTATGTATATGGGAAGTAGGCGTGGTTGTGAACCGATTTCGCCCATATTCCAACCGTGTTGTCAGGGTGTCAAGAAAGTGTTATATACCGAATTTCATTGAAATCGGTCGATTAGTTGTTAAGATATGGTTTTGACCCATAAGTGGGCGACGCCACGCCCATTTTCCATTTTGTAAAAAAATCTCAGTGCAGCTTCTTTCTGCCATTTCTTCTGTAAAATGTAGTGTTTCTGACGTTTTTCGTTAGTGAGTTAGCGCACTTTTAGTAATTTTCAGCTAAACCTTTGTATGCGAGGTGAAGTCCTCTCTCGACGAACAAAAACCAAACTCTACAAGTCTCTCATCATTCCCGTCCTACTTTACGGTGCAGAAGCGTGGACGATGTCAACATCCGATGAGACGGCACTAGGAGTTTTCGAGAGAAAGGTTTTGCGGAAGATGTATGGTCCCTTAAATATTGGCAACGGCGAATACCGCAGACGATGGAACGATGAGCTGTACGATTTATACGACGACATTGATATAGTTCAGCGAATAAAAAGACAGCGGCTACGCTGGCTAGGTCATGTTGTTCGAATGGATGAAAGTGCTCCAGCTCTAAAAGTATTCGATGCAGTACCCGCTGGTGGAAGCCGAGGAAGAGGGAGACCTCCACCTCCTCCACGATGGAAGGACCAGGTGGAGAGGGACCTGGCTTCGCTTGGTATAACCAATTGGCGCCAAACTGCCAGAAGGAGGGATACGTGGCGCGCTGTTTTGGACTCGGCTATAACCGCGTAAGCGGTGTCTACGCCAGTCAAGAAGAAGAAGAATAAGGAAATGGCTAAAAGAAACGACTACAGAAATTTTGGTTTATACAGTTTTTTTGATTAGTAACTGCTGTTTTTTTGGTTTGGAAGATATATACGAAAAACATATTTAGGGCGGGGTCACGCCCACTTAAAAAAAATTAAATCTAAATGTGCTCCTCCCTAATGCAATCCTATGTTCCAAATTTTATTTTCATAACTTTATTTATGGCTTAGTTATGACACTGTATAGATTTTCGGTTATCGCCATTTTGTGGGCGTGGTAGTGTTTTAGTGTGTGGGTAGTTTTTTCAATAAATATTTTCTATTTACTACACAAAGTTTTACATTTAATGCTATTTTTTTGTACACATCTGTACAAAAAATATAAATATGCAAATATATTAACTATATGCATGCGCTTATCTACGTATTTCCCTGAGAAATATGAAATGTGTAAACTATGAAGTGTAATGTATGCACTTGTAAGTATGTAAGTAAGTAAGCTGATAGGCTACGAAGTTGTTTTTTTTTAGTACTCACCAGCAAATGCGGCGGACTTAGTTAACTTAAAGGGCATAATTGGTACATTAAAGCAACAAGCGTAATTTACGAGATAATTATTTATATGCAGCCATATATTCTAGCTGATAACAACATGCCAATATAGTGGGACCAAAGAGCTACTGTATGCACACTGTTTGTTGAAATTAATTACTTTAGATCTACAAACACTTACACAAATATAATACTATAAATCTCAATGCTATTTCGTTCAACAATTACATAAATTAATTGGTGCTAAATGATTTTGGGAACCGAATTTGGTGGATTATTTTAGTACGGCAATCAGAGAGTGTTTAAGTTATAAGTTGCATTCAACTTGAGATTTGTGCAATAAGATGAAAAATTAACATAACCTCCGCTGTAGAGTCAACTAAAAAAAAATTTTAAATAATAAATTTTTTTAACAGCCGGTTTCACGAAAGTTTTTAATGGAAAATTAAGTTCCATTTAGTTTTAATTTTAATTTTTATTTAACTTTGCACTTAAATTTCCTGCGTTTCACCATTATTGACATTTGGCATCCAAAAAATTAAAAGGCAGGGATGTTAGTAAGAATAACAGCTGATTTATGTAAACAAATAAGTTGAATTTCTTTGTCAAAATGGTAAACAAATGGGAATTCAGCTGATAGAAAAGCGTAACCATGGTTACATATGACACTATTTAAATAATATTTAAATGGCAAAGCGTGACCGTTTAAATAAAAATTAAATCAAATGGTGAAACTGAAATTTATTATTTTTCACTTAAATTTGTTTCGTGAAACCGGCTGTAATAGAGAACTTTTTTCAAATTTTTCAATAATTTGAAACATGAAAAGTAAATCTAGTTATAGTTCATCCTCACAATTATAGTGCTACGTTCTCGCAAGAAGAGTTGCCGGAACTATTCAATTATGTATTTCTCAAATTCTCGATTCTTACTTTAAATTATATAGATTTAAAAAAAAAATATTCTAGTATTAGGTCTACAACTTTGCTTCCGCCGTTTTTTTGTAAATTTAAGGATTTGTTTGTTTAAAAACTGTTACAAATGTCGATGAGTCTCAGCCTCATTTTTCTTGGAATTAAAAAAGAAAAGAAAAATTTCCCGCAAATGTCGAGAATTCGGCTCAAAAAGTGACATTTTCAGTTGAGAATAAGTTTGGGATGCAAAGAGATCTCTCCAAATATTTTGTTGGGTAAATGTTGACACAAATGTCTAAGATCGATATAAAACGATTTAATCAACCGGTGCTTAACTCTAGAGACATTCCCGCAACTCAAAAAGTGACATTTTCAGTTGAGAATAAGTTTGGGATGCAAACAGATCTCTACAAATATTTTGTTGGGTTAATGTTAACACAAATGTCCAAGATGGATATAAAAAAAGTCGATTTAATCGAACAGATATATAATAATAATATTTTAATAGAATCATTGAATTTCTGCTATCAAAATATGAGCATAAAAAGTGAGGTTAAGTTTGTAACGGCGAACCTATTATTTTTTCTCTTAGAGAGTAAACAATTTTAGTGTTCCCTGGAAACGTTTTCTAATTTTGTCTAACAATGTACTACGAATAGAAATTCAAACTAATATTATTCTTCACTAAAAGTTAATAACAGTTATTAATCAATAAATGTTGTCGAAATATTGAAGCATTTTCAAAAACTTCACTTCATTTCTGGCATATGTATTTAAGTAAACCAGTACTCACCGGCTTCAACGCTCCATAATGTTGTTAAATGTAGAAGAAATAAAGCCGTAATTAAGCTGGTTTTATTCAGACTACCGCTCCTCCGAAGATTTGTGTGTGGAAGTCTCATCTTGATTTTGATGTGTTGAAATGTGTTGAAATATTTGTACAATTCATTTAAAACTAAAACTTGTTTGTAAACAAGTATGTTTTTGTTGTTTTTTTTTTGCTTTTTGCTGCGTCAATTTTTCACTTTGTAACTCTTAACACTTCAATACAGTTTTACTAAGCATCTTAATCTTAATTATTTACCGAAAGTTTGCGCAATGAAATCACATCTTAAACAATACAGAAAAGAGATCTGTAATTAATTTGGAATTTCATGTATTTATTTATTTATTAACTGGCTTTTTGCGCACTGTTTTGTGTGAGGCATTTAACTTTCTTTTACACAATTTTTTTTATTACTTCAACACTAAAACGCATAATTTCTAAACGAATTACAAACAGTTTTCAAATGCACATTTAATCATAATTTTGCTTTAAGTAATTAGTAATATCTTGTTTGAACGAATGTTGCGCGTCGACTTAATGGCTTCGCACTGTACGCGACCAAGTCCGTTCAACGACTACTCTCAGATTGTAGATATGTATTGTTTTCAATCAAAATTTGTAAACAACAAAAATGAGCAGTAAAAAATCCTATAATTTTTATCACACATTTGTATGCTCATATCCATTTACATACATACATACATTTGTGCGGGAATACTGAGAAGTCTTTAATAAGCATATCAAATGGCATGTATGTCTTACAAGACTGCTACTTTGCTTAAACGGTTTGCTTTTGTTGTCGCTTGAGTTACTGTTTACCACTTCTTCGAGTAATCGCAAGTCATTTTATCTGAAATTATAAGAAGAGAAGCAAAAGGTTACTTTCTGTAGTTTCATTTAAATGATGCCTTTAGCATAAGTACTAACTAATGATATAAAATAAAATATAAGTAAGGAAGTACCAAGTTCGGATGCAAACGCAAAGACACAGGTTTTTGTAATAACAAATAAGATAAATAATAATAAAAAGCGTTTGAAAGAAGCCTAAATGAGAACAAATCTTAATTTTATATGCTCGTTTGTAAAAAAAAATATAATAAATTATAAATAATAAATTCTTTTTTAATTGCCACAATTCTGATCTTTTTCGGGCTAGTTAATTTTCAGTACAGAAATTCAATGTTGTTTCTTGCTAACTAGTTCGAATTTGCTAGTTCACAGCTACAGCCTTGCAAAAACCACCATGAGGTGAAGTTTTTGCTTTGTGCAAAATGTTGCGAGAGTATAATAATAATATGTTCTTATCTAAAAGTACAAAAAATAATAAATTTACTTTATTATAAACTTAACATGAAGCTCTTAATATAACGTAAAAACGCTTCTGAGGATAATATTGTGATAAGAAAGCGACTAGGTTCTCATAAGCTTTGGTCTGCTGACAAGTATCCAATGTTGTTTTTGTATTATTCGCAAACTTCTCTCTTTAAACTCAAACATTTTTGAAGTTTTTAGTTTAGAACGGTGGTCAATCAGGAACAGCACAAACAAACAGACGCTTAAATAATTAGGGAATTAAAATTTCACCCACCACCTATAATAACCGACTTTTTGCAAAGTTTTACTTTTTTGGAATAGCAAAAATGAAAAACCATTTAAAAACCCCAATTGGGGGAGCTACAAACGTATAAACTCATCATATGTGCGAAAAATATAATCATAGTTATTGTTCGAGTATGTATAAGCACGGAACTACATATGTGTACAATGTAAATAATGCTTCTCAATAAATGCGTACACGCGTCTCAAATTAAGCCTCGAATTGTGGAGCGTATATTGTCACAAATTTGAAAAGCAGACTTTGTGTTGTTATTTATGGATATTGTCATGAATGCCCATATTTATATAGAACGGAAGTCTCGAGTTTTTGGTGCAGACATATTTAGAAAAGAATTTCAGTTTTTTATATCTAAAAGATTTAAATAATGCAGTGGCGCTCGTAAATATATAAGCATTTATATGTATTTATAGTTAGCTTCACTACATTAAATTACAACATATATGTATGGTACTCGTACAGAACTGGAGACACGGCTTTGCCATTAAGACACAACTTCGTTTAAAGAGTTTTCATAAATTATTACTTCGAAATTGCAATTACATTTTTATTTAATTTTTAAAAATCGAATACCTCAAAGTGGATTAAGTCAGAGAGTAGGGGTAGTCAGAGACACGAAAAAAATGAGAATTTTCAGTAAATTTTTTTTGCAATTAAATCATGTTATTTTACAAAAGTGATAATATGACTTAAAGTCACGAAAATTCAAAAAAATATATAATTTTCAAAGTTATAGCTGTCTGTGTTGACCCAGTTTCAAAAAATCTCCTTGCGGTGATAATCATAAGTCCTTGGAGATTCATCTAAAATCAATCGGATAAATAAAATAGTTTTATAAATGGATAATCCTGGTGGGCCTGATCGAAGTTTTTTTTTTTTTTAAATTAACAAAATGGCGGCCTCAGGAAATTTTTTTCTAGATTTTCGGGAAAAAATCAACAGTTAATTGGTCTTAAAAAATCGAAATTTCTGAAAAAAAAAAATCTTTGGTTCAAACCTGAGTTTATTATGCATTCTAAAAGCTGTAGAAATTTCATTAAAGTCTACCGAGCGGTTTACGAGTTACAGTTGTCAACAGTTCAAAAAACATAGTTTTGAGAAAAAAGCATTTAAAGTTTAAAACTAGTGTGTTGGAGTGCCCGAGCGCTCGTTGTTATTTGCCGAATAACTCTAAAAGCAGTTATCGGATAAACTTCAAATTTTCAGTATTATACAGAGAAACCTTTCCTAACGGACACCTCTATTACATGGACACCTCCCTTGAGCGAGCATTTTTATGTACCAAATTAAATTTTTAGAACAAATAAACCTCTCTTGGGCGGACTAAAATCGATCGACGTTGAGTTTCCGTCCAAGAGAGGTTTCACTGTATATGTAAATATATTTTATTAGATTCTTTATTCCCTTTATTAATGTAAAAAATTGCGTGTAAAATCTTACAAACAAATACTATTATCAAAACATTTAATTCATTGGAAATCCTTGCATGAATTTTTGTGTTACAGCTTTGGGTTTTACGCCACAAAAAATCTCATAAACTTGGCGACAAAACCACAACCCACAAATATCACTTAGGGAAGCATTCCAGATATAAATAAATAAATTTTATATTTATGTGGTAATCTGTTGGCGGAACAACAATTAATTCATTTAAGAAACCATTGGTCTTTTCTTTCTTGAAGGCAATTCCAAGAAAAAAGTTTAAAAAGCGATTATGGGTTTGGTAACCACAAGAAGTGACTGCAAGTAGGCGAGCGGCAAGCAAATCTTTTAGCATGAAATGCATGTTTACAGGGGAAGTGAAATGTATACATATATACTATTTGTCTATGTGCAAAAAGAGTTTATGTATTAGGTCTACAACTTTGCTTCCGCCGTTTATTTGTAAATTATATATGTCGATGACCCTTAGCCGCACTTTTCTTGGAATTAAAAAAGAAAAGCAAAATTTCCCGCAAATGTCGAGAATTCGGCCCAAAAAGTGACATTTTCAGTTTAGAATAAGTTTGGGATGCAAACAGATCTCTACAAATATTTTGTTGGGTTAATGTTGACACAAATGTCCAAGATCGATATAAAACGATTTAATCGATTTAATCGACCAGTGCTTGACCCTAGAGACATCTATTGGAAAACGGCGGAAACAAAGTTGTAGGACAATATATGAGGTATGTTCAAAACTAACGGGAATTTTTACATACTTGATTGCTTCTTCGTGAATTCTATGCCTAATACAATACTGTAACGATGCCGATGCTGTATGACTTTTACATATTTGCAAAAATAAGAAGAACCTTAAAGGGACGTTCTTTTACAAGTTTACATACGAAAATCTCCGAAAGTTTCAGAGGCTAACCGAAAAAACGAGTTTGAGAAAGGTTTCGATAATTGGGAGAAGCGCTGGCATTAGTGCATAAGATCGAATGGGATTCATTTTGAAGGGGACAATATTAATGTAAACGAATGAATAAATATTTATTTTGCAAAAAACGAAAATTCCCGTTATTTTTTAAACACACCTCGTACATATAATTATGTGCAATAGTCAGTTGTTGTAGTTGCTAGATACGAAACCTTTCGGGTGCAATAAAAACACCTATGCATACACAAACAAATAGATATATAAAGCTATAGCAACAGCAGGAATTAGTAGATACATATGAATGAACATACCGATGTGTTGGTGAAAAAGAAAGTTAAGGTAAAGTGTTAGCGCCGTACACTTGTTTTCTCTGATCCATACATACACATAAGGAAATTTTCCTACATACCGCATAACTAAAGAGATAAGAACTTATATAATTTAATTAATATAATAACAAAACGTCAGTTATTTACCTATGAGTGTATGTCAATTTGTATGTACAAACATGAAACACACAACACAAAAGTGCAAATGGATAAAAGCTTAACATTCTATTTGCATGCGGTAGTGGCGCACCTTAAAACGAGTAGAACAACAACAAAAGCAAGAAATGAAAAACGTTATGCAAACAAATAAATGTGGATAATTAACTTTTAGTTATTAAAAGCTTTATTTCACATTTTATTTTTATTTTATTATAAATAAGCCGGTTAACTTATAAGTTATGTTTGCAAATCACTTTTGTATTTCACCACTTTTCCGACATTTTTTGGGTTTTCTCTAAGGGTAATATTTATTTTATAGTACAAGGTCTACAACTTTGGTTCCGCCGTTTTCCAATAGATGTTTCTAGGGTCAAGCACTGGTCGATTAAATCGATTAAATTGTTTTATATCGATCTTGGACATTTGTGGCAACATTAATCCAAGAAAATATTTGTAGAGATCTGTTTGCATCCCAAACTTATTCTCAAGTGAAAATGTCACTTTTTGAGCCGAATTCTCGACATTTGCACGGAATACGCATGCTGCCAGAAAGCTGGTCAAAAGTAGTAGCTAACGACGGCCAATATTTTGAATAACATTTTTGTAACCGTTTTTATACAAAAAAGGCTTAAATTTACAAAAAACGGCGGAAGCAAAGACCATATTATAACATCACTTTTTAGATTCGATATCAGAATACATTGAAAATAATATAAGCTACTGCAGGATTTAAATTTTTTACAAAAATACTTAGTTATTTGAGAAGCTTAACCTCACTTTTTGTATTTTTTTCCATTAATTTTTTAGAACTGCATACAATTAGTTTTCTTTCATAAACAATTTATTGCGTCAACATTGATTTTACTTATCTAGTTTTTAAAGCAAAAAAATGTAATGGCATTGGAAACCATTACACCACATTGAATTTGATAAAAAAAAAATTAAATTAGTCATCTCCTTAAAACTGCGATGTGATGATGATGACGTTTGCTTTATTAAACTTATTTGGTATTGACTCACATAACATAAAGATACATATAGTGTAAACAATATATATATACATATGAATGTACACATAGATTATTTTGAAGAAGGGGCGCATAAGATCGTGTGTTTGCATAATACATACATATGTATATTTAATCTGCTACAAAGATAACCATTTATAGGTTAGGAGTTGAGAATTTTCAAAAAAAATCCCAAGAATTTGTGTCAATTGTATATCGAACGCCATTAAAATATATAGACATAAATGATGGGATTAAGCTATTCGCTAAATATTTACATTGTAAATATTCTGAATATGAATGAGTAAGAATTCCAATGAAAGTGTGAATGAAAAGTAGCTGTATATGCATATTTATGTGATCTCCAAATATGTTTATTGAAATGGGTCAAGAGCATATGGAACATTCACTTTTTGTTGTGATTTTACTTTCGGAGAGAGATGCATTGTTGCTTAATGGGAAATAACTGTAAGCTAAATAAACTTCGAATTCTTAAAATTTTTAATTAATTTCGTAAGAATTTTATACACTTCTGTGCAGTTTTTGTAAAAAATTAAATATTTTATAAATATTTAGACTTGAAGCGCTTTTCACGTGAAGGATTGGCTCGCACTCTTAAATTCGTGTATCCATAAGATTCTTCAATGGAATAATGCTCAATACTCCGTGAATAGCCATGAATGGAAAGGTGTCATCGCGATGTTTAACATTTCAGATATAATTTCAAAAACTCTTACGTCAGTAAAGGTGTGCTTCTTTTAAACTCGTAAATTTTAATTTCTTCGAAACACTGTTGTACACACGCTCATTCCATATACACAATGCTGAAAATAATATAATTTGCTTGAATGCAAGTGTGCAGTTCGGTTATAAATAGTTTGCGAGCATGTACTTTTGTGCTACAGCAAATTACTGCCTCAGAATGTTGCCACTGCAATTACATCGACAACAATTTGCGTCAATCTTGCTAAATATAAGATACAATCTCACATCACTCAAAGCCGTATTGATGTTGATGGCTTTAAGGAGCACAAGACATAATATGTTGACGGAATCACGAAAGCAACGAAAGAATGTGCCACTAAAGTTTTAGTTACGAAACCGGTTTCAAGAGATGCTGTTGTTACAGGCTCTTTGCCTTCCTATATACCAATATATAGTAAGTGTATGTACATATGTAAGCTGTAAGAGATTACACTCTAGATATGATATTATTACGTGAGAGACTACATGACAAAATACCAATGATATTAAAAATACCATTGAAATACCGAGCAATATCTATTTAAATTATGTCAGTTGTTTGTTCGATACGCTACTCTCCAAGTTTTGGAATATCGGCAATAATAAGATCTTAACCCACATTATTTCTTATCTATTATACTTTAGATATAAATCTCAAGAATCCCTTATTGACTAGTTCCAATTTTAACCTTATAACAGAAAAATAAAAAATTTCGAATTTCACGTGATACCTCGAAAAACATTAATATTCAATATTTACATTTACTGTCATTCCATTTTGAGACAAACCACTGTGCAATACGCGCAAAAAACCGTCTGATTGGCAAATGTCCTTGAGAAATAGTGGAGGTAGCTGGCGAACAGACAAACATGGCATGCAACATGTTGCCAAGGTGATCAATGGTCAAAACAAATTTTAAATTGCAAGCCCCAACAGAACGGCATTTTTTTTTTTCGACTTGCTCATTTTGTGCCTTGCGGAAAATCAACGTCATGCCTCAAATGCTCAAATGCTAAACGTCACCAGTTGCAATTGCGAAGACAGCTGCAACATGCTCGCCGCTTTCTGCACGATTGCACACGCATTATAGAGTGTATATGCTACATGTATATATATTTACAATATATGCATGTGACAAGTTGTAAATCGCCTACGAAATAATATGAATGACTTTGACTGTTGTCTGCATAATGTCTGTGCGCACATTTGAGGCAAATACGGTTGTAGGCATATAAATGTATACTAAAAATGGATTACATGTGATGACGTTTAAGCATTCTATAGATTTATCAACTTGCATAGATTATTTATAGTTTATAGTAGAAACCTATATACATATTTACAATAGAATTCATATATATACACATATGCCTATCAGCTGCATTCTGCGGCATTGGTGCTGTCTGCGGCTTCAGTCACTTTGTTCCAACAATGTCTGCGGTTGCAAGTAGCAAGCTTAAACTGCCGGCTACTGGATATTCTTATATGCATACTTGCAAGACTTGTTTGAATCGATTCATTGAGTTTTTTAGTATGCGCGATTTATTTTATTTTTTATATATTCACAAGAATCACTGTTCACTGCCATATGTATACCTTTATTTGTTCACTCTGCAGCCGTATACGTTGTCAGTGTAAGGGCGAATAGTGCTGGTATTGCGTGATGATTGATTTAATTTATGTTGCAGCACCCAGCCAGTGCAGACACGCCCCCTTTAGCTGCTCTATGCTTGTCACATGTCACGGGAAGCTGTGGGTTGTGCAACATGCTGTCGTGTTATGGCTGAAGATATAATTTTATTTATTTATGCAACGTTGTAGGTCTAAAGGAAATATATCAATTTTATTGCTAATTAAAACAATTAAAGCTGTCATGATTTGTACTGCTGTTGGCAGTTTGTACTCATATAGATACAACCTTTTTTTTGTTATTTTTACAATTTTGTTTGGAAAGTAGCAAATAAGTGCCTTTAATTTGATAAGAGTAGAGACCAAGGTGGTAATCTGGTAACCGATGTCCAGGGCATACTGGGATTATGGAGGGAACACTTCTCCGAACTGCTGAATGGCAGTGAGAGTACAACACCAGGAGATGGCGAACCCGATCCCCCAATCGATGACGATGGAATAGATGTTCCATTACCCGACCATGAAGAAATTCGAATAGCAATTACCCGCTTGAAGAACAACAAAGCAGCGGGGGCCGATAGATTACCGGCAGAACTATTCAAATACGGCGGCGAAGAACTGATAAGGTGCATGCATCAGCTTCTTTGCAGAATATGGTCGGAAGAAAGCATGCCTGACGATTGGAATCTCAGTGTGCTCTGCCCAATCCATAAAAAGGGAGAACCCACAATCTGCGCCAATTACCGTGGGATCAGCCTCCTAAATATCGCATACAAGGTTCTATCGAGCGTATTGTGTGAAAGACTAAAGCCCACCGTCAACAAACTGATTGGACCTTATCAGTGTGGCTTTAGACCTGGAAAATCGACAACTGACCAGATATTCACCATGCGCCAAATCTTGGAAAAGACCCGAGAAAAGAGGATCGACACACACCACCTTTTTGTCGATTTTAAAGCTGCTTTCGACAGCACGAAAAGGAGTTGCCTTTACGCCGCGATGTCTGAATTTGGTATCCCCGCAAAACTAATACGGCTGTGTAAATTGACGTTGAGCAACACCAAAAGCTCCGTCATGATTGGGAAGGACCTCTCCGAGCCGTTCGATACCAAACGAGGTTTCAGACAAGGTGACTCACTATCGTGCGACTTCTTTAACCTGATGCTGGAAAAAATTATAAGAGCTGCAGAGCTAAACCGAGAAGGTACAATCTTCTACAAGAGTGTACAGCTCCTGGCGTACGCCGATGATATTGATATCATCGGAAGCAACAACCGCGCCGTTTGTTCTGCTTTTTCCCGCATGGATAAGGAGGCGAAGCGAATGGGTCTGGAGGTGAATGAGGACAAGACGAAATATCTCCTGTCATCAAACAAACAGTCGGCGCATTCGCGTCTTGGCTCCCACGTCACTGTTGACAGTCATAACTTCGAGGTCGTAGATAATTTCGTATACCTGGGAACCAGCATCAACAACACGAACAATGTCAGCCTCGAAATCCAACGCAGAATAACTCTTGCCAACAGGTGCTACTTTGGACTGAGTAGGCAATGGAACAGTAAAGTCCTCTCTCGACGAACCAAAATCAAGCTCTACAAGTCGCTTATCATTCCCGTCCTGCTTTACGGTGCAGAAGCTTGGACGATGTCAACATCAGATGAGACGACACTAGGAGTTTTCGAGAGGAAAATTTTGCGCAAGATTTATGGTCCTCAGAACATTGGCAACGGCGAATACCGCAGACGATGGAACGATGAGCTGTACGAGTTATACGACGACATTGACATAGTTCAGCGAATAAAAAGACAGCGGCTACGCTGGCTAGGTCATGTTGTCCGAATGGACGAAAACACTCCAGCCCTGAAAGTGTTCGATGCAGTACCCGCCGGAGGAAGCCGAGGAAGGGGAAGGCCTCCACTCCGTTGGAGGGACCAGGTGGAGAGCGACCTGGTTACACTTGGGATCTCCAACTGGCGCCGAACTGCGAAGGAGAGAGACAGGTGGCGCACTATCGTCGATTCGGCTATAACCGGCTAAACGGTTGCAACGCCAATCACATACATACAATTTGATAAGACAATCATAATAATTATATTTCAGTTGATTCTAAGTACAGGAATCGATGAGTACGTGCCTGGGCACTCAAGTATCCTCACACAATTCAACTTCATCCTGAGGTCATTGGATCACCTTCATGTCGCCGCGCTCAGCCCTGGCAAAAATTTCTCTACTCTTATTCCCTCAAGGGACGTATAGGCGGGAAGGAGTCGTTGGAGGCGAGGAGCGGTGAGCATCTTCACGGATGGGTCGGAGTTGGCGGGGGAGTTTACTGTCGGGAGCTTCGCATCAACCTTAGTTTCAGGCTTCCCGATTACTGCAGCGTTTTTCAAGCGGAAGTGGCTGCTATTAAAGCAGCGACGGATATACTACTGCGAAGCGCAACAACCATTAGGGAGGTGGCGATCCACTCGGATTGTAGAGCGACGATACTAGCCCTGAGTTCATTGACCATACGCTCAGGGTTGGTCAGTTACCACACACATGCTTAGTCGCAAGTTCCTTCTGGCCTAAGGTAAACCGCGGAAGATCTACTGAACTTTTCGCCCTCAGTAAACCTTACCTCTCCTCAGTCGTAGGGGTTCGTACTGGCCATTGCCCCGTTGGTATCCACGCTGTAAGGTTAAAAATCTTACCGGATGCTAGCTGTAGAAGCTGCATGGAGGAGGGTCTCATCACTTTCTTCTGAAATGCCCCGCCTTTGCGAGATCAAAAAAGAGATTTCTTGGATCTCACTTTAAGAACAGGCTCGCGAAATAGCGAATATAGAAATTACAAATCCTTGCAGATTTGTAGTAGGTTCAGGGCGATTTGTCGACTCCTAATTGTTAATCTAGGGGGGAACCAGGCTTCACAGAGGACTATATTTCAAAGTCTACGTGTGTTTTCCCTTTGGGAAACAGCCTTACAACCTAACCTAAGGTGTAGTTTACGTTACAATCTGAAATTAATCAGCTAATACTTTCGAGATGCCAATTCACAGAAATATTTGCGAAATAAAATTCCTAACCATAAAATCGGAATTAGAAATGTTTTCTCGAAAGTAAACGTTAGTCATTTTGAAACCGAAAACAATCGCATGATTACAAATTGACAACGAAATGACGTCATTCAACGAATAACAAGGTGCGACTGATTTAGAAGATTCGATTTTGTATAATACTCACTTAAGACTTTTCATAGATACTGAAACTAAAACGATTTGTATGCTTAGCAAAGATCAATGTAAATAACTGGAAATGTGATACAACAATTTGATTAGTTTCGCATACGAAAAGCAGTGACACAGACAAAGACATATTGAATATTGGCTACAATTTCATTAACTAGAATGTGTTACTTTTCCGTTTAAAAATTAATTGATGATTCGCTAAAGCAAGCTTATATGGAATCATGTTAACTTGACACATAATATGTTAGTGTGGGTTTAAGATATTCGTATAATGTATCTCCATAGCATTCTTATATTTATGTGAAATTGTTTGTTTATATAGTTAATTTTGCATTTTAATTAGGATGTTTATAATAATAATGAATTACAAAATGTTTACGTCTCTATCCTAGATCTGTTTGTTCACAGACTTACTGTAAAGCTTGCAGCTACATACGTCAATTTCCTCTTACAGATCACTTACAATTTTCGAAGAAATTTTCTCAGAATTTATTATTTCTAACTTTCCGGAGCAGTCACTTTAAACTAGATTTATCCAATTTCTTAATGATTTCTTCGAACAATATGATAAGAAAACCGGTCTGCTGTTGTTGCTGTTTTAACTAGCTAAGAAAATTTAAGAAGGAATGTGAAAGATGCAGTAAAAGCTCTTCCTTTATTTTTTCGCAGCTCTTCCTTTTTCACTATTCGCAGATTAAAAAAATGAGACCCGGATCTAATAAGTACATATATAATAATAAAATTATTCCAATAGGTATCCAACCCAATATTCTAGTCAAATGGACTAATAAAAAAGTAAAATAGATCTTATTACAAGGAAATGTTAAATATTTCACTATTTTCGCAATATTTTTGAACTTTTGGTAATATTTCCATATAGAAGGGGCTCACATGGAACTGAACTCTTGGTCTTCTTACCCATTTTTTAGAAAACTTTCAAAAAACACTTTAAATTAAATGGAACCAATAAACTCTTCACTTTTTTAATAATTTTTTTTTTAAAAAGATCTTGATTGCTAAGGTTTCGTTACATTGGCTTAATTATATGAGCACACCCGACTAGATCACCTGCGAATGAACTATGCGATTTCTTTATGAACATTGATCCGTCTATGGAACGCAGTCTAATTTGTAAGAGACAAATTGATAATGCGACTGCTGTGTATCATTCTGAATTAAAGGAGCTTTTGAAAACTGCTAAGCAAGAAAAAATTACAAAATTCTTCAAACCATTGCCTAAGCCTTAAGATAATTAATTAAAATGTTCAAAAACTTCAATTAAATCATTTTTTTAACGGGTGATTTTTTTGAGGTTAGGATTTTCATGCATTAGTATTTGACAGATCACGTGGGATTTCAGACATGGTGTCAAAGAGAAAGATGCTCAGTATGCTTTGACATTTCATCATGAATAGACTTACTAACGAGCAACGCTTGCAAATCATTGAATTTTATTACCAAAATCAGTGTTCGGTTCGGTTGGCAGAAAATCCGCTTTTTTATCGACAAATTTTGTTCAGCGATGAGGCTCATTTCTGGTTGAATGGCTACGTAAATAAGCAAAATTGCCGCATTTGGGGTGAAGAGCAACCAGAAGCCGTTCAAGAACTGCCCATGCATCCCGAAAAATGCACTGTTTGGTGTGGTTTGTACGCTGGTGGAATCATTGGACCGTATTTTTTCAAAGATGCTGTTGGACGCAACGTTACGGTGAATGGCGATCGCTATCGTTCGATGCTAACAAACTTTTTGTTGCCAAAAATGGAAGAACTGAACTTGGTTGACATGTGGTTTCAACAAGATGGCGCTACATGCCACACAGCTCGCGATTCTATGGCCATTTTGAGGGAAAACTTCGGAGAACAATTCATCTCAAGAAATGGACCCGTAAGTTGGCCACCAAGATCATGCGATTTAACGCCTTTAGACTATTTTTTGTGGGGCTACGTCAAGTCTAAAGTCTACAGAAATAAGCCAGCAACTATTCCAGCTTTGGAAGACAACATTTCCGAAGAAATTCGGGCTATTCCGGCCGAAATGCTCGAAAAAGTTGCCCAAAATTGGACTTTCCGAATGGACCACCTAAGACGCAGCCGCGGTCAACATTTAAATGAAATTATCTTCAAAAAGTAAATGTCATGAACCAATCTAACGTTTCAAATAAAGAACCGATGAGATTTTGCAAATTTTATGCGTCTTTTTTTTTAAAAAAAGTTATCAAGCTCTTAAAAAATCACCCTTTATATACCTATTTGTTTTTTTTTGTCACCAAGGAACATATCCCCTATAATCCCATATAAATTACCATACCGTATTCACAGTTTCTGTATTCGCGGCATATTTATGGAACATATACCCCGCGAATAAAGAGCTTTTACTGTATAGTAAAATTTCTTAGCAATTACTTTCTGATTCGGAAAGCGTTGGAGAGTAGAGAATAGAACAAGCAACTGATGCTAATGAAAGGATATATAAATTAGTATATCACTTGAGTCAGGTTCTACATACTTTTATATTAATGCAAAACACAATTATAGAAGTTTAATCTTGTTTTGTTTCGAAAATATTTTAGAGAGTGTTCTTTATTCAATCAATTCACAAGCTGCTATCATCTAGTGACAGCAATGGTCTCCTATGTATGCTTTGCAAAACACGTGAAACTAAGTTGAAGTGATTGCTATGCAACAGAAAACACAGACTGCAAAATAAAATTATAAAATAACGATACTAGAAGCAATCATAACAAATCAATACACTTACAAATGTGCGAAATGTGGTAAGAGCTTCAATTACTATGAATCATTATGGAATATCGGCATATTTAATATATTATATTACGGTGTCAAACGCCAGACTCAAACGCACACAGTTGCAATTAAATGTGTATGTAGTGGTAACTTAATTGCTATTTAAAAGCGTGCTATGATCAAGTGATAAGAATCAATATAAAAGTTGTCTCTGGCCATTGCACCGTCTTGGACTTCGAGCTTCGCGCGTTGAGAAAGGAAATTACAGTTTAGCGTAAAGTATTTGATTACTAAAATATTGCAGTGAATCTGAAGTGGTAATTATACAAAACGAAGAAAACCGGAATGCATTGCATGTTGGAATGCGACGTGACGCATAGCGAATTTTTTTTCTATTAGAGAGAAAATGGTGATTTAACCCATACAGTGTATATGTATTGTATTTAATAATGTACATATATGTAATTTGTTAGGGAGAACTTGTTAGGTGTTTTGAAATGTTGCAACACTTTGTTCATTAGTAAAAGTAAACTCAAAATTCTCAAAATTATTCACTGTACTAATTACTTGGCTATCATTTCGAACACTTTTAATTTGAAGTATATTTTCGATTTTTATACTCTCGCAACAAAGTTGCTAGAGAGTATTATAGTTTGGTTCACATAACGGTTGTTTGTAACACCCAAAACTAAACGAGTTAGATATAGGGTTATATATACCAAAGTGATCAGGGTGAAGAGTGGAGTTCAAATCCGAATGTCTGTCTGTCCGTCCGTCTGTGCAAGCTGTAACATGAGTAAAAATTAAGATAACTTGATGAAATAACTTGATGGCACACTTATTTCTTGGCACCATAGGAAGGTTGCTTTCGAAAATGAGCAAAATCGGACCACTGCCACGCCCACAAAATCGCGAAAACCGAAAACACATAAAGTGCAATAACTAAGCCATAAATAAAGCTATGGAAATAAAACTTGGTATGAAGGGGCATATTTGGATGTAATTTTTTTGGGGAGGTGGTGGTGGCCTCGCCCCCAAATATGTAGGTTTTTTGTACATATCTTGGAAACCAATAGAGCTATATATAGCAAACTTTCTGCAGTCGTTTTTTAGCCACTTCTTAATACAGTCCAAAAATGAAAGAAATCGGATAATAACCACGCCCACCTCCTATACAAAGGTTAGGTTGAAAATTACTGAAAGTGTGTTAACTCACTAACGAAAAACGTCTGAAACACTAAATTTCACGTAAGAAATGGCAGATGGAAGCTGCACTCAGATTTTTTTACAAAATGAAAAATGGGAGTGGCGTCGCCCACTTATGGGTCAAAAACCATATCTCAGAAACTACTGATTCAATAAAACGACCGATTTCAATAAAACTTGGTTTGAAATAGTTTCCTTACATCCTAATGATATGTTGTGAAAATAGGCCAAATCGCTTCACAACCACGCCTACTTCCTATATACCAGAACTTTGAAGACAATCTGAATCTTTTACTTTACAATATATAAAGTAAGCACTAGTGAAGATATCGGTGCAGAACTTTGCACAAATACTACCTTTATAGTGTGGCAACCCCATTCTAAAAAACGCCGAAATCGGACCATAGGTTTTTAAGGCCCCATATATCGAACACGAGGACCTCGGTGCTTTTAACCTAATATTATGGTTTTCAACTTTCAATGGACTTTATACAATATATTTGAAAATATGTGGGTCAAATTGTGTATTATATAATATAAATAAAGTTAAATAAATAAATTGCGAGAGTATAAAATGTTCGGTTACACCCGAACTTAGCCCTTCCTTACTTGTTCTATTTAGTTTTTAAAATTATTTTATGAAAATTTAATATTGTTGTCTTCATAAATCTTTTATTTATATACCAAAAACATTTATTTAAGCAGTGTATATATGTATTTAACAGCTACCAGGCCTACAAGTAGAAACAAAATATTCCAAAATATAACTGCAAAATTAACTACAACAAATAATGTCATGTCATGTACGGTTTTCTTATGCTTAGACAGATAAGAAATCACAAGTTGAATTTCTGGACAAGACCTAGACGGGTATCTGTCTCAAAGTATTGCGTGTTTGTGTGCCAGCACAAATGTGTATATATCTACATATATACTGGACTATATCTACAGACTACTAGAATATATCTACAGAAAAAAAATGCTGCTCAGCAGTAGACAAATGCTATAAATTAGTTTTATTGACCACACATACATATGTACATACATATATGTGACAACTTATGCCACAGCTATGTAATAACACAAACAAGCGCACAAATAAACCGAAAATTATAAAAGAAAAACTTAAAAAAAAATTAGAAAAATATTTGATCAAAAAGTGAAGGCAAAGCAATCAATGAATGCAACAAATTGTCTATCTAAAGCGGACATAATATCAAAAGAGTGAAAAAAAAATAAAGTGAAAAATAATTTTTGGGTCATAAAAACGCCGGCAAATTGCTCAAACGCCAGTGGGTGCACAAACACACACATACACACATGAATTGATACATATACATACGTATAAGTATGAGTTGTTGGGGTGTGCCACCACGCAAGCACAATCCGTAACAAATAGCGATCTGTATGCCAATGTTTACGTACACTGTATTTATGGTATAGATTTAAGCATTTGATTTGAAGTGTCAATTGAAGTGGGCACACTAATACACTCACACATGAACATACATATGTATGTGTATGTGTTTTTCATGCTGATATTGGTGTTGTTACAGTTCGGCCTGACCCACTCCTTAAGTGGGGCTCTATTGTGCCGTTATGCGAGGGAAAAAAAACATAAACGAGGCAAATATTGATTGACTACCAAAAGTGGAGCTGTTTTCATGGCGCGTGGGCGCTGATTTAGCTGCTTGATAAAATATATTCAATAAACCTCAATTGTGCGACATTTCGTTCAAAAATTGCTAAATAATTGCAACTGCTGCTCGTGACACAATTTCAGTGCAGCCAAACGATATTTCTCCATTAACGAGTATTGATACATATTTAAAATGTCTCTGAGTGCTGTTGTAGGGCACCATCTTTTTTAATTAGCGAGTTTTCGATTCTCAAAGAATTAAAAAACTTTTCCCAAAAATTGTCGAATAAAGAAAATATTGAAAGGATGCAACTTAGGTCTTAAACGATTTAATCAGTGTCTTATTTATAATAGGGCTGGCAGAAAGGTGAATTGTTTGATTGTATCGAAGAATTTAATCTAAAAATCAACTTCATACAAAAAAAAATTAGAACTGGCCAGAAAAATTTACGTAATCTTATTGGTATCTGACTCATCGTTAACTCAATAGACTTACGTAGAAAAGTATTGATAATATAAAATTGAGCAGAAAGTTGTTCAGGCGATTCATTGAAGCTATATGATGTATGTTCAAAAAATGACGGAAATTTTCGGTTCTTGAAATTTTTTTTTTTATATATCATAAACAAAAATAAATAAAAAAATTTGACATTTGGACTTTTGAACAGCTAAAAATTTCAAAATTCCCGTTATTTTTTGAACATACCTCGTATGTAACATTTCAAGTAGCTCATCTCCATTTGAGAATATGAGTAAACACATTACAGAACACGGAAAAACTTTACAAATACAACTAGGTTATATCAATAAAACATTGGTAGCAAATTCGTTTTAAAACTCTTTCTACAAACAAATATCGAGTGCTAGCTCCAGACTATATAAATAAATAAATGCACTCTTAAGTATATTGTTGTATTCTCAAACAGATCCACTGTGTTATTTTTTGGCATCTGCGGTTTACTTCTGCCGTCAATGGGCATTTTTATGGCTTTCTTGAGAGGAAAAGAGACATTGCATATGTGACTGAAAACAACACTGAATGTGTCGAATTAAAACAATGGTAAACAATAAGATTGGAAATAAATGAAAGCACAATGAATACAGCTACCGAAAAAGTGGACAGTATTGAGGTGAAACCGCAGCTGCATAAACTAACTGGGCCCCCATTGTGCGGCACTTTGAGATTTGGCGATTTAGTGGACCAAAAGTGAATTTGCTGTAAACGCATTTACCAATATTTTTCTTGCATTTCAATTAAATTTAGGCTTTTGGAAATGTGTACGCGTACACATGCTTTTCTTGGCTAAGAGCCAATTGTTCCATTGCCGCGATTATATATTTATATGTTTGTCTTCACATATGTAAGTGTGCAGTATAATTCGGCTTCTAATTTTCTCAAATATTTCAATTGCACACTTAAAGCAAACATATATTTTTTTTCGCTGAACTAGTATTTGATGTTGAAAATTTGAATTGCTTCAATATTGTTTGTGGCCTTTATTGACGTTGCCGAAAACTTTTATTGGATAATATGCAAAAATACATTAAACTATATTGCTATAAAATGAGTAAAAGTTATTTTTCGAAATTTATTGCAAAACAATGCTGCACTTGGACTTTTTGTTTTAAATTTGTTTTTGAGAAATTTTATTAAAAATACAATATTTTGTGAAAAACAACATTTCCCCTCCCGAAAATAGACGCAGCTTAAGTGAAATTCGATAAATGTGTGGAAATATGGATGAAATGAAGGAAAAATAGTTAAACTAAATTTTGAGAAGATTGTTTATATTAGGTCTACAACTTTGCTTCCGCCGTTTTCCAATAGATGTCTCTAGGGCCAAGCACTGAAATCGATTTACATCGATCTTGGACATTTGTTTTAACAATAACACAACAAAATATTTGTAGAGATCTGTTTGCATCCTAAACTTATTCACAACTGAAAATATCATTTTCAATTCCGAATTCTCGACGTTTGAGGGAATGTCTCTAGGGTCAAGCACTGGTCGATTAAATCGATTACATCGTTTTATATCGATCTTGGACATTTGTGTCAACATTAACCCAACAAAATATTTGTAGAGATCTGTTTGCATCCCAAACTTATTCTAAACTGAAAATGTCACTTTTTGAGCCGAATTCTCGACATTTGCGGGAAATTTTGCTTTTCTTTTTTATTTCCAAGAAAAGTGCGACTGAGGCTCATCGACATTTGTAACCGTTTTTATACAAAAGAAAACTTAAATTTACAAAAAAAAACGGCGGAAGCAGAGTTGTAGACCTTATATTTCACATCTCACAACTTTCTCGTTCCGCTTTAAGGCATTTAACAACAATTTGTAAGCTAACTATTATTTAAGACACGGAAAACATTCGCTTTGATCGGTCAATGTGCTCCGCATCTTCTTTTAGACGTATTACGCTGTCACTGAGGCCATTACTTTAAATTTTTCACCTTAATTATACGAAAATACAAACGTTTAATTAAACTTACGATAAACGACGCAAATTTTAACGCACCCTTTGTAAACAGCAGTTCTTACATACGGTACTTTGTAATACGAGTGTGGTTTTTTGTTTTTTTGTCAGTTGTCAAGCAGCATATTTAAAGGCGAAGAAGCATATGTTGACACGTGCAAACAAGTTGCGTGTCTTACGGCAACTTAATGATGTTGAATTATTTTCTACAGAAATAGCCAAAAAATGTAAATAAAAATAAAATGAAAATAGCGGAACAAGCCTTAATTTGCGCTGTTGCTTGTTTGCCGTAACGCCTGCGTCTGAGCTATGAACATCATCAACAAGCGCTTACAGTTAATTTCCAAAGTGCTCGAGTGCAGTAGGAGCCACCATCTAATTTATTAAGGCACAACCACAACCTACACGGCGCGGCGTCTAATAGAAATCTAAATAGACATCAGCACGTGTATATCTGTGTGTGTGTGAGTGTACAAAATGATATCAGCACATTCTTCTGTCACCAACGTCATACAATTTGCCAAACACATGACTACTTATACCTTACATACATACATACATCTGTACATCTGTACATAGCGTATAATCTAAGCAAACACATTTTTATTGTTAATACGAGTTAAAAATTTCACAATCCGACATTGCGTGGATATGGTGGAACAAAATCGAAAGCTGTATATACCCTCTTGGCCGCTACAACTGCCATCAGTTGCTTAAATCTGTTAGTGAAGCCACTTGGTGTGGCAGCTGCCACAAGTTGCGAGCCACTTGAAAGTACATCAATCATTCTGGCGTGTATAAAAACACACATCTATACATACATATAGTATGTACGTAGGACACCCGCTATCACATTTTATATAAATAAAATAAACTCGGACTTTTTCTCTTTTTAATACACATTTGACATTTGCTGTGATCTGTCTTTCCATACTCTCGCTTCAGTTGATTTGCAATTTGCCGTTACAAACATTTCTCAGGTGGCCATCTCATCTCGTCCTGTCGAGCTGTCAAGTGTTTGGATATATTAATTAAATAAATTGTTAAGCGTGACAAATATCTTCCAAGCCTTAACTAGAGATTAGTTGCGGTATTTTGTCAGGTGTTGGATTTATTGGTTACGCTTTATGATTGGATTGAAAGTGTGTTGAAAATGTTGGTTTCAATATTGTGACAAACAAAGAAGAGAGTGTAATTTATAATTTGTATATGACTAAAGAGGAGCTCAAGATGCACAGTGGAATCTCAAGAAACACGACCATAGAGTTTCGAGTACTTTTCCGTGTTCAAAGTGATCATAAATACTAACAAGATAAATCGCACTTATATGAATATACATAACTGGTGATATCCTTACTAAAGGTTTGTTAACTAATGGACACCTTTGGACCTTATGAGTTATATTGAGTATTCCTGACTCTCCACCCTAAGAAATTAAATTTTAAACGCCAACTAAACAAACTTCTTGTTCATAATTATTTAAGTAACATATCAATAAATGCATTTAAAAACAAGTAAGGAAAAGCTAAGTTCGGGTGCAACCGAACATTTTATACTCTCAAAATTTATTGCTATAATTTTATTAAGAAAACACACAATTTGACCCATATATTCGGCATAAATATATTTCGCAAATTAACCGATTTATAAGCTATTAGTATTTTTGAAAATCCTATAATTAGGTATTCCCATATATTCATATATAAGGGAAGTTATGACCCGATTTTAAGCTTTTCTGGTACAGAGACAAACTATTAGAAGAAAAATATTTCCTCTGAATTAAATTAAGATACCTAAGAGATTTACCGAAATTTTCGGTGAAAAATTACCTTGGCGCACTGAGTTCTTCATATTCGATATCCGGAGAATTGAAAAGTTATAGTCCGATTTCGACAATTTTTTCACAAGTGATGCCACAGATCATATACAGTATTTGTGTAAAGTTTTATTTCGCTATCTTCATTGGTTCCTTATGTATATAATATAAAGTGAAGGAATAAGATGGAATTCAAAAATGAGTTATATGGGAAGTTGACGTGGTTGTGAACCGATTTCGTCCATTTTCCACACGTGTCATCAGGGTGTCAAGAATATATTATAAACCGAATTTCATTCGAATCGGTCGAGTAGTTCCTGAGATATGGTTTTTGGCCCATAAGTGGGCGATGCCACGCCCATTTTCCATTTTGTAAAAAACCTCAGTGCAGCTTCCTTCTGCTATTATTTATGTGAAATTTAGTGTTTCTGACGTTTTTCGTTAGTAAGTTAACTCACTTTTAGTAATTTTCAACTTAACCTTTGTATGGGAGGTAGGCGTGGTTATTATCCGATTTTAACTATTTTCATGGTGTGTAGTGGGGTACGTAGGAGAACCGACTGCAGAAAGTTTGGTTTATATAGCTTTATTGGTTTGCGATATATATACAAATAACCGATTTGGGGGCGGGGCCACGCACACTTCCCCAAAAAAATTACATCCAAATATGCCCCTTCCTAGTGCGATCTTTTATTCCAAATTTTACTTTAATAACTTTATTTATGGCTTAGTTATGACACTTTATAGGTTTTTGGTTTTTGCCATTTTGTGGGCGTGGCAATGGTCCGATTTTGTCCATTTTCGAAAGCAACCTCCTCAGGGTGCCAAAGAATACGTGTTCCAAGTTTCGTTAAGATATCTCGATTTTTACTCAAGTTATCCGTTGCACATCCGGATTTCAACTCGTCTCGTCACCCTGATCATTTTGATATATATAACCCTATATCTAACTCGTTTAGTTTTATGACTTACAAACAACCGTTATGTGAACAAAACTATAATACTCTCTTAGCAACTTTTGTTGCGAGAGTATAAAAATATAGAAAAATCTTTCCTTACGGACACCTCTATTAGACGTACATCAGCATTGAGCGGACATTTTTTTCATGCACCATTTAAATTTTTAGAACAAACGACCCTCTCTTAGGTGGACACTCGCCGACGAGCGATTTTTGTCCGCCCATGATAGGTTTCCCTATATATTGTTGTATTTTGTTCAGCCTAAAATATTGTACAATATATCTATAATGGAAATATATACAGACTTGTAAAAAATGTAAGTACATTTAATAATGCAGCATACCAAGAGCGAAATATTAACAACAGAAATGAAATTGTAAGGTTCATGTCATTTTTTTACGATTCAATTATGAGCCAAACAGTAGTAACTACTGTTAGCCGAAAAGTACATTAAAAAACATGAAAACCTGTGACACTGGGTGGCAGACACACTATGACCAATTACACAATTCATAATTTTTTTTACGGCTTCACTCACATTATAGCCAACTAATTACAAGAGACATTAAATAAACATATTTTCAGTATTCCACTTAAGCGCAAAGGGCACAAACTAAAGCGCGAAACAAAATAAACAGAATTATGTGTTTCTATGAAAACAGTGAAAGTTTTTCATGTTTCAATGGAAATTTAATACAAAAAAGGTTTTTAGGATGTGAGCAGAATGTGTGCTAAAAGTAAAGTGAAAATAATGATAAAGATATAAACTGAAAATCGAAAAAAAAAACTCCTGATAATCAACATCATTAACAAAGTATGGATTATGGGTAACCTCCAATCTACTACATATAAAGTTAGACAAGCTGTTGCACGCAGTTTTAGTTCCAGTCTGTTGTTCTGTAAAAAAATTCTACAAATGAACATCTCACAGAATTTCCATATTTTTGAATGGTTTGTATAGTTTCGTAATTAATTCTGATGAACAGCGGATGGTCAGCAGCATTACGTTTTGTGTTTTTATTTACATATAAAGTACATACAAATGTGTGTGTTGAAGCAACAAATTAGTCAGAAAATTTACTAGAAATTCTTGTTTCAACTCCAACTAGAGAAAAAACATCAAAATTATACAATTCATAAAATTATTATCTGTTACATTATTTGAGCAGTGGTTCTCCGACACATTCCAACTAACAATGAAATCACAAAATGTAAACCCATACCACTTTAAATTGGTCGGTTTTTTAACCAAAATCTAACAACCCTCACCCCGTAGGACATCAAAAAGTAAAACAAGGTGTATTCAAAAAAACACGGGAATTTTAAAGTTTCCAATTGTTCAAAAGTCCAGAAGTCCCCTGAAGTACGATAAAATTTTCAGATTTTCGATAGTCAAAAGCTTGTTCGTGAATTCTTGGCGACAAACAATACTGTACATTTGTCTCTTTCCAAAAATAAAGAGAACCTTATCGTGTTCTAAGTATACGAAAAATCACTGAAAGAGCTATCCCTAAAATCGGATTTGAGAAGTGTTTCGACGATTGGAAGAAGCGCTGACATAAGTGTATAATATCGTATGCGGACTATTTTAAAGGCGACAATATTAATGTAGATGAATGAATTAATATTTTTTCAAAAAACGAAAATTCCAGTTATTTTTGAAACACACCTCTTACATCAGTTGGTTATAAAGAAAAAAAATTAGTCTCTGACTAGTTACTGCTATGGTTTAAATTGGTCACTAAAATAGTTAACAACCAGTTGCATCGAGTGCAATTTACTTATAGTTCCACAAATACAGCTGCAAACGCACTTAAGTACATATTACTTAACTTAGCGGCAGACAATCACTTTGCAAGTGTTTATTTATTGAATGAAAACTTTTGCTCCTTTCATTGGCCTATCAGCTGTTCTTATTTGCTTATTGCGCTCCAACCTACGCATATGAATGCAGGCACATATGTATATGGAATCGTATATGTACATATTTATAGAAGAATGGTGTTTATTTGTTTGTTTGCCTTCCCGTCGAGGGTGTCAATTATGCATACTTGTGTGTCAATTAAAAAAATCCATTTCACACAGAGCAGCGCTACAAATGAACTGACAACACGCGAGAGTTTACTGATCCAACTAAGTCAATATTAGTGCGAAGAGTCAAGCGCGTGCTATGCCTTGACGCCACACTGTGCTGTGGTTAGTACTCACTTAAATGCAGCATGCAACACTCATTCATATGGCAGAAAAGGTACATGCGTATGTACATACTCGTATGTGTAGTCACGATTGTTGGAAGAGTAGGAAGTGTTTCTGCAATAAAAGTGTTATTGCTAGCAAATTAGTTGGACGTTTGATTGTTTATGGCGAAACGTTTGCCGCAGCGTAAACACTGTGAGAAGGTGGCGCAAGCGAAACAATTTAGATTTCACATCGTAAAACATTTCCAAGTGGGCGAGATCGGCAAAAGTGTGTAATTAACTGACGAGTTAGGGATCGACATTTTATAGTTTTGTTTAGTTTGTATGCAATTATACTCTTCTTTCAAGCAAAATGCAGAAAAACATATACTAAAAGCAAATAAATCATTCGCTGTAGTTTTACATATTTAAGTTATTACACCTAAATGTAGGCAACAAATATTAACTGAACGTTGATAATATACCTATATGATTGTATACACTATATAAATTTACGAGGAGAGTTTGGAAATCTCGAATAAAATATCATGGTATTGCAACTGAAAGTGAATCGAATGTATTTTGTCACGCTATTACGCCAAAAAGTATGCAATTGTCGTTTAAATTATTAGATTTTCATGAGATTAAATTTAATTAAGGTATAACAGTAATTCGAATAGCAATTACCCGCTTGAAGAATAACAAAGCGGCGGGGGCCGATGGATTACCGGCCGAGCTATTCAAATACGGCGGCGAAGAACTGATAAGGTGCATGCATCAGCTTCTTTGTAGAATATGGTCGGAAGAAAGCATGCCTGACGATTGCAATCTTAGTGTGCTCTGCCCAATCCATAAGAAGGGAGACCCCACAATCTGCGCCAACTACCGTGGTATAAGTCTCCTCAATATCGCATATAAGGTTTTGTCGAGCGTATTGTGTGAAAGACTAAAGCCCACCGTCAACGATCTGATTGGACCTTATCAGTGTGGCTTTAGACCTGGAAAATCTACAATGGACCAGATATTCACCATGCGTCAAATCTTGGAAAAGACCCGAGAGAGAAGAATCGATACTCACCATCTTTTTATCGATTTTAAAGCTGCTTTCGATAGCACGAAAAGGAGCTGCCTTTATGCCGCGATGTCTGAATTTGGTATCCCTGCAAAACTAATACGGCTATGTAAACTGACGTTGAGCAACACCAAAAGCTCCGTCAGGATCGGGAAGGACCTCTCCGAGCCGTTCGATACCAAACGAGGCTTCAGACAGGGTGACTCACTATCGTGCGACTTCTTCAATCTATTGCTGGAAAAAATAATACGAGCTGCAGAACTAAATAGAGAGGGTACAATCTTCTACAAGAGTGTACAACTCCTGGCGTATGCCGATGATATTGATATCATCGGAAGCAACAACCGCGCCGTTTGTTCTGCTTTTTCTCGCATGAATAAGGAGGCGAATCGAATGGGTCTGGAGGTGAATGAGGACAAGACGAAATATCTCCTGTCATCAAACAAACAGTCAGCGCACTCGCGTCTTGGTTCCCACGTCACTGTTGACAGTCATAACTTGAAGTTGAAGATAATTTCGTTTATCTGGGAACCAGCATTAACAACACCAACAATGTCAGCCTTGAAATCCAACGCAGAATCACTCTTGCCAACAGGTGCTACTTTGGACTGAGTAGGCAATTGAAAAGTAAAGTCCTCTCTCGACGAACCAAAATCAAACTCTATAAGTCGCTCATTATTCCCGTCCTGATGTATGACGCTGAAGCGTGGACGATGACAACATCCGATGAGATGACTCTTGGGATTTTCGAGAGAAAGGTTTTGCGCAAGATTTATGGTCCTCTAAACATTGGCAACGGCGAATACCGCAGACGATGGAACGATGAGCTGTACGATTTATACGACGACATTGATATAGTTCAGCGAATAAAAAGACAGCGGCTACGCTGGCTAGGTCATGTTGTACGGATGGAAGAAAACACTCCAGCACTGAAAGTATTCGATGCAGTACCCGCTGGAGGAAGCCGCGGAAGAGGACGACCTTCACTCCGGTGGAAAGACCAAGTGCAAAGTGACCTGGCTTCACTTGGTGTTTCCAGTTGGTGCCAAAAAGCAAAAAGGAGGAATGAGTGGCGCGCTCTGGTGGATACGGCTATAATCGCTTAAAGCGGTTCCTACGCCAAATATATATATATATAACAGTAAGGCAAAGTAAAAAATCAGGATTACAAGTAAGTAATAAATAACATTATATTCTTAAGTCCATTAACGAATGAAAGCTATTGATCAATCGCACTAACATAAGGAGTCAAGACAACCGGAAGATGTATGTATATTAGTTAATCCGAACAAATTTTCATTCGTGGTAACACTTGATTATGTATTGAAACACCAAAACTAGTTCTAATCATGAAACGCCCCCTGGCGATAGAATATATCGCATCACTATAAGTCACTTTACGCCATTCTAATTACCGTTAAATACACAAATTCTGACACTTTTCATGAATAACCATAACACCAAATGCAGTGCAATGCAATAATTCAGCAGATTCTTATTTTTGTTTTTGTTATGGGATCCATAAAACGTATGAAAAATGATCGCATCGCATGTGCCTTCCCACAGCCACGAGCAGGCGCCGCATCTTGCGGTAAAAGCAACACAGTTTGTTGGCAATTATACTAAGAAAGTCCATATCTACATATATGTGTTACGGTGGAAAGCGTTGGGAAAAGCATAAATCATGCTTTCTAAGCGACGTCTGGCAACTACTTAAGTACACCAATGTATGGCTGGCAAGACAAGAACCCGATTCCTTGGCTGCTCATGTAAGCTAATGTTTACGCGCACGTGCATCATCCTACAAGCGCACACATACATTCCTTGGAAAAGATAGCAGTTGCCAGTGAATGTTTCGCTAAACGTGTGCAAGCACTTATCGACGAGTTTAGATGATGGCAGCATGCATGCCAGGTAAGCAGCGTTGAATTTATGTGCCGACAAACTAGCTTATTTCAGTCAGCACTCTCCTCTTGCTTATTATGTACATATGTATGTTTAAATCTGCGGTTACAAATTTATGCTTGCAACACAATGTTGCATGCAAAGAAAGTCCATTTTAGACATAACTTAAGCAAAATTAACGCAAAGAACTAATATTCACACGATTTTTAGCAGATAACAAGCCTGCATGAACTAGCTTTAGACTTCCTTTGCTGTGGTTCTTTCTTATTTTCTATGCTCAGAGGCCATAGATTTGGATTATATTATTTTAAACCAATATTCTTTATCTACAGATAGAAAGCAGAATCACAATATTTATTACCTGTATTTTAGAAATCTTGATAAGTACATAAATTATTGATGGAACGACGCCAGAATTTAATTTAACTTCTGAAGTTTCTTCCCATAATAATGGAGCAAAGGTGTATTTGTATATTTATCTACATAACCGTATAAACAGAGAAACAAAAAATGTAACTTTGTCACAGGTCAAGGGATTACGCAATTGTAAATGCTACGGCCGTGTGCGATGGCAGCGCAATGTTGAAAGGTTAAAGGTCATAAAAAAATGTGCAGCGTAGAAAATCAAAGCAACAACAAACAAAAAGTGGCAACTTGACAAGTGTGCAGTTATACGACCATAAATACAAACAGACATACATATACGAGTACTATAGAATGTCTGCACTTAGGTGAAATGAAAAAAAAAATGTACCATTAGCATTTGAAACACGCCAACACAACACACATAAAAGAACAAAAATTAAGGAAAACAGAGAAAACAAAACGTGCGTGTTGCTATTTCGTCTAGAATGTGCTAAAAGAAAGAAACGTTGGAAAATGTAACCGGGCGTAACGCGGTTGTAAAAACAAAAAATATGCTGGCCATAAAATACCCACATTTTGTCAGTTGTACATTAGCATACTCATACATATATACACATGTGTATGTGTGTAGCATTGTACTGCACTCACAAATGGGCAAAAGTGTATGTATGTGTATGTATGGCAGTAGAAACCAATCAGGCAAACGTATGACTAAAGGTAAATGAATTATGAATGAAAATGCAACTGGTGGACACACTTAAGTGAATGTGAAAACGAAAAATACAAAATTTATGCAACTACACACACAGAGATAAATTTGAAATGATAACAGCGAACCAGAAATTGGTTGCCGGTGTTTTATGGCGAAATGCTAATTTTGTACCCATTGATAATATTATCAGGCAAATGGCTATATTTTAAAATTATACAAATGAAGTGTAGACATATATTAAAAAAAATAATAATAATATGTGTTGTCTTTTAACTACAACCAGTTCTGGGAATTTCATACAGGTTTCTCAACTGTTGGAATAACCCAAATACTCCAATAACAGGAGAACAAAAAATCATATTTTATGTAATATCCGTCAAAATATCGTGTTTTTATGATTTTGACGATTTTCATTTGTTAAAAGCTCAAACTTCTATGCTTGTTCATGAATTCTTGTACAAAACACCGTAGCCATGCCCCGGCCTCCATATTTGCTAGACTTGGTCCGTGTGTTATTTTCCTGTTTCCAAAAATAAATCTTAGCTTTAAAGGGACCACGATAAATAGCTGAAAGAGCCAAAGCCTTGGCCAAAAATCAAGTTTAAGAAGTGTTTCGACGATTGGAAGAATTGCTGGCTTAAGGGGGAAAGTTTAGACTTTCAAAAATATGACCTTGGAAGGATTTTTCAAAATTCGACTTATTTTCGGAGATACAGCCGATTTTGTGACGTGGCGTCCGAGCCGGCCGAGCGGTCTCCTAAACTTTAAACGCGTTTTTCTCGAAACTACTTTTTTTGAGGTAGTTGACTTGATATCTCAAGTTCTACTAAACCGATTCCTTTGAAATTTGGTATATATTTTCTTTATACAATGCTCTATCGTGTCTGCCTTGGATTTTGATTTGAATTATTTTTAAAAAATTCGAAAAGGTCGAAAATATCCGGTAAAAGTTTTTTTTCAAGTCGACGCCATTTTGTTTTTTTATACTCTCGCAACAAATGTTGCTAAAGAGAGTATTACAGTTTTGTTCACATAACGGTTGTTTGTAACACCCAAAACTAAACGAGTTAGATATAGGGTTATATATACCAAAGTGATCAGGGTGAAGAGTAGAGTTCAAATCCGAATGTCTGTCTGTCTGTCCGTCCGTCTGTGCAAGCTGTAACTTGAGTAAAAATTAAGATATCTTGATGAAACTTGGCACACTTATTTCTTGGCACCATAGGAAGGTTGCTTTCGAAAATGAGCAAAATTGGACCACTGCCACGCCCACAAAATGGCGAAAACCGAAAACACATAAAGTGCCATAACTAAGCCATAAATAAAGTTATGAAAATTAAATTTGGAACATAGGATCCCATTAGGGAGGGGCACATTAGGATGTAATTTTTTTGGGGAGGTGGGCGTGGCCCCGCCCCCAAATAGGTTTTTTGTATATAACTCGCAAACCAATAAAGCTATATAAGCCAAACTTTCTGCAGTCGTTTCTTTTAGCCATTTCCTTATACAGTCCAAAAATGACAGAAATCGGATAATAACTACGCCCGCCTCCCATACAAAGGTTAGGTTGAAAATTACTAAAAGTGGGTTAACTCACTAACCAAAAATGCCAGAAACACTAAATTTCACATAAGAAATGGCAGATGAAAGCTGCACTCAGATTTTTTTACAAAATGGAAAATGGGCGTGGCGTCGCCCACTTGTGGGTCAAAAACCATATTTCAGGAACTACTCGACCGATTGCAATGAAACTTGGTTTGTAATAGTTTCCTTATATCCCAATGATATGTTGTGAAAATAGGCCAAATCGCTTCACAACCACGCCTACTTCCTATATACCAGAACTTTGAAGACGATCTGAATCGTTTACTTTACAATATATAAAGTAAGCACTAGTGAAGATATCGGTCCAGAACTTTGCACAAATACTACGTTTATAGTGTGGCAGCCCCATTCTAAAAATCGCCGAAATCGGACCATAGGTTTTTAAGGCCCCATATATCGAACATGAGGACCTCGGTGCTTCTAACCTAATATTATGGTTTCCAACTTTCAATGGACGTTATGCACTATATATGACGAATATGTGGGTCAAATTGTGTATTATGTAATATAAATAAAGTTATATAAATAAATTGCGAGAGTATAAAATGTTCGGTTACGCGCGAACTTAGCCCTTCCTTACTTGTTTTAATGTTTTTAATTTTTTATCTTATTTTTAAAAATGCCTAAAATTCATGCGTCTAGACCAAAATACCCCGTTAAGTGTATAATATCGATTGGGTACTATTTTGAAGACGACATAATTAATATAGGACATAATTAGTATTAGATATAAAAAAAATCCCGCTTGAAGAACAACAAAGCAGCGGGGGCCGATAGATTGCCGGCAGAACTATTCAAATACGGCGGCGAAGAACTGATAAGGTGCATGCATCAGCTTCTTTGCAGAATATGGTCGGAAGAAAGCATGCCTGACGATTGGAATCTCAGTGTGCTCTGCCCAATCCATAAAAAGGGAGATCCCACAATCTGCGCCAATTACCGTGGGATCAGCCTCCTAAATATCGCATACAAGGTTCTATCGAGCGTACTGTGTGAAAGACTAAAGCCCACCGTCAACGAACTGATTGGACCTTATCAGTGTGGCTTTAGACCTGGAAAATCGACAACTGACCAGATATTTACCATGCGCCAAATCTTGGAGAAGACCCGTGAAAAGAGGATCGACACACACCACCTTTTTGTCGATTTTAAAGCTGCTTTCGACAGCACGAAAAGGAGTTGCCTTTACGCCGCGATGTCTGAATTTGGTATCCCCGCAAAACTAATACGGCTGTGTAAATTGACGTTGAGCAACACCAAAAGCTCCGTCATGATTGGGAAGGACCTCTCCGAGCCGTTCGATACCAAACGAGGTTTCAGACAAGGTGACTCACTATCGTGCGACTTCTTTAACCTGATGCTGGAAAAAATTATAAGAGCTGCAGAGCTAAACCGAGAAGGTACAATCTTCTACAAGAGTGTACAGCTCCTGGCGTACGCCGATGATATTGATATCATCGGAAGCAACAACCGCGCCGTTTGTTCTGCTTTTTCCCGCATGGATAAGGAGGCGAAGCGAATGGGTCTGGAGGTGAATGAGGACAAGACGAAATATCTCCTGTCATCAAACAAACAGTCGGCGCATTCGCGTCTTGGCTCCCACGTCACTGTTGACAGTCATAACTTCGAGGTCGTAGATAATTTCGTATACCTGGGAACCAGCATCAACAACACGAACAATGTCAGCCTTGAAATCCAGCGCAGAATAACTCTTGCCAACAGGTGCTACTTTGGACTGAGTAGGCAATTGAACAGTAAAGTCCTCTCTCGACGAACCAAAATCAAGCTCTACAAGTCGCTTATCATTCCCGTCCTGCTTTACGGTGCAGAAGCTTGGACGATGTCAACATCAGATGAGACGACACTAGGAGTTTTCGAGAGGAAAATTTTGCGTAAGATTTATGGTCCTAAAAACATTGGCAACGGCGAATACCGCAGACGGTGGAACGATGAGCTGTACGAGTTATACGACGATATTGACATAGTTCAGCGAATAAAAAGACAGCGGCTACGCTGGCTAGGTCATGTTGTCGGAATGGACGAAAACACTCCAGCCCTGAAAGTGTTCGATGCAGTACCCGCCGGAGGAAGCCGAGGAAGGGGAAGGCCTCCACTCCGTTGGAGGGACCAGGTGGAGAGCGACCTGGTTACACTTGGGATCTCCAACTGGCGCCGAACTGCGAAGGAGAGAGACAGGTGGCGCACTATCGTCGATTCGGCTATAACCGGCTAAACGGTTGCAACGCCAATCACAATCACACTGCACATAACTATATTCGTTGCAAAATTATGCACTTAAACCTGAGCCAAAGTGTCGAGCGCATTAAATTGCACACTTTATGGCCTAGTTGGCAAGTATTTATTAAAATTGTTATAAACCACAAAAATATTACCCATACAGTGTGGTGTTGCCAGATATTTATAATGGCGCAATATTTGGTATGGTATGGTATGTGTCATTGTTTAGGTTAAATTTTTGACAAACCAGCTATGAATGAAATTGTCTACTCTGCATACTACTGCATACGTAAATATGTAAATATATTGGTGAATATGCGTGTAAATGGCACAAAACCAACATATGCCAAAACATAGTCAACAAACTGTCACGTGATATGTGTACACACACCAAATATCAATTATGACATATCAACAACCTTTAATCAAAGAGCACCTCACCTGGATGTCATGGTCAAGTGAACGAGGTTGGCCACAAAAACATTTGCATAAACGAACGGCATAGTAAAAATCGTAAAATTTTATTTAAAAACCGAACAACAGCTTGTGTGCGATACGAGTAGAATTTAAACAATCTCATAAACATACACACAATACTACTACTACTGTGTAAGTATATATTAAAGTATGAAAGAGGGATTGCTAGACAAGGCGCTTGGGATCACAAACTATTGCCGCATTGGTGGAAAACTTCTAAGTTTTCCTCCAATATACATACATGTACAGTATATCATTAGTAACTAAATATATGTAAAAGTATTTTAAATACTTAAGTGCGATAAAACAATAAACCACTGCAGAAGCTATAAAAGGATAATAAAAGTTTATAGCTGCTAACCAGAATGTAAATTGTCATAACATAAATGTTGTTGTAGGTGGATTTCAGGATTTTAAGTACACTACGTGGTCATTGAGTAAATTAAAATAAAGCAACTTTATGTGATTCTATGCACGATTATTTTAGAAATATATCGTATTTTTCACTTTTTATATGCACACTTAAAGTTAATGTTTAATGTGCTTAAATATTAATAACAAAGAACGTACTTGGAAAAAAACAGCGGTAGCCTTGGGCGCACTTCAATAAATATTGTTAAATAGACTGACAGAGAGTACGCAAAATTCTAGAGGCACGAATTGGTGAGTTCTATAATTTCTAATTTGTAAAGAAAATGCAAATTCGAAATCAAATCTTATAACATCTTATTTTACATCAAGTGTATGGACTTTTTTAGAAAACTTTTTGGAACGAGCATGAGCCAGTGATCTATATTAATAAACCAGCTCTGGTTGATTTTTATGTGGATATGCTAGGCAAATTTGTTGTAAAAATATTACCGATAGGATGATCTTTAAAATATTGATGAAGCCTTACTCAAAAAAGCAACTACAGTGGAACTTGCATAACTCGAACTTCTATAACTCGAAGTTCTCCATAACTCAAACTCTTGATTTGGCAATAGATGCTAAATTTCATACAAATCTCCTTCCATAAATAGAATTTTTCGACCAGGACATAATAAAAAAATTTAAAATCTTACTATCGAGGCACACTTTTAAAAGAGTCCCTCTATATCGTATGGAGGAGAACAGAAAATATGATATTACTCTAATGGATTTCATAAATCATGTAACAAAAGCATGGGATACAGACGTCGAGAGCCAAACAAAATTAAAGAATTCATGTTTTAAAGTATTTAAATAAAAGGCAATGCTAAGTAAATATTTCAAACTGTGTATAAATCTGTATTTTACAGTTTTTTTGAAAAATGTATGTTATAATGAAAATTTCTATAACTCGAAGTCTCTCTAATTCGAAGTTTTTTTGTATGAAGTATGGTGATTCGAGTTAGAGAAGTTCCACTGTAATTTGCAAAAAATATTTTTTAACTCATTATTGTTAACTTGAATATGTCTCTGACTCAGTTATTTGTTAAATATAATTTATAAATCGCCTGAAGTTATCCTGGAGACTCTTAATTGTTAGCTAACGATAATGATTAATAAAACGGTAAGCAACTGATTAATGAAAACGCCTACTTGTTCCAACCAACCTACCGGCGAATAACGTTAGATTCAGTAATTCGCTAAACTTGTTTAGGTTGGTGGTAACTTCCGCCGGCGAATTAATTTCGACATTACTCAACAAATGCGGTGAAAAGCCAACTTATGCAATGTGAATAGCTCCGGTATGGCGGTTAGTCATAGACAAAGTAAGTTGCGGTTTCAATAATTAATGCACACTGGAGCAAAAAGCTAGTAATGAACATACATACACAAATACATACATACACACATACATATCTACATATGTGTCTGTATAAAGCCATATGTATAAAAACTATGCAAAATAACCTCAAATTGCTAACAGTGTGAGTAAATGCAAATAATTGCTGACTGACCAAAAAAGCAAGAGATAAAACTCGTAAAAAAATAAATCACAATAAATTTCATATCATAATACATGTAATTGGCAATGCTGAATGTTGCTGGATTTCCAAAACTACATGTTAATTTATCATGATTATATAATTGTAGGTCGGTACATAAGATAACCCGTGTCGCAGTTAATATGTTAACATATGTATGGTAGCGATATAAATTTGCTGATAAAATACTATTATGCAGGCAATTTTTATCAGCAGTGAAATCGTGAGGAGCGCAATTTTTTAACCAAGTCACTGATATTTAATGTTAACTGCTGATAAAATCGTCATTTATATAAATACATATGGCCGCAAACACATTTCCATAAATAGATATGTATAATATTATATATTGTATATGTATGTATGCAATATTAGATAATACACATACATACATATATACATACATACATACATATGTGTCTACGACATTCATGTGTTTCCAACTGATTATGGCCCCTTAAAATTTGTTTTGTTTGTTTTGTTTATCGCAAAGTTGTGGTTGCAAGGGGTTTGTTTCAACGCGGCAAGACAACGCCAAGCTCGCTCCTTAACAACCTTAACGATGTCTTATCAACTTTAAAAAGTATTTGTAGACATAAAATAAAAATAAAAAAACATATTTAGGCATACTCTTATTGTCAATTTGTATTGCGTACAAGCAATTCGGGGCTAACGAAATTGTTCAACAAATTTACTGTTATGCTTTGAACAAATCCAACGAACTGTCATTTGCACAAAAGCAATGCACTTTGAATTTTTAGATTTTATCACATTTAAATCTAAAAAAAAATTACATTGACTTACAAAATATGTAGCAGTTGTATTGAAAAATCAATTCAAGAGCTTTGGAGTGTGGTGAATCAAACAAGCAACTACCGTAATATAATAAAAACAAGAAAAAACGTTAACTTCGGCTGTACCGAAGCTAATATACCCTTCACAGGTGCATTTCTTTTAGTAACTATGTGTTTAAGCAAATCTAAAGACGTAAGAAAAAGTAAGTAAAAAAAAGAAAACATTTTACTAATTCTTTTTAGCCGGGTTGTTTGCTAGATACATTAAGGTTATTTAATAAAGAAAATAGATCCATGTCATGTATTCCATGTAAAATTTCGTGAAGATACCACGTCGAATGCGAAAATTTTCCATGCAAGCCATTGATTCCGATCGTTCAGTTTGTATGGCAGCTATATGCTATAGTGAACCGATCTGAAAAATTTTTTCGGAGATTAAATTATTTCTATGCAAATTTCGTGAAGATATGTAGTAAAATGCGGAAGTTTTCCATACAAGCCCTTGATTTCGATCGTTCAGTTTGTATGGCAGCTATATGCTATAGTGAACCGATCTGAAAAATGTTTTCGGAGATTAAATTATTTCTATGAACAATAACCCACACCAAATTTCGTGAAGATATATAGTAAAATGCGGAAGTTTTCCATACAAGCCCTTGATTCCGATCGTTCAGTTTGTATGTCAGCTATATGATATAGTGGTCCGATATCGGCAGTTCCGACAAATGAGCAGCTTCTTGAAGAGAAAATAACATCTGCAAAATTTCAAAACGATATCTTAAAAACTGAAGGACTAGTTCGTATATATACAGACGGACATGGCTAAATCGACTCAGCTCAACTGGTCATTTATATACATATGTATATACTTTATAGGGTCTCCGACGCTTCCTTCTGGATGTTACAAACATCGTGACAAACTTAATATACCCTGTCTGTTCAGGGTATAAATATTGAGATCAAACCACTTCCATACTCTCCCGCATTGAATCCAAGTAGACAATATAAATAGTTTAGAACAGTTTAGCGAGTAGAGAAATGGCGAAACGCACAGTGCATAGAAAATTTAATCACAAATTCTGAATTCATATAAATATATTAAAACAGTTATTGCCATCATTTTTGCTATTATTCTTATTGTTTTCTTAATTATGAAAATATATTTTCCCTTCCAATCTCACATTTATCATACAAATAATGTTTTATGACAATTAATAAAAATAAGCAAAGTGCTCTAACGACTATGACCCTATCTGTGTCGGAAGACTTTAACCGGCGCTAAGAAAGCGAAAAAGAACACATTTCATATTAGATAAATATGCTTTGAATATTATGCATATCTCTCACGACTAGCATAATAGTCTTTGCCTTTGTTGGCGCTCGGCCAATCCACAATTTATTATTATTTTTTTTTCATTTTTTTAGTGTATTGTGTTTATTCCAATGCACATATAAATAAGTATACATATGTTTTTGTTTTCACACACTCATTTTTCTTATATTATAATATATATTTTTTAATCCATTTTGTTGTTGTTGCTACTGCGCTATGATTACCAAGTAGCTTTAAAGATCGTTTTTTTTTTTTTGTTTCTGCTAAGTGGCGATCTCCCAGCCGACACAAATCAATTCCGTACAATCTGTAGCGAATCGCGCAAAGCGTAAACAAGTCCTCCACAAGCGAAATTTATTTGAAATAACAAATGAAAAAAAAAAAGTTGAATGCTTGTGCTTTTATCGTTCATTCATTCTGATTTCAATTTAGTATTTTTCTTCCTCATCGTCTGAGCATACATATGTTATCGCTTCTATAGTAACATATCAAATATGCTCATATATTTTTTTCTTCATTTCATTTCTGATTATTTATCACAAAGGCACATTGCATTCATAAGGCAGTTTGGATTTTAAGGCATTTTACAGTTTAACTTGCCGTATAGTTTCCTTACTGATGATAGTGGAACCTTTATCTCATTCTCATTCCGGTTCACTGGAATTCGGTGTTCTTCGAACACTTCTGGCATTTACATATGCAGAGGAGAGTGTCCGTTGGCTTTCGAATTATTAAGATTACAGAAGAAAGTTGAATATATGATTGTGCGGAAATATGTAAAGGTCCAAAGTACTCCAAAAATATAAATAATCTACAATATTCGATAACTTCTTTGATATAAAATTATAAGAAAGTTTTTATTAATCTTTGAAGAATCAAAGAAAGTAGTTTTGAAACAGAGAAGAAATCTAGGAGTATGGATCAGATATTTTAGTTTTATTGCCAAAGAAAACATCTCAAACTAAGCTTAAATCTCGAAACCAAGATAGTGTGGAATCGAAGACACAACTGACATGACAATATATGAATTCATATATAAAGTCTATTACAAGGTTATCGCGTTTCGTTGAAGTAGTCATTGTATTGTCGTGTGAGCACATCTCAAATAAATTTGCAGAAATATGACGAATGGTATAGAAATGGCAATGTTTAACATTAATAATGGACCTAATATTTGAAAGCCGGCCTAAGGCATATAATATTGTGCTGATAATATTTAGGAAAAAAAACTAAATTTGAGTCATTGCAATTTGAAAATGATTTTTTTTGTTATAAATATTTTTGCATTTTTCATGTACATTCATCCATATTATACGCATGTAAAATCTCAAAATTTTTAAGTTAAAAATATTGGCAAAAACAAATTGAAATATTGAATTTATTTATTAAGATTGCAAGCGCTCCATATACATACATACGTATAAACGCCATTTTTCGCGAGTATTTATGACTTATTAATAAAAATATGTGAGTACATATGCAAATACCTCTTAAAGCATTTATAAAAATAGTAAATAATTAAAAAAAGTAATTGAAAAAATATTTGCAAAAATTTGCACAAAAGTGATTGCTATAGGCTTTGGCCGTGCATATAATATATTTACATATATGCAAAATATATATCGAGAAGATATTTGTGCTCACATATGTGCAACTGGGCATTTGAGTATGCCTGAAGTATGAGCAAAGCAAGTACCAAATGAGATCATCTCTGTTTGACAGCGCATTGAAGTGAATGTGTGTGTTCTTAACTAAGTGCAAAAACAAACAAATACAGCAACAATTGCAATAAATGCGAATTTATATGTATGGTGATATTTAAATATCTACATATGTGTAAAATTGTTAAGAGTGTAGCAAAATTACATTTGCATTTAGCGAATTCCAAGCCAAAAGCAACAGGCAGTTGATAAAATTGAGCAAAATGCGTCAAGAACGCACGATTAATGTGTTACTTAAATGCTACAACATTTTGTTTGCGCAATTATTTTTTTCTTATTTTCAAATATATTACCAGCAGTTGTTCATATGTGTATATGATCCTCAAAATGACTGTACCAAAATAGTAAATATGTGCACACAGATCAATCATAAATGTTGTTTGTACTCATGACAATGGGTGAAAGCATACTAAGAGTTAGTAACTAACTCTAATAGCGCATGTTAAACATGTTTGTTGGCTATTTAGAGTTTTGATAAGCATATGGCTTGAACTTTTCATGCTGATTGACGTCACTTTTTATGTGAAAAATATATATTATAATAGAATTTATTTTTGTTGCTATAAGTACTAGTGCGTTGTGTGTGCTGAGGATTTCTAAATAAAATCTAGCTAATTAATAACACAAAAACAAGTTGAAAGATTGTGATACTTATACCCCAGTCAAATAATTATATGTGCATTTCGGCATTTCTTATTCACTGTCATTTTTTGGATTTCGGTAAATGTGGAATAAAAGGTTGATATGTTACCGTTACTATGCAATGAAAATTGTTTCATACTTTTCTCGTTCGTTGTACAGTTACATTAAGAATGTGATTGTGAATTGGGTATTGCATAGAAAATAGTTATATGTGCAAAATCAGTTTAGCGGATCTTTCTTACTGATAGTGTCGCAGCAAAAACTTTTTTTGTTAAAATTTGTTTTCAAAATTATTGTAGGTGCATTAACTTAAAGAATTATTAAAAATTTGATTACATTTATTTAACTTTAAGCCTAAAATGCCTCGTGATACAAGTTTATCAGTCGAGGAACAAGTAATAATTATAGGAATGCATAAAAGCGGTTCCAAAATGGCTCTAGACCAAAGCGACATCGGAATTGTATCTCAAAATTTCTTAAAAGCCCCACTAATTATGGTAAGTGCGACGCAGCGGACGAAAAACAACATTGATGAGCGGTGCGAAAGGATGATTCGACGGCTAGTAGTTGCGGACTTGATAAGCAGCGATCAAATATGGACCTAGTTAAGACAGAAAATCACAATAAATATAATTTTTCCAATTATACATAAAAATCAGTTTCTGAAACACACCTCCATGGCACCTAAACCAACGCTAAAGAAAGACACAATAAAGCACATAAATAAATACCAATTCTGTGCCGATTGGTGATAGAATACAGTCTTTAGTGACGAAAAAAAAATTAAATTTGGTCGGCCCAGGTCATTGCAAGAAATATTGGAGAGATTCGCACCAGGAACGACGGTCCTACTACAAGCGATGTTTTGGAAGCGGTACCTTGATTTCATGGGCTGCATTTTGCTGCTGTGGAAAGCAATCTACATGTTTTATATTCACTCAAATGAATGCTAATATCAATGTAGATCTTTTGGACAGCGAGTTAATAAAATTTGCTGGCAATATTTATGGCATATAACTGGACATATCGAAAGGTTAACGCGTTAATCCACACGAAGATACAATGTGCAGCATTTGGTTCGAACCTAAATCCTATTGAGGATCTCTGGGGGAACCTCTCTGCTACTGTTTTCCAAAACGGAAAGCAGTTTGAGACATCACCTTAAATTAGCCATAAAGCAAGAATTTGCCAATATTTACATAATTATTCTACAGTCAGTAGTTAATTCTCTGATTAAGCGGTTTAATTTAGTTTTAAAATATAAGGACAATTCTACTGACTATTAAAATAAACATTTCTTTCAGTTAAACTCAAATGTATAGGCTTTACTGGTAAAAATAGTAAAATGCACATATAAATATTTACCATTAGCCTAAACTTCAATTTTGTTTTATAGTTTAAAAAATATTTTGAAATTTGTTAATTTTTTGTTTTTTATATCGTATAAATTAATAATAACAAACCTGCATACTCAGAAATATTTTGCAATTTTGTAATCTTTAATTTTGTTTGCAAAAAGTTCATGCACATATAATTATTTGACTGAGGTATATAAGTTAAATTTAATTAAAAGAATCAAAAAAGTGTATTATTAAAAATTATAATATAAAAAAAATTTAAAAATATAAAAATTTAAAAATATAAAAATTTAAAAAATATAAAAATTTAAAAATATAAAAACTAAAAATTAAAAATATAAATTTTACAATATTTTGTAAATTAATTACATAAACATTTAACTAAAAACTCTTTTTTTTGTACTTACCAATACAAACAGTATGGAAATGACTGTCAATAACCGTGAAAAAGCTTCTCAACAATTGGTGACTCGCCAGCGGTCAATAACACACAAACGCGCTTATAAACACGTTCTATAGCACAAAAGAAGCTCTAAATTTTTACATATGTATATACATATGTATGTATTTGAGTATGTATGTATGTATGTACATATGTAAATTATACACCTTGACGTGTTTTTAACTTTTCGAAAGCAGGTAATGATAATATAAACACAGTTTTCTTTCATTTCATTCACTACATTACACGGCATCGTGCGTTTTTACAATTCTCTTTTACGCTCATTGTATGTAAACTCATTTGACCAAAATTTAAAGAGTTAACATTAACGTGTGTACGTATGGCAAAGCAAAAGAAAGAATATTTGATGATTAACTTATTACACGTTTTGTTTTCAATTCATATTCTTATGACTTTGAATACTTTTTGTTTTGTGTTTTTTTTTTCTTATTAAATTTTTATACGTATTATTAACTTGTTTTTGCTTTGTTTGTTTCAGTTTTGTTATTTAACTCGAGGTAAAATGAGACAGTTCACAAAATGAAATGCAATAAAATGTTAAATATACATCTATATAATATACTTGCATACAACTTACAAGCGCAACGGAAACGGCCAAGCAACTGACTGAATTGACTTTGACTGCTACCACTGAGTGTATGCAACACACACACACACACATATATACGATTGGAGTCGATGAATCATGCGCAAATAAAGTTAAGCGAAAAGGTAGAATTGAGTACGGGAAAAAAGGTGCAAAAACGTACTTGACCAAAGTCTAGAAATGTATGTTTGTTGCTTGTCAGCGTGTGTGTGTGTTAACAAAATTTAGTCGGATTAGCCGCTTAAGGAGTTGTTAAAGTTTTGAAAACAATATAATATATATGAAATATACGACATAATCATAAATAATTACTAAAAACCAATTTTCATTAAAAAAAATTTTTATGAACTTTTTTTATTTATTTTTTTATGATTTTTTTTTTTAATTTTTTGAATGACACTTTTTTTGTGTCATATTTTTTTTTCATAAAATATATTTTTTTTATTTATATATTTTTTATTTTTTTTAAATATATTTTTGATTCATAAAAAAAAATATTATTTTTCCGCTAACAAAATTGCTTTATCGTTAATGTTTGTTTTTGTTTGTGTTCAACATGCCTTAAGTAAACACACATAAGCACATTTGTTGTCCTTCCGTTATCATTAGCTGACGAGTGACATTCCGTCAATCATACTACCAATCAGCAATAGCAGCGTCATCAAACAGCTTATTGCTGACGCATACATGACACAGTTACATACAGATATATGTATGTTTGTATGTATGTAATCAAATATCTAAAGTATATTATTACATTGTTGTATTTGTATTAGTATTTCTACATAATTTTTGTTATTAATGCGCTCTAGAAGCATGTATTCGATGAGTGAAATATTTATTTATTGAAATTCTATAAGTACGGCAAACTACTGCTTATTATCTAACACACACGTCACTGCGAGGTATGTAGTTATATTAAAAGGCAAAACAGTTAAATAAATTGGAACAATAAAAATTACTAACACTCAAGTATGAAGGAAATTGATAGTAATCAGCAAAAGCGCTTAAATGAAAAAACAAATGTCACACATACAAACAAGCAAATATACTTATACATATATGTATGTATCTGAATGCTGACATGTAGCGTACTTAATAGCGAAACCACCTGTGGATACAATTTTATCGTATTGTAAGTATAAGCACATTTTTATTGTCATTTCCATTTGATATAGCATGATGTCTAATCATATGCATATGTTTCTTTAAGCACTCCATTATGCACATACATACACATACAGACACAAGTTCAAGTTTATTCTAATATGCAACACAAAAGTAACAAAATTATTGCAATTTTCAAAATAAGAAAGAGCACAATTGCTAATAAGTATGCATAGAATAGCCAACAAAACAACACAAACAAATTGCAGCTGTCAAATTTTGCGCCAAATCGCCAAGCACACAATTCTCCACTACTGGCGTTTTCGCAAATTTCACAAGTGCACACATAAATTATTTCACACTTTCCTGAAACCGCAATATCTTTGTATATATAATATAGTTTTTCATTAATTTTCACCGTAAAACAAATAGAAATTATTACCACTTGGTATTGACAGTTTAATAAATGCGTTAATTTTTGTATATTTCACTCTGCTATGAATTGTACCGTCGCTTTGCGCGAGTCCGCTTCCGTAATAAACACTTTGAATTCCGCTACTCAACTGTTCATCGCATTCACAACAAACTCTTTCGCAACCAAAATGCCCCCAAATCGCTCACTAACACAAACATACATACATTGCATGTGCGCGTATGTGTTTTTGAACGTTTTTTGTTATCGCCGTCGTTTAAGTTCGTGTCTCGGCTGCAAGCAATGTGCGCAAGCAACGGTTTCCATTGGTTCGTGTACTCGCTGCATGTTTGGAACGTATGCTATGTTTTTATTGCATCCGGTGCAATTTTACAAATGCAATCCGCTCACGGAAAAACATATGTGTATATGTGTATGTTGACTTCATGAAAAAAGGGATTTTTACAGTATTGTTCATATTAATAGCAGTGTCAATTGTCACATGCCTTTATTCGCAAACCTGATATATTTGCTATAGAAATTACATCCAAAATTGTGTTTTACGATTAACATAACGGTACAGAAAATGCGTATTAATTCTGGTTTGCGTAAAGAAATCGTTATTCAATTTACGAGCGCATTTAATGTTCTTCGTATTTTCTGAGCTGTTCGTAAAAACAACTGTGCTGTCCCTAACTATATATGTTATAGATAAAAAATAATACATAATTCTGGCTTAAGACGTATTAAAGTAAGGATTAAAAGAAAAAAAGTTAAATCTTAGTCCTACCCCAAAAGAACAATAAATTTCATAAAAAACTTAAAAGATATAAAGCAAATCAGCAAAGATCGACTACAAATGATTGGTGTTCCACGAAGGTAGTGCCAATTTGCTTAAAACTAAGAAAGAAACTAAACTTATTTCGCTTGAAACATTAGAAAGACGAAAGAACTGGCCGAAAAATCTTTGAATTAATGAGTTGCCACCCGAATATTAGCTCTGAGAAGGTTTGGCGTGACCTTCATCTTAATATGAGTTTAGTAACAATCAGAAGACCTTTTTGATTCGCATTTTGCCAGCCAGAAATTCACAAAAATTTAACAAACAAATTTCTATTTCCTGATAACCACATGAAATGGTCTAAGTGAAAATGAGGACTTTTATTTCATTGAAAAATGTAAAGTGATACTTTTTAGTTGAGAAAATAGCTGAGAACTTAGCTTATTGAAACTTAATACAAGTGTCTTCAACCCGCCGTTGAACAGTCTATTGGTATTACCATTTGATTTTGACTTAAGGGGTTATATACAGTAAGAATTTTCAAAAAATCGATTTTTTTTTATTTCATTTTCTTAATGTATATATATTTAAGAATACACACAGAAAATTTCATATCGTTCCGGTGAATATTTTCAAAGTTACAAGCAAATTTGAAAAGGCGTTTCAGAGTGCTTGGAAGTACAAGGTCCGAGCGGCAGCGCGTTTTTCTCAAAATGGTGTTTTCAAAGTCGGTGACCAACATTACTCGAAAACGGCTAGACCGATTAGTCTCAAATTTTAACACGACCTTCTTAAATATATTTTTTAGTAATTAATCGAAGATTTTTTATAAATAATTTAAGGCCGAAATTTCGGTGAAGAATCGATTTTTTTTTTTTTTTTGAAAAACCGCCATTTTGTCAAAAAATTTTATTTTGCTTATTCCTTCGATTAATTACTAGATTTAACATTATTTCAACGAAATCTGTTTGGTTTTTTAATTTCATATGATCCAGTTCCGAGATATAGTGGTCACCGCAAAACGTCTTTTTTGAGAGGAGCTCCTGGAGATCAGCTGTAGCTCTTTTTCAAATAAATATTTTTACTAGTACTAAGTCTTAAAATACAGTTAAAAGATACCATAATATGTGTATACATTTTTGGATCAATAAATTAAAAAGTTTTCTCAGAATAAATTCTGGAAAATTCACTTTTTTTCGACCGTCTAACTGTATATAACCCCTTAACTAAATTTGCATTTCGATCTACTGCATGTTTACCAATCACTCCCTTAACATTTAACATTTTACTTTCGCACTAAAGCATTCGATAGTCCTATCAGACAGCCCTTTAAGCGAAACAGAGAACATTCCGCAAACGAATTTAAATAGCTAAATGGGTTCAATGTGTTTGAAAGATGGGCGGATGGACTTGAAGAAGTATAGTTTTTGTGCCATACTTTATATAATATTACATAAATCAAGCCTCTTTATGACAGGCACTTATTTGATTTTCGATATTTGCTATGCAATCAATTGAAGAAACAATTCAAGTGAAATTGTAAGCCAATTTCGAGTTCTGACGGAAACTTGTTCCAGAGTTTTGTTATCGAAATCGAATTTTGAAGATTTTTGTTTTTTGAAGTTATCTTGACGAAAACTTGATCGTGGAATTTTATTGAATTCTTAAAGGATTTATTTCAACGCAAGTTGCTTGAAAGGTTTTAATTAGCTTCTTTTTTTTGAAATATGAAATGCAATTTTAAATGTATGTATGTATGTAAATAAATAATCTGGTTAGTAATTTAGCAATGATGTAATATTTAAACCAGCATTTCATTGCCATAACTAAAGTCCAAACTGATGCCTTCCAATTGAACACCCGTTAATTGCAAATGCAATTGTTTTGAACACAATTGCACCAAATTTGAATTGTTGATCCCAAACAGAATAATTACTGCGCTCAACGAAATTCTATGAGATCCCCATTTGAATATATATAGAAATGCGAATGTTTAACAGATAATTAAAAAACAGTATATATTTATGTAATCAGCATATTTTTGAAATTTTTGTAAAGTGGCACCTGTGCCAGCCATAAAAGAGAGCCTATCTCAAAAGGTCTAAAAGCAAATCTCGAAACTTTGTTAACACATTTAAACAAATGTATGTGTGTATGTATGTACCTCGTTTAGAAGCAAGTTATTCGTAACGCTCATTTAATGGTGGCTAGCGTGTGGACAATCTCAAATAATGCAACATTATCGGCAATATGGATCACTTTAAACATCGAGTTGGTTGTTTTTTAAGTAATTTGCATTTGCTAGCAACTTTATAAAAATATATATGAAAATGAATTTAAAATCTCATAAGAGAATTGGTGGACGACTGATGAATTTCACTTTGGCTGCGCCCCACCAATGTAATCATTATCAGTGTGCACAATTAAGCTGAACGATCAGCGATTGCGAACATTTAAGTGCCGAATAATTTTGAAATAATTACAAACCATTTGTTGGATGGTTAATGCTTTCCGAATTACGTCGCTACGCAACCGTATAAATATTGCTGCGCGAGCTGTATTTTTAGCTTACTAATTTTTATAATTCTACATTATTGTTCGAAAGGAGAAAGGAATACTTAAGGATTTACAACATGGCTGCAACTAATTCTTTGATTTTATTGATTTTCGCCATTGCAATTGAAGTGACTTTGGCCTGCGTAAGTTAAATTGATTTAATAACAAAGAAAAAAATTATTTATATTTTCCTTTTTGAAACTGCCACAGAACGGGTACAAGGCTAGAATTGTAAAGTTGGAAAATTGCGGTGGTTCCGATGCCGTTATTACTTTGGACGAGGCTTTTTCTGTGAAGCTTAATAAGAAGTGTGAAATTGTACCGTCTGGCTGCGTAACAAACAAAGCCTTCAGCACAGCTGTTTCGAAGTTTAAATTGCAAAAGGATGGCGTCGTATTGAAGGAGGGTAAATTCGACCTCTGCGCAGCCGCCGAACATGTTTCGAATGAAGCAAAGGATATGCTGAAGCTATTTGGTGCACCAGCTAGTTGCCCCGTGCCAGCCGTGAGTAGCCATGGAAATTTAAGGTCTAAATAAGGTATATTGATCATAATTGTAATTGTTTGAAAATTTAGGAGAAAATATGCGCAAACGATCATCGTGTAGACTTGTCCAAATACAAGGCAATGTTGAGCATGGCCAAAGGCAATATTATTCTCGATTCGGATATTACACACGACACTGTAAGATTTTTAATTAATTTTAATTTTTTAATTAACCTGTGTAATTGACTGTTTTATATTTTTAGGGTAAATCATGTTTCCACATTGAGCTGGAGATTTCAAAAAGCTAAATCAGTTACTGTAATGTAATCCAATAAGCAAATATTTTATGCTTTATTGATGTTAATTTAAATGAAATATTTTAATAAATTCAAGCAATTCATCAAATATGATTTTTTTTTATAAACTAGGGACCGATTGGAAGTGTAAAAGTAATGCTAATTTTTTTCCATTAATTTCTGCGTTTCAGTTCGTTATTTTTCTAAGGTTAGATATGTACCGAGCCAGAATGCGTGTGAGTACACAATTAAAGTTAAAAGGCACTGCAGTTGCTACACAAAAGTTTGAGGTTAAACCCTCCGTTTGCATTGCGGAAATGAAAAGTTTGATAAAAATACAAGCATTCATAAACTATTAATCTATATACGTTACATATGTACGAACGTATGTGCAAATGAATTCATCTATGCTTAATTCAAGTATTTACCTCTTTGATAAGCCTGGTACATCTGGTAATAAAATTAGCAAAAAGCAGAAGCTGAGTACGGTTCATTGATGATAGTACTAGTTGGTACTCAATCAGCGTCAATTCCTTGAATTCGTATTAATACTGCACTTTATTTATCGTAACATATAAACACATAATATGAAGAAACACATACACATTCAATCATTAATAAACTTAATAATTTGCAGAAACTAAGAATTCACATTAAAAGAGAGGTTAATGTTCAGTTGCATTGTGAAATTAGTTCAATAATAGTGAATACAAATTAAAACCAACACAAACACAATGTTACCTTGAAATTTTGGCATTATTTATAATATTTGCTAAGCTCTATTATGTTTTAATTTACTGTTAACTAATAGTGCAAATTTATAAAACTGAATATGCGAAAACGGAAGCTTCAACTGAAGCAAATGTCAAACTTCGGAACGCTTCAAAACAAGAAACTGTTATATTGTGATATAACAGTATGAAGTTAAGAGTCGGCTTCAAAATATTTGCACGATCAATTACGTAATTTTCAAAACGATTTTTTTCATTCTAATATAAATTATTGTTTATTAAAGATTATTCACAGCAAACTTAAGTGTAATTTATAATTTAACTCAAATGATATTATTAAAGTGCCAAGTCTGCTGTAACATTACTGTTATAAAATATTGCACAGAAATCGAAATACATCGCTGCTGATTTATTCTCCGGCTGTCAGAAGAATAGAAAACATGGCAGAGAACGTGTAATATAGAGAAGGTTCATGGTGTGCCGATTGTCAAAGTGGTCCTCTATTTGAATTGAATAAATTTTGCATGCAGTCATAAATAAATATCATATTAGCACATATGATTGCATATAAATGTATCAATATATAAGCAAACGGGCTAACATTCCGATATAATAGAAATGTAAATCTCTGAGCATATTTTTCATTTAATGCTCAGCAATGTTAACGTGACGCTGTTAAAATTTCTCCTTCCGAGCTGGCTGAGGTGAAACACGCTCATCGTGTTTTGTTAGATTTTGACAATTCACACGCTGGTCCGCAATTGGACCTTCTCTATATTTAACGTTCTCTGAACATGGCGCCAAAGATGACATGATACGAAACTCTTTATTCTGAGAGAGCGCTGTAAAAATCCACATTTTTTATAACATTTGACAATGATCCCGCTATGTAAAAAAATAAATTGGGCATTTTAGAAATAACTTTTGGGTATTTTAACTTTTAGATATTATTTTTAAATGCTCTGTTCCCTATTAGACCTATATCATATATATACTAACTTGAATATATTTATATACTAATTATAAATAATTAAGAAAATATAAACATGATTTTTTATAAATTCATGCAACAAAATATATTAATTTATTAACATAAAATATATAATATATTAAATATAATGATGTCACTTGATATATTAGATATCATTTGTAACAAATAATAGCAAAAATAATAGTTTCACACAGTTTAATATTATCAGTGTATTTCCCTAAAATTATATTTCGCACTGATTTTGTCATATACTTTTATCGGTATTACTTCTGGCATCCCGCCTTTTCTGTCAAAAATTCCTTCAACTCGCATTGCTACCAACTTAAAATGAGAGATCAGGGAATTCGGTTTGAGGAAAAATGAGAGTTTCGTATCATGTCATCTTTGATGGCGCTACAAATCTTACTAGTTTTGTGAATTAAGGAATATAATTTCTTGTTTTTCCCACATTTAAAGTGCAATTTATTAAAAGAAATTCCATGAAAAACACCTATAAGATTAAGGAGAATACAAAATCATTGCGAGAAATAGTGCGTGTGTTCCGTAAATAAATAAAAAATAAGCGTGAAAAGCGCGTCGTTGCGAAAGGAGGAAGGAAAAATATATACAATAGTTTGAAGTGAAGAGTGAAAGGGTGCTATTGCAAATTAAAAAAAAAAACAAGAAAAGTGTTATCGGGTCTAGTGCGCTCCTGGCACATTGCTTACTCGTTGCTGTGGCCTATGCAAAAGCAAAAATATCGACGAGAATAATGTCAACAATAACGCGAAAATAAGTAAAGTCGTATTGTGAAGTAATAGGAAAACGCGCGTAAATTGTTGCAAGAGTTTTCTTTTATTTATTTGGTGTTGCTTGAAAATTTCATATTAAATAGTTGTTGATATAAACCAATGTCCAAAAAATGAGTGCAGATACTTTCGATGAAGACTTCTTCGAGACACGCCTGGAGGCGCTTAAGGACACACAGGAGGGCATACAGCAAATGTCAGCTTGGTGTCTACAACAACGTACTCACCACAAAAAGATTGTTGCCTGCTGGTTGAATGTCTTAAAAAGAGGTTTGTTTATTTACACTTTTAAAATATTATTTGTGTGAAATATGAGTTTGGTGAAACCAAAATCTTGAAACGAGCACAGAAATTCCCAGTTTTGAACTAGATAAACAAATTGTAAGCTCATTCGCTATCCATTTGAAACAATAAAGGTGTGAGATTCTTGCAATATATTTACAATATTTTATATAGATATAAAAGCATTTTCTGCATACCGTATCAAAATCCTGGAACTGAGATATTTTTATTTCTTTCATTAAAGTACGTGTGGAACACAGACTTACGCTATTCTATCTGGCAAACGATGTCATACAAAATAGTAAACGGAAACGGTATGAGTTTGTTGAAAGTTGGGCTACTGCTTTGCAGAGAGCAACAACAATGGTCAGGTATGTATATATGAAATGCAATGTTAATAATTTTAAACAATAATATTTTTTTTGAAGAGATGAAAAAGTTAAAGGCAAAGTTCTACGCATACTCAGTATTTGGGAGCAGCGGGACATATACAGTGAGGAATATCTGAGCGATTTAAGCGGCTTATTGAATATAAATCCACCAAAGAAAGCACAATCAGTTACTGTAGAATCCTCAGATGATTATACGGTTTGTTTTTGCAAAATAAAATATACCTAATATAATTTCAAATAGAAACTCATTACCTAAATTTTTCATAAAACAGAATGGTCCACTCATAGCCAATGTACGGGAATGTGTTGAACTCTCTTTGGCGACAGACAATAGTTTTAAAAAACTACCGAAAGCTCCTAATTGTGATATCGAATTGATAAAGCAACAAATAAAGGACAAAAGCCATTCAGATGATATTGAAAAAGAAATCGAACGGTACACAACATATGCGGAAGCCTATAGTAAGCATTTACAAGCCGAAATTCGTAGCCGCAAAGCGGTGTTAAGCAATCTCGATACAGCCATCAAATTCTATGCCAATCAACGTGGAGAAGTAAAAGTGGTCGTTAGTGTAAGTGTAAATTGTGGATACAGTACTTGGTCAAAATTATATTTATTAATTATTATTATATTATATATATTTTGAATTTGGAAATGTATTTTCCCTTTTCAGGCTTATAAAAACTTTGGTAGTCGCATAAAACTTGTGAAGAAGAAACTGGATGAAATCACACCCAACTTGCCTAGCCCTATACCATCACCGGACATAAATGCGCCGTCACCGGAACCCGATGCAGATCTACAACTGCCGGATGACCAAACACCGATCTCAATTGTAATTTGAACGCATTTTCTTCTATATAATTTTCTATATTATTTAATTGTTTAAATATATTTTCAGAATTTATTCAAAAATTCAATCAATGGTTATTCGAGTTATTTAGATGGAAAATTACCCTTTGACATCAATGATTTTAAGCGAGACGACACATCAAACAAATCAAGTAAAGTATAACACACTGTATGCTAGAGCACATTTCATATTAACGTTCTCCGCAACCACTCCAGGTCATCCAATTGAGGTAATAGGTTCTCGTTCAGACGATGAGAGCTATAGCTCCAGTACGGAATATTATAAACCTGAGCCAATAACCGCTTTTTCCAGCAGCACTAACATTTCCATACCAGGCTTAAATCCTCTGCCAGTGCCTCCTGTTGAATCGGGATACACATCACTTGCGCGCTCTGCACAACAATATGGTGGTTTACTGCCGCCACCCGCGACAACACTCTTTGGTGGCAATAATGGTCTACATCACGATTACAACACGAGTTACACACCCGATAGTGGTTATCATGGAAGCGGTAGTGCGGTTGGTGCCGTTAGCAGTAATTCGATCATGGGTGGACAACCACTAATGCCACCGCCACCAATGCCAAATCTATTAGACAATGCTAGTGGTGGCAATGGTATCAGCGGTGTGTCACGTACATCTAATAACGGCAGTGAGGATTTCAATTCTACATGGAATATGAATTTGTCGTGGACCTCAGTGGACAATTCTAATTTGTCAAACTCTTCATATACGCGAGATAATAGCATAGATACACCGGTCTCACCACCACATTTCGAACGAGAAGCTAGTAGTGGTGGTGGCGCGACCATTGAGTACAGCGAGCACCACACCAGCAATGTTTTGGTATCGCAACAAGATGTTGACCATCGACGATTAGCATTCGATGTGCCGAGTGCAGATTTGGGTGTGAAATTGGGACTGAGCAAAGGTTTGTCGCATTTGTTTGGTTTTTACTTTCATTTTCGAAAATTGTATTCGAAATGATTAACATAACATCGCATAACAAACCACATTGCGATGCCGCTTCTTTATAATACAAATAAATTTTTGCTTGCAGAAAAATCCCGTCAATTGGATATAGATCACAGGAATTTGATTTCGCTCACAGGCTCGCCGGGTGGCAATGATGACAAAAAATCTTGGCTATCACAGGATCCGGTAAATATACAAGTTTTAATTGTGAAACTGGAAAACGCATAATATAACGGGTTATTTAATTATCACATTCGTAGAATTTTTTGGAAAATGCATCCGGCGACGTTGATTACCGTGCTTTGCCAGTGATGGCTTTGGATTCGGCAGATTTATCGTCTAAACATGGTGTAAGCATTTTACATTCATAATTTAATTAATAATTTTATTTAATTAATATAAATGTAAAAAATAAAATAATAATATTATTATATACGTTATAACTGCAGTTAATGGCGCCACCACCACCGAGTCTACAGAAAAAGACAAATTCTCCACAAAAAAGCAATGCCAGTAAGCTTATATTTACAACGAAATCAGTACAGCCACCCTATTTTCTACCTATTGTATAATTCCAGGTTCATCCTCAGACAAAGACGATGCTGGTAGTGCACGTTATGATCCCTCCGATATGGTTATCGATATGGATATGTCCGATGAAGATCTCGATGATATATTGAGAGGTTTGTTTTCCTTTATACTTTCCATTCTTTCCAATTTTTTTTTTTTTTTTCAATTATAATCTATATATTTTACCGCCAACAGAAGTGAATGAGCAGCAAAGCGATCAGCTTGATAGTTCACAACAATCAATTGCTAGTGGTGACGGCTTACAAATCGATCTTTCTAAAGATCATATCGACGACGAAGCAATAGGTGCGGCTGCTGGCGGAAGACCAGCGCTATTAGAAACACCGCCGGAGTATATACCGCAACCGGTCTGGAACAGCAGCCAGATGGGGCAAGCGCCCATGCCTAGCTACGAACCGCAAAATATAGGCATGAACATGGAGATGCAACAGCAGGAAATGTGGAATCAAAACAACTGGCATAACGACAACAATGGACGTGGTTGTAACAATGCTGGTGTGCCGCCACCGCCACGCCCACCCTTTCCATTACCTTTTAATAATTTCCCAATGAATTCGAACATGCGTGGTGGTCGTGGTGGCGGTGCTCCAGGCTGGGGAAATTCGCCGCAGCAAAATCAATTTCGCAACGACAGATTTCCACGGCCGCCACGTGGTGGTGGTGGACATGCCGGCAGCCCGTATTACAATCGTGGTGGCAGAGGCGGCGGCGGCGGCGGTGGTGGTGGTGGTATGCGTGGTGGATTTCGTGGTAAATTTCGCGGCAATCCAGCGTGGATTTAATTTAGATGTGACACTTTGAAATAAATATATGCGATGTATAACGATGCAAAAGCAGTTATATCGTTTATGTACATACATAACTAAAATTCTATATGAAATTTTAAAGAAAAAAAACTAAATAATCTTAGATATAACAATTTGCGTTTAATGAATAATTTTAGTGTGAACATAAATTATAGTATGCATATGAGTTCATGATTATTTGAAGTTATTAAAGTTTGTCTGGATAATTGATGTGCGGTAAAAATGCAAAATTTGGTTAAAAATTTGTTGCAGACACGTTTAACATAATAAGTGTCGGGTTTAACTTGTCCAGTCAAGCTATTTATTACTACTTAATTTTAGTAATTAAATTTGCACAACCTCATTATCATATGTATGCGTGTATGTATATATATACATTATGTACGTAATTTTAAATGCTTAAACATTTACCCCATATGAGCTTAGTGTTATGTTATTATATTACGATATTCGATATGCAAGCAGAATCTCTTTACCAGCAAATATTTGGAGAAGTTAAAAACAATTTGATGTTTTTTTTTTTCATTTTTTCATGCAGATGGTAATGCGCCATTTGTGTTTTGCTTTAATTAGCATATTCAATGTGTGACTGAGTCGAAAGCTTTACAACTTTTTCATTTCGCTGGTAAAGAAATCAATTAACTATATTATTTAGTTTATTATATAACCGTTAAACTGGTTGACCTAAGTGTGGTGAATTTCTCATTTAATTGAAGCGATATGAGTTACATAATTTACCATATGAAATTTAACGAAAGCAAATAAGCTGAAGTGTTACTCGAAATCAGAACAGTTCATCTTTAAAATGATCGAATTTCACTAAAGAAAACAAAATAAAATAAATAATAAATAGTTCTATGAACCAAACATGAGTACACATATTGCACACAACAGACACCTAGTATTTGAATCCCATTACAACCACACATTTTTTCTTTTTATAATTTCCGTTGACCTCGCCTACCCCCTCAACAATCCACAAGTACATAGAGTTAAAAATTATAAATGTTTATCAAATAAAAATTAACAATAAAGTGTTTGCATTACTTTAAGGCGTTGCATTTATTCAAAACAAAAAGCAAAAAACAAAACAACGGATAAGCTAACTGAACTGAAATGGTTGAAACTTCGTTACTCCAACACCGAACTCGTTACTGTTACTTCGTATGTATATGCATATGTAAGCGAAATTGTGGGAGTTGACAAATTGTTTGCATTTGTTAGCATTATGCTGGACTTTACAACGTTCACTACACCGCAAAACTAATTGTGGAAGATGGACGTTAAAATACCGCATATGCGATTGCTTATTTTTCAAAATAGTCAAAATTCACAGGAAAAACTACAGTTATAATTCAACAGTGTATTGAAAAGTTAACGGTATTAACTTAACTTCAAAAATTAGAAGTAGTGTGCGCTGAGTCTTGCTTTCTGCGTGGTAGAATTCTTGCAGCCTGTCAACAGCTCAATTAATATATTAATTATAATAATTTGCTTAAAAATAAAATAATCCGTATAATCATTGAAAAAAAAAACATTTTATAATTCTGATATTATTTTAAAACACCTCATCAAAAATTAATTGTTTATTTTGCGTTAAGTTTTTAATTTTTTAATCAAGAATAATATAAAGACTAATTCTTTCCAATGGACGCTTAAGTAGTTTTTCATTACTATGACATGAAAAGCATTTTGAAACAAAAACCCTATTAAAAAAGATTGTGTAATTGTATAGTATAGGACATTTATATTTTTTTAAAGAAAATTTAGCTAACGTCCGTGTAAGGAAGTTAAGTTTGCTACTATATTTTAAAGCAGCTGAGCAGTACATTTTGCTGCAAGTGAATACTAGTTTAGCAGTAGGAAATAATTTATCCCAAAAACCTTCGAAACAAATATTTTACGTTTGAAATTAATGTATGCAAGCAAAGCTTGTCAAAAACAATATTTTTTTAATTTTTTTTAATATTTTTTTTATTTAAAAATTTTATTTTTTTATTTTAAAATTTTATTTTTTTATTTTAAAATTTTATTTTTTTATTTTAAAATTTTATTTTATTTTTTACTTAAAAATTTTATTTTCTTTTTAAATTTTTTTATTTCTTACTTTAAAATTTTATTTTCTTTTTTAATTTTTTTTATTTTAAAATTTTATTTTTTAATTTTTTACTTTCAAATTTTATTTTCTTTTTTAATTTTTTTACTTTAAAATGTTATTTTATTTTTCACTTAAAAATTTTATTTTCTTTTTAAATTTTTTTATTTTTTACTTTAAAATTTTATTTTCTTTTTTAATTTTTTTTATTTTAAAATTTTATTTTTTAATTTTTTACTTTAAAATTTTATTTTCTTTTTAAATTTTTTTTTTATTTTTTACTTTCAAATTTTATTTTCTTTTTTAATTTTTTTATTTTAAAATTTTATTTTTTAATTTTTTACTTTAAAATTTTATTTTCTTTTTAAATTTTTTTATTTTAAAATCTTATTTTTTTTTTATTTTAAAATTTTATTTTATTTTTAACTTTTTTTTTATTTTTACATAGTAATTTTTACACATCTATATTCTGCTGATCTCGAGTGTCTCTCTTTTACTACAATTATAAATCGTTTAAATATTTATTAATTTCTTCAACCAGTTGAGCTAATGCCGGCGAGTAACGATTTTTAAAATATTAGTTTCAAAATTGTACTTTCTAATTTTGAGTTGTTACCCTACTACATTTAAAATTCAAATTCATTAAATTTAGTTTTTGGTTTTTTTAGAAAAAAAATGTATTAATTTTTAACAAACTATAAAAAAGCCTTAGTACGTCGAACTTGTTGACGAAACTTAAAAAAAAAAAACGAAAATTAGCAATGAAAATTTACCAAATTAAAATTACAAATTTCATAAAAAATTTGCTGGACCTAGACTGTTATATAGTTTAAATTATTACCATATATATTTTTTATTATTATTATAAACCCAAACGATTACTCTTCTCCCGTCCAACCGACACGTAAAATTTATCATTATTTATTTTAAATTTTTTCTCACTTGCCATAGACAATTTCTCAATGTGTCTGATGTAATGTCTATACCAAACGCATATTCATTTAATATTTATTAAATATAATTTTTTTACATTAAAAATTGTTAAAATTTTTTTATAAGTTGTACACATAAAATACAAGCGTAATGCATTTACATTGCATTTAATATATTTTAAATTTATTATTTATTTGAACTAAAAGTGTTTTATTAACTTTAATGAAGAAGTAATAATAAAAATATTTTATTTTTAACCGAAATCACATTTTTTAAGGATAAAATACCCGCCCAAATCAAAATCTTTGTTAAAAAACACCAAAAAATAGTGAAGAGATATCGAATATCGTAAGAAAGTATGTAATATATTTTTTTAATTATTAAATTTTTCATCCAACAGAAATTACGCACATTTTTAACTTTGTGTTAACATTTAAAACTCTAATGCTAAGTATTATAAATGTATATGTTTGTATATAGCTAAAATAACTAGCACATAGTGTGTCATAAATAATATAAGGAATGTACATATGTTAGAAATATTTAGATTTTAATTAAAAATAATTAAAATTAAAATTAATTTAGATATTAATAAGAAAAACAAAAAAACAACTTAAAAGTAAATAATAGAACTACGATGCTATTGTATGCTCTTTGATTTAAGTATTATTTACATACTCGTATTTAAGTATGTACTCGTATATGCTTTATTTTGTATGACCGAATGTACAAAAAAGAACAATTGTAATGAAAATTAACTTGAAAATAGAAAACATTGTGATATTAAAACTATGCAACAGCACATGTACTTACTATACCTTTAACTACTGTTCATATACATTTGTTGAACATAACCCTCACTTTGTATATATTTGTTGCGCTCTATTTATCTACGACAACAAAAACGCCTACATCATCATTTCAGGTTCGCTGTGGTTTAGAATCAATTTTCATATCCCTCAAGAACGCCCACGAGCGCTAAGCCAAATGCAAGTATGTACGTTTCGGCATATCTAAAATATTGGTATGTATGTAGATGTATGGCATAGCCACTTAACTAACAAGTATTGTGAGCAAAAACAAAGCTGTAGGTATGATCCCTTTCTACCCGGCCGCAAGTACTTACTAATTTGTTATATTACGCACGTCGGAAGTCGGAACTTGCTACTTATTCATCTTTTTGTGTCTTTTCATTTCTTTCCTTTTAGATTTTTACCGCTGAGTGACCTTAGATTGCGGTGATATGGATGTTATTGGGATTTCTGCCACAACGTTTACGCCCACGCACTCACTCAACCGTCATTTAGCGGTGTGGAGTTGAAAGACACTTGCTAAATCCGAAATATCCTCGTTTTATATACACACATACAACGGCTTTTTGATTTTTATCCTTGAAAATTAGTCTAACTGGAGCGCATATCTGTGTGCAGCAACATGTTTTTGGCGTAAAACAGTGGTGAGTAGTTTTTTAAGTGTATGTATGTCAAAATTGTAATGTCATTCCATATAGAATTTCTCAAAGTCGGCTAAGATTTTTGAAATATCGGTAATTTTTACATATTTACTTCTAATGTCCTAAGAGGTAATCCAAAGAACATTCATACGGTGCTCATTCCATTATATACCACACTCATTCTCCGTTGCCGAATAAGCAACCGCAGACAATTTTTAACCGATAATAGTTATCAAGCTAAATTTACACGATAAGTTGGTCTACAAAAGGATAGTCTTGAGTTAGCTTAAAACGCTAGATCAACCTTTTTAAAATGTTTGAAATATGCCGATTTTTTTAATACGTTTTTAGAAATCTTCAATGTAGGTGCCTACACCACCTTTTTGTCGATTTTAAAGCTGCTTTCGACAGCACGAAAAGTAGCTGCCTTTATGCCGCGATGTCTGAATTTGGTATCCCCGCAAAACTAATACGGCTGTGTAAGTTGACGTTGAGCAATACCAAAAGCTCCGTCATGATTGGGAAGGATCTCTCCGAGCCATTCGATACCAAACGAGGTTTCAGACAAGGTGACTCACAATCGTGCGACTTCTTTAAACTGATGCTGGAAAAAATTATAAGAGCTGCAGAGCTAAATAGAGAAGGTACAATCTTCTACAAGAGTGTACAGCTACTGGCGTACGCCGATCATATTGATATCATCGGAAGCAACAACCGCGCCGTTTGTTCTGCTTTTTCCCGCATGGATAAGGAGGCGAAGCGAATGGGTCTGGAGGTGAATGAGGACAAGACGAAATATCTCCTGTCATCAAGCAAACAGTCGGCACATTCGCGTCTTGGCTCCCACGTCACTGTTGACAGTCATAACTTCGAGGTCGTAGATAATTTCGTATACCTGGGAACCAGCATCAACAATACGAACAATGTCAGCCTCGAAATCCAGCGCAGAATAACTCTTGCCAACAGGTGCTACTATGGACTGAGTAGGCAATTGAACAGTAAAGTCCTCTCTCGACTAACCAAAATCACGCTCTACAAGTCGCTTATCATTCCCGTCCTCCTTTACGGTGCAGAAGCTTGGACGATGTCAACATCAGATGAGACGACACTAGGAGTTTTCGAGAGGAAAATTTGCGCAAGATTTATGGTCCTCAGAACATAGGCAACGGCGAATACCGCTACCGATGGAACGATGAGCTGTACGAGTTATACGACGACATTGACATAGTTCAGCGAATAAAAAGACAGCGGCTGCGCTGGCTAGGTCATGTTGTCCGAATGGACGAAAACACTCCAGCCCTGAAAGTGTTCGATGCAGTACCCGCCGGAGGAAGCCGAGGAAGGGGAAGGCCTCCACTCCGTTGGAGGGACCAGGTGGAGAGCGACCTGGTTACACTTGGGATCTGCAACTGGCACCGAACTGCGAAGGAGAGAGAGAGGTGGGGCACTATCGTCGATTCGGCTATAACCGGCTAGACGGTTGCAACGCCAATCACATATAATGTCGGTGCGTTTTTCCTCAGCCAAATGTGTAACTTTTGAGCTTTTCGATATCGACCGCCTAAATAATTCGGCAAAGTAGAGCTTCTGCTGCAGGTAGTCGATATAGATCACATCTTGTAAATTCCAAATTGGGCGTCACCTTTTCGGTCAATAAGACAGTCATTGCATTCTTGAAAGCAAATTCGCCGAGTAAAAACCACAGCTTTGACTGTTCTTTTGTCTCTGGTGTGTACCAAGAGATCCATTTTCGTCCACGGTCACGAAAGTACACGTGAGTTCCTTTGGATTGCGCTTAAAGAGCCTTAAATATTGCTGTGGACTGGTCTCAAGGTTGGGGTTACTGTCCGAAGTGCGACTCCCATCGCGTCGACAGCTTTCTCATGTCCAACATTTCTTATAATATACGATCCACGCCATCTTTTAAGATACTAGCAGTCTACGCGTTTAATTGGCGACGATACGAGATTCTGGCATCCTGCCACTCTATCCTCCGCAAATCACTGATCTTGAAAAATTTTAATTATTTTTGGTAAATAATTTAAGGAATCTGATAAATGTTTTATGTCTAAACGGTGCCATAATCAGACTAAATATGTTGAGTATATTCATAAGACAGTTGAGAGGTACGATAACTTACGACCCTCACCGAAAGTTAAAAAAAAAAACAATAATGCGTTCACTACACATTTTAAATATATCGCAGATTCCACGGAATAAAATAAAGTAAAATAATAGACAAATGTTTCCCAATAAATTATTTTTAATTGCGGTTTTATATGAAAATTCGTCTGAAGAAAATTTTCCAATTCAAAAACAAATAACATACTAACTTAACTAATATCTTAATATAATTTAATTTAAGTAAATGATAGTAGCTAAAATAAGTTATCTTAAACAACAAAAAAATTTAATAATCGCGCGTCAGCAACTTAACCAAATCACCAATATAGGCTTGTGCCATTTGCAGTGTTTCGTACTTCGAGAGTCGACGATCATTTCCCAACGATGGTACAACATCTCGCAGTTTATCGAAAGCATCATTCAAACTATTCATGCGTCGGCGTTCACGTGCATTGGCGGCTAGGCGACGTTTCTTTACAATATCCTGTGGACCACAATCGGTAGACCGCGTTGAAAAGCCGGAAAGTGTATTGAAACGATGCTGAGTGGACGGCGCAGGCTTTAGGGCACCAATTCGATGCGTCGATTTATAATGAGCTTTCATATGTTTCGAACTTTCGACGGTTGCAGCTGTGCAGGAATCATTGGTGTAAAACTGTGGACTGGATAGTGAAGACCAGCGTTTAGGATCGGCGCTGAGGCAAGTAACTTGGCGTGTGTTCTCAACTGTATAACCAAAATCGAAGTTATTCACAAAACTCTCATCGGCTTGAAAACCAACAATTTCCGGTTGACTTTCCAACGATGTCGAAGATGTTGATGGACTGTTGCTGCTACTGAATTCCATACTGTACAAAGCGGTAAGCTCTTCGAAATTATCACTAAGTATTTTTGAGTAGTTATCACTTTCCTCCAATTCACTCGATTGCAATCGGCGCAATGAGGAGTAAAACGAAAGATCGTTGTCACAATATTCTCCAGCTAGCATTTTTGAACTTGAATTTAGCGCACTAGTGCTCCACTTCAGCTTCAGATTGGAACTGTGTGATGCACAGCAGTTGTGCGTGTATTTATATAAGCCAGCCTTGAGGATACCACAAGTATAAGGATGCGTCAAACAGCAATCATCTGATTGGCTGACACTCAAACTCTTCTCACATACCTGTCCTCACCTGATCACGCAAGACTGCTACGCATGCCTACTTCTGATTCGTTGCTTGCTTCTTGACCTTTTCCTTTTATCTCTCTCGATTGCCGTGCACCTCAACGAGCGTTTCTTCTACACACGTTCTTTGATCATGAAATTGTTGTTGCAGCTACTGGCCCAAATTGGCTTGCGGTCAAAACGTTTAATTATTTCAATGCAACCAAAGAAATTTTTTTACACGTATGCTATTATTGTTGTAATGGGGTCTTCGCAAATCCATTGTATGACTCCTTTGTAATCCCAATATATGCAAGTATGTACAATTTGTGATAGGCCTTTAAGTGCTACCGCTTCGCAATTGTGTCGATCATTTCGATTTCTTTGCCACTAGGTAATTTGCGGCCGACGAAAGTATATATTTACATATATATTTATCTGTATATCAATACACATCCAACCATGTAAATTTCGAATAGGACCTCAAACTTTCAATTTCTTTTGAATTTTTGTGGCTTTTGTGTTTGCAAATTATAGTGTCAAAATCGTATTATGTGTAGCATTTTAAATGTCAAACATTTGCTTTGTCCCATATATATTATACTTCGCATGCGCAAAGGTTTATACGAACATGGTATATATTTATATATATATGTATATGAGAGTAACCGGCAAGGTCAACGGGTCAATCCGTCTGCAAAAAAATAAAATAGCTATGCTTATCCTTCAACATCAATTCAAAGTTCAGCACTTTGTTTCAGACATGAATATATCGCTCATTTACTTGAATAGTGTCATAACTCAAAAAACACGATTTTTGAGTTGAGTATGCAGAAATGTGCGCAATTTCATCGTCCATATTGTATAAAAAATTCATTTCAATGCGTAGGAAAATAAACCGTGATATAAGAATGTGCCGTTCTTAAACTTGTTATGTTGCATTGGTTTTTAACCACAATAACGACATTTCTCAGTTGTGCCAGAATTATTTTCAGCAAAAACGACACATTTGACTTATGGCGGCGAAATTGATTTATATTTTTCACAAATAACGACATAATTAATTCAAAATGGGTCACATTTATATCCAAGAAAAAGCATTAGTACACTCTATTTGGTCCATTTATGCTCAACATTCTATTTAATATATTACAGGCCACTAGATTTGTCGATAAACTGATGGCATTTTTTTTTTTATATTTGCTAAATATGAGACAATTGGAAACTTTAAATCGCTCTCCTGAAAAATCGACTTTTTTGAGTTGTGACACTATTCAAGTAAATGAGCGATATATATGCGTCTACTATCCGTTTTGACCGCAACACCTTACAATCTTAAAAACGACTGTCCTTCTTCTTAAATTACAGTATATTCCGATTATATTCTTTCTTGACACTATTTTGGTTATGTCCATTTAGTTTCGCTACGTAATCTCATGTATGAACGTCTTCCGGAGGGCCCAAAAACCCTTATAATGGGTGTATTGGAGCTAGATATTGGAATGGATTAGTTTCATTTACCATTGACAATTAACTAAAGTATATACAAGTAATACAAACACATCACTAATATAATAGCTATATCTTGACGAAATACTGAACTAGTTTTATCAAATTTTAGTACCTGATCACATTATTATCAGAAATATATTGTCACGCATATTTACTGATATTATTGGTATAAAGTCTGCCATAGGTAGGGATGGCCTCATTTCCGCTATATGGGAGCTAGAAAATTTATACTTGCCATCGATGACGGCACTATCGGTTCAGTCATTGTTTAGTAGGATTTTTATCATATGTATGTTGCACCAGGGTTAGTATATCGGCCAATTTTTGAACCGATTCACATGCAAGACAAGAGGAGGAGAAGATGAAAGAAATTTATAATAACTAGATGTGTCCTAAAAATTAAAAGTAGTTATTAGAAGTATCGCTCCATTCTTCCGCCTATTTATCAATTTTATCTTATGTTGAAAACAATACGGATATTTAGTATTTTTTCAAAGATATCTATTTTAAAATAGGTAGTCATTAAAAGAAACCCGAGAAAGGTATAAGACGATTTTATATGGACGAGTATAATTTGAAGACGGAGATCACGAAATCAACTTGTCAATGTGCTGATTATTTTCAGTACGCGTCTTTACAAAAAATCTTGATGGCCTATCCATTAAGTGTTGGAGTGGGGATAAGCACGGTCAAGCAACTAGTTAATACAATCAAAAATACTTTAAATATTATAAATGTTTTTAAAGCATAGAATTTGGTCAATTTAGAGCTTTTGCAACATAATTGGTGTGTTCAAAAAATAATGGGAATTATATAAAATTTTACGGGTTTCGAGCGTACAATTGTCAGAGACCCTGAAACTCACAGTTCGTTGCTTTGTTCGGGAATTCTTGACCAAAAACAATACTCTAACGATGCCCCAGCCTCCATATTCGCCTGGTATAGCTTCCTGTGTTTTTTTCTGTTTCCATAAATAAAGAGAACCCTAAAGAAAGAGCCAAATGCTAATATTAAAAAATATCCCGTTATTTTTTTAACATAACTCGTAGTACTGTCTAATCTCTTATTTAATTTGCTATCGAACCAGCAGATAGGAGATATTTATGAAGCAACTTCTCTTCTTGACTGGTGTAGACACCGCTTACGCGGTTATAGCCGAGTCCAAAACAGCGCGCCACGTATCCCTCCTTCTGGCAGTTTGGCGCCAATTGGTTATACCAAGCGAAGCCAGGTCCCTCTCCACCTGGTCCTTCCATCGTGGAGGAGGTGGAGGTCTCCCTCTTCCTCGGCTTCCACCAGCGGGTACTGCATAAAATACTTTCAGAGCTGGAGCACTTTCATCCATTCGAACAACATGACCTAGCCAGCGTAGCCGCTGTTTTTTTATTCGCTGGACTATGTCTATGTCGTCGAATAACACATACAGCTCATCGTTCCATCGTCTGCGGTATTCGCCGTTGCCAATGTTTAAGGGACCATAAATCTTGCGCAAAATTTTCCTCTCGAAAACTCCTAGTGTCGTCTCATCTGATGTTGACATCGTCTAAGATTCTGCACCGTAAAGCAGGACGGGAATGATAAGCGACTTGTAGAGCGTGATTTTGGTTAGTCGAGAGAGGACTTTACTGTTCAATTGCCTACTCAGTCCAAAGTAGCACCTGTTGGCAAGAGTTATTCTGCGCTGGATTTCGAGGCTGACATTGTTCGTGTTGTTGATGCTGGTTCCCAGGTATACGAAATTATCTACGACCTCGAAGTTATGACTGTCAACAGTGACGTGGGAGCCAAGACGCGAATGTGCCGACTGTTTGCTTGATGACAGGAGATATTTCGTCTTGTCCTCATTCACCTCCAGACCCATTCGCTTCGCCTCCTTATCCATGCGGGAAAAAGCAGAACAAACGGCGCGGTTGTTGCTTCCGATGATATCAATATGATCCGCGTACGCCAGTAGCTGTACACTCTTATAGAAGATTGTACCTTCTCTATTTAGCTCTGCAGCTCGTATTATTTTCTCCAGCATCAGGTTAAAGAAATCACACGAGAGTGAGTCACCTTGTCTGAAACCTCGTCTGGTATCGAACGGCTCAGAGAGGTCCTTCCCGATCCTGACTGAGCTTTTGGTGTTGCTCAACGTCCATTTGGAGGCGAGCTAAAGTGAGAAGGCGAAAACCGCTTATGCGGTTGTGCGTAGGGTTTGGGACCCACCACATAAAAACACCCCTCCAATGAAAAGAAGCAACTATATAGACAAATATCTACATAAAGTAGGAGCTTCTAGTAGAGCCATCTGTAGAGAGCTCGGTCCACCATCTACCAAATTTATCGCTTTCTCCGATCTTTCAGTAAATGATTAGATTATAGTACCTCCCTCATCTTTTTCCCGTCAAAACATTCTCGCTTCCTGGAATATAGATACCACACGGAATAAAAAAAAAAGTAAATTGCGCAAATTTGCGAAATCCTAGACAGAATGTCTACAAAGTGTACATGCAAAAAAATACCACACCTGTTGGTGCAAATATCCGGGACACCACACAAAACACCATGTATGCATAATAATTGCGCATAATGGCATAGTATTACATAGTAAATTAGCTTAACAGCAATTCCCATAGATTTACTAATTACTAATCTCTTGCTGAGACTGAGAAAAGGGCTAAACTCCAAACTCAAATCGTGTAAGTAATTCTGTGAAAAATATTAGCCACAACAAGTGCGAGGCAATGATGAAACAATGAATGTCAAAAACTAAGTCATTTCATTGTTTTAAACAAAAGGGACTTACATGATTTCGCATTGTACCAGAATTCCACGCCAAACAAAAGTAAATTGCGCACAACCAACAGAGGATTATAATCAAGAAATGGCTCAACAATTGAAGTTTCTTTTGTAGAACTCTCGGTTCTAACACTCGACTCCCGCCCTCAAGGAGGCAGAGGTGCATTTGGTCATGCCAACATCACTTGACTTGACTAACCAACCAGTCTGATTGTCTGTGCCCATTGTCCCTATTGTGACATGGAAGATTTTTCACATAATCAGCTGTGTAACACGCATGCGCAAAAACAGCAAAACAACAAAAAAAGAGACTACTGCCACAAAACACTTTCTAAACGGACGAACAACAACAACAGCGCAGTACCAACAACAAATGTATTGAGTGAGTGGAAAACGAGAGGCGTAGGTGTGTCGGCGATCTCGTGTAAACCCTATAATTAGCTGTAGGTAAGTCTTTGATGTAAGCCACTCAACTGACAGTCGCTCACACCTACCCACACATATATGTACATATATGAGTACACATACCTCAATCACACTTTTGTAGCCAAATTTCAAGGGAATTTTTCGCACAAGTGTTGCACAATAGCCATACTCGCACACAAACACTTGCACAAATGCGAGCATTTAATTAGATCAATCGGCATGCGGTTGCCTTGCAAAGGACTTGCGGTCGCGTGGCATTTTTGACATCTACAATCGATCAAGGATCAAAGCCAGCCAGCATACAACTCGGCTTTATCTGTTTCTTATTGTGGCGGTATGCACCCACGAATACGAATATATGCTCTATTGTCAAATAAAACCGTGTGAAACATGGCATCATTTGTTCATTTTAGTTCTGGTCTACTTATTTCAATTTAAATTGAAAAGCCGATGCAATTGGTTTGAAGTTAGCGGTGGGGGGAGTGTACATACAAATATATGTATGTTTGTATTTAACATATGTGAATTTTTAAAATATATACATGTTCTATATGCATCACGCGCCTTTTAAAATCACGTAGTACAACCCAACCAACTGAAACAACATCGGCAAGAACCTCTCTGCGAGGTTTCGGACGGCGAAGTTCTGAAATTATTAGCTGAATGATAACGACTATTACTGGACTACTATGTCTGGGATCTCATAACATTGGTAAAAACCCTAGCATTAAAGGACCGACACTCACAGGTCTTAAAGAAGTTTTTTTATGGAAGAAATACGATCCGAGATTTGTCTATTAGAAAAATTGGTTTGATGTTAGTCGGAAACTTAGGTTGAACTCGTGCTTATATGGCATTTTAAAATCCCGTTGCATAACGCAGCCAACTTAAACAACATCGGAAAGAACCTCTCCGAGAGATTTCGGACGGCGAAGTTCTCAGCTGCATGATACCGATGCAATCGTGATAAACAAATGGCATACTTGTTTATCCCGATTTCGACTATATCTAGCTTGACTATGTTTGAGATTTCATAGAATTAGTGGTAATCTTTGCATTAATGAACCGGCTCTTATAAATCTTAAAGAAGTTACTTCATGGTAGAAATTCGATGGGAAGTTTTTCTTTTAAAACATGGTTTCATGTTAGTCGGAAACTTGGGTGAAACTCGAGCTTATAGGGCCTTTTTATTATCCCGTTGCACAACGCGTCCAACTTAGGCTCAACCCACGCCGGATTAGTCAAAAACGTATTTTGCTCTAGCCCAAACCAAGCGAACATACGTTTTTATCTCGTCTTGTGCGGTGTGGGTTGTTACATATGAAGCGATGGGATGTTATCGTGTCAGACATTAAACGATGTATTGACTAATACGGTGTGGGTTGAGCCTTAGACAACATCGGAAAGAACTTATCCGAGAGGTGTGAACTTATCCGAGAAGTTTAGTGTAATGGTAGACATTATTTATGATTACTTTGCATGTTGTGTTTAAATGTCCGAGAGTTGTTTCAAGCATAAATAAGTATTCATAAATGTTTATCAGATCTATAATTGGTGTCTCGTGACAAGTCCGAACAGATTATCTGAATAGCGTAATCATGTAAATAAACTAACAGCTTATGGCAAACGGGGTCATACATATTTTCATTGAGGCTTCATTGCGCCAATTTAGAAAGAAACTTAAGTTTTGAATTGCTGTGAATTTCAATGACAGCGAATATACAGATATTAAATCCTTACTCCAGATCTAAATCAATAACAATTTAGTGATTTTTTAATAAAAATATTCTCTTTTCATGGTTCTTTTTTTTGTGCCTTAAAATAAAACGGGAGCAGAATAACCATTCTCTACTTTAATTACATTAAGAATTACTCGAACTAAGGCACTCATTAATGTGAGCAGACTTTCCAAGAATTCGTCCCTCTGTTTAAGGCTGAAGTACTCAGATAACTTTCAACTAAAAATCACATATCAAGCGCCAACAACACGAACAGTTTGACCTTTTTACGGCACAAGACAGTACAAATATTTTAGCGCACTCCAAAATCAAAATTATACCAGTTATGGTAGCAACAAAAACAATTTACAGCACATCCGTTAGGTGTCTGCTCGCAATCAATGGGTAACTGTCGCCTATTGTCATTGCTGTGATAAACTCATTATGGCACCTAATTGTCACATTTACGTGAATTTATTGACACATTTGATATTGGAAGGATCAAGAGCGGCAAGGACAATCAGATGAACAAGCAAGACTGAACTGCTTTTGCAGGTAAAGCCACGCACTAACATAAATTTTGAACTCGAACTCGGAAAAGGTAGCATTCGGTAACTGATGCGTATCATAATTACTTCGTCTGTTTGTACATGCCTACCTACAAACACACACACGAACCTATGTACTTTGCAGTAGTCACACACACTCATATTATTGTCAAATCAGTACAAAAGGATATGGTACGCTGGTTGACATTTATGACTTTTGGCTTATCTTAATAAGCGTTTAATCGCAGTAAATGAGAACGTGTTAAAAGGATGTTGGTTACAGTAAATATTTATAGAACACTTATCTACATCGCACTTAGCGGGCACTGCAGTTATGTAAGTATATCTAAATAAACATTTCTTTCTTTTTGATTTTTTAAAACCATTTCCTAATAGAATGTCAAGTCGTCCATTGAAGAATAAAGTAAATATTTTTGTAAAAAAACCGTTCTTTAACTCTGCGGCAGCGGTACCGATAAAATTCCTCCTCAAATGCAACGGTTACCGAAAAAAACTAAACTATTTTACAGTTAAGTACTGCTATTTCGTCACTTTAATCCTGTTTCAATCGTTAACCTCTTCTTGATGGTGAGTAACTTAATATTTTCCGATCAAATTTATATAAATTATTAAACAATTTGCGTTTCTGTATAATTTAATTTAGTTAAAAATCATTACTTTTGGTTTTATTATTTAATTTACTTTTATTAAAAACATTTTCTTACAAATACTCATTTTAAGCGAATTCATGACTCGCATTTTATATATTTGTATACTTTTATTATAATACGCAATACGTGTTAGGTTTGTATATTTACCATATATGTATGTATGTATGTACTTCTTCTAAAAAATGTAAAATTTCAATAAACAAAAAGAGTTTTATATTTTGCATCAATAAAAAATAATAAAAATGTTTAATAGCCTTTAGCAGTTTGCATATGTTTACGTATAAATCACATTTAATAAGATTAGTTGCTCATACATCTAAACATATAAGTATATTTAGTTACATTATAGCTTAATACACGTAAGGTTATTTGTAGATTTTAATGTTAGATGAAATTATTTGAGAAATTTTGAGGTTATCAAATAAATAAGGACACAAATACATTTGAGTATATTGCAACACAACTCTTTGAGTTATATACAGTTGAACTTCCATAACTTGAATCACTATAATCCACAAAGAAACTTCGAGTTAGAGAAACTTCGAATTATGGAAGGAAATTTGTATGAAATTTTACTTCTATTGCCAATTCAAGAGTAAGAATTATGGAGAACTTCGAATTATAGAAGTTCGAGTTATGGAAGTTCAACTATAGTTAGTTAGTGTATAATATTAATATTGTTTTTTTTTTTTAATCTAAGATGTCCTTATTCGTGTGGAAAATTAATTTGTTCAAGTGAATCAATCTAATTTTGTATATTTTTTATTATATGTTGACAAAGCAAATTAGCTATATTGTTATATAGATGCTTGGAGATGTCAGTTTGTTCAATTATTTAAACATTTAAAATTTTATATGGAATGACTTCTTGCTAAAAAAAATACACATTTTAGAAAAATGCTTAAAATTTCAAACAATTTGTTGTTGGAATTTAAAATTTTACCGATCTATACGCAGCTATCTAATGTTTAATGCAGCTCAAAAATGTTAGCTGTTTGCCATTAATCTTCCACTAACTGTACAATAATAACCAAAAAAATCTGAAGAATAAGGACACCACTAAAAGTATGCTTTTATACTTTGTATAGTTATTCATATGTATGTATCATGTGTTGGTTTTTGAACTAAACTGATATGCTGCTTTCTTTTACGAACAGATGGGCATTTCTGACAAAAAAAAAGTATGTCACTACTATAAATTTTTTTAAATTAAAACATTTTTTCATTCGTGCCTATGACTTTAAACATACTTAGGCCAAGTGTAAATCTTGATAATTTGATTAAAAAAAGTGATTTTATGTTTGTCTAGAATTTTTTTTACTTAACTTCGTCTATAAAAAATAGTACGCTTAACGTTTTGTCACTCCTACTCTGCTGTAGTTGTTGTTTGGAAATAGTTTAGTATTTTTTCAATACACATCATAATAGATTAATTATCGCCAGTTAAACAGCTATTCTCTTAATATTTATAAAATTGTTCATATTTGTTGTTTAAAATTCAAAGTGTGACAAATAAAATAATCAAATCAAAATTGTAAAAAAAAATAGAATCTGTATATAGACGCGCAGATTTTTAGGGTGAACCACACAAATGTTTAGACACACTAAGATATTTATAGATTTAAAGCGTGGTTGATGTAACGGTGCTTATGCCATGCACCAAAATGGTCGGTGGCAATTCAGCAGTCAATTCTGTAAGCAACTCAATATAACGAGCACTACGCTCTTTGAAGTCTGGTGTGGCAATTTGTGGCGGTGCAGCCAAATATATGAAGGAAACTGCAGTCTGATCGGAACGCTCACGTATAATTTGATTGGCTCTGAAATGAATAGAAATATTGTTTCAAACTTTAATATACATATAGGCACATATACTAATATAATAAATAACCTATAAATAAGTATATATTTAAATTCGAATTTTTTGTGTTATTGTTTCAAGATCATAAACTAAAGTTACGCACCTTTGCATATAAAGTAGTGAACGATTGATATTTTCCTCAGTGATAACTTCATGATCTTCGTCGGCATGACTTGTAAATTGTTTTAGTATACGTGAATGGCTTGTAAATTCCGATTCGCTGTTCCATTCTTGAATCTAAAATAGCAAAAAATATATTTAAATGATCGAATAAGTTTTGTTTTTGAACGCAACACTTCCGCACCTCAATTATATCGGCTTCAATACGTAAACTCTTCAGTGATTGTTCCAGCTTCATTCTGGAGAAAGTATCCAATTGTGGCATTTGTGTATCAAACGAACTATTTGGCAAAAAAGAAATATGTATGTTAGCTAAAAACAAAAAGCACAAAGTAAACTGTGCATACCTGATATTCGAGTTTGCATTATTCGATTCGCAGAGAAAAACGCGCAAACGTAAATGTTTCCATTTCGCCAGCATATTGATTATCACGGCTAATTGCATCATGAATAGTGATACCACATCGAAAGGATTATTTGAATTCGGATTAAAAACGTTGATGGGCCAAACGTCTATGTATCGCAAGTGTTTGCTTCTATTAAGTGAAGAAAAGGATTTGCCTTATAGCGAAACTTACGGTGAGCGGCATATTTTTGGTGTACTTACTTGGCAATGAAGTTTTTGTCCAAACGATGGAAGTGTCGACACAAGCACAGATTTTTGTTCATACGCAACACGTCGCTCATAATCGCAACATATTCAGCGACATCAATATGTTTCTCTTCACCATCACGACGTATTGGGAAGTTTTGAATTTCACCGTGATTAAATCCGTCGGTTTTGTAAGGTGAAGTGCCACTGTAAAAAAATAGTTTTTAATAAAAATGTATTTCAAAAATAATAAAATTTAGCACTTACGCCTCGAAGAAATCTCTTGGCGTTTCACTGTCATAGAAACCCAAGATTATTGTATTCGGTTTCATTGCACCAATACCAGATAAACGTATTAAGTGTTGGACACCTTCACGTATCGATTTGGCTAATGTCACTTCGGCAAATGCCTTCACTTTCATATGATCCAGAAAAGAAAGCCAATATTTGTTCTCTTCGATCGTTGGATCTACGACGGCTGAGTAGTCACCAACTTTTACGTGTCCGATCACATAGAGACCACCCTTCTTCATGTCATTTACAAAATCGACAAGCGGACAACATGAACGCGGCGACGATACAAGCAACAACATTTGAGGGCGCCAAAATTTAACATGGTCCTTGCGTGAATCTAACATCAGCAAGTACTTGCGTACCTAAGACCGAAAGAATTTTACAATCAAAAGTTATATTATTATTATTATTATTATATTATATTATTATTCACCTGATGGAACATGAGCGCTTGCGAAATTGATCCCCACTGTGCACCTTGCGAAGCTGGCGAGAATAAATGCAGCGCTATGACCAAAATTAAGCACAGAATAATACTGGACGACGCATATATTGGATTTATCACAAACATCATAATCAGTGTACCAAGCAGACCAATCAGGCATGTGTGCCATGTGAAGTACTTGAAAAGTGGACGGAAGTTTGGTGCACCAGTCAACTCGATGCCCAAACAGGCCAAATTGGTTGCCAAATAAGAGAGCATAAATAATACTGAATTCACCTGAGCAATTGCATTCAATGAACCGATTAGCAATATGCATTCGACAAGCAACCAGCTTGTGAACACCGCTGCAACAGGATTGCCCTTCCATGTGCCACGTAAAACGAAATTCAAAAATGAACCAAACACTTGATCCTTGGACAACGCTTCCAATATACGACTGGAACCAATTAGATTACTCAGACCAGTTGAAAATGTCGCTGTAAGTATACCAATGGCTGTAAAAGGTGGCCAAAAGTTTACCGGCATTAGGAAGAGATAGTTATTTTGCATGGTCTCGGCTGGTGTGGTAAATGCCATCAGGAATGACAGTAAAATGTAAGAAACGAATGTGAAAGACACAGCCGATAATGTGCCGGTTGGTATACTTCTTGAAGGACTTTTCAATTCTCCCGACATATTTGCGCCGGCCATGATGCCAGTAACACCAGCGAACAACACACCAAATGTTGTAGCGAAATCAACCATTTTACCATTCGAGGTGTAATCTTGCACATAATGTGGATAAAGATTGTTCATTAAAGTAGTACTGTTCAGACCAGTATACGGCAAATACGTCATATTATTAGGTAGAAGATTTTCCTTAGGACGGTCAATCTGAAAAAAAATTATAATTACATATATATTAGATATGTATATATAGCAATATACCAAAAATAAACATTTGTATCTACATAAATCCATACTTACTTCCTTTGGACCTTCAGCCAGAAAACTTATATACGTAGCCAATAAACATACTGACACAATGCCCAGAATTAACACCGATGTCTTAGCAAAGAGTGCCGCACCAATCAAACATACCACCAACATAGCTGTATTGATTAATGTTGAAATAAGAAAACGCCACCAAGTGCCATCCGGTAATAAGCCCTTATTATCATGCGTGAAATATCCACCATCGCCAAAGTTTTCCATCATGCCCTCAGTACAACCAGATATAGCCATGGCGCAACCAACCACATTTGCCAGAAAGAAAAGCGTACCAATCGAGCCGCCAAACTCTAGGCCTAAGGTACGACTTATCATAACTAAAAGTGAGATAAAATATAGTTACAATGTTGTAATGTTTAAAACTAATCAATTACTCACAGTAGACACCACCGCCTTCCACGGCACCGTTAGTGGAGATTGCACATACGGAAGCGACGGTAAACAACAGAATTAAATATGCGATAACAAATTGTAATAGCGTCACATAGAGACCAGCATTGCCGACAATAAAGCCTAAAATTACAAATAAAAAAAGCCATGAGTATTATTTGTTCAAACGTCCAAAGAATTTTTGTAATTTTGAATAGATAATATTAACTATAATCATACAACATAACTGGACGCAAAAAAATGACTCAGAAAATAGATATATATACTCACATACTTATATATATACATATTTTAAAGTATTTAGTGAAAGGCCGCTTTTTGGAAAGGTTTTTGTTAAATTAATACAAAGACCAAAATTATAATTAGTTTCAGCAAAGCTGCAATATTTGTCTAATTGATTGGCTGGCATATTCTACCAACAATTTAGCTTTACTAGAACTTTTAACAACATCTTGGTTTCATATATAGCTTCGATGCAGCAGAGCCGGAAGTTATGTATGTTTTGAAGTTATATAAATATGCACGCTCAAAACATTTTTTTTTTAAACTATTGCCCTTCGAAAAGTAAGTTTTATAGCGTTTTCTTTTCTCGATAAAAATATTGTCTTTTTATATTTCAACATTATACAAATCCTGCATTACCTATTTGAATGTGTTCCATATATTACAAAAAAAAGTTTCTCTGCCGGTAAACTCTCACTCACAATTTGAAAATCCGAGTACACGGCAGAATAAATGTTAAATTTTTTTGAGAAAAGATACCCCTATACGCCTCATAATCTATTTTAGCTATAAAAAAGCTATATCTCCACCAGAACTTATATGTAAGTAGCTACATTTCAATGTGTTATTTCTCAACTATTGGCTAAAATATTATTTCCCTTTTATACTATTATTCACATGGAGGCGTGTTAATATGCATATGAATGTTTGTGAAATATGAGCTCATATCTCTTTACAAAAATTTTTTTTTGTTTTTCTTTTTTTTTGCAAACAAGAGTAATAATGCTATCAACTACTGTTCAAAAGGTTTTTTACATTTATTTTCACATATTAGTGTTCACTGATGTGAATTACCCATATAAGCATATTTGTTTTGTTATATTAAGCAGCTACATAACTGCACTGATAATAAACACTTACCCACACGTATGAAGACTAAGGCGCTGAACATTGACAATGCCACTGGACTAAATACGCCTGCAAAAGTACCCAGTGTGCGACCGCTTCGATCCGGATCTTGCATGCCAAACTCTACGTACCCATGACCGTCCGCATTCGTAGGGGAGTGCATACCTCTGCTCCCAACATTATTACTGTTTGCTCCAAACAATGAACCGAAAGAACGAAACATGGAGGAAGCCCCACCACTACGATGTGAGGTTATTGGTGCCGTCTCATCGCTTGCAGCGGACTCCCCGCCACCATTTCGCCTCTCAACTGGTTGCTGGCTCATCTCAATTGTGCCAGCTACAGGTACGTCAGCAGCTGAACGGAACAATTTGTGTGTTTCGCAGAGACGAACGCCCACAAAAAATTACCCAATTTTGGTTAATAACTTACTGAACACGATTTATTACACGGTCTATCAGAAAACAATTATATTATATTATTATTTTTTTACAATGGACGACACAAATACAATTAAACAAAGTCTCACTCGCAAGAGCACACAATCAATATCAATTCCAGTTTTCTTGTTTCTTAACTGTATAACTAATACACGATTTTCTCCAATATTTTTACATTATTTCTATTCTATTGAAGACACCATGAATAGAAAAAACAACAGAGTATATTCAAGTTGAAAACCGTACTGAATCATCAGCTGTCAGCAATGGGGCTAGTTGGGGATATTGAGAATGATGTGTGAAGTAGAAAAAAAAATAAAAGAAAGAAACAAAATAAACGAAAAAGAAATATAAACAAATCGAAATATCAAAACTGACATTAGATTTGTTATGATCGTTAAATCATTTTCCAACACTCCCATTCCAATTGCATGTTCTTAAATATATAAATTCTTACAAAAAAGCCAAATAAAAAATAAGTAAGTAAGTAATAAATGTTTTAAAATAATTTAATTAATACAATTTACATATGGTCAAACACCATAATTTAATTAATTTCTGCTTAAAACGGAAGTTTTAATAAAAACCACATTTAGAGTAGGATTTCTTTTTATTAACGCTACAGATACATGTTAGGTATATAAATTACATCTAATTTACTAAGGTTAATCCCTTTGGGGAAATTTGGAAATGTAGGAAAGGCATTGTGAACGTAATTGGTCGTTCATGCAGGATTTGTAACAGTACATTTAGTATAAAATTATTTACTTAAACTCGATGACGTTGTTTACGTCAAGCTTTTCGGAAAATATCACTAGATCCATATGAGTATCTACGTTCCTTGGGATGCGCTACCAATACTTCCTCATCATACTGTGAAATTCGTTGCATTTTGGGTCTCATAATGCTGCGCACATCATTCAAAGAAATATCCATATCCTTAAACGCATTCAATATGAAAACAGCTAAGATTACTACGAAGAATCCGCACACATCGCCCAATATATCTTCAAAACGCATATGTGTAAATTCTTTAAAAAGTATTGCCGAAGCTGTTATCACGAGAGACGTGAACATTACATAATACACCGGTGTTACGATGCCCGTATTGAAGACATCCAAAGCTTTGTTCAAATAATTCATTTGTATAGCAATGAATGTAACTGTGACACATATGAGGAACCAAGGCATCCAAGTGGCGAAATCGTTGCTAGTGCCATTTATCGTATCTCGAATAGCCAGACCAAGCGCTTTGCAGGACATTACGGTTAGAGAACCGATGCCGGAGCATAGGTAAATATACACCGCAACATTTGAATGTCCATATCGAGGCGCAATAAAAAGGGCTACGTACACTGTTGAGCCAAGTATGCAGAGCACATAGAAAAGGAAACCTGGATCTTGTAGTTTTTCAAATAATGCCTCCAAGTTTTCAACCTCTTTTTCTTTTGGCGAATGTATTACGATGATGGTGGATCCCAAGATACATAGAACGCAGCCAATTTTTCCCAGAAGATTGAGTTTTTCATTTAAAAATTTCGATGCCATTACTGCTGATATAATCACACTTAAAGCGCCTAATGGTGTTACAAGCGAAGCAGGTGCAAAAGCGTAAGCTGCGAAATTGGCGCCCTCACCCAGTGCCACTATAAATAAAAGTATCAAAATTGATTTTAATATTTATCAAGATTTCAATAATTACTTGTTAGTAGGCCTGCCCACCAAATCCACTCTTTTAAGTATCCATATCCGCCAGCAGCAGCTCGCATCTCACCCTGTCTACTTAAACGCATTAGGGCTTTCTTTTTTATGATAAAACTAGATCCGATAAAAAAGCAAGAACTTATTGCTAACCCCACTCCAATATAGAAGTCAACCTGGGAGTATAACTCAGATAACGACGGCACAGGGCTCGTTGAAGCTAGATTATTATGGCTGTCCATTCTGGCCGCAGGTGCAATCGATTCGCTACTCATCGTAATAAACTTTCTATAACTATTACTAAATAATTTTGCTTAAATTTACTAGAAATCTCAAAAAGAAAAATCTCAAGATATCACTTAACAATGCACTTAGTTCAAGAATAATCGTAATAACTAAATAATGATAGGGGATGACTCAGATAAAGCAAAACACGAAAAACATAGCTAAAACGAAAACGATGAAGTGGGGTGAATGTTTTTATCATTGAACAAAAACGTTACCAGAAGTTAAAATTTCTTAAACCACAACGTTTTAATTCTTTTTATAAAAATACATTCAAGTTAATGTTGGTTTATTTTTTAGATGATTTATTAAAAGCGCTATGTTTGCAATTCGTTTGTTAATTTATAATAGATATTAAACTATAACAAGAACAACGCTGAGTACAACAGTACACTCAATAGTACATTTCAAAATTCTGGCTACTCTTTTGAAAATTTTCAGCTGTGTTCTCCTGGTCTACGTTGTAAATTTTGTTTCGCATCAGACAATATTTTTTTTGAAAGTTAATTGAGAAAGCTATGAATTTTCAGACAAGTTGCTGTCGAATTTGTTTAAAAAGTGAGTTATTAATGTCTATATACCTTTACAGCCCTACTTTTCCACTAAGGCCGATTGAAATAGTTGAGAAATTGAATATATTTAAGGTTTGTGGTTTTCGTACAACTTTACGCAAGAACTGTAATAGACCAAATTGGAATACACATTTGTTCAATTTCCTTCGCAGTATGATGAAACATTACCCACGCTCTTGTGTCAATCATGTTTGTATCGGTTATTGGACGCGTATAATTTGCAACAGCTAGCTGAAGCATCTGAACGCCGTTTACGTGATTATATCGGGAATGGTACTGCTGGTGGCAGCTTGGGTCTATGTGGAATAAGCACAAATACAATGTGAGATTAAATTGATTCACTATCATATATAACACTTGATAAATTCAATTTAATTTCAAAAGAAATCAAGATTCGTCATGCTTTTCATCCACTGCGCCCATTGGCGATACCTGTAAGGATGCCGGTGTTACTTCGACCATTTATACCAATATATGCGACATGTTCGAACGTACTAGTAATATGCAAACGAATAATGAAGTAGTTAATGATAAAGTGTGCACAGTGGCGGGCGAAGACATGTTAAATGATATCGAAATTGACGTCAGCAGTTTGACGCGATCAGAAGCCAATGAGGATACATTGAATGAAGTTTTTGCAATCAAGCATACACACCTAAGTTTAAACCGCGAAAACAATTTGAAAACAGCAATTTCTTCAGACTTAGCTATTTCGGTAATTTTAAGTGATTTAGAATATGTGCACAATAATGTGCTTAATATAATTTAGCCTCCGGTCGAAGCAAATACCGATGTGTCATTGAACGAAAAGTGCTCGGAAACCGGAAAACATTTTAATTCCAATTGCGTTGAAATACCCAAATTGATACATACAAAGGAAAAGACATTCCATTGCAAGGTATGTGATGATTTTTTAAATTATTAGTACAAAATGTTGTTTAGAACTTTATTTTTTTTTAATAGTTTAATGATCTGTGTCATAAAGTAATTTGCTGTATAATATTCCATAACAAAATCTTAACAAATCTTTAAATATTTTCACCCCTTAATTGTATACAATTATTAATATTCGATTTAAATTTATTATAAACAATAAGTACAAAGTGTTTGGCCGCCATAATGATTTTTCAATTGTACTAACAGCGCCATGATTTTTTAAACAAAAGTCGCAAGAATACAGCGCAAAAGTACATAATTGCTACCGCAATAAAATAACAGCCATAAATGAAAAATTGTTCACGTGGTTTTAAACCGTAACCCGTATCAGTCACAACTACTAGTGTCAGTATTGTCTGCAGCACAAGTGCCGCTAGTGTGTTAATACCAAAAATCAAACCAAAACTATCGTCCAACAAATTCTCTGCCACAATCGCACTGGCTGTGGTTATAACAAAGAAATATGAAATACCAAAAAGAATATACATAACATATGCAATCCAAACAGCATTTGTCAGCGACGAGATGATTGTGAAAGCGCCCATGAATAGCGAACAAACTGTCAATATCCACATATGCCACTTTTTGTGGTGACTGGTGTTGGCGATTCCAGCCAACATAGCGCTTCCAGCACCGAGTAGCGTTACAATCGCTTCAACCGCACCATTGTAAAAACTCTCGTGATTTGGATCTATTTCCTTCCACAGAAATTGCACATAAGAAATCACCTGCACTTGTCCGCATGTGGCCAGCGCCCACCAGAAGCTCCAACGAATCACTGTTCGATTGGTATAAGCACTAACTATGTGCTTCACAAGTAAATCATAAGCGTTGGACCATGAAAATTTCGGTGATACGGTAGATGTGTCGCTTGAACTGGGTGTGGGTGTGGGGCCTGTGACCATGCCGTTTTTAGGTACTACTATAGTTATTAAATGTATATTATTCATAGTGATCAATGCATAAAAGTCGTATTGTTGCGCTTACCTTCTGTTTGTATGCCCTGCGGCACCGAATTCTGCCTTGCGCCAACGTCTGTTAGTTCAGTGCTGTCATTTGTATAAAAGTACAAACTTTTACGTACCGGTGGCAAAAGTAAAGCAATGGCTAGTGAGACAATTTGTGAACCGAACGACAAGTAATTGAGGCCTTTGTAATCCATGGTTTCGGTAGAAACCAAAATTTGCGCAAAAACGCCAGCTAAGAATTTGCCACATAAAATCGCCGAACGTGTGTGACCGGTGACAATCTGATATCGCTCCTTATCCACTTTCGCATAAATATATGTGTAGTACGCAACCTCTGTTGCCATAAAAGTGCCATAAAACACCTGTCCCACTTGCAGCTCCCATATTTGATCAGTCCACAAGAGAATTGCGAAGAGTATGATACCCGAACAAGCGGACAATATAATGATCGGTTTGTAGCGTAGTATGTCCGTTATGAGGAAAACAATCGCGAGTTGTGCCAGTACAGCATAGGTGCCAAATGGATAAATCTCCTTATTAACCTGTTCGGCGGTGATATTATGCCACGGTCCGCTCAGATATTCAGTAACAAACGGTTCGGATGGACGGAATTCACGAAAAAATCCAAAAACCCATAATAACAATGAAATACGTAACCACGCTTGCATCTTAATTGTGAACAGACCGCCAAATATTGCTCAGCAACTGCATAAAAATAAATAACAACTAACTACGCTAATACCTGCGGCAACAACACGCTTCGCTCAACTAATGCGCGCAAACATCTCGAAACGCTCTCAACGCCAAGACGTCAATTAACATTACTTTATCAGAGCTATCAAAGCAATTAAAATCAGAAAATTGTTGATTAAAAAAGTGATTACAACACACTCGGCATCACCCAGCTGATACGTGGCGTAATGACAATACAAAACCGATACGAAATGTATTCTTTTATTTATATAAAAGCTAAACTAAAAAATGCTTAATAACTTCGCACGCACACATACATACATTTGCATAATTAAGTGAGAATAAATGATTCAACTGAACAAAGTGACGCTTAGTTATTATTTTTTCGCCAATGGTTTTTGATCTTTCCGCTAAAAACCGTCAATTCCACAACATAAAACATATTCCAATAGTAAAAATGCCTTTGTGAATTTATTATATCATCAGTTAGCTGAGGTTAACAATAAAAATTCAGTGCAGTACACCGAGAACTTCGTACACATAAGCATAAAATATTTTTTTATTTTTTCGTTTTGTCTTTTTTAATATTTTACAGCAATGCCCGCGTCAATTTAAGCAATCCAGCAATTTACTTAAACATCAACGCACACACACCGGCGAAAAGCGTTTTCAATGTGAAATATGTGCTAATTTCTTTACCACATCGAGCAATTTGAAGGCGCACAAGTCAACGCATTTAGAGCAACGCGAATACCATTGTGGCCAATGCAAACGCGGCTTTAAGACACTACGAGAATTACGCCGCCACGAGCCTGTGCATAAAACCGTTAAGGACAATGTGTGCGGCAAGTGTCACAAGGCGTTCACGAAACGCAGTTACTTAATGGAGCACATTGCGGCGATGCATCGCGACATGCGACGACACAAATGCGCAGATTGTGGCAAATTATTTGGCAGACGTTCAAATTTGGTCTCTCACATACGGTAATTTTTGTTAAATTTTAAATTTTGTTATAATGTTTCTAATCATTTTTTAGCATTCATTCAGGTGAAAAGCCTTTTCAATGTAAATTTTGCGAATGGAAATTTAACCAAACTTCCGCACTCGCACGCCATATGAAAAAACACACAAAAAGGTATTAAAGCAATATTCCTTCTTTTTGGCATAATAAAACGATATTTATATACTTATATATTATATATACATATATTTATACATACAATTTTATTTTAATTTGTATTTGTTTCCCCCCAGTGAAAATGTCAACTTTAATTTTAAAACTACACAGTTAAAGGATTCAACACTATTGAACATTTTGCGAACGACCGAAGTGATTGAAACGCCTGATGCGGCCATTAGTGATATAGGCATAACCACGCAGAGTAACTTTAACGTACTCAATCATTTATCCAATTTGGGGGATATACATTGCATGAGCAACGACGGCATTGAAAACGCAACAATTGCAGAATCCGCTGACGAAAAGGTGGCATTACAAAATAATGGAACTTATGATTTTACAAAAAGCGACATTTTGGATTTCTCCACAAATCATGTAGTTTGTTAGAATCACTGGGTGCGTAGGCATCAGCTTTGTTTATTATACTCATCGTAGAGACGCAAGAGTTCTGGACTTGTACGTGGCTGTACCGCATTTAAGGCGTATTCAAAATGCAACCAACTGACATTTTCAGCGTCGAAACTATCTTCTAAACATTTCAAAGCTGCTTCTTGGCATACAGCTTGTATTTCGGCACCCGAATAACCTTCAGTGCGTTGCACAAGTAAATTGATGTCTACATCAGCTGCCAGCGGCATGGGTAATAATTTAATGCGAAATATTTCTTGGCGTGCTTCTGCATTGGGTAGTCCGACGTAGACAATGCGATCGAAGCGTCCTGGACGCAAAAGTGCCTTGTCAATCATGTCAGGCCGATTAGTCGCGGCGACTATGGTAACATTTTCCAAAGCCTCCACGCCATCTATTTCGGTGAGTAATTGTGTAAGTACGCGTTCTTTAACGGATGTACCCGAACTGGAGCCGCCATCTGACCGCTCACCACCGATAGCGTCGATTTCATCGAAGAACACAATGGATGGTGATACCTGGCGCGCTTTCCGAAAGACTTCACGTACCGCACGCTCGGATTCGCCTACCCACATGGAGAAAAGTTCTGGCCCTTTTATGGAGAGAAAATTCAATTGGCTTTCGGTAGCAAGTGCTTTAGCGATCATCGTTTTCGAACAACCCGGTGGACCGAACATCAAAATGCCACGTGGTGGTTTCAAGCCTAAACGTTCAAACTTCTCCGGATGCAGCAGCGGCCATTCTATTGCTTGCTTAAGCTTCAATTTCAAATCTGCCTGTCCGCCTATATCGGCCCAATGCACATTCGGGTTTTCTATTAAGACTTCACGCATCGCCGATGGTTTGATGTGTGTCAGCGACGCATGCACGTCATTTACATTCAAAGCACGGTTATCATCTTTCAATGCACGCAAGGCTGCCGCATATATTAGATTGGCTATATCAGCGCCAACAAAACCATGTAATACCTGGGCCACAGCATTGATGTCGTCTGGTGAGAGTGTATGCACAATTTTACGTATTAGACAGTGTATAATGGCAGCGCGTTGTTTGGGTGTTGGCACACCAATTTCAATTTCACTATCTAAGCGTCCACAGCGTCGTGCATTCGGATTGAGCGTTTCGATTTGTGATGTGGTAGCTAGTAGAAAAGTGCGTTGTGCCTCGTTCTTGCGCGTGTTTAGCATATCTAGTATGCTCAGAAATGCGGCTCCAACACGTTTGCTTATTTCATTGGTTTCATATTTGGGACACAAATTGTGCACATCTTCGATGATTATAAGTGTTGGACGTGGATAGTTGTCGAAGGCCTTATCAAAATTAGCTCTTAGATTTTTCTCGGTTTCACCAAGGAATTTACTAAACAGTTCACTGGTATTAATCCGTATAATATCTGCTTTGTCAGATTTAGCAGTCTTCTCCTGTATAGCTGAGCACATAGCTTCGCAGATTAAACTTTTGCCACAGCCTGTCGGGCCATGCAAGAGAAAGCCGCGAGAAACTTTAACACCTGAAATGAAAACAATAAATTGCTTAAAACAAATTCTGAAATATAATATTATTTATATGAAAATTAAAATAGTGTTGCATGTTTTATTTCCTACCGGCAGGTACATTTTTCAGTCCCAATGCTATATCCATAGCTTCTTCAATGATCTCAATTTGTTTATCCAGTCCTCCGATATCTGTTTTCTTTGTGCAATTAATTTGTGAGGTGCTTTCTTCATTTTCTGTAGGCTTTGCACGTTCTATATTAATTTTCGTAGCTAATGTTATTTCGAAGAATTTTGGTGCTGCCTCAGACTTCAACGTTAAGTTTTCAAATGTTTCTGTTAAAGACATTTCATCCGTTTTAACACCGGGTTCTCCCAAAAAACTACGCCAAGAAGCCACTTGTAAAGTTAGTTCTTTATTAAAAAAGTCCATGAATATACGACTGCCATTCGTAAAGTGCAACTTCTTTAACTCGAATTTCAACAAACGCTCCACATCTTTCAACTGTGACTCGACCAGCTCTGTTGTTTCGCCCGACACATGTGTTAAACGAAGAAAAACAGATTTTGCAACTGATACGCAACCAGCAGGAAGTGCAGTTATTTTAAGTATTTTTTCTCTAAACTCTGACCAATAATGGCTATAGTCTGTAAAAGAATGCAAATAAATATTAAAAAACACAAATAAATCTGAAAATTTTCATTTACCCTCTTCACTGACAAAGATTGTTGTTAAAAACCTTTCGGGTATGGGCCAAACCAATCTCACTAATCCATCGGATTCTGTTGCGTCCACCGGTCTTATTAGTACTCTTTGACCGATGTATAAATTTGTCAGTTTCATAGCACCTTCCGAAATGAAAACTAAATTGTTCAGATATTTTGTCGATACATCTTGTAACTGTTCAATATTAAAAGTACGCTTTTCTACACCAACTGTATATAATTTATTCTGATGGATATATTCCAATGGTTCAGTAGAGTCCACTTTGATGGGACAGTACTTTTCGTGTGTTTCACGATCCTTTGAAGTAATATGTACATCGCATACCTCGCAATGATACCACGTTGCTGCCTTGGCAGTCGATTTCTTATTTGAACTTTTTGGAGGCATTTGTTTAAACTCTAAAGTAAATTTGTTTACAAATAGTCAGTAAGTCGGCACGTGCAACTGCAGCGTTTGTGGGACAGGTGATCTATAGTGTTACCGTACTGTGTAAATAGGTTAAACGAAAGCTAGCAGCGTAATTTATTCTTCGTAATTGTACATTCGATTTCCTAATTACTTTTGTGTATAAATAATAAAGAATTACAAATGAATGAAAATATTATTCAGAAATTTACATTAATTTAATTATTTATAAGTATGGTAACTACTTTTGCACAAGTCTCTATGGTTTTGTGAATCACTAATTTTATTATTTTCCTTTGCCGATCGTAAACAAACAACTGTTGCTTAGCAACAAAGAAATACAACATTTAAGAGCAAAACATAAACATTTATTTTTTCAACCATATTACCTTTAACGGTAACTAACGTTAACGATTTCAATGATGGATTGGGCGGAAGAATTAAAACTATCTATACGAAAGGTAGAGTAACAAAATATTTTCCACAATGAATTTTCACTTAAATACGTACATATGCACAATTGTGTTTTCTCATTAGAAAACTGCACGTAAAGGACGGCGTTCGAAGAGCCGTGATCCAATTGGCGGTGCCTCAACCAGTATCAACGTAACAAATGCCAATCAAAATGAAAAAGAAATAACCATCGATATAACATTAGATTTGCAAAAGAATTCCAGTACTGCGGCCAGTGAAGAAACCGATGGCGGCTCCAAAAAGCCACCGCCACGACGCATATCAGGTGGTTGGGCTGATGTTGGCTTATTGAAAAGTTCAAAGTAATTAGCGACACTTAATGCGTACATAATAAGTGCTTTAATTATTCTTTTTTTTATACAAACATCGTTTAGAACTAAAAAAGGTGCTTCATTTGATGAGTGAGTGTGGCTAGAAATTAATACATACAGACCTACATATTTGAGAAATAATTGAAAATTTATTGCTATTTTAATACTTCCTTTCTCAGTGAACGCTTCCAGAATGTGTCGCTCGCAAGGTCTCCTGTTGGCTCACCGCCGCGAGATGAAATACCGACTATACCGGACATGGATGATTTGAAAGATGAGATTTTACTTAATGAAATCGTTGAACCACCTATGTGCGTATATCAAACAAAATTACAAAAATATATAGTATAGATTCATAAGATGTCCTTTACAGTTCTAACACCAAACGTTTAAACACTTTGAGCGAAATCAATTCGGATTTACTGAATCAAAGTGCATTTGCTTCATTGGAAAATGTTGATCTTACGATATTGACACGCTGTCTAAAATTACCTGACACTTTGGACGAACCGGACGAAGTATGGGAATGGGATAAATTATTTACGGAAGTAATTGCCGAAATTCATTCGGATCAACAAAGTTTTGCCGGTGGACACAAAAAAGAAATTGGTCCAGATGAAATTCCACCGCCCATGTACTCTTAATTTTACATTCGTACAAAATCGAATATTATATGGTATATATATTTTTAAAATTAAATTTATTAAGCTATAATGGTGAAAATCGTTTTACATATCACGCTCAAGAATGTAGTACAACATATATATTACATATTAAACTTTACATTTCATGCAAGTACATCTTGTGGTATTATTGCGTCATTTATGTTATTTACCTCTATGACTTCAGCTTCACTTGTACGCTTAGTTGGTGTTGTTGTTGTTGTTGACTCCTTTGAGTTTTCTTCATTTGACAATGTATTCTTCTGTAGTAATTCTTGTAAATTTTCTTCCTGCACTAAACCGTATTCATCGGCTAATTTCATCAGATCGCAGATAATTGGCGACTCCACTACAAGTATATATTGACACATCTTTGGTTCCAACAAATATATAGATACCGAACTGGCACTACTACTGATCGGCGTACACATTAATTTGACATCTACCTCACGCGGTAAACCTGTGCGATCGCAATGTGTTCCGCGGTCGTAGTGATGCCATAGCGCTGTGGAATAGCCAACGCGTTTGGGCATTTTGTCTAAATTTTTTGCCAACCATTGACGATGTGAGTTCTCAGAAAAGTAACCTAAAAAGAGTTCCGACTCCAATTTTTTATCCTTGTGAAATTGGCGTACATGCCGTCCATAACAGAATTCATATTTCCACCAACCAGTACCCTGCAAAAAAAAAACATATTTTTTAGCACATTCCCAAATATTTTAAATTTTTTTGTGTAATTGTGTGTGTATACTAACCCCAGTCAAACAATTGCTACCCGAAATGAACTCTTTTATTGGTGTCAGATCTGTGATGGGTGCTTTTGGTATATTTGGCAAAACTTCATTGTCCGCTGCTGGCGGTGTAGGTACATCAACACCAGCACCAATCATTAATTCATGTACAAGCTTATCCACGTCTGGTCCAACTTTATTGAAGAAGGACAAACGTTCAGTTGCTGCAGCCGAACGCGCTAAAGCCATTGCAGCAGCACTCGCATCATTCGAAATGCGTAGTTCATCATCTCCAGATAGCATTTCACTGAGCTCTTGCCGTAGCATACTCAATGGTTTATGTACATCGGTGGGCGCATTGAAACATTTAATAGAAACCTCTTTCGATTCCTCGGGGTGGAAAGCAGGATTCATACAAAGCATATATGTTAGTATAATTGCTTCATAATTACATGAAGATGTTTCTTTAAATGAATATATCTCGTTCTTCCCGTGAGGATAACAAACGTAGCGTACACGTGTCGTACGTGGCGAATCGATAATATCGCACATAGTTCCATCGGTCATTTCTAATTCAAAGTATGGATATCTAGTGTTTTCAATTTTGGTGGTTTTATATTTAATGCCTGCCTTGCGATCACTTTCCCATAATTTTGTAAGTTCTTCCATCTTCTCCGCCGACCATTTGCCCAAGTAATATTCTTGTAATTTAACGCTTTTCCCTGAAATTAAAACAACATGTTTATGCCTTTATTTTATAAAAAGTTAATTGAATCCAACCTTCTCTTTCCTCGTGCGATTGTCGTACATGTTGTCCATGACAGATTTCATAAGACCAATAAGCTTCAATTCTATATGAACAACTTTGTGTTGAGAACAGAGGTTGCAATAGTGTTAAGGGTGCTAAAATAAAGATAAATCATAATAAAAACTGGTTATTTTATCAAACTGCCTTTACTTACAGAGTTCCGGTTCCTCAGATGTCGGTTGCTCTTTGGTATCCTGTACCACTGGTATAACGCAATCATACTTTTCTTGATCATGTGTGTAAAAGGTACGCAGTTGATTTTTCAAATCCTATGATAGTAGATATATAAGCACTCAACACCAAAACAAAGTTATTTACACTTACTGGGTCCTTCTCAAAATCCGGTACCTCGAAATCAATTTTATAAAGCACAGAATCATCGAAATCCTTTGCCTCATGGCTCATTAAGGAACTCGCACGTAATATAATTAGGAAAATACATTTAGAGACTATATATTTAAAAATTCTCATCTTAATTCCAATTATTATTTATTTGCCATGTAATTACTGTATTATTTCCGAAAAACTGAGTGATGTGTCTTTGCAACGCACTATCAGCTGTGAGTAGGACTGATATCTGTCACTTTCGATACAATATGTCAAATTTCATTGATATTGCTATCGATATACAAAACCAAGAAAGAAGTTTGTGCAAACCTAAATGCAGCAGCTAATAATGATATCTTAATTTAATGTTGAGGAAAGAGGTCATTCAAATATTTATGTATTTGCAACGTCATGGATTTACATAAAAATCGCATACAAAGGAGCGATAGATCTTTTTTAGTGTAAATATGGTTTTAAACATTTTAAAGCAGTTGGCAGCATTATCAAAACTCCACCACGAAACAAAATGGAATGTGGAATTACAACATTCCCCCTGCAGCTGCAGCAACGAATAAAACGAATGCATACGAACGAATTTAACGAAACAAAACGAATGAATAGTGGAGAAGAATAGCCGAGCGTCATTTTTTTAGCGTTGCCAGTTAGAATCAAAGTAAACCAAGTCTGCTAGCTTCGCGTGTATAAATTAGTTCGCATAGAATTTAAATTGATTCGTGCTCCTGACTGTTCGGTATTTCTAATAATTTGTGGCATATAGGTGGCAACTGTTCCACTAATATTTTGTAAATGCAGTTATTTTATCCTATTGGCCAACCTCGGTGTAATTGACTGGCAGCACTGGTTAAAGCGAAGTGATGAACGAACGCTGTCTACAATTTTATTAATAAAAATGTTGTAAATTCAGAGGAATATTTAACTATTAGACTGAAAAAGAATAAAGTGTAGTTGCGCCAGTGAATTGGGTGAAAAATATAATTTAAGCTGCATAAAAATTGTGAACCGAGTGAAGAAACACATCGTAAGGCAGAGCAAAACGTTTGGGTTTGGTTTTTATAGTCGTTGCTTTCACGAATTGTGTGTGAGTTGATGCATTTCTGTGAAATTAGTTTTCTGAATTGAAATTGTTGGATAATTTTGTAATGCTTGATGTTGTAGAAACGCGAGTTGGCGAACGTTGCTATATAATGGCCGCTTAAAATCAAGATGAAAAGTGTTAACGTTGGAACCTTCTAAATGTATGTATGAAGGTGTACTTTGTAAAAATATAGCGAAAGTGAAGAGTAAAGTATAAAACAGAGAGAAACAAGGGAAGAGCAAATTGAAACAGTTAAACAAAACGAAATTCAATAACTATAGACAACAAAAAGTTAAACGCTACAGACCAAGTGAGCCAAGTGAAATAATACCATTTCATCGAAATTTATTCACACGTTGACGACTTCAGCCGTAGTGGAGGGTCTCCGATGTTTTTATTGCTGTCGCTACTGGGAAAATGTCTCATTTGCCATTGGATGCACGCGCCATTTTGGACTATTTAAATGAATTGGGTTACAGAAACATATCTGCCGAACAGCTCAAGGAATTCATGAAAGGTAAACAATACTGATAATAAAAATTACTTACATATATGTACATATATATATATGCTAGCGAAATGTATGACTAACATACAATCTAATGTACGCGGCATATATTTTAAAACTTAACTTATTATCGCAATATATTGCCGACTTTTGAATATTGCGTTTTTTATACTGTACATCGCGTTTAATTAAAAGTATCAAACGTGTTATTGGCAAATACCCACTACATATTGCTTTGTTATTGTTCCTCGTTGAAGTATTGACTACATATTTCAACCGTTTATAGCATTGAAACCCACATACATATACAATATTATAGGGTCAAATAAAATAGTTAAGTTTCCAACACATTTTAAAAGATTAAATAAGAATTTACGCATATGTAATTGCTAGGTAAAAGGCGTATATCATGCGACAACGAAACAAGTATTCGCCATCAGAAATTGTGCATAACAGTGAACGAATAGAAAATACAGCAAATAAGTACATCAAAAACATAAAACAAACATGAATACTATGTGCCATTCGACTGGGCAACAGACCAGACATCGAACGCAGTAGTAGTGTTTGCCGGGAGTGCTGGCAAAGGCATAAGCGGCAGCAGCAACAACAACACATACAACAAACCAAATGTAGCCGCGATTATTTGTAGTATAGTGCTAGTTATGTGTTATGAGTCTGATCTTAGTGTTGGAGAGGTAATGGCGGCGACCAAAGCAGAGATATCTGCACCACTGCTAAAAACAAAGTGCGTTGAGGCTATGAAAACCTCCACCAAAGTAAAATCTACTCGTTGCTTTCTAGTTTAAATCGCCAGTATTTTTGTATAAATGTAGTATGAACATTATTATTATATACTTAATATATTTTATTCCAATTCGATAAGATTATTACAAATAATTTTTCGGTTCCGTTTTGTTCCTCTTCACAACTGTTTTGACAATGTTGTGTTTCCACTTTGTTTAGTATCGTTATGTTTATGTTGATGTGTGTTGTTATCGTTTTGCAGTGGTGTATTTCTAATTAAAAAAAAATTATATATTTTATTTTTTCTTTTAGTATATTTTGCAAATACAAACTTTAAATATTTATGGTACCATATTTATTTGTAAATAATAACTAGTAATAAATACTTCCACTCTATGTACAAATAAATATTTTATACCTTCTAGAAGACCATTATATTTTTGTTGTTCAGGAAGTTGGTTAACAAAACCGAACAAAAGAAAAGGGACCGGATTGCGCACGACAGCTGCAATAATGAATTCTTTGAGTCACATGTAGTTTATCCCAGAATCAAAATAAAAAAAACTGCTCCTCTGACAACGACTGTTACTAGGCGCACCACTTTGTTACCTGAGTCAAATACCATACTATCAACCCTCTTGGCGCAATTTTTAAGATTTTACTGCTACTGTTAATTCTTTTGTTTTATATGTACATATATTCGTGTTTAGAAGTATTTTTGAATATTGATATTATTCAAAAATCGAATCTCCTTAATTTTTGAGGTTTCTATACATACATACATTTATGGAAGATTTTTAATTTAACTTAGTAAAATGATTTAAACTCCAACTACCAACTCGCCGAAAGCAGTGTCATGCATACAGCTTCGTTTGTTGAGCCATTCCATAATCATTTAGTAAATATTTGTAACTGTATATTTGTCTCATATCAGCATTCAAAACTTTAATGTTCACATTAAAGGATATTACTCGGGTGTGTTATTTTGCTTTCAATATATCCGTATGAATGTAGATGTTGCGCTCGTATGTTCTATATATGTATGTATATATGTAGGTGTTACAATTGCATACAAATGTTTAACTCTTTTTCAAATTAACTATTCACTATTGGTTTAAGGTATACACATTTTACTTTCTTTTTTTTTAGAGAAAAATTTAGTCAATGACCTTAGTGGTCATTTTACATTCTGCCGTCTAGTCATAAGTAAAGCATAAAAATAAACTATTTTAAATGTATACACGTATTGCTTTAATTTTTCTAATGACAAAGATTATTTTTATAAAATGAAAACAATTTTGTTTATCTATTTTATTCTTCTACTTCTTGGTGTGTGCGCCAATCAATCAATTGCTTAACCTGCACCGCTGCAACAACGATAACAAATCCACTGAATCACAACAAAAACATATGCTAACAATTGTGTATGAACGAGAACAGTTAATCTGCACCTAAAGGTATGCAATCACAATCGGAAATTTACAAAAGCAAATTCAAAGAAAAAATTAGCAACAGTCAAGTTCAGCAAGAGCAATCGCAAGAACGAGAGCAGTATCGTCAGCAGCAGCAACAACAACAACAACAGCAACCACTACAATCGATCACTGGTGTATCTACAAAATCAACTACAGCAGAAGGTTCTGAAGCAGTCGTTGTCGGTGCCGGCAAGAATACGCCTTTGCCGCAACGTCGCGCTACTGTCAAAGTAATTAAATGTAAAAAACCTTTGTGCCATTTCAAGTTCTATCTGGACATTTGCGATCATCAGTTAACTAAACGCATTGAAGAACAAATTCGTACACTTGGAGGGACGCTAGAATTCTTTCTTACGTCCAGTGTTACACATTTCATTACCGACAAAGCGATATTGCCACCAATTGTTGGTAACAACAACAGTAATAATAACAACAATAATAATTCGTTAAGCAGTCGTCCCGGTACACCTCAAACACCAGGAACACCAACCACACCGCAAACTCCATATAATTTCGAAACACAGGATGGTAAAAATAATGCTAGTGGCGGTATTAGTACACCAACTGGATCTGCCAGAAAAGCCAACAATCGTCAATCACGAGCCAACGCAATTCTAAATCGTGTACGTCGTCCTAGCACAACCACCAACACTATCAATGTTAATGCTGTCAGTGTCGGCGTTACCGAACCGCAAAATTCACCAACGCCCTTAAATATTAAAGACGTTGCCAAACAGTCGTCGATTGTTGCAACGCAGAGTCCTTACATTGTTTGGCAAACTGAATACGCTTTGCATTTCTTCAAGAAGGTACACCACGAACTGAAGGATTACTTGGGTGTCAATTCCCGACACGATCAACACAAACTCTTGAGTAAAGGTCGTAACACTGTCGATCCCATCGATCTCAAAGGTGGCGGATTTATAAAAATCGAAGCAATCAAACATAATTATAGACCTTACTATCAACTCTTTCGCAAATCATCCGGCACTGAGTGGCCAAAAATCGAACTTACACGTGAGGACGGCGCTTTTCGGTTATCACCGAAGAAGAAAATTACACCAAACGTAGAGGTGCGTGAAAAAGAAAAGGATAAAACGAACGTAGCTAAAGCTAACGAAGAACGAAACATGACGCGTAAATCCCGTTCAAGATCTTCACAACATCAAAGACCATTACATGCGGCTGTACAGACCTTGAAAAAAGGTACTGGCGGCGGCGCTGCAGATTCTGCTACAACAGTGAAGAGTAGTCCGCGTAATTCACAAGCTGGTGGTGCGGCTGGAGCTATAGCGACTGGCTGCCGACAAGTGAAAGAATCCAGCGACAAGCAATGCGGCGTTTGTGAGATCTGTAAAATCGAATATGATACGCTAACCATACATTTGAAGACTAAAGATCACGAATACTTTGCCAAGAACTCGCAGAATTTTATAGCTTTGGACTCGCTAATACATACATCAGCGGACGTGAATAAATTTTTAAACGAGGATAAAAAAGTGGTTTTAGAAGAAATGGAAGTGGAAAATATTGAAGTAGTAGGTGATGTAAATGCACCTGATCCATTGGAAGGATCAGAGCCATTGATGGTAATGCCAGTGTTGGAGCTTACAGATGATACACGTCGTGGTGTGTTGCACCAAACACCTTCGCCGACATTACGCGAGAAATCGAAGCGCAGCACTAAAGGGAAACATTCATCAGAGAAATTTCAAAATTTACGTTCCACTAAGTCTCCTAAGGCTACTGCAACAACTGTTAAGTCACAAACTAGCCCGCTAAAACAACAAATGGCGCTCACCACTGCCACTTCCAGCATGTTGGAGCTCCAACGTATTGAAACGTGCGCAACTGTCAACGTAAATAACACCAAACCCGTCTCTCTCCAACCGGTTACGCCTGCAGCATCAACGCGACGAAAACAAACATCAGCGGCGGCGGTGTCTCCACCTATACGTGCTATGCTGCCTCCCTCCTCGTTGTATAAAGTAGTCGGCACACCGGAAACCGTAGGTACACCCCTACGCAGAACACGAGGTGACTTTCCCTCTGTTGGCGAGCAAGCAGTCACAGCATCGCCTTCACTAATTGTGAAATTTAAAAAAGTTCGTGCTACCGAGTTAAACCGGCTGAACGGTGAAGCTGAAAGTTTTATGTTTCCTAAACAGCGTACATCAAGTGAGCTGCCCACCGATATCGATCGGCAAACTACTTCCGACAATGCACGTGCCAGCTATTCATCAACAAGTTTAGATAGCACTAGCGACGGCCCAATGGAAGTAGAGCTGGCCATAACAACAGAGCATAGCGAAAAGTCTGCCTTAGTAAGTAAGGAGGTGGGAAAACGTGCAATCGCCAATGCAAAGCGTCGAAAAAGTCAAACGTCGACGACGACAAAGCAGCGCTTTCCAACCGCCCCCATCCAGCCAGAGTTACAACTGAAGAATAAGCCCAGTTCAGGGAAGTGTGTGTCTACAAAGTCGGTGGTGATACCGGCAGTAGGCAGTCATGTTACTGAAACAGCAAAATCTGCCATATCAGCGGCAGCTGCCAAAGCGAATGCCGCCGCAGCTGCTCTAGCGGCAATTACACTGCCAGAAGCAACACGTAAAAGCAGCCGCACTGCCACCGCTATCGTAACGGCGGCAACTACTAGTAGCCGCTTACTACGTGCAGCCGTGGAAGCAGCAAAGCATAACTATCGACAAATGGCGGCGGCCAATGAATTGGTCGTAACCGGACACAAAAAGTCGAATGCCAGCGAAACGACGCTAAAGTCCTTGATGGCAGCGACGGCGACGAAGACTAGTCAAAGTGTGTCAGTTGTAAAAATGGAGGATCGGATGGGGGATGTTGAAAATATTAAGAAGGAAGATGAAAGCGAAAGCGACAGTGAGTCCGATAACACAAGTAGCTATGAAGACGAAGAGGAAAATTGCGCTGATGCTTGCAAAGTGTTTGCAGGTGGATATTTTGGTGAAGATTTAGACGAGGATGATGATGACGATATTGATAATGATGACGAAAACGATGAAGACTATGTACATTATAAAAGCAGACGGCATAAATCAATTTCATTTGACAATTCGTCTGACATTTGGCAGAGTGGTTGTAGTGGTACTACATCCAGAAGACAGCGGGCTATGAAGCGAGAAGCGCAGAAAACCAAAAGCGAGTTTTCACTAGTTGACACAAAAGATTGCGCCACTACGAAGATTATACGCGAAGTACATAGAGGCGGCAAGCGGAAAAAGTGTAGTGAAGAGCCATCCAAAACTAAGGTCCCGAATATAACCACATTCGCTAAAAGTAATAAAAACTCGTCTGTTGAGATGGACTCGCCATCTTCTTCACCATCGAAGCAGAAATCTCCTGAATCATACTTCGATTATACGGCCAGCGAGCGCCTTAATCAAATGCGATACTCCTTTGAGCGCATACCTGCAGCTGATCTTTGGTACCGAGTATTCACACGTCAAGATAACTGCGCCGAACGCTTTTACGAATATTACGGTTTAACAAATTATCGTAAGCTGCCTTATGAACTTGGTCCAATACCGTTCGCACGAACGTCGGATTCCAGCGCATGCTGTAAACTCTGCGAGACGCAAAGGAACATTGGTTTAGGCTCAAATGAAGCGAGTAAAGGATTTCCCACTTCAGAAAAAGTGTCCAAAGTAAAATCAGAACCATTAGAGGATTCGGAAGCGGGTGCCACCAAATCCAGAGATTCGAGCAGTTGCAATTCGCATGACATCGGCAATATAAATAATATAGGTAGCGATGGAAATGTCAATAACGTGCAGCCCGAGCCATCTACAACACAGTACAAGCATAAACATAAAAAATTACAAATTCTACAACGTTATCGGCAGGAGCAACAGGAACTCCAGAAACGACAAGCCGAACTGGTCTCTGAACTACAGGTGAATAACTCTAGCCAGTCGCAATGTGATACCAAAGCCACTAGTACATCAGTTCCGGAGCGGGCGCGCGATCGCCAACGAGCCGGCTCCACACATAGCACAACGAGTAGTACGAGTTGTGCCAGCAGTACGGCCACTACCAAAACAAGCAAAAACAGATACCTCAACAAGCATCTGAATAAAGCGGCGGCCGCCTTTCTGAACTTAGAATTGCCACCAAGAAAATCTCCGCGCGAACACGCTTCAACGCTTGCATTGGTGAGCTGCATTATAAAGCAGCGGCAAGATTCACAGAGTAAACCGAATTCAGAAACCGACGAGCCGTCCACCACGCCTACACCAGTTTCAGTTACCGATGCAACAACCATTACCACACCTGGATCAGCGCTTGCTTTAGCTGTAAATTCAGCAATGAAAACGAAAGCGCAAAAAGTAGCGACAACATCATTATACACCGATTCAGCGTGCAGTGCTAAACCATCACCATCCGTAAATGATTTACCTGTGCTCCGCTCTCCACGCCACACACGTTCCGCTGCGGCAACACCCGTCGAAGAGTTACGCTTCACTACCGAAATATCCGAAAATGTGAAACGCATGCGCCGTGGTCAAAATAAATACGATCACTCGCCGCCAATCGCGCTTAATCAATCACGGAAAAGTACACGTGGCGGTCGGCAGATACTAAAGTCGCCACATGGCAGACCATCACGCACCTATAATAGCGTACAAAAATTCCTGCAATCCACTTGCCGCACCTCTAACCGTACGAGTCAAACACCGAATTCGATGGTGGCGGCCACAACAGCGACAGGCAAACGACGCAGACGCGGATATACGGCCAGGCGACATAACTGCTACAGTGGTCTGCTCGGACAGGGTTCTGCGCTGCCATCCATTCGTAAGACAGGTTCCAAAAAGGGCGTATTAGAGTTCGAGGTGGATACGGCTGCGTTAAAGGCACTCGACGCTGCGACGAAACATACAAATATTCGTCAACTAGAGTGGCAGATTGATAAATACCTACAGTTACACGGTAGCGAATACGACTTAGAAGAGGATTTATCTTTAGGCTGTGAAGGTGGAGAAGCGATGCCGCTTGCAATGATAAGCGCACCCTCCAAGAAGAATAGTATAACACCTGCAACGAACACTGCGTCTACGAGTAAGACGCTTCGAGCAGGTTGCTCAACAAATACAGATGTCAAACCTAATACAAGCGCAGCGATATCTTCCGCAACCTTCGACTCAAATACACCGCCACCCACCGACTGCTTTTCTAGTGACTTCGATCTGTATGACTTGTTTACGAATGCAACGGGCAGTCCGTCCGATGATGAACAAACGGTAAATGTTGGCGGAAAACGTAGAAGCACCGGTCTTTGTTTATACAACTCGCTATCGATGCAGAACTATTTCCGCAAAAGGAAATGTCTGAAGTCCAACCGCACGGGCTGGCCAAAAGTACAAAAGAAGAAAACTTCCGCGCGCCAACAACAAAAGCTTGCACAAAAAATACGTTTCCTGCAAGATATAGGTGAGTTGACAGGAAATGTGATAAAAGAAGAGACGAATTTGTCAGCGGATAAAGGAGGCAATGAATGTGACGATGAAAATGAAAATGATGAGTCCATTCTATGTAGAGGTACGCAACGGCGGCGGCGAAACGGTGTTATTACGCCACCACAAAGTGAAGGCGATGTCAACCAAAAATTGCAGAATGATGACGGAGAAGAGGAGGAAGATGCAGGCGCGGACGATGAAACGGAGTTAGATGCTGGCGAGAGTATACCTGAGGAGGAAGAAGATGAGGATGATGGAGACGACCTGGAGGACGATGGCGACACAATAATGGATTCCATTGATGAGGAAGGTGTACACACGGAGCCCGACGCTGATGCTGCAGCTGAAGCTGATGAAGAGGACATAGAAGATGCTGAATTGTATACAGAAGCAGTTGGGACCGCTGGCGAAGACGAAGACGATAGTAACTTCTTGCCCGTGCGTAAAAACATACGACGCCGAACAAATGCTAGCCCGCACGAAGATAAACTCGTTACTGCAAACTCGTTTCTAGCGAATGGTACTGCCACCAATAATAACAGCGGTGCCACATCTACACCCACGACACAAATGCTACGTGGATGTTCGAGACGTACACCTCAATTGCTCAACGGCAGCCTAGGCAGCTGCATTAGCCCCAGCGAGAAGGCGGGCGATAATTCGGATATTTTCACCGTATCTTCAGATGGACTAGATACAGATTTGGATATGAGCAACTCGCAACATAAATGTGATGACGAACATCTACACCACCACCACAATCATCATCATCATCATCAGGAGCAATGTGTGAGTCACCAGACACCGAAACGTAAATTCGACTTGTCAAAATATGCGCCAAATAATAGCACAGCCAGTAGCTGTGCAGCGGAAGCCGCAACTGCTGCCGTCAAATCCTTAGCAATATCACAGTTTCTCAAAAAAGAGGTCCGAGTGACATGTAGACGACTGCGTGCACCATTTCGTCGCTACCGTTATCGCAGATAAGAACATTGATGTTGTTCAACTAATGTGCCTGCTACTGCAGTCAGTCACAGCAAGCAACAACCACACACTGGCGAGTAGCAGGTTGTTATAGTGGAGGCACAAAAACCGAGCGCCAACAGCAAGGTGGAAATATTGAAAGGAAGGACGTGAAAGAAATCAATCCCGCAATTAGTTGTATATTGTTACGTCATCAATGTGTTTATGAAGGAGTCTAAAAGAACACTACATTACTACGGTTGATGAAGAGCTTTGAAGAGTAGCGTATATATATATAAAGGAAATGTATGTAGTTTAGTAATTGTCTGAGTTGAAGTATATAAATGTATACACACACACACACACACACATACATATAATTTTTGTAATTAAAATAAAGTTAAAAGGAATAAAACGAAAATTAATACTAAGTACCACAACAAACTTTGGCTGCCCCATGCACTAGCCTCAATTTCCACTATGTACAGTATATGATGTAGTAGAGTTAGTGTTCATTTTGTGAATAATGTTATCCTAAATAGAATTTTGTAAAACCTCAGCTAATACAGTATATATGAATGTTTAATTTTTACCGTAAAGAAATGCGCGCTGAAATAAAGAATTTTGTTGATTTTATTTTTTTTTTCTACACATAAAGAATGTAATGTAAAGTTTAGCGTTTAAGTAGCATATTGTAATCGTATACGTTTAAACAAATTTAAAGTAAAATGCTAAATGCATTTGTATGTATGTATGTGTTGAAACGAATTCAAGCGAAACTAAAATAATTTTCATATGTTCTGTAAAACAACAACCAAGATATGAACTTAACTTTAAATACAAAAAGCAAATAAAAAGATAATTATTAAAACAAATATTACTGCGATTTGCAATTAAAAAAAATTGTTTTCTTCTTTTATTTTGAATCAAAATAGTGCTTTATAATTCGTAGGTTGAAAAAAGCAACATTTTTAAAATTTATGATTTCATTTCACAAAAAAATAATAACAAATTATCGAAAGTGGTGTATTTTAGTTTTAACTAAAAGCTAATAACACTATGAGGAAGTAATATACAGCGATTTCAAAAGTTTTTTCTTAAATAACTGAGATTGAAGTTCAGTCGGCAGCATTCCTCAAAATTATTTGGAGTATGTTTTATGCCGCTACAACAACAACATCAACTAAAAGCATTGAGTAAGTCGACCATAAAAAAGCAAATCACTGCTAAATAACCTAAAACTGCAGTTCTGCGAAACAAGTTCCACTCACTCAATATATATGTATGTATAGCAACCGCATAGAAGTCTAGTAGTAAAGAAAAATCAAAATTCTCATTAGACAGTAGCCAAAATTAATTTGTATCGAATAATTATAACGATGTTCATCATTTCATAGATCTTCGCAAACTCATTAAATACGAGGAGACACTAGGCATTAATGCTCATCAAGATAACTACTTTGAGAAGCTCTTTAAGCGTACAACTGCCAGTTTTCGCGCCAAACTTGGTAAGGAGAATGCGCATGGTGAACATGTTATAGAAGTAAAGTCAAAGCGTGATCGGGGCGAGCATTTCTTGCGATCGCTGAATCAGAAAGAGTCTCAACAACAAGCGGAGTCAAGAGCGGGAATGGCAAAGAAAGGTAATCAGCCACATTCTACACGCACCTATACAACTACGCAGCGTGGTCCAACTTTCGAGGGTGTTGGTACCCCGAGTAAACAGAATGCCAAACAAAAGCCCCAACAACCGCAAAAACAAGTACAGTCCGCAAAAAAGATCGCGGAACAACGTCCACGGTCGCACACCTCCACTTACGGTACGGAAAATCTATCACGTGAACAAGCTTGGCAAAGCAAAAATCGTGTACCTTTCGGTGAATGCAATGAATTGAGAGGTCCACAATCCGAGGCGACTGAACGTGCCTCCTCGCGACCAACAGAGCGCAGGGAGGCGAGTCAGAAGCGTGGTCAAATAGTAACCACTACAATTGGTGGCAAAGAAGTCAAATCTAAAACAAATGGAACAGTGACAAATCCAAGGGTGGAATCGCGAGATAATGATCGTGGACGTGCACGTATTAGATATCCATCTCACGAACGTGGCGCACCAAGACGTAGTCCGAGTGGCGGTAGCTACACCACAGCCAGATCTTTAGGTGTACTGAGTAAGTAATATAGATAAATCGTAGTAAGGCAGAGGCAATTAATGAATTCCATTTCTTCTGGTTTAGTACCACGTCAGTGCACAGCGACACGTCGACGCCGACCACTAAGCAAAGATCCGGTCGCATTGTATCACTACTATCAAAGTGAATGGAATCACTTTCGTGAGCAAATACCCGGCGAAAGTTCACATGCGGAGCTGCGTTGGATGATACGTGAACGTCTGATGGACCCTAACTAAAAAATATGAGTTTTGAATTGAAAACAGTACAACCAATCAGAATTTCACTGCCATTTTTTAAGTACATACATATATAAAATCAGTATTCTTCATTTCTTTTTATGCATTTGCATGTATATATACATACATACATACATATATAAAAATCACTACTTGACAATGGATACAATGTAAATTTGAATTCTTTAACAAATTTAATATTATATTATTTTATGGATTTGGAATTAAAATAAAGTCAATTACATTAAATCAAATCAATTACATAAATAATATAACAAATAGAAGGGAACGAATTTTTTGGTCTTGACTGTACTATATGTCAATCAATTAAAATTAAAATTTTTAAAAATTATAAAAAAAATTGTATTGACAAACGCAAATGTCATTGAAACTCAATAATGATAAAAAATAAATATTAAGTAAAATCAAAAAATACGTTTCCATATTTTTATGTAAAATTCGTCTTTTGCGACTTTATCGTTTCGGTATTATATTTTGTCAAAATTCTTTTAGTTATTTCGGAACATTATTTATGTAAGATTTCTTCGAAAAAAAAATTTAAATGAATTTGTGAATAATAATAGCAAATAGGACGAAAGCCACTCCTCTCGATTTCTTAAAGCGTGTGAACACAGAAATGTCAGCATTTAAGAAAATGTTCAATGTTTTACGTTCAAACAAAACAGAGGATAGCATATTGGATATGCGGGCAATGAGGGATAAAAGTTTAGATTCCCACTACACGCGTAACAACAGACCGAGTGTGTACTCATTTCAAAATAATTTCGGCGTCTCATGTAGAACATCGACGATGTCCACAACATCCGAAGTGTCTCACATTAACTACGCTAATGAATTGACAAATTGGCGTCAGTTGGAGCCCAACACGTCAATACCTTTTCCTGGTAGTTCAATGTTACCAGCGTATTATGGTCAATTTGGATATCCCGAAACATATCCGACAAATATGCGTAAGTACCAAAGCGAAGTATTGAAATTTTTATAAAAATTTTCAATTTAATGTGTGTAGCATATCAAAATTCAAATTTTGGTTATCCACTATTAACCGAAAATCAAATGATGTTATCGGAGAATCCATTGTATACAGAAAATAGATTAATTAGTGCTGATAGTCCTCTGCCAACATTACCCAATATGACAACTTTGTCCGAACCTAGAAATCAATTTGCAAACTCACGTCCTGATGCATTCAGATCTAGTATGGTACCCGTACCACTAGATAAGTTAAAAAGGATGCGCGCAGCGAAAGGCAAGTTAATTATTTCTAACATTTTCATTTGTTTATTCTATGCATAAATGCGTTTTGGTTATTTTGCATTTGAATATTTTAGATTTATACAACGTTTTGAATTACTTGGATAGCGACGAGGCTTTCTTAAAGAAAACAAATAAATCCAACAAGACCAAGAAAAATAGCAAACAAATGTTTTAAACTTGATCCAATTTGAATTTGGCTTCTTTCTTCGTTGCATCGGTTCGATGAAGTTGATACAGTAAACGCTCCTCGATATGTTTCACCGCATTAACAGTTAGTACTAAAGTGTCGTGTTTAAGCATGGAGTATGTATTGAGACCATACGACGGCATTAAATTCACATAACCCAGCGCATCAGTGGCATAACAAATATTCTCCGGAAAAATATCATCTCTGCATGGAAGAAAACATAAATTATTTAGAATTTTTTAAAATATGTGTAAATAAAAAATAAATACCTGTCCACAATTAGCACAGATGGTCCCCAATTGCGTTCTTTTATCAAATCTTTAATAAACTGTGGATCGCGTGTGGGCATATCAACGCTATCAATGACATGTAGATCGTCTTGTGCAAGCTTTACACTGAGCGTTGCAGTTAAACCCATTACACGCTTGTAAAAGGGTAGCATGTAGAAATGTGTGGTGGGTGAACGTGGTCCGTGCGCAACGCCACCACCACGAAATAGCGGCGATCTTATGGAGCCATGTCGAGCACGACCCATTCCCTTTTGTGGCCATGGTTTTCTTCCACCACCACGCACTTCCGCGCGTGTTTTGGTATGAGCAAAACTTACATAACGATATTTACGCTGCCATTCTATATTTTCTTGTATGACATCAACGCGGGGCTGTGTTGCAAACACGTCCGGGTGCAATTCGATAATACCTACTTTACTTTCCGGCACTGCATTAATATTTTCGATCCAAACTTGTCGCGCTACCGCACGATTCATTGGTTCATATTGCGACCAGTCCTGCGGCAGTATAAGTGGTGGTGCAGCCGCAGTTGTTGGCACTATAACTTCTGTTGACTCCTTGACCGCATCGTGGGTGGCACGCGTCAGAGTGTTTCGTAAATTTGGTATTAAAATACTCTTGGTTTTATTTAAAAAATTTAACATTTTCTACCTATGTTTATAATTTCTTAAAAGCCGAATCCGTCAAACGAAAAGCGTGATAAAAACACAATTCTTTTATTTTGACATTTATCAACTACCCTATAAACATTAGTGTGCTCCAAAAAGAACGAAAAGTGGACACAGCACGCTATTAAAAACTGTATAACAATTTATTACATTTAAACAAATAAAATTTAAAAACATGAGTCGCCCTGTATTGTTGTGACAACGAAATCATTGTGAATGTGTCATTGTCATCGCTGAGAAGTATGCAATCATTTTATGTGCGTTCTATTCTAATCAGATAATCAAAACCGGAAAAAAATTAAATAATTTAAACATTTAATACTGTTAAATAATATTTGGAACAATGTTAACGGACACCGACGATGATTACTTCTTTGAAGAGGATAAAATGTAAGTTAAAAAGCATGCTGGTCAAACAAAATATCATTACATATTTTCACACATATGTTTATCTGTTCTTGAACAACTGTGGTCTGAGTAATAATCAATATCATTGCATTTGTGATGTCTATTTAAGTATCTTCTAAACTAAAATTGTTTCTCTAAATTTGTGTTCAATTAAAATCAAACTTTATGTACATAGTAAAAGCATTTTAACGGAGTCCGCCGTCGTTGCACCTTTATTACACAACGAGAAGTAAGTACTAGCTCTGTGACATACATATAAATGGTGGTACACTTGCGCTGAAACTGCATGTATGTACTTATGTATTCCCAAAGTGCTACGCTTTTGGAAACACAACAACAACAACAGCTACAACAGGAAACACAAAGTGAGCTGAATTTAAAAGCTGGCAATTGCGATTTCGAAGTAGAATTAGTGATTGACACCGAACGGAAGGCAACACCCGCAAATACTGATGTCGCCGAGACTAACATTATTGTGCCGTTTTTAAGCGAACGTTTAAATGAGTTCGATAGGCAAAAATTTGAAATAGAACGCCTGTAAGTTGTGCCTAGTAATGCGCGGTTTATGAACATTTGTGTATAAATATGCCACCCTGCTCGAAGGCAGCATTATAATTGCTGTGCGCCAACAATAAATAACCATCGTATTTGGTATACAGTTTAGCTGGAAATATTAGCTAGCATTAATGTAGACGATCGTATTGTCCAATAAGGAGGGAACGAAGCAATCCTTGTAGTTTCGCTTGCCAGACTATACATATATGGACTCCCTAGTAATTTGAATTTGTGCAAAATGACAGTAGGACCAATATAAACGTAGCTTTTTCACATTAAAAATATTATTACTTTTTTATAGAAGAAATATATTATATAAATTTACTTTTATCGGTTATTTAAGGCATAAAACAAGACACACCGCGAAACCGCGGCGCCACATGTAGACATTTGACTTTTGCGACCATATTTTTCGCAATTCTAAGAATTACTATATTTTTTTATATATTTCTACGAATTACTGTATTATTAATATACTCACATATACATACATACATGTACATTTATATGCATATCTCGATTTTAGATTTGGAATAAAAGTATTTGAGCAGTAGGTTATGTGTTAGATCCATATATGTACGTATGTATGTATGTATGTACATAATATATTCAATGCATGTATTCTTAACTTATTGTTTAGTGCTCACTCACGCTCTCCACTCTCCCAGTAACCTACATCACTGCTTATTACTTAATATTTGCATAGTCTAATGCATCTTCAAACATACTAACATCTATATACATATGTCTGCCATAATTAGCATCTATAGACTAATGGTAGCATTGCCAAATTAACTCCGAATTCCCCCCAAAAAAAAATTAAACATTTTTCCAAAAAATTCATACTTGAACACAGGGGCATGACGGTGACCGTTAGTTCGGTGGTGATTACGAAGGATCAGAGCAATTTAATAGGCATCAGCATTGGCGGCGGCGCGCCACTGTGTCCCTGTCTTTATATAGTACAGGTAAGTAGAAATTATTTTTTATAATAAATATTGACTAGTTTCTGACTCCCCGTAGGTCTTCGATGGCACACCGGCAGCGCGCGAGGGCTCACTTCAAAGCGGCGATGAACTGTTGGCTGTCAACTCGGTGAGTGTGAAGGGTAAAACCAAAGTGGAAGTAGCCAAAATGATACAGGCCGCCACCACAACGGTCACCATACACTACAACAAATTGCATGCGGATCCGGAGCAGGGCAAATCGTTGGATATCATATTGAAGAAATTAAAGCATCGCATAGTGGATAATATGTCCAGTAATACGGCCGATACGTTGGGTCTTTCACGTGCCATACTCTGCAATGATTCGTTGGTCAAGCGACTGGAAGAGCTTGAGGGCACCGAATTGATGTATAAAGGTTTGGTGGAGCATGCGCGTCGTATGCTGAAAGCCTATTACGATTTGCTGCAGACATATAAGGCATTTGGCGATTGCTTTACGCAGATCAGCGCGCGTGAACCGCAACAGCGCGCATCGGAGGCGTTTCGCATGTTTGGCGAATTTCATCGCAATCTGGAAAAGGATGGTTTGAATATTATCAAGCAAATTAAACCGGTGCTCTCCGATTTGGGCACATATCTGAACAAGGCGATACCGGATACGAAATTAACGGTACGCCGTTACGCCGACGCCAAATTCACATATCTCTCCTACTGCTTAAAGGTCAAAGAGATGGACGACGAAGAGCACAGTTTCGCCGCATTACAGGATCCACTCTATCGCGTCGAGACGGGCAATTACGAGTACAGACTCATTTTGCGTTGTCGCCAGGATGCGCGTAATAAATTCGCCAAATTGCGTACGGATGTGTTAGAGAAGATGGAACTGCTCGAGTGCAAGCATGCAATGGATTTGAATAAACAATTACGCTGTCTGCTCGATAGTTTGGCACAGCTCAACCGTTCGGTAGTCGAGCGCATAGAAGCGCTGCCGCCACTCTTTCCCATTGAAGTTGATTTCAAAGAAACTGACTTCCAATACAAGTCAACAACGCTCAAACCACAAGATCTGGATGATGAAGAGGAGGAGGAACAGACGATCGTGCGCAACGAGTCGCACAGTTTACGCACAGCGAGCACAGAAGTCGTTTGTGGCTTAGAAGCTGTAGAAACGCCAGCACCCGTGGTGAATATACAACAAAAGGGCAATCTGCTGGATGAACTCGATGCGGCACCGCAACAAAATGTCGATAGCAATGAGACACTGCTCAAAGAGTTGGGACTGTACGGTGTCGATCTCATGTCAAATCCGCAAACATTAACGAATCAAAAGGACTCGGTGGCTGCACAGAATGGTGCTTACGACTTCGATTTATTTCTCAATCAAACGGCAGCAACGGCAACGCAATTGGAACAGGATTTAATGGCTGCGAATGCGCTCGAAACAGATTTGCTGTTGCAGTAAATGTGCTATGCATGCGTGAAGCATGGTTTCTTTATGTGAAACTGTATATCACGTGGGCTGCACACTGAGAAATATATTTATTATAAATAAACTAGCTAAAATAATAAAATAAATGGATTAATTAAAAAATATACATACACATGTGTGCTAAATTTACATTCTTCTGCCATCTCTGGGAAATATGAATATATAGAGGTCATATTTCCGCTGAACAAAATCGAATTTCGAACGCTGGACTCTTTCGAACTCTATTTAATAACGAACTTAAACAAATATTGTTGTTGTTGTTGTTGTAGCCGCAGAAAACATTCCGCAAATAATTTTAAGAATGGTGCTGATTTGACAGGCCTTGGCCGGAATCGTTCTGTCCACGTAGACCCTCTTCTTCTGCTTGACTGGCGTAGACACCGCCTACACGGTTATAGCCGAGTCCACAACAGCGCACCACGCATATCTTCTTTTGGCAGTTTGACGCCAATTGCTAATACCAAGTGAAGACAGGTCCTTCCCCACCTGGTCCTTCCATCGGAGTGGAGGTCTCCCTCTTCCTCGGCTTCCACCAGCGGGTACTGCATCGAAAACTTTCAGAGCTGGAGTGTTTTCGTCCATTCGAACAATATGACCTAGCCAGCGTAGCCGCTGTCTTTTTATTCGCTGGTCTATGTCTATGTCGTCGAACAACACATACAGCTCATCATCTGCGTAGACCCGTCTAACCTTAAAATGGATTGCTATTGGCGTTAAACACCTCTTGACCTTACAAACATACCAAAACGAAACCGCTCAAGCAGTTCGAAATAATTTGAAGAATTTTATTTCGAACTGCTATTTTTTATTTATTTTTATTTTAAAGTCCTTAGCCGTATAAAAATCTGGGTCCGTTCTGTTCCTATTGGTTTTAACCACTTCTTGAACTTGGAAACATCCGCTCCATATTTTTAAATAATAAACCAAGTTTGAGTTTACTGCTATTTTAGTTGTATTTTATATATACATAAATATTTTTTTCAAAACGAGTTTAAACAATTGTATTTATAATAAATTCAGTTTTACAGTCATGGATATGTAAGTACAGCTGAACACTGTGACTGCAAATTGTATATTGTACTTTCTCTGCGATTTCTTTGTATTTGCCGACATTAGCAATAATTACATATACATATTTATATTAAACTTCCAGCAACAAAAAGTAACAGCTACAGGGACAATGTTATTAACAATAATTTGTTCACATACATATTTACAATCAATTGATTTATAAGTTTTTTTTTTATTGAATATAACAAAGAAAAAAATAAATAAATAAATCATTAAGGATTCGAAGAAAGGTGTTATGCCTTAGCTGGCTACATGAATAGGCATGATGTAATGATATAGAGAGAGAGAGAGTAGAGAGCTCATAGATGCACGAATGTCGGAATTGTTATAAATAGAACTACATACATTTATGGGCAAAATAAATAATGAAATTAGCTATAATCATAAAACTAGCGCTTTGTTTTTACATTTAAATGAACTAAACGAAAATTCTATGAATTAATATAGTAACAAGCGTATAACATAGCTACATATACAGATACATATATGCACATTTTATATTACGTACAATTTTAATAGATTTATATTCAACATTAAACTAAGCTACCAGTTAACTAGCATAAATACTATTTTCGCAAATGCATTTTGTGTGCACACAACCAGTTGGCCAATTGCAGCACTTAAGTGTGTAGACTCGTGCTTTGAGCATGAATTTACACTTAAGCGCCGCTTGCCGACTGGCTACAACAAAATATCACCGTAACACATAACTGCTGCTTAATACTATTTTGATACCTCATCATTTACAATATAAATTAAAAACAAAAAAAAAAGAGTGTAAGCTTTTCTCGCTTGATACTGCTGCTTTGTGCATTACGCCCGTCTCACATCATTTGGAGTTTTTGTTTGTTGCTATTTTGATTCTCGTATTCACTGGGATTGTCTTATATGTATATATTTATTTATGTAGTAAATTTGTTTAGCTTAGTTTTGTTGGTTTTGCGTTGGCATGCTTTCGGTTTGACGGTGCCTACGGTGACGTTGCATATTGTTGTAACAGTTCAAATTCGCTGTTACACGGCTTAGTAATTCTGTCATGCGATTCGGTATTTTCAGCAGTTGTTGACGTCGTTGACGTTTCGTGCATGCGTCGTTGCTGGCACAACTACTGCTTTGCGTGTTCAATTGTTCCACTACAGTCGAGTGTTGTACATATGTAACGAATGTGTTTGCATGCTGCAGATCTTCGAGATCGACAAGGTCGTGCAACGCCTCCACCGATACCACACGCATATTCACTAAACCGTCAACAAAATTACTCCCCACACCACTGCCATCACCAACATTTACGCCAAACGTAGTAGCATGCAACATGATGCGACCAGCATCACTGGCGCCAGCGGTGGCACTCACTGCATTTGTGCCGGTCACAATGGCGGCCCGATAATTGGCCGCGTTTAGCGGACACTAGGTATATGTGAGTAGTCTTTCGTCGAGTAGTTTCACGCGCAATTTCTGTTTGTAGTGGTACTCTTTAAGGTAGGATTTTAGGCACACTGGCAGCTCCAGTCCGGTTACACCGTCGTAGGTGGTGTTCGATACAATGGCGGCGCGTGCCAACTGCTGCAAGGAGAATACTTTTTTGCGGTGGAATGGTACGGTCAGCATTGGCTCGAAGAACATAACACTGCCGGGATCTTTGTAATGCTCCAACAAACCGGTCACTGTGGATGTGCTGAATACGGCTGGGTCATGACTGTCGAAACTAAAGGGATAAATTGAAAACCGTGTTAATATAAAAATCATCAATTTTGTACGAAATATTAATGACTTACCTAAATTTGTGGCCACTCTGTTCGATGCGCGCATGTAATGAACGTCCGTACTTGCGGAATGTTACCGAGAACAGGTACTCCTCTTGCGCAGAATCGCGGAGCAAAAATGTGCCCTCAGGCTTGCCCTCCAGCAAGCGTTCAGCCTCATAGCGATCCATTTTGCCCCAGTAGAAACTCGAATTGAAAATACGCTCCAAATCTGGCACGAGGTAGTGTACAAAATCGATTTGTGAATGTACAATGGGCGATGTCGCTGTGGATAAGACACGTGCGGCTTTCTTCGTCGCTGAAGTTTGTGGCATATTTGTGTGCTCGTGAACTTCACCATCTCTTTGCTGATTACTGCTGCATTTTTCTTCGCCCACTAAGGCGTTTTCGTTTCTAATACCGCTTCGATTCGCCGTTGTCGGTACACGGTCTGCAGACTTGCTTGTCGTCGCCGTCACAGTCACCGCCGGTGTTGCTGGTGTTGGACAAACCACTACATTTATGGAAGAGATTATCAAATCTTTGTTGGACGCCCAAAAGGCTAGTTGATCATTTGTTGGTGGCTGCGCTGTGTTTGAGGTAGTTATCGATACGGGAGTTGGAGTATGTGAGGTGGAAGTTGTCATAGAATTAACGTTACTAACAGCACTATCACGTTGAAAGCTGGAAGAGCTGGGCGTGGGTAGTGACATTCTGACATCGCTGCTGGCCGGCCGGAATTGCTTCTGTCGTAAATGTTCTTCAGCTGAGACTGGCAGCATTTGTGTGTTGTTTCGGGAATGATTAGAGCTGCTATCGGTGCTATGATTATTGTTGTTGCTATTTGATAGACGCGTCTTACAACTGCTTGAGGATGAGGATTCCAGCATGCTCTTGAAATTCATGAAAGCCGACTTGGCTTTTTGACGACGACTGCTTGCCGTTGACCTGCTTTGAGTTACAGCAGTGTTGTCTTCCGCTACCTCGTAGTACTCAACATTGCCAGCACCATCCGCTTCCTGCTCCGCCAAAGGTTCCGTAATGCGTAACAAATTTAAATTATTCGGTAGTGACGTTCTACTGTTGTTGGTGTTGTTATTGTTCAACATTGAATTAATGGAGCTGCCTGCAGCTTCCACAACACCAGCACTTTCTGTAGTATGCGTTAACTTATTGGAATTTGTGTCCACCAAGTTTTGTTGTGCATTATCCATCTCTGACGGTGAATGTGTTTTGAAATGTATTTTTATAATAATCTGACCGGATGAACTGCTGGTCACTGATGACAGATTTGAACTCTCGGCTATTGAATCGCTATCCAAACGCAAAATCGGTAAGAACTTATCACCGTAGACAGCAGCGACGTTATTGCTGGTCAGTGATGCTACTGAATTTCTATAGATCTTGTTAGATTGTTCACTATTGGCAGGTGAAGACGATTTGGGAAAACGTGAAGAATGACGATGAGACGAATGTTTGGATAATTTAGACGATGTTGTTGTTTCTTTAATTGAGCTCTTGTTACCGTTGGTGAGGCCAGCAGATAATTTGCTGGAACGGTGCCCCATCGGAAGATATTTATACAAGTTGATAATTTTTATCTATTTACATGCATATGTGTGTAAATTAATGCGACGCAACAGAATCAGAAGACAACTGCAATATAAAGAGAATTGATTGAATATATAGAAAATAAGTTAATTAAGTTATAAAAAAAATGTTTAAATTCGTATCTTTAATTTTTTAGAAAACCATCACTTGTATAATTTATTGTATAACTCAGATTTTATTTACATTAACATTTACGTTGTCTGCATACACGATGTGTTAGTTGAGCGCCGCACACTTTTTTATTTCGTTTTATTAAATTTTATTTAGCAATGCAAATTGTTTAACACACCCCAGAGAGATCAGCACACTTGTGCGGCGAAAGCAAAAGCGCGAATGCCTTTATAGCACTTTCAGCACTGCTACGTGCTTCTAAATAATTAAAATCAATTCTCCCATAAACTTATATTTGTTATCAATTTTCAGCGAATTTCACACTCTTCACCATAAACACAAGCGCACACAAGTTTGAAATTAGATTTACTTTTCACTTTCCAAGTACGCTGCTCACATGCATATTCATCACATATTGTTGGCGCTTTTGTGGCGCTCATTCATGAAAATGCTAGGAATTAATGTGGTATTAAGGTGCACACACATACACACATGAACAACCACAATAGATAGCAAAACTACAGAATAGTACAATAACAATAATTTGTATAATTATTTCATTATTTCAAGAAATATACTTACATATGTACACATATTATTCAATACTAAACTGAAACGTTTTCTTGCAATTATTTTGTGAGCAAATTAATTTTTACGAAACTCAATCTTTCGGTGATTTACAAATATACGTAAGCATACAATTATTACTAATTGTTCTATAACAGCTGCTTGTGTTTAAAAGAATACCCGCCGTTAGAATGACCTTTGTACATACATACATAGAAATTATATATTGAGTAAGTGTGCATATTATTTCAAATGCCTCCAGATACTACATTTCCTTTAAGACACTCATGATCACAATGACTGTTTGAAATGCTTATTGTTGTAGTTGTTGGCTTGCCAACACAAAACAAAAAAAAACGACAATGAGTCTGCAATACGCAGAATTTCAGCGAAAATTTCAAAAGGCTGATCCCTCGAATTTCTTGATCTTCGATTAATCTTTTTTTTTTATTGCGAATATGTGAGTGAGTCCAACGAACAATGCGACAGTTGGTTCAGCAGTTAATAATTTCAATTTCGTAGAATAATATTGTGATGTGGTGCATGCTGCTGACACCAGCCAACCAACCAACCAACCAACCAACTAAGCAACCGTCATCAGTACAGCAGGCCCAACAACAATATGCCGTGACTCACACTCAATGGTTACCATCTGCTGTTGGACGACGGTTGGTTGGCGTTTACCATTAAGTGTCTGCTGCTGCTTGCTATGCTAACAATACATGAATATAATACTACAAAACTGCAAGTACATACATATGAGTATATCAAAGAAGCGCACCCAGCAGGGAAAATATTTAATAATAACTCGTGGTGGTGGACTTTTGGTCGATTTCTGTTTGCATCTGTCGTTAGTACACACTTCGGAGAACAACATAATTATTGTAAATTGATTGTTGTTTGAGCATCTGGAAACATGTCTCAAATAATTTGAGGAATGCAGCCTGGATGACAATTCTTGGGATCCACATTCGTGCCGGTTATGGAGAACCGAATGTTGATGATGATTAAATTGATCGATCGAGTTAGAATAGATTCCTTTCGATTAGAGTTAGGCCTAAGGTCGATTAGACTAAAGCAGTTAATATATCAATTGTAGTTATTGACGGTAAAAATCACTCCGGATATCAAAATTAGTCAGTAAGTCTAAGATCTTCCTTCGCTCTTTTTAAAAAATCTGTATCCCCTTATAAAATTCAGTTTGGTTAACCAAATTAAATTTCCTACACGCAAATATTGTAAATATTTTTAAGTTGCAGAAAGCCATCAAGTATTTCATCATATCTTTTAATATAATTGGTCTATTGAAAGGGCGGTGTCAAATCGCAATATCAACATGCATACATACATACATATATACACACATACGATATGTACAATAATATTATATGTTATGTTATCTTATGTTTAATATGCATCTATGATATACAGACATTTTACAGTTATCGTTCTTGTCGTAAGTACAATATTTATGCGCATGATGTCGTTTACCCGTGCTCACTCACTCACCACTTTCAACCAGAAATACTTCCGCAGAAATGTATTTAATGGATTTTTCCGTTAATGCTTCCTACAATTTCCTTGTAAAATTCTGGTCACTTAACGCTTTCACACAAAACAAAATTCGACTTCAAACAGTGGTCGGTCGGTATGTATGTTTGCATGTGTGTGTGCGTCTATCTGTGTGTGTGTGCATATCTGCATTTTGTTTGTATGCCGCTTTGCAGCTACGAGGAATTCATATGAAATTTCAAACCCACTTCATTTTCTGTTTCTGGAATACGAATGTATTCTATAGAAAAGTAAATGATGTGTTGTTATTGTGTGTGTGTGTGTGCTATTAACGTGCAGTTGGCTGTGTGTGTGTACTTTTGAAGGCAGAATGTTTGAGTAAAAGAAAATTTCTTGGGAACACAATCAAGCGTCATTGCACAATTTTCGGAAACGAATTCAAATATACACATACATACATACATTTACACTTAAAACCATATTTGAGGAAAAAAAAATTATAAATACAATTTAATAAAAATAAGTTCTTCCACACAAAACAAAAATTACACAAAAATTTTTTCATGAAACCACTTTTCAATTCTTTGGATTTCACGATTCATTGAATAAAGCCCCGTATTATCCAGTTGAAAAAATCGGTCAATGTGTCGGTCGAGTTAACGCGAAAATTTGGTTTGAAATTTTTTTCATTTTAAAATATAAACGGAATTTCACATTTTATACGCCACTTTACTCGTGTTGTTAGGCGACAAAAATTCTAATGGGTCATTCTGCTGTTAGAGTAACGACTCATTTAGCACGCTGCATTAATCAGTTATTATCACTAAACATTCCACATCTACATGAAGAAATGGTTGCTACAGATGTAAATAAACACACAGTGACAACAACAATCACTAGAATTTACAACAATAATCGACCGTATGCCTCGTGCTGCGTTTTAACTGTAAAAGACCTTGACAAACATACCGGAAAATCGCTTTGATATCCTTTCCGTGAATGACTGCATGAATACATACACACAGTACGAGTGGTGAGTGTGAGCGCGTTTGTTTGTAATAAATGAAAAAAACTACGACCTAGTTAGGAGTTAGTAACTTACAGTGATTTGTACACAAAGTATATAATACAAATATACATAAGAATCCAAACATTTTGAAAGTAAGCCAAATATTTAGACACAAGCATGTGATTATTTCATACAGAATCTCGGATACAATGTGCAAGTATGTAAATATCAATATCTCGCTCAATTCAACTGTTGAACTGTTCCAAAAATGAAAAAAATTTGATACAATAAAATTCGTCAGTCGACAAATACAAATATTTATCACCAGCTATGTACATGCACACATACAGATGTTACATAAGCGTGGCATTCAGTTAATTAGTTTTAACTGGAAATTAAAATTACTTCTGTATCTCATCTGTATACATATGTACATACTTTCGTATATCTATCACGTACTTACAACAACGACAACGACAGCCATCTATTTTGTAGCAGTGATTTCGCAAAATAATTTAAATTGACATACGCCTGCGGAGGGCAGGTGGTTACAGCGAAAATGTTGTTTGTGTTGTTTGGGTATTCCAGGAAACTCTCATCCAATTTTGTGTGAGTTTGTATGTAGCTCGTTGGTGAGTGCGTGTTGGCGCAAAATTCAAGCGAATCGTTAATAGTATTGCACGGATTCTTCTTGGAACTTGTTATAATGATAAAAAGGAAATGGTGTTGAGTATATCAGTGTGCAGCTTTGTGTTGTAGAAACATTTGATATAGCTTAGTACATTCGCACTGAAAATATTGGAATATTGAAAACAAATCTTTATGAAAATATACAAGTAATAATTTATGTTGATGCAGTTATGTAACGGAAAATATTATTAGTTTTCTATTAAAAGAATCGGTCTTCATATTTTTCAAATCTTTCAAATCTACATACTTCCATAACACGAACTTCTGTAACTCGGAAGATCTCCATAACTTGAACTTCTGAGTTGGTTTCAAAGTTTCAAACAAATTTCTTTCCATAACTCGAACTTCTATAACTCGATGTTCTCCATAACTAGAACTCTTGAAGTGGCAATAGAAGTCAAATTTCATACAAATCTCCTTCCATAAATCGAACTTTTCGACCAGGGCTTAATACAAAATTTAAAATTTTACTATCGAGGCAGAATTTTAAAAGAGTCACTCTATATCGTACGGAGGCGAACAAAAAATATGATATTACACCTACGGATTGCATAAATCATGTAACAAAGGCATGGGATACAGACGTCAAGAGCCAAACAATTGCAAACTGCAACCAACAAAATTACAAAAAAAAAATGTTTTAACGTATGAACTTAAACTTTATGCGAAATAATTAAATAAAACTGTATTTAAAACTATATTTTCCAGCTTTTTGAAAAATTGTATGTTTTAATGAAAATTCTATAACTCGAAGTCTCTCAAACTAGATGTTTTTCTGTGGATTATGGTTAGAGAAACTCCACTGTATAACGCTGTCATCTCTCTGTATTCAATAAATAGTGCTGTCTTATAGAATTGCTAAACTTTATCATGTTAAAAGGTCGCATGCGAAAAATTTATGGGTATAATCATAGGTATTTTCAGAGCAAACAAAACCCCCAAATCGGTCGATGCTTCTGAAATTAAAACTAAGCTGTCTTTCTTTGGAATCTGTTATCAAAAGCGCTTTGTCGTTTTTCTTGGAAGCTTGCCTATTAGATGCAAAATGTATATACACACATTCTACGTAGTATGTACATAAATATTTGTATACATTTCTTACTTAAGCACTTTGTCGATTTCTAGGAAGCAATATCTATTCGATCGCATAACCTTAATATTGTAGATTAAATGCATAATAAATTGACGAAGGCCATTCATCGTACGTACATAGATAGTACACGTTTCACTTAATAATGAAAATGATAGAAACACGGGTATGTACATATGTTTTCGTAGTACACACTTAACAATCAAGTTACACTACTGCATGTACTATTTATGAATACACTTCGGGATAATTTGTGCCAAGAATTAAAATAAAACATATACACAATTAAATTTAATTATCTTGTGAAAAACAAGTTAGTTTGTAATCTGTATACAAAGAAGTATAAGTATAATATGTACACCATAAGAGAAACCTTGCGGTCCAACGTTTTCGTTTAAATATTATGGTCGGCAATTCAATTATTAATACAATTCTGAATAACAATGTATGCAAATTTTTCCATTTAATTTGTGGTAATTATATTTGAATTCCAATTTTATTTTGATATATTTTCCAATAGAACAACTTCATAGTAATATTGTTATGTACGCATATGTACATATTGTCAATAATAATTTCTGATTAAACAGATTTCGTAGAACGATTTGCGTATAATACAATATACTCATAATAATTCTCTATGCGATAACAAGTTGTTTTTCTAGGAAATAGTTTATCTAAGTATGAAACAATGTAGCCATGAACGCTTGACATACATAGTATCTACAAACAGTAAACATACCAATACGTCTTATCAGTGAAGTAGGCGGGTTAATAAACTACAAGCACTTTACCCTATTACATATAAAGTTATTACTCATAAATATACTTCATATTTTCGTAGAATGAAATTTACAGGTTTTGTACGAAGAAAAAATTAATAAATGAATTTAATAGGAATTCCCTAACAAGCTTGGCGACTATCCGGGACTTTTATGAATGTATTTTATTTTTAAAATACCTGCATGAACTTAAGCGGTGTGGTAATAGAAAATTGCTCATTACGTGGGACTTCCTAATAATTAGCGCGCACGAGTCACGAGTATTGTACCTATTAATAGTATGATGTCACAACCGATGACAAGCCTCCACCGTTTTGCATGTTGTTAACGTGTTGGAACAATCCACATTCTTGCAAGTACTAACAAAGTTATTTTAAGAAAATGTTTTTTGTGGTTGAGTAATAAACGTTTACAATTGCAAATATATTTACCTATACGACGTTTAAGCGGATACACATACAAACAGATGTACATTTAAAATATATATATTCATATAGGAAGCTAATGTATGATTGCGTTTAAATACACCTGAATTAATGTAGTAAGCCACAATTCGTGGAAAGCGAAACAAATATTTGCTGATCTAAGTAGCGACAAATAAAATTAACGCGAAAATTTATTTTCTTTATTTTTTCAATTTGACATTCACTAATTTCGCTTCCATTATAAATTCACAGAAACAATTAAAAATTTCCCACGAATCGAAATAAAACAACATGAAGTGTCTGGTTTTGTATTTTTTCTCTGCCGCACGCTGATACTCATATAATACAATACATACAACAATAAACACACTCGCACACCTTTTTCAAGAGTTGGCAACCGTGAGTCAATTCTCAGCTGCTCTTGGGCTCTCATTTTTTTGATTTGTTTCATTTGTATGTTTATACACAGTCACACACACACTACGCTGTACGCCGTACATTGCCATTGAATAAGTGGCGCTCAGCTCTATCCGTTGGCCACACGGCACCCCGCGTATTTTGCTCCCATCATTCACACTTTACCAAGTATTTATTTTTCGTACTGTATTGTTGTTTGTGTTGCCTTCGCCGTAATACCATGCCGTGCTCACACAACGCTGTGTAATTTGTTGTTGCCTCTGGCTGTTTTTGCTGTTGTCTTGTCTGTCACTTCTGAGAATTCGGTCTAAATTAGAAATGCGCTTCTCGGAAATTGGTATCTGAATGCGTCAATAATTTTTGCTTCTTTTTTGGCCGTTTTCTGCCTTTTGATCAAAATTTCTTGGAATATTTCTATTCAAATAATATTCGATATTTAGTGTACACAATTTTTAATCATACCACAAATTCATTTCGCGATTTTCACTACACAAATATGTACTTGTAATGTTTCCATTTGCAGCACATTCGTAGAAATCATACCACAATTTATCACAATATAAATACAACAATGTTGCTCAAAGCGAATTTCACGATTTCTCAGTATTTACCTGTATGAATTATGAATTGCACTCAGCTTCTCTTTCAACAATAAGTATATTTTTTAAAATTGGATTTTTTTTCGTATACACGCACAAAAAACGATTTTATTCAATTCACTTGAAATTGGTTTATGTTTTAATTAGCACCTTATATTCGTGTTACTTAGACAAATGACAATATTTAACTAAATGCAATTTCCTGCTTTCACAATATTTCAATATTTATCACTGCTGTGAATTTAACCAAACGCCATACTTGCTGGCACTGAAAACTGGTACTAAATTTGGAAAAAGGGAGACCGATTACACTCAGGGTTGCATTTAAAGAAAAAACCCCGAGTTGACAGCGTTGCCAGTTGTATGAAATTGTACGGTCAACAGTGTTGGTCAATGCCGAAAAATAGTGCTTGCGGAAGTATTTGACTTTTAAATGTCAAATAGTTTTGTTGTACTGTAAAACCGTTAATTTAAATTTAACATAACTGGTTTATGAATAATAGATGACATTTAATTGATTTTAATAATGTAAATGATGAAAAATTTGGCTTTAGTATATAAATTAGTCAATAATTATAATCAAACATTTTGATATAAGAAAGTAGTGACCCCACCGAGTTGCTTGGGTCATAGCTTAATTTGCACAATAATCGGTTCTACGTTAGTGGAATTTTATTGGGCCAAGAACTATCCTTTTGCCGATCTAAACCTACATATTTGTTTAGTAAGAAATAGTTTAATCTCTTTTTCTTTCATAGAGATTGGTTCTTCCAAAAGCTCTCACGGATGGAGGAGGTGAAAAACGGAAGCAAATATATAGATTAGAAATAAAAACAAAACTACATAGACAAGAATTATTTTATTTAAAACAGCTCAAATGAATTTACACACAAGACACGATCAAAAACACAGTCTTTCACATGCGTAAATCGCTTTTAGTTTTCTACGTATGTATGTATTGTTGTTTTTAGATAATACTATTTGCCTAGTACAATAATCTGGTTATCAACAAATGTACGAAATGTATGTCTTGAAGACGACTATAATCTTGTCAGACCTTAGTTTGCGTTTGTAATTTCGACAACAAACAACGCCAAGCAGCAGCCACAGCAAGACAAGTGCTGATCGTGCGTCTTTGTAGCTGATTTAATTTAATTGCCTTCAATTGGATTTGCAGCTTTATCACAGCCTGAGTGGGGGTGGACAATTAAACAGACAGTTTGTTATATAAACAGCTGAAGCAAACGAAAGCATGGAACAAGCCGATAATCCACAAATACGCCGTTCTATATCGATGCCGGTTAAACCGCGTCCGATTGAACCCAAATCACTGAAGCGCTCAGAGGAAAAGGAGCGCATCAACGATTCCGGCGATTATTATCCAGAAAGTCCGATTGTGCAGCGGCGCAAGAGAAGCGATTTGGATGGTCACATAAGCCGAAGTGCAAACAAGTGAGTATGACTTAATTAATATAAAACAATTTTAGTTAAACCAATGACATACATACATATAAACATAATTAATATACATGAGTTTAAATATATATATATATGTACTCTAACTAAATTAATGTCTCATTTTTGAATTTAAATCATGGTGTTTAATCAGTTTATCTGCCAGTGAGTCATGCATGCTAAGTTTTAAAGCGCAGATAAAGTGGGCATCAACATCAGCAACCGAAAATTTCACATTTTATCGCTTTGTTCCACTAACTTAATGTTTACTTAGATAATAGAGTATAGTATAAGTGATAAATTACATAGTCCAACCACAACGTGTATGATTTTCAGCATTATTTTTTATTAATACTGATTTTGCAATATAATGCGCTAGCGATTGTTTTAGTGTACCAGGAGGCGAATAGCAAACATGACTCCACGGTCACTGACATGCAACTGTAACTAAGTCATGTTTTATCTAAGTACCTGTGTGCATATGCAACAAGTCAATATATGCACATTTATACAAATTTATGGTAGAAAAAACATTTCACAATTTCTGACAAGTTTGGCAAATATTAGTTTGTGGACTTTGGCGCGATGTGTTTTGAAATTCATAATCAACACAACGTATTAGACGTATGACACATTTTTTAAGTGATTTATATGTACAAATATGTACGTATGCACCGTTATTTTGTGCCAGATTACCGCTTACATCGATGCTCTAATAATTTGTTAATCTTTGCAGTGTGCCTTGTGCAAGCGATTGGGTTGGTAGTACGATTGAATTGAATCGCGATTGCCGTTATAGTGGTAAGTTGCAAGATTTTCTTCAACTCTCGATTTCAAAAAAAACTAATATATCGCTTTATGCATGCAGATCCCATGTGTTCGCGTCATCGTCATCATCGTGTCATTGAGAAGAGTGGCCATGAGAATGTCAGTTTTCGACGTATACCACAGAAATCCTGGCGTTATGTGCGTGATTTGGTAACAACAATGGTAAGCGCGTTAACACGTTTAATCCCCAAGAAATGTCTTACAACAGCACCATCAAATATGAACAACACCATAACACCAGCATCAACTAAATTAAGTTTTGAACAATCGGATTTAGAGTCATGTGCGGATGAGGATGCATACAGTGATTCGGACACAAAGCAAAATAACAAAAGTGGAAATTTTCGCATTTAAACGTAGTATGCCATAACAAATTGCATAAATTTAAATTTAAAACGTATAGTAATAACTAAACTAAATAACATAAGTCACCATTGTACAAATATATGTATGTATGTATATTTATGTATATTGTATGTTCTGAATTTTATGTGCATGTATTTTTTGTATATACATATGTATATAATTATAATTTTCAATAATTTAATTTTTATCCAAATACTAGCCAATTTATATACGCACAAATACTCAAACAATATGTATACCGTTATTTGCACTAACGTTAAGTTATATCATTTGTTGAAATAAATCACCATTAATACACTAATTCATAGTTTTTTTTTCTTCTTATTACTAAAATTGCAGCATAACAGCAAATATATGCTATAAATATCAAAAATAATCTAAAAGGCACCGTATTTTTTAAAGGTTATGTGTATGTATGTATGTAATATACAACAATTTGGCTCAAACCATTCACGGATTAGTGCATTGCTCGTGTAAATAGTACATATCTTACAAAGTTGATATATTTACTAGCACCGATTTCAAATTTAACAGCATTTTTTTGAATCAAAATTCAACTGACGATTTGCCAGTAGCAACCACTATTGATTTGACACTAACTAATTAATTATACATTTATATACGTATATGTATGTATGTGTGTGCACATGCTTAGATTGAACTAGATTGGAAGTATATGCTGACGATTTTTGTTGGAACCTACTTCTTCACATGGTTCTTCTTCGCCTTGCTCAATTATATGGTTGCCTACTCGCATGGCGATCTCATGTTTGACGAAGTCACCGGCGAACGTTTGGGCGAGGGCAAGGAACCATGTATTAAGGGTGTTTATAATTTCGTCTCGATGATCATCTATTCGGTGGAAACGCAAACGACAATTGGTTTTGGCGAGAAATACGCGAGCGATGAGTGTCCGGAAGCCATATTTTTGTTCGTTATGCAAATGATATTGGCCATTGGCATTGAAGGGATGCTTGTCAGCATGGTATATGCGAAGACAGCAAGGCCGGCAAAGCAAATAACGAAATTGAAATTTAGCGACAAAGCGGTGGTGAGTTAAGAATGCAATTAATGGTGTTTTTTGATTAAATTTGGCGGAATTTTTGACATATTCCACGCAAAAACTCCTTTTCACTAGCAATAATGCATTTTCATTATTTCTATTTTTATTATTTCCAGATTTGTTATCGTGATGAAAAACTGTGCCTGTTGTTTCGTGTTTGCGATCCACGTAAGCAGCAAGTGATTGAGTCGAAAATACGCGTATATCTCATAAAGAACAAAACGTAAGATGTGCACGCTTCTTCTCAATGTAATATAGTCCTTTAATATTTTCAAAAACATTTTTTTAGCACACGCGAAGGTGAGTTCGTGCAAACACGCACTGAACTGAAATTGGATGGCTATGGCCAGCAAATTATTGTTTGGCCAGAAATTGTCTGCCACTGCATAGATGAGACTAGTCCTTTGCACTATTTGAAGTCGGCCAAAGATTTGAATGAAGCACAATTTGAATTGTATGTGTCGATTGTGGGTTGTTCTGCCGCAACCGCAATGGTGACGGAGGCACGCACCTCCTATGTGCCATGTGAGGATATTTTCTGGGGACAACGCTTTGTCAACATTATCAGCTACGATACACGCAATGAACGCTATGTCGTTGATTACAGTAATTTTAATACAACCATATCGGTAAATTTACAAGTTGCATACAAATGTTAGGTTAGGTGAAAAATTAATAGCATATTCTGTGTACAGGTTGACATGAAAACTATCGAGAAGGCTTGCTTGGAGAACGAGGAATAAACACGATTTGTGTTGCTTATAAATAATTATTAAATATGCATATTTGTTGGAATAATATTTCTTTACATTTTTCAAACTCAATTTATTAACTGGCAAAACTTTGAATTTGCACTAATAAAGTATATAATTAACATAATCATTTAATTATTAATTAGTAAATATTTATTTCTATATATGTATGATTTGTGTTTGGCAGCATAAAGTCTTTTTCGTGGAATTATGCAATAAATGAAATACAATTTATATTCAATAAGTTTCTACTCAGTGCGTTTTCTTAATTCACTACATTAGGTTATGAGAAAAAATATTTATTACTACGGATCTTCCAGATCGAAAAATATTTTAAATAAATTACTTTTAAACAAATAACGAAATTACCTACTTCTTCTCCATGATTTGCTGTAATTGTGCTTTCAGTAATTCATTTTCATCTTTCAAACGCAAAAATTCGTTGACAAAGGGATCGGTCTGCAGCAGATAGCCGAGTGCATCACGTATATCTTCGGTTGTGTTCATTTGACGTGCCCAAATGTCAGCCATTTGTGTGAAAATTTGCCACTTATTTTGTTCGGCGTTAAATTTTATTTCCGATTCCAGTTTTTGTATGCGTGTATTCATTTCCGAGCGCAGCTCTGCTATGTGTTGTAAAATATCCACTTGTGTACCACTAATTTTCAGTGGTTGTATATTATTATTTTCGTTGATTATTTCTGTTTTTTGTTGTATTTCGAGTTTCTTAATTTTTGCGATATCTATCGGTGTATGATTCGGTGTGCTATTATAAGCATTAATCGGTTTACGCAGTGGTCCCTCTACCTCAAAATCCATTTCCACGTTTGAGGGATTTTCTTTGTCGCTTTCACAGCTCACATTGTTTTGCTGTGGTATGTGTGAGGATTCCTCTTCTTCAATTTGTTTCAAACTGGTAACGATTTTAGAAATGCTATTGCGGTCGCGTAGTGGAGCTGTCGTTATTACTAAGAGTGTATAAGAGTATATGTAGTTTGCATTAGAAAAAAAATACTTAAAGTATAATGTGTACTTACCCATAAATGGTTTTTTGCCGTCCTCAACATTTTTCCTGCGCGTACTTACATTATCAAAACTCAGATTTAATTTCCCATTCGACATATTCTCACTAGATTTTTCATTCGATTCATCAAGGTTCTCATTGCTAGCGTTGAACTTCGATAGCGTTGAACGCGTATCATCGGCTTTTGGCTTTGATTTGTGTCCCAATGAATCCCAATCGAAACTGTCGCGCCGCATTGTGAAGCGTGCCGACATGCGATCCAATTTATTCGCCTGGAAATCTAAGAAATCGCAAAACGAGTCGCGTGGGCGCATTGCTGCTGTTGTTTTTTGTTGTTCACCAAGGCTTTCCGTTATACTATCGGTATTATTAGCTATTGTGCCGCTGAAACTTGAGGTAGTGCTACCGTCATCTTCCGGCAGCGGCACAAATGAAAGTCTCGTAATAGAGCAATCATGTACTTTTTTAGTGGCCAAGCATTTTTTCACACTCCGTATATCATATGAGATCAGTTCACCTTTTAAATTTCCCACACAGAAGTATGTGCCGCAACCACTCATTGCTACCGTAGACAAAGGATGCGGATGATTCAGTTTTATTTGTGCTGTTCTGCGACGCGTGTCGAAAACATTAACAATACAATCATAGCCGACACTTATTAGAGAATCGGGTGTTGCAGCGGACATGCATAAATCGCGACAAGGTGAAGCATGTGCATCATTTAAATTGAATATTTTGCGTTTAGTTTGCAAATCATAAACTGTAACAGCGCCTTTAAATGAGGCTATTGATAGCTGAAAACGCTTGGTAGGATGAAAACGTGCCAGCGTTGAACTAATGAGAATAAAAGTTAATAGAGAGTAAAATCAAGTACGCTTGCAATTACTTACTTGCCGTCTATATTTACGCTATCAACTTTTGTCTTTGTTTTGGTGCCGTAGATGTTGATTTGACCACTTTCAAATACAGAAGATATATACTCATCCGTACCGTTGTAATCCAAATACAAAACGCTATTACGATTATTCTCTATATAAAACAGACATTAATGATAAATTTGGTGCAGGTAGTTTATATACTAACCAGCTTTGAAACGGTGTATCAGTTCAGTGTTTTTATAGTTGTATATGCTAACTTGACCATTAACCCCGCCAAAAGCCATTTCTTCCAGCGATTGCTTTGCACAGGCGACACTGTAGACATTTCCTATATTTAACTTGCGCACTCGTTGTATATCTAAATCTATGTATAAAACATTACTTATTTGTAAATAAAGTAGGAAACATTAATATCGGATACTTACTCTGGTTGCCTTTATCCTTAATTCGCATAATTTCTAGTCCCGACTTTTTGTTCACCTCTAGGAAAATACGCTGGCGGGCGTAGAATTGAAAATCAGTTGTTTCCCCATTTGCATGCTGATAAATCGACTTTGTATCCAAATTACTAAAATCCGAGAGCACGGTAGTTTTTCCCGTCGAAATTAAATACATTTCTAATGTTTATTTATGTGCGAATCTTAAAATAGATATTTTGAATACAGCAGCACACCAATTAAATTTCAATTTTAAACATTAATGTCGATTTCGGTGGTACTCGTCACGCAGCGACAACTAGTGGCAATTTTGTTGCACAGAAAGGGAAACACTGGCAGTATGCGGTGATGCCATTTATACGAATGTTAAATTTTATTTCTATTAATAATTCTAATTAGAATATCATATATATTATTATTATTATTATTATTGCAACTTAACTGAAATAAAGAGAACATTTTTTTGCAATAATACATGTATTATAAAATCGGTATAAAATAACAGTTGTCGAAGTTGTGTATACACCTGTTTTGTTGTAGGCGTTAATAATTTCCAATCGACACAGCTGTTGTGGACAGGTTTTTATTTATGAATTGGCATTACTGGCACAAAAAAATATCTGTCGTGGAAAGCAAATGTCAGAAATTAGAGGAGGAAAAAATTTACGACGAAAATTATTTTTTCCTCTATCGAATCGTAAATATCGGTAAAAAAATCGTATTATTGTGTTTTTCTGCAAAGTATATAGCAAATTTATATTCAATGTATAAAAATAAAGAAGTTTAAATTGCACAAAATAACAAAATAAAAATTAAATAGATAAAACTTGTTACAGTGAAGTGAAGTGACACAAAAGCAACATAGAAACGGAAGGAACAGTAATAACAGCAACAAAGAAAAGGTGTAAAGCGAAACGTAGCGGAGCGCCACTTCAGCAATTACTTACGGATGAAGTGACAAATGAAATTTGCGTATATTTCTATGAAAAATATTAAGTAAACAGCGACATATATAAAAATTAATTGAAATCTTCTTTGCAACAAATAATATATAACATATAAAATGAATCGGAGTGATGGTTTGGTGAGACGAGCCGTTAAAACACGGGATAATGGAGCTGAAGGTGGTGCCGCTGGCCTAAATGCAAACACACCGGACGACGATAACGATTTGAATAATAGCAATAAAGATCAAGAGGACAATATAGATGATGGTGATTCCAAACAGACACGTCTAACACTCATGGAAGAAGTGTTACTGTTGGGCTTAAAAGACAAAGAGGTAAATGGTTGCGTTGTGGCATTAGCGGAATTCTCGTGATTTTGGATACAACTGATAAATTCTATAAATTGCGCATGCTGTTAAATTTTTCTTAATTTTCCAGTATTATACAAATGACTGTAGATTTGTGGTGTTATCTGAATAACACTAGCACTTAACAATAACAATTGCGCTAAAGCTAAAGCTCAATACTTCGTTTATGTGCCAAGAACACGTTCTTCACTTAGATTTGCCGTCTTTTTATCTATCTACATTTAATTTTTCAAACTGTTATGGCAATGACGAGCTACTGCTACTACTTTCATTAACATTTGATGCGGTGGCGGAACAGTTTTGTATTTGTAGTTACCTCTCTGTTTATTAAGCGTGCTAACATTCAACGTAGGCACATATTGTGTCTTTGTTTTTATTTTCGCAGCCTTTTGTGTTTTTTGTATGAACTTCACTGTGATGGAATGTACCTATCTATGCACTTTGGCACGCTAATAGCTTCTATTCAATATCAGTTTAAAGTAATGATTTCTGCAGTGAAATTATTCTATAAATGTTCTTATGTTTATTTTTAGAATTTTTACTAATATACTTGATTAGAACCATTTTCTGACTAATCGGCGTTTGGCCACAATAACGCACATAAATTATTGTTTAATCATAATAAAACAAGAGTAAAAAATTATCAATTATAAATTATTTTTCAAACTAGAAATGAATTGAAAAATCAAAAAATCTTTTAAGACGGACAGAATTCGGATGCTAAAGAAAACCCCCACATACATACATATATAATTTATTAGTTTAATATCTACATAAGTACATATTTGGTGCCCAAAGAATTTGCAATTATTTATCAAAAGACGTGAACAGTAAACGTTATATGCACAAAAAAAAAAGGAATGAGTTGCGCTCTTTCTTATCATAGTATACGTATTTCGTGTTATCAGCAAACATACACAACTAGTCGGATATGCTTCCCAAAAATTAAATTTTTAAAATAATGATTGATGGACTACCTCTTACAATTTCGTCAAGTTACTTATTTCTTTAGATAAAGAGTGGAAGTTGCCATGTTAAGGCATTAAATATTACTTGGAAAATATCTATTGCTATTATTATTTATTGTTGCTATTTGCATATGTATGCAGGAATATATACATTCCTATTATTCTATTTACTCTTGTGTTCGGTAACATATTTTAATTAATTTAAGTAGTTCCTATTGTTTAAACTAGCATTGTGATTATAACAATGCTTTCGGTTCTTATCACCAACATTCCACTTCCGCATTTCTTTAACGCTCACTCACTTTGAAATCTAAACATGAATTTACACATGGGAACGAGTGTAATTTGGCGTTTGAGAATATAAAAAAATATATCTATAGTATAGGGAAGATTTAAAATTTGTATTTGAAAGTATTTTTGCGGCCTCTAAATTTTTCATTAATTAATATATGCTTGCTTCATTTATAGGGTTACACATCTTTTTGGAATGATTGCATATCGAGCGGCCTACGTGGCTGCATTCTCATTGAACTTGGTTTGCGTGGACGTGTGATGATGGAGAAGACGGGTATGCGTCGCCGCAGTTTGTGTTCCAGGTAATACTATAAAACCGCACAACGAAAAACAAAATTAAAAACAAAATAAAAAAAATTAAAAAGAAATAAAAAAATTATTTAAAAACATTCAAAAAAAATTAAAAATTAAAAAAAAAAATTAAAATTAAAAAAAAAATAAAATAAAAAATAAATAAATAATAATGAAAAAATAAATAAAAAAATATATTAAAAAAATAATAAAAATTAATAAGAAAATAATAAAAAAATAATAATAATAAAATAAATAAAAAAATATATTTAAAAAAAATAAAATTTTTTTTTATTAAAAAAAAAAATTAAAAAAAAAATGTAAATAAAAATTAAAAAAAAAATAAGAATTAAAAAAAAAAAAATATTAAAAAATAAATAAAAAATAATTAATTTATAAAAAAATTAAAAAGAAAATAATTATAAAATATATATAAAAAATAATAATAACTACTAATAGCAAGTAAAACATTAATATTACTAAATTCGATTTGCAGAAAACTCATATTGAAATCAGATCAGCCGACCGGTGATGTCTTGCTTGACGAAGCGTTAAAACATATTAAAGAAACAGATCCACCAGAGACTGTGCAAAGTTGGATAGAGTATTTGAGTGGTAAGAGCATAGAAATGCACAAGCAGCCAAAAAATATTTCTTAATAAAAATTTTAATTAATTCCCAGGCGAAACATGGAATCCCTTAAAATTGCGTTATCAATTGAAAAATGTGCGTGAACGTTTGGCAAAGAATTTGGTGGAGAAGGGCGTGCTGACGACAGAGAAACAAAATTTTCTACTCTTCGATATGACGACACATCCGCTATGCGACAATGTGGTCAAATGCCGTTTGGTGAAAAAGGTGCATATTACCGGCATTTATTGTTTAAATAATATTTACCATAAGTATATGTTTTAAAATATTCTACAACACAGATACAAGACGCCGTACTTTCCAAATGGATCAATGATCCGCAACGCATGGATCGACGCATTTTGGCCTTAATATTTTTGGCGCATGCTAGTGACGTCATCGAGAATGCATTTGCGCCGCTAAATGATGACGATTACGAATTGGCCATGAAACGTGTGCGCGAATTGTTGGACTTGGATTTTGAAGCGGAGGCGGCCAAACCGAATGCAAACGAAATACTTTGGGCAGCATTTATGGCTTTCAGTAAATAAGATCCTGTTAATTATTATGGGATTGAATGATGCGCCAAACACGCTATCTGCCAATGCCACTTTTATATATATACATACATACAAGAAGCATACATACACAATATAGTTTACACAACCAAGTAGACAAAAAAACCAACAAATGGATTTTTCTAACATATGAAAATAATTACTATCATAAATTTATATTATAAATATGATGTATTTTATTTTTTTTTTCTTGCGTAATGTTGCATATACATACTTTTCCATTATTTACAATTGTTGTGAAAGATAAAAATTTAAATTTAAATAATAATAAATATACAGCTATACATAGACACATATAATAAATGAAAAAAAAACAATAACAATTTTGAAATAATGGAAAAATAAGAAAATTAGCAAGGTAAAACATGCATAATACATAGTATTTTAAAATGTGGTCAATAATATTAGCATTGGTAATAAATGACATATAAATATTTGAAAACACACAAACAAATCAGCGACGATAAATGCAAGTGTACTAAAACGTTAGCTACAAAAACAATAGACATTTTATATAGCTAATAACGCATACATAAATGTGTATGTTTAAAGTAAATGAGGTGAATTTCACAAAAATTACAATTAAAACATTAAATTAGTAACATTTGGTGGACTGTGCGCACGTCATCTATTTTTTGTTTTTGTAAAAAAATCTTTATTAAATTTGTACCATTTGTTGCGGTCTAACAAGAAAAAAGATTTGGTGCGTTTTGAGGGTTTGGAAATACAAAAGCAAAACGTTTGTGGATTTTAACTCAATATGTCTGTGTAGTAAGTCACCAAAAATGTTAAGCATAGTTAATGCAAAGTCTACATATAAATGTGTAAATTAAAAAAAATTAAAAAAAAAAACAAAAACGAAAAATTTAGCATATTATGTAAGAGCTGAATAACGAACGAAAACACTGCAATGTTATTAGTAAGTCCAACATTGCACAATAATTTGCTGTTTACTAAAGCTAATATTGAAATTATGCCGTTTAACGTTTTTTGTTGTAAACACTTGACTTGTGGTTTTGTATTAAAAAATATTGTTTTTTTTAACTATTATTTTTGCAGATTTAATTGAAAACCACTGATTGCCGGATTTCAAATTGGCTGTACTTTGTTTTTGGAAATTCACTATATGCACTTTAAGTTATAAAGAAATACAAATAAAAAAGAAAATTGTTCCATTTTTGAAAACTAATTACATTTAAGCGTATATACAATTTATTTTCGAAATAAATTCATATTTTAACTTGAAATATATGTATGTAATTGCTATTGAGTACTTTTATGGGTAAATGCAAAAAACAAAAAAAAAAAACAAAGTGAAAACATTTATGTGCACTTTGTAAAAGCTAACACTAACACAACAACAACAACAATAACAATAGCCAAACACACACACACAAAGAAACGAATGAACGAGAGACTTGCAACGCAGCCACGCAGTTGTTTTGAAAACTTGTTTATATAGCTAAATATATATATAACTTTATGTATATGCAAGTACATATATACATATAAATATATGTATGTATGTAAAAATGAAAATGCAGCCACACAGTGCATTCACAAATACAGTAACAGATCAGATATAAACGATTGAGTTGAAAATTGAAATATAGCAATAAACTTGTCTTGTCTCTGCATTAACGAATATATGATTTATGTAATAAAATTTCATTTGAATGGGACCCGTACAGTTTATACATACTGTATGGAAAATATTTAATTTTCTTATTATTTTGCTGCGTTTTTGTTGTTGTTGTAACGATTAACCAGCCCTGCCGAGAACGGAAAGCACAAGTCTAGTTGTCGGTCGAGGTCAAGTAACGGGAGGTGCAGGAAATATGCTGTTTCATTGGGGTCGGACCAATGCGATAGGGGTGTTAGTTGAGTTGGGTTCTACGGTTCTATGTTACCAAGGACTGCTTTTCTAAACCTGTTTGGATCGGTAAGTACTACTTTGCTCTGCTTTCCTGCCTACGGAGTAACGTTAAAATATTTTAGCAGTTTATTTGGATATCCATTTGATTTGTAGAACATTTTAATGGCCGGCAATTAGCGCAACTCGCCCGATTTTTGAATGAAAATGCACTGTAAGTTAGCTACAACTTCAGGTGCCTATTTTTAAGTACACATTTGTATTAATTTATTGTTTAAACAGCTGCTGCTGTGCTGACTTTTTCCTTACCATAAAATATTAAAATTTTATTTTCAACCAAAATATGTTTTGCTCAGCGTTCGTTACTCCGCAGCGAAATGTTTATGCAAGTGTTTTCATTTGCTCAGGTAAGAAGTGGAAAAAATGTAAGCAAATCGTCAACAAAGTGTTGGTTAATTGCTGTAAGTGTTAAATAATTTTTTGTTGTTGTACATTTCAAAATTAATAGTTGTACTTAAAATAGCACAACAATGCGGTTGTGATTGAGCGCTAACATTTTGGTACGACTTTACTTGAAACGTGCAAGTGGTCTGGCTTGAGAATTTGAATACGCTACAAAAGTAACTAAAAAGACGTTTGTTGTTGTTGTTTACACCGACAATTTTTAGTGGTAAAGTTTAGAAATACCGTTATATACAAAAAATATATAAATTTATTTAAACTTCCCTTACTAAGTTAGAGAGACTTCGAGTTATGGAAGGTAATTTGTCTGAAATTTGACTTCTATTGCCAAATGAAGAGTTCACGTTATGGAGAGCTTTAATTTATATAAATTCGAGTAATGGAAGTTCAACTGTATATCGAAGATAAGCTTATTCAGTTCTTAAAAAACTGTTGAAGCTTATGTCCGCAGAATTTTTGTTGTTAGTGTAATCGAAACGTCTACAATTTCCGCATCAACATCATAATTTGGCTCTACAGCTCTCTGTGTGCTTTGGCCTGCTGGAAAATACGCCTCCAAGCTGCTCTGTCTTTTGCGGTCTCTATCCAATTTTCCAGTCGGAGCTTCTTCAGATCTTTGTTGAATTCCTCCTTCCATCTTGATCTTGGCCTTCCTGTTGCTCTGTCGAAAAAAAGAGTTTTATAAGAGATGCGAACGATCTATTTGCAATTTCCGCATACTAAAGAGTAATAGGATCCGTAATAGTAAGACAGGTTACTGTAGCCACGACATTCGAATCTATTACTTTAACTGTTCAAGCTCCAACAAAGCATTTTTTCGAATAATTTTTGTTACAACAACAATATCAAACCTTTTAAATAGCCACAAACCGCTTTGGATGAAACGATACATTTCACACAAGAGCCGGTTCGACACCATCGGAATTGACTCTGATTTTATCCTACAATCTAACCGTTTTTTAGACGATCTAAGCCTGACGATCCAAGGTGCGATCTTCAAAAAGGACTGTTTTTCATAGTATAGGTGTGTTTCTCCTATGATGAACAGCTATACAACCTAATCTAACGGAAGCCTGATTGGATCAGTAAGTTTCTGTAAGAATTCACAATTTTTTAACCATTTTAAGTTGAGAAAACTTTTGTAAGTTTTGCATTTCCAAACACTCGCATTAAATTTAAACAAATCAGAACTAGATTATTTGCAAAACCAATTTTGTTGTTAAAATAATATTGAGTTGTAAAATTAGTTCGACATGTGTTAAGTTTTTAATTTATATTTATTGATTATTTTATGAAATTTATAGGTTTCCTTTAAGGGCAACAATGCCATAACGTTTTAAAATTAATTTAAATGGAAAATTGTTGTTTTTAACTTTAACGTCTAATTAACTGCGGAAGCAAATAAATTTTCTAATTAGTTTTCACAATATACCAATTTTCTTACACCGACTACCGTTGTTAAAGTTAATGTTTTTACTTGAAACTTGAACACTGCTATTTTACACACATTGAAACAATATTAGAAATTTAAACAATGGAAATTTTGCATTTAATAATTTCAAGTATAACTGTCATTATGCCTTTATACCAATTCTAAACATAGAATACAATAAACTACATATTTAATTGGATATTTTCGTAGATATTTTGCAAATATGATAATCTTCTCTTGCTTAACATTTTAAAAATAATAATAATAAAAATTTGCACAATATAATGTATGTATGTATGTATATATGTATACCTAAATTACACGGAAAAATCATAGACCACAAGCAAAGGTTCGATTGGACATTGCAAAAAAATAATTAAATGCAAAAAAAAAACAAACAAACAAACAATAATGCGCAAATTCCAAATCAATATGTTGTTATTTAAGCATTCCAAATGACAAAAACAAAAAATTACACTAAATTAGTTTTGCGGTTATTAATTATATATATGTATAGATGTATGCATGTACGTAGATGTTGTGTGGAAATTGCAATAAGTATTTGTATGGAACTGTCTATTGTATGCGTATGCGTTCAAGTTGAATTGTTTGTATGTACGGGTAATTATACATAATCTACCAACGTCTACGGGAGAGCCGATGCAAACGTGCACGATTCTGGGAATAGCTGCGACACATTAGCTGGCTGGTTGTTGTTTTATGTGCAAGCGTATCCCCACTACTTTGCGACATGTTGCAACCGCCACTTTTGCCACCACCCACAAGCTAACTCAACAAATCCTTAATCTCCTTATGCATATGACACAAGAAGTCCACATAGCTGGGCGAGCCATCTGTGCCGCGATCCTCGATCAGGAAATGACGGAAAACTGATTCCAGTTTGTCATTTTGTCGCACGCATGTCACCTGTTGATAAGATTCAGATAAGATTGAGTAACGTCACGCAATTAAGACGCTTGCTCATATGTATGCTACTCACCCGCATATTTCTGGTGCGCTCGTTCATGATTGTATCGATGATATTGCGCACGCGTTGTGCCAACGGTGCATCGCCAATGATGGCAAAGCGTTCCGCATTCACTTGCTGTGTACATTGCACCCCAAACAGTGGTTGTATGAAGCTTTGCGGCAACGATTGACCCAACCAAACGAAGAGATGCACACCGTTCTCCAGTATGTAGGCGCCATCTTCGCTCATCTTTTCGTGTGTGCAACGTATGGACATCGGCAAATCGTTGTCATCCACATCGACGTTGTGTATTGGAATGAAACGTGGATACAAATAGCTGACAGACATATTCAAATCCATGGTCTGTACGAATTGCATGACGTACGAGCGATCGTCGAGCGTCATATCCGAACCACCAGAGATGGCATCGTTTTTCAGCAGACACGACACGTAGAGCGGCAACAGTTTCAAACACTCGGGCAGTATTAGCTGGCCAGCCGATGTGGGCGAAGTGCAATGCTTGCGATAGCAAGCCAATATCTGTGCCGAGCGATTGACCAAATTGTCCTTGACCTGTTTCGGTGTGTGCTCCAGCAATTTGCTGCAAGCCTGTTTGGCAAAGAACAACATCATGGCGTCCAAGTCGCAACATTTGAAAACGTCCGCTATGGTTGTGGTGGCGCGTAGTGCCAAATTCAAAACGCGTAAACGACGCTGACCGCTAACCGATGTGTAGAGTAGTGCGATTTGTAAGTAGATATTCTCCTCAGGTGGCAATTTGTCGTCATGTTTAATTTCGATGGCAACGGACTTGTTGCAGTCTGTTGCGGCATAACGGTAAATGAATGAAAATTGATTATTTTTTATTTTCGTTAATTTTTTTTTTCAATAAACTCACCTATGCTAGCCAGTTCCACATCGGTTGTGTTTGTCATGTAGAAGTGTCCGTAGAAATCTGTTGGGCGTATGCCAGCCGAAGTGCGCACGCGCATTACGGCATCGAAAGCAATTGGGCGCGATACATTCTTAATGATATCCTCAATCAAGCGATTGCCATCCAGGTCAGCCTAGACATTTATATTTGTAGTTTTGATTTCCAATAGTTTGAAGCAAAATACTTACTTGGAAGTATGTATATTTGTAGACTTCACCGCCACTTAGACGCGCTACCTGCCCCAGCGTGGCAATGTCTATGTACGAATTATTGAATAAGAATAAATCGACCGATACCCCATTCTGCACACAATCCTGTCCCAAGCTATTGTAGGACACACATTGTGGCGTGAGCACGGTCTTCTCTTTCTCAGTGCCGAGCAATTTACGATCATCGCGATTCTTCAATTTGCCACGTCCTTCAGCGATAGGTAGTGTTGAATTGAATACTAACAATTTGCCAGCACAGTTCGATGCTTTCAATGCTTCGAGACCGGCTTGTATAGCTGGATAGAGTACGGTCTCCGTCTCCTTGGTATCCACAAACATTTTCGGTATTTGTTCCATCAGCGCGTCAATCAGTGCCTCTGACTCTTCGGGATTGCAGAGGAAGCCATCGAGCAGCGGCATAAACATATCCTGCGGAATAATGGATTTTAAATTAAACTGTGTTTATTGCTGTTGTTTGTAGGCAACTCACCTGCACATCGCCGACAACCATCATTTGCGGCTGTGCCAAACTACTTTTAATATTATAGAAATGTACAGTGCTGTTATAGGTTATGAAACCAACACGCATTTTCGATTTGTCCTGTCCCTGATCCACAGGCAGATGCTTCAACACCTCCTTGATTTGCGAGCACAACAGATGTACCAAACCCGATTTGATGGTGTTGTAAGAGACGTCAATTACGAATATAAATGCCGGTATCTCAGGGGGTGTATTATTCTGTGCAAAAAAAAATGAAATACTTCATTATATTTTCCTTGCTAAAAAAAAGATATTAGCTTGCTTACGCGACAGTAGTCCTTGGTGGCCAAAAACTCATATGTGCCCAAAACCAATTCGGGACGCTCATACTTGTCGACACGTTGACCAGTGTGATCCAAATGTTGGAAATATTCGGTTGGCACTACGCAATTTCATTACATAATATTACAGTTATATATAGATCTATATATTATATTACCTTCCGTGGTCACTTTGCACATCAGACATTGGAAACGTCGACCGGCATCCACGAATTGCATGTTCGGCGACATGTACGCCTTGCAACGATTGCACCTAATGGGTCCCAATTCACCAAAGTTTACAATTGGCGGCTCATATTCACCTTCAACGGTACGTGCCATGGGCGAAACGAGCAGTGTGAAGGGCAAAGCAGTTGTCTTCAATAAATCAGCAGTTGCTGGTATGCAATACAAAGAGGATCTGTATGAGTAAAAACAGAGTTTGAATTAGCGTTAACAGAAATATAAAATTTTATAACATTTACGTACCTGACATAACGTGGCGATGAGTTGCCTTGATCCTGCACAACATATTTTGTGGTCACCAGTGGTGGCAGCAGACCCGGCTGATTGGTCACGAAAGCGCCACCGGCATTGCGTTGATTTTCGATAATAACACTAATTGGATTTGGCATCTGATCGGGATCGAGACGGCGTTGAGCCTGTGGATACTGTTGTGGCTGTTGGTACATACCGCCAGGGGCTGGTGGTTGCTAAAAAAATAAAATTAAACAATAAACAAAAACAACAAATATTCAAAGATCAATACAACATACGTTATAGCCAGGACGTCCGGGCATTGGTGGTTGGCCAGGTTGTGTTGGCGGCATCATTTGACCAGGGAAACCGGGTTGTAATGGTTGTTGAGGCGGATAACCGGGTTGTGGTGGATAGCCAGGCTGTGCGGCTTGCGATGGATATCCAGGGTGTTGTGGTTGTGGTGGAAAACCGGGTTGTTGTTGGTTTTGCGGCATTTGTGGATGTGGTGGATATCCTTGTGGTTGTGGTTGCTGTTGTGGTGGGTAGCCTGGCATTGGTGGCATACCCGGTTGGGGTGGCAATGTTGCTGCTGCGGATGTAGGCGGCATGCCAGGATGACCAGGCAACATTGTTTGCTGTTGTTGTTGTTGTTGTGGTGCTTGTGGTCCAAGCGGCTGCGACATGGGTTGTGGTGGAATTTGACCTGGACGTGGTGGTAATTGTTGTGCGCCAGGTTGTTGATACTGTGGCATGCCACCAGCTAACGAAGTTGGTGGCGTAGCTGCAACTGGTGGTTGTCCGGGTAATGGCATAGCAGCCTATAATTGCAAACATGTAAAGAATATAACTTTGAAATTGCAATTATATAATTTATTAATTACACATACCGGTTTTGGTGGCATATGTGGCAATCCAGGTATGTTTGCGCTGTTTACTGTCATCTGATTTGGTCCACCCGGTACGGATTGCATTGGCGGCGTTGCAGTGTTTGGCGCCGGTGGATACATGGAAGTGGGTGCCTGTGGTGGTTGAGCCTGCGGTGGATTTGCAGCCTGCCCGTTTGTGTATGGACCCGAAATGAAATTGTTGTTAGCGCTTGATAGTTGCTGTTGTTGTTGGGATGGCGCGTTAGTTGGTGGTCCATTTGACAAGGGTGGTGCGTCTGAGCCACCGGCATGCGGGTTTGGTGCAGATAGTGGAGCGTTTGCTATGTTAGCGTTCGAATATGGAGTATTGGCTTGGGGAGGTACGGGTGTAGGCTGCTGCTTCGCTGCATTCATGGATAAACCGCTCATTGAATTAGTTAACTGTAAGTATATAAAAAAAATTAATAATAGAATATAGTGCAACTAAATACACGGAAATGACAATAACACTACTGCACAAGTTGTGTGGCCTTATCACTTTTGATTTCGTTGACCCTAAAGTACGCTTGGTTGCGCCTTGTCGTTATTCTTATCACTTAAACCTACTTTAATACATATTTCAACATTGTTATAAGCTCTTTCACACGAACCTGTTGTTGGTAGTTGCCGTTGAGTAAGCCTGGTTGCTGTCCTTGGCCGTAGTTTTGCTGTGGTGGCAGCGCTCCTAGCGACCCAGCTGGCGTTGGTGCTGCTGATGTGGGTGGCATACTAGTGGGTGGATAACTAGCACCTGGTGGTCCCATTTGTGGAGGTGCCCCACTTGCATGTAACGGCTGTTGTGTTGCCGGTGGCCAGCCTGGTGCATATTGTGGTTGTTGCGGTGGCGCTCCGTACATGTTCGGATTCATATTTTCTTGTTTCTTCGCGTTTTATTTATTTCAATTATCTCTATCTAATGTTGATGAAGAAATGGAAGTGTGTGGATAGTGAATTGGTGATCGCTACAGAAAAACTGAACTTTCTCACTGTAATCACTTCAATTTGTTGGTAAATGTAATTGTGATTCGTAGCGAATTAAGTCACGATACTTCTTAGATAATAATAAAATATTGTTAGTACCCTCAAGTACTCTTATTTAACTCACTCACTAATTAGTATTTTTCATTAATAATTAACAATAAGTATGTTTAAATTTCTTTTAAACCCGATAAAGAAATTGAGAAAAAATGTCACTTCCACGTCAGAGCAGTTCCAATTTGCTTTACATACGGATTTTGACGTTTGCCACGTAAACAGTGCTGCCGGTCTGTTGCATACCTTTAGTTCAGTGATAATATGTGATTTTTCCCACTTTTGTACTCATTTAAAATGTAAATTGGAGATTTATTTTTAAAATAATTGTAAGTAGATTTTTTCCAATTAGAATTTCAATTGTAAATACGAAATTTCAATACACAGAACGCGTAAATATTTCTTTCATTTTAGAAATCAGGTGGTAATGCTGTTAAATACGAAAATTCAAGGTGTGTTCAGTGAAAAAGTAGGAAGTGTGTGAAAGGAACTGAATTATTCGAAACTAAGCAATTAATATTAATTAGTATGGATATTCTAATTTAAAATACAATATTTTGTTTTATTTTTATTCACGCAGAAGGTGTTACGCTGAAAGCATTCTTGTGTAGTTAATGGAAACTTAAATTAGTAGTTTGACTTAATTCTTTCTTCTATATGCATTTGTATTATTTGTCGTTTCCTTTTGCAATATTCCGCTTCCTTCGCGCTTTTTTTGACAGTTGGCTACAGCGGCTACATTTTTCGTGTGCGGTAATTTTAGCATGTTTAACAAAAGTTGCGAATATTATCAATTAAATAATGCTAAACGTGAAAAATATGAAAAATAGCAAAGAAAAAGTGTCGCGTAAACGCTAATGTTGTAGTGCATATAATTTTAGTTGAAGTGCGTGCTATTTAACAAATGCTTTAATTTCACAGCTAACACACACGGACAGCTCTGACCATTAGTTAGTTGCAGTTAAGTTAAAACGTACATTTATTATAATATTCATCAAATATAATTAATAATATCTTTCCACTACAGATTATTTACTGAAAATTGTTATAAATTTCCGGAGTTGTAGTGTAGTTAGTACCAAAGAAGAAACTACGGCGCAAGCCATTAAAGAATTGCAGCCCAGCAATATGCTCAATTTCTCTGATGTCAGCAAGGAAATTTCGTATATTCGTATTCGTGCTAATGGGCGCATTTGGCATTATGTATGCCTCCATATATGGTTGTCCGCCCGGTAATTTCGATTCCACAGTGATTACTTTGAAAAAGTGTGTAGGCACAGCGACTGTATTTTCACCAATAACCTCATATTCCACACACCATTTTCCCTTTGTCGTACTGCTATTCTCCACCTCTGTAACTGCAGGCATTTGACGCTTTGGCTTATAAAGTGGTCCGGTACAAACATACACAGAACCGTAGCGCTCAGTTAACTCGCGTACGTAAATTTCCAAATTATTCCAAACATCACGATTGAAACCCTTACCAACTTGTGGCGCAATATTAGTCAGAAAGAATGTCTCATTACAATGTGTCTGATGACACTTATGATTGCCTGCCGCAGCTAGATGACCACGATCGAAACCAGAATTTTTATAATCGGTTAAAACAGAACGAAAGTTGGATGGTACACTCATATCTGGTTGATAAACAGCTTCATTGCGATTTACACCGCTACCATTAGATTTGACACAGGGCGCACGTAAATGTTCATAAACCCAATGTGCAACGCGATTGCGTCGATCATAAGACAGCACAAAATCAGAATAGACACGTACGTCGTCTAGCCCCGGGAAACCGTATTTCATAATCTCTGACATACGCGAACCAGCACCGACTGACTGCTCCAGACAGTTCATATTGAATAGTTGTAGCTGAAGTGAAAGTTTTTGTGAAATTTATTAAAATAAATGAAAACGTTTGTGTGCTTGTAAAGCATTGACCAACCGTAGCATATAATTTCGTGCGTATATAGAACGCGTATGGATCCTCTTGTATGAGCTGTTGCAGTTTATGCAGGAAATCATTGTGCTGATAGTAGGTGCCCAATACGAAAAAGCTGCCGCCGGTAAGTAACAATAGCGTTAAACCAACACCAATAAAAGGCATGCTGCCGTTGTATTTATATTTTACATTGAATTACAGGAAGTGATAGTGCATATTTAAATAGATTTTGATTGTGGATAGCCGAAACTCCTGATAATTTTGTTTAATTTTTTTTTTTTTTCAGAATTTATATAAAAATTTTGGAGTTTAAATTTTTTTGACAGGTGTATCAACAATTGAATGTTGAATTGTTTACAAAAAGTGTTGTGAAAGAAAGAAAAATATAAACATACTGTTAAGTAAATATTTAAGTACACATGTGGTGAATACTTAATGCAATATATACTTATTTTGCTGAAATTTAGAATTAATTCATAATTTAAAAAATGGTTTAATCGTTAATGCTTTTAAAATAATGTTCATGAAAGCTTATATTTTATAACACTTTTCTATTTCAAATATAAGTACATACATATATACATACCATAAAGTCTCTAATGCCTTGCGCGGAATTTGTATAATATATACTATCTACCTTTGCAAGCGTTCGTGTGTTTGTTAGAAACTTTTGCAAAGTTGGCTTGCAGGCATAAAATAAAAGGCGGTCATAAATGCTATAACGGAGATAAACGTTAAATTCGCTGAAAAGATTTATATGCAGAGTTTTTTTTTAGTTAAGCGCGCTAACTGTATTTTACACGGATTTTACTTCGAAAGCAGTTTGGAAAAACACTTTAGATTCTAAGGCGCACAGCGATGAAGGGAAATTATAAAAGTAAAAGTGTTCTAAGAAGCTAAAATGAGGTTATAAGTTTTTGAGTGCGAAAAGTGGGCATTGACAAAATAGTGGAAAATGTTGAGTGGTGAATATACATATATTTATTTAAGGCAGTAGTCTGCTTTAGAAGCCGAAAAAAGCGTTTTTTAGCAATTTTTTTTTAAGGGAAGGAAAATGATTGCGGTGAACGGAATTTTAAGACGATAACGTACTATATTTAAGGCTTAAAAACAAATTTTTTTTATTAATAAATATTGAAATTTTTTCAAAGTTGAAGTATTTTTCTGGAGCGCCTGGAGTCTGCACTTGTAAATCGGTGCCGGTGATGGAGGTCGTGCGATGCATCTGAAACAGTCGAAACAATTTTTTTTTAAATTTTTATAAGTTTCTTTTCTTTATGAACTAAAAAAATACCGAAGAACTTATAAAATTCCAAATTTTTTCGAAATTTGAAAAAAAAATTACTTTTTTAAGAAAAATATTGACTTTAAGTTGCAAAACAAGTAATTTAAATAATACTTTTGTCCAACTTTTTTAGTACAAATAGAAGATAATTTAATACTGAAGCTAGATCACTTTGTTTTTTTTTTTGATCGAACATATATTCTTTTTGCTATCGCCGGCACCGTTTTCTAACACTTGTGAAAATGAAAACTCGAGAAAACGAGCTTTAAAATATCTGCCTGAGCATTCGCAACTGATCGACGCTCGGCCACTAAAACTGCTCTAGCTTCGAAAATATGTTGAATTGGCCTCTGTAATTTTAAAGACATATTTTTGGATAGTTTTGGAAGAAATTTAAAACAAAACAAAAAAATCGATTTTTTGAAGCCTCTGAAGCAGATTACTGCCTTAATATGTTATATATTAATTTAATGCAGTTTGCACTAAACGATATTTTATAGAAGAGCGATGGTAACCAAAAAAATTGTTAACTCTAGGTGCTTTAATAAAGGAAAAATATTTTACAAATGGGAGACGGACTTTTATGAGAGGTCATGGAACGAACTGAAACTTACCTGTCGTACGGGCATTTAGTCAGATATTAAAACTTTTATTAATATCTCCTTCAACGTCTTCAGAGCGGGCTCAAAGCATAAATAATGGTTTGAATTTATTGCCATTACAGACGAAATACTTAACGGTGTTACCGAACGCTAATTTTTGAGCATATTCCTCACTTACAGCCGATTACTACGCTTAAAATTTTAAACAGTATTAGTGAAAATCATTTTCAATTCACATAACCTAACAAAAAGGGAAGCTTTAAGCAAATTGCAAAGTACCAGCAAAATTTGTCACCTGAAAATCAGCGCGTAACTCGAACTCGCGCTCATTTTTAATGAAGCCAAAAACCCATTGACACCCAGCGAATGTTTCAAGTACTCGTACTCGTACATCAATGCGAATCGTTGAAAAGTTAACGGTTTCATTTTAACCTTAATTGGTGGTTTTGCTCATTAGCATTTGTTTGCGCATCGATTGGAGATGCGACGAAGGCCTGAAACCTGAAAAGCAGCAGCCAACACGCCAAAAACCAATCTGCACACGCTGGCAGTGTAGGTGGTCGCACTAACGCTGGGCGCTGTTGCAAGTGTGTGTGTGTGGCTGGGTGAGGCAGGTGTTTTGGTCGCCAAATTTTCAGCGCCTCGTCCTCACCAAAGTGTTGACGTGTGGAATTCGGCGAAATAAGCTGACATCAGCACACATACATATCTGTACTTACGGTACATAGCAACATGTAAATTATATGAACATAGGTGTTCAAGTATAAGAGTTATTGTAACTGCGCGTGAGCGCGTGTGTGTGTTGAAAATTTGCATAATTGAAAAATGTATGCACTAATACTGTGTCATCATCATCATTGGAGTTTGTGGCTGCAAAGTATGTGTGAACATTTGTGGGCCGCCACCGACCAGGTTGTTTATGCATGGTAATAAGTGTGAGTACACATATGCGCTCAACTGTGCGCCGTGGCGCTGCTAATGTGTGCACACATATGTATGTATGTATGTACATATCGCGTTGTGGTTAGCAGTTAAGTGCAGCTTATAAATTTTTAAATAAATTTGTCTTTGCTTTGGCGTTTGCTTTTGCTTAGGTTGACAGTTTGAAACACTTAGTGACGTATTTAATGACACGAAGTGGAAGCTTGAGCGACAGCGCCAACGTTTGAGGGTCAATTTTGTTATGAGTGTAATTAAACGTGTGACAGGTGCGATTTTGAAGGGCTTTAAATTGAAATGAAGTGATAGGGGGTTTATGTATTTATATTTGATTAATTTAATTTTTTTTCAACTAAACAAGTATTCACTTCGACAGCAGAGCGGCAATACTAGCATAGGAATCGATGCTTAGAAGAAATGTCGACGTCGGAAAGGGAGCGGGTTGGCAATCTACGGTCCACTTGCGCAAGAGCGTTCGACATGCAGACATCGCATGAGCTCAACAAACGCTGGTCACCAATCAGTACCTATGCAATTACGAGGTCCTTTTGGCCCGCTGTGTAGAGTATAATTTTCCTTGAGATGAAATGTCCATCTCAGCGCGATCCTTGGTGTGCTTACTGGACATTGTTCAATGGGCACCCATGCGTTGAGACTTGGGATCCTGGCAGATGCAAGTTGCTGTTTGGAGGAAGGCGAGGTGGAATCATTTAAGCATTTCGCTCTCCACTGTCCAGCTTTTGCCAGACTGAGATTGAAAACCTTGAAAGGCTTACCTTCGGCGAACCCAGCGAATTGGTTAGAATTGACATTAGCCGACTAAAGAAGTTCGTAACAGATTCCAAGCGCTTCGATGAATCCTGACGGTCTTTCTGATTCACAAAGGACACCGCTTAAAACTGTCTAAGTGAGATCTGGCGAGATGGAATCATTTAAGCATTTCGTTCTCCACTGTCCAGCTTTTGCCAGACTGAGATTGAAAACCTTGAAAGGCTTACCTTCGGCGAACCCAGCGAATTGGTTAGAATTGACATTAGCCGACTAAAGAAGTTCGTAATAGATTCCAAGCGCTTCGATGAATCGTGACGGTATTTCTGATTCACAAAGGTCACCACTTAAAACTGTCTAAGTGAGATCTTCCTGTTTATGCAGAGATCTGCCTACTAATCCATATCTAAGTCTCTCTTGAAGATCTTTTCCTTCTAGCACCAAATATAAGTCTCACTTTTCTAATCGTTATCATTTTCGATGATAATTGACTTGACAATCTCGATTTCTGCATCTCAGTGCCTTTTTTAACATAACCACATCACTTGATATCACATCACATCATATCAACTAAGAGAGTCGAATAAGAATTATTTATAGTTTCTGGAAACAATATCAAATTACCATACACTCATCACATATTACTACAACAACATATGGTATCGCTCAACATTTTATTACATTATTATTATCACATCAGATTATCTTGGCAGAAAAGTTACAAAAAAATCTTGTTTTATCGCTGTTAATTAGTTAATAAAAATTTAACATGCTGGTCGTACAATCGAAAGCTTTTTTTAAGTAAAAAATTCATTAATTTTGAATAAATACTTGTACAAAATCATTGAGTTCTTGCACTCAAAACTCATTTAATCTACACATACAAATTTTCACTGATCGCATACTTCTCTTCTTCGAATGGTCCATTTGTTTCATTATCTATGGCTGCCGTGACCAAACGTTGCGGTTGAATATTCGGACCCAGTGCATATGGCGGCTTATCTGCTGTCTTAACATAGAATGTACCTCTCTTTGGCGCAGACGGCTCACCACCCATACGAAATTCCACACCGGTTTGGGAGAATATCCACACATCATCCGACTCGCGACGACAGAGTGTGCCCCAAAAACCCAATTTACTGGTAATCGACTCGGCAAAGTAGTGATAGGCGCGACGATGCGAGCAGCCATAAAAGTAGCACTTCTTCTGATCACGCCCATAATTGGGATAGAAGGTGGCATGACCGACAGGCTCTTCAAAACCCAAACTGCTGCTAGTCTGTATTGACTCGACATACTCAGCATCGCTGGGATCGACGCGAAACTCATCGCTGACTTCGCGAAACTTCGGACCGGCGGGATCGAGGGCATAGATCGTATTAAAGCGGTAGGGATGTGCCTGCTTGCCTGCGCTACCGGCAATTTGTGCGCCCAACGAGTGGCCAATCAAATAGACGTCGTTGTAATTGAGTCCGGTGCGCAGTTGCAGAAAACTGACCAAATCGACAAGTAAACGACCCAAATCCTCCACCATTTCGACAACGCTATAGTAATTCACATTCGACGAAATGACACTCCAATCACAGACGATCACATTATAGTCGCTTGGCGGCACAGTGTCATTCAGGTCGCTTCTTCGATAGCGGTCGTCAATATCGTTTTCGTAGACACTGTAGAGTGGTGGGTTGGTGGTGACGTTGACATCTTCGGTGGAAACAGCCGATTGTGGCACGCGTTTGACTAGACTAAGATAAGCATTTTTGACGGCACGATTCAAGGCGCCTTTGCTCTGACTCATCCATCCGTGTATGATTATTCTGCAAAGAGAGACAGAGAGAGTGAGAGAAGAAGAGACTGAGTATGAGCGAAAAAGCAAAATATTGCCGATATTCGCCAACTTTAATATGTCGCGCTGCCTTTATGTAAGTTCTGACGCAAAATTGAAAGTTTTTTATGTTTATTTTGTGTAAATTAAATGCAGCCCCGTTATATATGCGTATATGTGTAATCGTGAATGGAGTTCAACGAAAATCTTCAATGAAAAATATTCCAAATAAAATTTGCTAATTTGTCACTGAGTCATACGAGTCGTTTTCAAGTGTGTTGTCTGCAGCTGTATATACAATGTCTGGTTCATAACTGAAGTGTTTTTTCATTGCGTTTGAGATAGTATCGATCTCAAAAACGCTTCTTAACATTTTCAAAGAAATTACTCATCGACTTATGCCACGATATAAAAATCACCGAAACCTCAGAAGAGCAACACGCAACTCTCTCTTATAATGGTATTATTTGAAACTACCGACATTGTGGGCGTGGCACTGGCCAATAAGCATGGGATATATAGAAAATTTCCTTGGTAATCATTTAAGTTAAGCATTAGTAACGGTATAGAAAAATAGCGTAATCAAAAATATCGGTTTAAACCACCCGATCCGATCTATATAATTTTTTATAAATTTTATAAATATATATTAGCTACCTTCATACTACTCAGTAAAAAATATTTTCCAGAGCATTTGAGCTTATTCTTGTTGGTTTGTTGTTGCAAATTTCCTATTCATTGACCTTTATTTGATATTTCCTATTTGCATTTGTGCGCTATCAACTCGTGAAGGTGCCTGTAACAGCATTTAAATATACGCATTTTTCCCCACTACCGTTATAGATTAAACGGTTATATATTTGTTTGTTTAGGTAATTAAAAACGTTGCCAATTTGTATTTTGATAAAAAAATATGAATTAATCGCTTCCATTTGACCCTACTGAATTTGACAATGCAATTTGTATATTTTTTGCTTGTTTATTAATATAACTGTAAACTAAGTAGCTGTGACATTTCTATTAAGCCAAATATCAATTAGTGATTAATTATTTACGAAAATATTACAATTGCTCACGTCTGATTGTGTGTATGTGTCATAATGACTGAGTTGCGGTGACAGAATGCGTTAATTATAAAATATGTAGTTATTAATTAATTACAACTGTATGCTGGTTTTGATTTCGGTAATTTCTTGCATTAGGGTGGTACTTTGTTTTTGGGAATTACGGTTTTTTATATAATTTTCTTATTGCATTTTTGAAAATTATTTTCAGAATGTTATTTAAAGCGACTTTTGCAAGATTTTTCGAAACTCACCACAGTCATTTTTCAAAACTCACCACACTTTTTGTGTTTATCGAAAAAAATAAGTGATACTAATTTTTATTTAATGTTAGTTTTAAGATCTTCGATATACACCACAGTAATTTTTCAAAATAACCACATTTTTTTGTGTTTATCAAACCGAAAATTTTAATAAAATTACTGTTTTATATATTTAATATTTTTAACGCATATCAGTTTTTAACAAAAATAAAAAATATTTTTGAAATTTTTTTCAATTTTTTTCCAAAAAAAAAACAAATTTTAATTTTATTAAATAATAAAATCTTCAGTTTCTACAACAAAAGTACAGGCTACATTTATATCAAAAACATTTCAAAAATAAAAATTCTCAATACGGACACACCCTAATGCAATTGTTTACGAGCTAATGCACTAGTTACAAACATATATGTACAAAAATCTTGTTTGCGTGACATTAACGCAATTAAAAATTTATTTTCCCGGATTTATAGACACACGAAATTACCAAGAAAAAATATTAGGTTATTTTTTTTTTGTGGAAAATTACGCTTTGTTTTGGCGATGCAAATTAAAAATTATAATTTTTTTAACAAACATTAGTCATTACACAATTACAAAAAGCTTTAGTATACAGTTCACTTCATTTCGTATTAATTCAATTCATATTAAAATCCCCCGATACCGAAAATATAATCCCGAAACTTGACTTGTGTTAGTAAAATAATTTAAAATATTTCTTCTTACATAATTTAATAAAATGCGCTGTCAGTCCCGAATTTTCGATATTTTATGCTGAATATCGGGATTTTAGAACATTCCAAAAACTACAACATTTCACTCAATTAATTTATGCTCAAAGCTTTTACATACCTGGTTGGATGCTCTGGATTAAATTCAGACATTTCCAAGCTGCTATCATCATCCGTTACAATTTCACGTCCACACTCGGCAAAATCCCTTTTATACAAATAGAACTGCATTTTAACGCGCGCGGAACTGGTGAATGGTATCAGATGTTTGAAGAAATGCTTCAGAAAAGTAGAATCAAAGTGACGTCCAAAGAAACCGCTTGGTCTGCGTAGCGTGTGACCGCAGACATCACGCAATGAGCTAACAAGCGGTGCGCTGCTAGCTGAGGGAACTGCGAAAATGCATTAAATGAGCAAGGTGTAAAATAAAGAAGACACGATAATTAGTATTACGGCATTTTTTCTTATAAAGAAACTAGATTTATCACTAATTTGTTTTTATAAAGATATTTTTATTTGTGGTCGATTCGCAGTATAAACATACCATTTACAATGAGTATCACAAGCGCAACAACAGCCACTAGACAGGGGAGGCGCAGTGTGTGACGGCTCGCGGCTGACTTGTGCATCTGAATTCGTAAATAAACGCACTACTCGACGTCTAAGCTCAACTAATAATTCCAGTGGAGAATAAAACACCACACTTTCACTTCATAGATTAATAAATGACAATATACAGCCGTAGTAAACAACAACACACTCGCACACGAACTATTCAATTATTAAAACCGCAAAAATGTCAACAATAGCGCTTATTACTTAAATTAAGAACCGAAAACTCTTCTACACGACGCGTAAATGTCGACGTTGGCAGGTTTTGGCTCGCGACTCGTCTGCCTTTGTGAATGCCGTTGAACTGAAGCTGCGTTCGCCCGTGTACTCAATTCGCAATCTACAAACGCGAACACGCTTTTTATTATTTTTATTCATAAATATGGATAAAATGAGTGCTATGAGTTCAATAAACAGCTCACAACCAGTCGGAGCGCTTGTCGACGTGCAACTGACTCCACCAAGAAGTGCTGAAGAGTATGTACTAAGTGCACAAGCAAGTTGGCACGAGTCCGCTGATCTTGTCGATCAGCTGTTGAGCGTTGACAACATTGCTACCGGACGCTGACATAAATGAATGACTGTAAAGGTTGGGGCGTGAGCTTATTGAATGTTTATAAATGTAGCGTTGACTAAAACGAAAAGTCATAGGTAAACGAATGGCCAGAGAGTCCGGCCCTTTTTTGTTGTGAGAGAGCTGTCGTATGTTTACTGAGTGCATTCACTTTAGGAGAGGTGTAATATAAATATCTTGGAGTATTTTACCGCTCTTATGAGTAGGTGAGGTGTGCATGAGTTCATACATGAAAAAAGTTTTGAAACACAAAAATTACTAATTTTTCTTCAAGTTGTGAAAAATGAACATTCAAGGTGTGTTCAAAAAATAACGGGAATTTTCAAATTTTATATTTTTTGTTAATTGTTTTTTGTATTACGATTGTAATATATGTATTACGACTCCTGAAGTACGATTGTCTATAGAAGTCGCTAGGGTTAGCTGTATTTTTATGAGCTTGGTGATTTGTTAAAAGCTTACACTTCTTTGCTTGTTCGTAAATTCTTGTCCAAAAACAATACTGTAACGATACACGGCCTCCATAATCTTCAGACGTGTGACTTTTTCATATTTCCAAAAATAAAAGACAGTCGTTTTACAAGCATACGAGAGAAAAATCGCTGAAAGAGCCAAAGTCTATTCCAAAAATCGTGTTTCGTCGGTCGAATGGGGATTATTTGAAGGCGAGAACATTATTTTTTTAATAATATATTTTTATATTTTTTTTCAAAACAAGAAAATTCCCGTTATTTTTTGAACACACCTCACATTGAAATTAAATTTTTAAACATTTTTATTTATACATGAATACCGTTATAGCTTAAGTATTTAAAAACTAAAATATTTTGAGTAACGCGAATACAAAATGTCCTTGATAAAATCCGCGGTAACAAGCGACAGTACTTAAGCGGCCTTTTTTTGTCAGTAGAAAATAGCATTAAGAACATTTCACAACCAAATTATGGATATTTTAAGTGCAGAACTTGGCGCCATATATACCATTTCTTAATATTTTAAAGTCATCTCAAATCTATTCCATCTCGAAAGCTCCTCTCGTGCTTCCTATACACTCACAACCATTCACAGAGCAATTTGAATTTTATTATAACGTTGAAACAATTGTATTTTAATAAAAAAAAAAATAAATAAAACTGCATAACACATGCCTTAAGCATATTTACGTAGTGTTTGTATTATTTATACATAGCATAAAGCAAATTAACAACTTTACATTTATGCACGCATGTGTTCTCAAATCCTTGTTGCTGTTGCATAGAGCAATGTAAAAACAGAAACACAAAAATATTATTTAAATACCAACTAGCAACTTGTGTTTACCACCAACATGTCCAAATGAAATATTAACTGTGTTCTGTGGTGTGTGTGTGTGTCCTGGTACATGGCCGGTAGGAAATTTAACTAGAAACAAGAAAAAGTGTTAACTTCGGCTGTACCGAAGCTAATATACCCTTCATAGGTGCATTTCTTTTAGTAACTATGTGTTTAAGCAAATCTAAAGACGTAAGAAAAAGTAAGTAAAAAAAAAAGAAAACATTTTACTAATTATTTTTAGCCGGGTTGTTTGCTAGAAACATTAAGGTTATATAGTTAACCGATCTGAACAATTTCTTCGGAGATTATATTATTATCTTAAGCAGTAATCCATGTCAAATTTCGTGAAGATACCACGTCAAATGCGAAAATTTTCCATACAAGCCATTGATTCCGATCGTTCGGTTTGTATGACAGCTATATGCTATAGTGAACCGATCTGAACAATTTCTTCGGAGATTAAATTATTTCTATGCACAATAACTCACACTAAATTTCGTGAAGATATGTAGTAAAATGCGGAAGTTTTCCATACAAGCCATTGATTCCGATCGTTCAGTTTGTATGGCAGCTATATGATATAGTGGTCCGATATCAGCAGTTCCGACAAATGAGCAGCTTCTTGAAGAGAAAATAACATCTGTAAAATTTCAAAACGATATCTTAAAAACTGAAGGACTAGTTCGTAGTTCAACATACTGATCATTTATATATATACTTTATAGGGCCTCCGACGCTTCTTTCTGGCTGTTACAAACTTCGTGACAAACTTAATATACCCTGTTCAGGGTATAACCAGGATTTTTGCGCAAACAAATATACATTAAAAACACCCTCAACTATTACGAATACAGTGCAGTTATGCTTGTTTCTGAATTTTTCAACAATTTTATATTTTCCTGCAGGGCATCTTCATATACAGATGAGCATATACATAATTTGAGCATAACAATGCTGTACGACCACTGTACATGTGTATTTGAGTGTGTAATCTAGTATGAATTGATTGAAATTTATGTTAGTGCCGCTGGAGAATTCAGCGCATAAATTTATTAAAATTCAATTTGCTTAGTAAAATAACAACAACGGAAGCTTAATAAACTTATTTGGCCGCCTCAATTCGATTACAATTGCGTACGCTGCTGAGTGTACATAGTTATTCGGTGGGAAATTTATTAACTCTTCAAAAGCAAATAAATAGGCGAAATAATGTTAACCATACTTCGTATGAATGTATGTGGGGTCTTACTTACCTTTGGTACTCGCATTGTTTTAGCCAGATGCATATAATCCAAATCGAAGTGGTTTAGTCAAGCCAATTGGGATATTTTACGAATATCCTTGCTGAGGGTAGATGCGCTGTATGTGAAACTAATAAAAGAGCTTTCAGTTTCAGTCTCTTTAAGAATATATAACTGCTTTTTATTAAATATATATTGGATTATGCCAGTTTATACGATTTATACCAGTTGTCTGTTCAGTTCACCAGAAGAACGTTTTCCAGTTCTGGTCTCTTTAAGATGGTATAACTGTTTTTATATTAAAAATATATTGAATTATGCCAGTTTATACAATTTATACCAGTTGTTTGTTCGATTCACCAGAAGAACTTTTTCAGGTCTGGTCTCTTCAAGATGGTATAACTGTTTTTATATTAAATATATATTGGATTATGCCAGTTTAAATTATTTATACCAGTTGTTTGTTCGATTCTCTAAGTTTTTGCGTATCAGAAATAGTAAGGGAGTGTACATACTAAATATAAATATAAAAGCTGGCTGAAGTAGTATAACAATCGTTTGTATTTCTATCACTTTCCAATTTATACCAGTTGCTTGTTCGGTTCAGCAAAACTTAGAGATTGGCTAATCAAAATGTTCATAGTTTCCAAAGTGAAATTTCCGTCATCATTAAGCCCCATAATTATTCATTAGAGATTTACTCAAGCTTTGGTATATTTTACGATTATCCTGGCTGGTGGTATTAGCCATCTTCAAGTAGCCAATATTCGGCCAAAAAGAAAGTTCTGAAGTTCCAGTATCTTTAAAATGGTATAACTGCTTTTTATTAAATATATATTGAGTTATACCAGTTTATTAGATTTATACCAGTTTTTTCGATTCACTGATATTGAATTCACCAGAAGCAGTTGGTTAGTATATATATTATTGAAGTGGTACATATAGCAACCGCTTGTTTTTCCATGGCTTTTCGAATTATACCAGTTCCTTGTTCGATTCAGACGCGGAGATTGGTTAATCAAAACGCTTATAGTATCCAAAAGAATATTTCCGTCATCATTAAGTCTCTTCATTACTCTTTAACGATTGTGTGGAGGTCTCGTCCTTTTTATTTATTTATCCTACGTATTCTTTCAACATGCGAGCTTAACCACTGCTCTATCGCATCCTTCCACACTTCATCATACTAATTTTATGTAACTGAAAGCTCTTACGACTCAACACTTTACGGTAATCGATGTGATAAGCGCCCACACATGTATACATATGTATTTATATATCTACATATATTGTAGGGAACCTTTTACAACATTACCATAACCATTATCATTACTGATATTGCATTACCCAGTGTCATTGCTAGCACTACATAGGCGCTGAACAGTAGTGGTGAGTGATTTTCCCCCACACTCGTACATAAATGCGCCTAAGACTATGCAACAACCGTACACTGCCAACCGCACAGTGTTAAATGAAACACACACACATACGTAAAGCACCGTTGAATAACTATGCATGAATAGGTTAACCTGGAATTTACAAGTAGATTCGTTCACATATCCTCACCGGAGTATCCTACGGTTTTATTCGATTATTTAAATTTTATGTTTATTGCTTATAAATAATTTATGAACGCAAAATTGCGCTTAAGCACTCACTGGTAATCCTTGATCTCAGCCCATGGGGCATTGCGAGCGCCGAAGTTGATTAGAATTGTGGCACTACTGAGTGATGGAACGGCGCGGCAGTTGAGGGGGGTATGCTGTGGCTAGTATGCTGTGGGTTGTGTGCTGTGAGTGGCGATGTATTGGTATTTCTGCTATTTATTTTGCTATTTTCAATGTGACCGGCCACGTAGTTAGTTTAAATATTTTATGAATACAAATCCATGTATGTATATGTATGAGGTTTACATATATCTATATATGGGGTCGCATACATTTACATTTATTGTGTGGATGTGGTGGAAAATGAAATGTACTTTTTGAAGGTTGACAACTATTTCACGGTGACTAGCGTCAATTTATTGTTAAAACTGCTACTCATATATGTATTTATATATGGCCAGAAGAACGGACATGTTTTCATTAAGTATATGAGATCCAAGGGAAGATCTGCAAGATATTAGGTGTACTTTATTCTGTGTGGTAAGGTTGTTTCCGATATCTTAGTTGATGCTTAAGTTATCTTTTATAAGATCGGATTAGTTGATTGATCAAAATAAGGTTCTATGGGAATTAGTTGTGACTGTAAACATATTCTGTCGAGTTTTGAGCACTAAGGATGATTCTTTGGATGAAATTTGGTTAATAATGTTTAAATTAGACAATATTATACTCTATCGTATGACTATCTGGTTGAAATATACGACTTTTAGCTTAATTGGGTGTAGAATAATAGCACAAAAGTGGTGTGTTCAAAAAATAATGGGAATTTTAAAATTATTTGCCAAAAATACTGTGACGAAGTCAAAGTCTGCATTCGCCAGACATACTTTTGCCTTTTTACAAAAATAAAGTGAACCATTTAGTTGTTTTACAAGCATACGAGAAAACGCTGAAAGAGCTATTCCAAAAATCGAGTTGGAGAAGTGTTTCGACGATTGGAATAAGAGCAGGCATAAGTGCATAATATCGAATGAGGACTATTTTGAAGACTACCAATATTAATGAATGAATGAATAAATAAAAAAAAAAAGAAAATTCCCGTTATTTTTTGAACACACCTCGATATACGAGGAACAGCGTGTTAAAAAACACAGTTTTTAATAGAGTGATATTCCAACGATATTCTCAGAATCAGCTTTCAGCATGGGGAAGCTTTTGACACTGAATAGCGATAACCTTATAAAAATTGTTCATTAAAATTTCCTCTTTTATCAACTCACATATTCTATATTAAAATTACCTTTAAGGGGTTAAGGCGCACACCTAGTGTGAAATTTCAAAAAAAAAATCAATTTTTTTCTTTCATATTTCGGTAGATTACACCTTTAAAAATAACATATCAAAATTTCAAATCGATATCTCAAATAGTTTTTGAGTTATAGCAATTTAAAGAGCAGCCGCTCGGTAACAGTGAGTACGATCATTTTATCTTTAAACACGTTTTTCTCGAAACATAATTTTCCGAATTTGCTGCAGTGATTACTCAAAAACAAATGATCCGATCACTATCGAGTTTTTTACATGTTCTTTATATAGTTCTCCGTACAATTTTTGATCTGATCAAAAAATCGAAATTTGGTCGAAAAACGACCAAAATTTTGGGTAAAATTCGACATTCATCCACGGAGAAGGCCGGAATCACTGCAGCACCCTTTTTTTTGCGCCGCTGGAGATCGACTATAACTTAAAACATATTTAATTTTTTTTCAAAAATTTCACTGTATATTCTTGAAACATGTATAAATATATTCTAAAAATTTTGAAATAATTGGTAAAGTAGTTTTCTTAATAAAAATTTCCAAAAATCACCTTTTTTTAGGCCATTACACTAGGTGTGCCGCTTAAAGCTATTTCGGAATGAAAGCTTTTAGAGCACTACGAAAAACCGAAAGATAGTATAGACCGTCATTAATTTGCTCTCTCGCTGCTCGTTATCTTCCGGATACTTTATTGAAGTCAGGTCCATTCGCACTATCAAGTTTTATTTCACAGATGTTAGACAAGTTCTACTCCTTCGGAAGATTTTATTTATTGATTTTGGTAAATAGAAATTCTAATTAAATTGTTTTATAGCACAACGCTTCCAAGCAATTGATTCAGTGCGATTAAATATGTGCAAATTTCGACAGTTATTTTTCAGTGCTGCCAGTTTGTTTAAAAAGACAGTGTGGTGTGTTCGATTCGCTACTCTCTAATGCTTAGCGAATCGAAGATAATTTATATTTATACAAAAAAAAAAAACTGATTTCAATCCTAGTATATTTTTCAGGACCTCGATTTTCTTACTACCTAGCACATCCTGAGAACCTCCGAAAATGTAAAGCTCATAACTAAGCTTCATAATTAACAACTTTCCACGAAGCCTCGCATACATCATCAAATCTCTTAATAAAATTGGATAAGGTTAATATTTAAAACTTTGAATTAAGTTGAAATTAAAGAAAGCGTGGACTTTTACAACCCGCACACTTATTTAGCTTTATCTTTGATTGCGTGAAGCGTTTCTGCTGTCAATAGAACACATACGCATATACACGCACACTTACGCTCTTTAATTGCCGCTGTGTGCCGAATCGAATGCCTGCCAGCACATATCAAATACTTTAAATCGCCCGTTGACAGCGGAAATGCGTTGTGCGCGCAAAAGGACATGCTTTGGCAAACGTCAATATCGTGCGAGCGGGAGCGTGAGCATGAGCGCACGTGGTTACACGCAATCGCCGCAGTGACAGCTGAAGCGGATTTGTTTGGCCAGATTGATAGCATTTATCGTCAATACTGTCAATGCTTAATGTGCGATTGCGTGCTTACGTGCTTACGTGCGCTTACGAGCTTATGCATAAGTGTGTCTTTATAAACGTACGAATATATTATATATTTACAAATGTATAAGTGCGATTTTGCGTTTGGCTATGTGATTGGTATTTATCATTTGACAGTTAAATTTTCAAAGAAATTGCTCGGGCGATATTCACAACATCGACAACAAGTGGGTCAAACGTACAACGGCAAAAGGTCGTTCTGTCAGTCAGTTAGTAAGTCATTGTGGTACGAGTCTGCCACATGTGCGTGAATGTGCATATCGAAACGGAAATGATAATCGCATACTTATTTATACATATATATATATGTACATATTGAAATTGGGTGGTCATATGTTCCTTTCAGGAATATTTAATATTTAAATATAAAACTTTTTGAAATCTTGAACTTAAAGTTGCATATTTTGAAATCCGATATTCGAAACTCTCTATCCTAAAGTCGCCAATCGAATTTGTATATTCGGATTGGATTTGGAGGACTCTATATAGTTAATTCTCCCCAATACGTCTTCCAAGTCCTTCAAGCGAAAGTCACTGAATAAGCAATACAAGCTAGGTCTACGATATTGTTCGTTCGCTCTGTAGTCGTGTTTTGGTGACCTGAATGGCCTCACATTTTTTCCGGTCAAATACTGTCAATTCGGTAGCATTCATAGGTTATTTAAAGCACTTCTTTGTTAGATCTGACGGCCAAATCCTTAGCTTTTACATGAGTTCGTTTGGTCTGCGAGTAGATTGTACTTTGCTCAGTCTTATGATGAATCTTAATGACGAAAGACCTACTCTGAGTTTCTTTTTTTTCGTAGCTTGCATGCTCTGGGTTCTTCAGATTTTCCGACAAGGATCACTCTTTATAAATGTTTATTTCTATGTATTTGCTGAATTTGACACATTTCTACGCTGCTTTCGGTTAGGGTATTTACGTGATGGATTTATAAATGACAGCTGAGTGATAAATGTTCACACCTCCCGCAATGCGACGTAGATTCCAAATTAAAGTTGTTGTTGTAATTTTTTTTGACTTCGCAATTTCCGTCAACTTTTTGGAGTTATGTTGTTTCGTACTCAAACCTCAATTAAATGAGATTTCTCTCTGCTTATTGCTTATCTAAATTCTCTGTGGAGTTTATGATTGTTAGTCAAAAATTACAAATTTGCAATATTTAAAGAGAACGGAGCTTATTTTAGCGTTTATGGATCGGGTCCATATCATATCTCTTCAATATTCTTTCTATTCTTCTGACTAAATACCATATAAATATAGTAATCAGTTGTTGGTGGTTCTCCATAGATTTCATGAATATTTAAAGCTCTTAATAAATTCCAGTTGCTAAGAGCCGAGCTCACTTTTTCCATTCTAACACTCTGAAGCCATTAAAAATGTCTTGTCTCATTTATAATTCACGAAAGATATCTGAAATCAATTGGTAAAGCAAATCAATCGGTGCCGAGTAACAAATTGAGTAACGGCGTGAGTCAACTGACACCACTGAACTGATAGCTAGATGTGCCACCATCTTGACTAACTGAATTCCACTGGAGAAAAGCGAACGAAATGATGTGGAAAATTTCGCCTGTCATCTTCGGAGTAGTCGCCGACCTTTGCGCTCAGAGCCAGCCGCCATGTTGATGCAAGTATGTTTGTAGTATGTGCCAAGATGCGGTTGCAAGCGATGCGGTCGATTGCAACGCAAGCGAAGAACATCGTCGGCGGACGTCAGCTGCTGTACTAGACAGCACAGACACGCGTCGGGGTAATCGAATTGCTATGGACGTTTGGTTTGCCTCACTCGTTGGTGTCTTATTTTTTGACTGACTCACTGATTGTCTCAATATACGGCAACAACGGTGGTGAGGGGGAGCGCTGCTGGAGTTGCATTGAATCATCAGTGCAGAGAGGTGTGTGTGTGCCTGGAGTTGCCTGGAGTTTTGCAGTGTGTTCATTTTACTTACCTATAACTTATCATCCGTCATACTCTATCTTCTCATCATGGACGGCATGATACTAGTAGTTGAAAGAGGTAAAAGAAAATGAAATTTCACACTTCAATTGAGTAAGTGAATTTTATAATTTGATAGAGAAAAGAAAAACGTTTGAACCGAAAATACTCGGTGGCACTTAAGTGGTATTAATTCAGCAGGTCCGTTGAGGGGTTTGTGGAATTGAATTTAGTAGAATGCTGTGGTATGAGAGTAGTCAGTGGTGTTTTTTATATTTTTAGAGAGATCACTGCTAAACTCTGGGACTTCACAACCCCCATGTTGGCACAATAGTATAATCTCTGTTAATATGGACACCAGGGCGTTCTGACGTACCGGTTGCAATAATGAAGGGTCTCTCAGACGATACATACTAAACTACTTTGTAAACTTTCGACTCGGTATTGTCTCATCATGAAGAGATGAGATTGCTTATGAGTAGTTGTGCAAAAGTCTTTCTGGGTTCAGTCCAACAGGTATGAGAGAAATAAATCGAGCAAAGTGTTAGTAGCGGTAATTTTGAATTACTGACCGTTAAAGCTTTCAATTTTCATGGTATCGCAATAGATCTCATACCTTAGAAGGCTAAGTGTCTGGTCTCTATGAATAAGTCATCAAATTAACATTCGGAGAACCTAGCGAATTGTCTAGAATTGACATCAGCTGACTCAAGAATTTTGTAGCAGATTCTAAGCGCTTCGTTGAATCGTGAGGAAGGCGCTCAAAACTGTCCAAGTGAGATCTTCCTGCATATGTAGAGATCCACATACTAACCTTACCTAACTTAATACAAGTGATCTACTGGAAATTAAGTCTAGTAAGCTTAAGTTTCCCTTTATATTAAATACTACCAAACTTGTCACCCACAACGAAACGATTTAATCTTCTCGCTCCATGCACATGCATCCAATGCAGAGTAGAAAAATGTAGAAAATTCAATTGGCACTTTACATAATTTCCCTTCGTATTAAACGAGCTGACTTAAGCAAAAATAAAGCGGATAGCGGAAAGCGGAATGAAATGAAATGAAATATCCCCTCACGCTAAGCAAATATACAAGCATTGACCTGCGAAATACTGATTGGCTGCATGAGTTATCGTTGTGCGATTTCATTTGTCAACAACACCGGCGGCTACGTGTCATGCAAATTCGTTATGTCAACAGCAGCAGTGGAAGCGGCAACAACACCCACACACAGCGTTGCATGATGATTGACTTTTCCGGTCAACGATACAAAAGCGAGTGACAATGTTGTTGTTGTTGTAGACAGTTACTTAGATGACCCCGGTAGTAACTTGAAGCCGCTCAGTTGATGACTGGGCATGTAGATATAGAAATATGCTAGTAAGTACGAGTATATATCATACATCTGTATGGGATATGTGGGTATACTGTCTATTGCTTGTCATAAATGAATTTGCTCTCTGTAAACTGAGTGGATGATACCTTTGATCCCTGTAGTGCTGTGAGGGTAGTGTATTATTTTTTAGCTTATTTTGCGCTTAAGAATATTTATTATATGTATAAATGTATGGAACATATTTAGTAAACAAAAAGTCGGCCAGTAACATCACTTATAACTCAAGAACGACTAGGCCGATTTTGATGATTTCTGTTTTGTTAAAGTCATCTCCATTCCGAATAATAGAATAGTTATCAGAATATTGAATATATTTACTTAGAAAATCAGAAAAGACAACGAAATAAATGAAAAATAGTTGAAGCGCAATCTAGAATAATCATAAAGGCAGAAAATGACAACAATTATCAAAACAATTGGTCGCAATCTCAAAGAGTTCGCTAAGTCACCCTGTACTTATAATAGATAAAAAATAATTTGTCAAAAAACCGGGAGTACTTAACTATATACATTTTTGTACTTGTTTTCCCATAAGAAATAACTAAAGACAAGTTGTTATGCGTAACCCCCTATATTTGTAGCGGTAGTCACCTGTTTATTTGTTTACAACTACACAGCGGTTCGATAGTAAAGTAAGTTTGACGTTCAACATCCATTATTGAATTTGCATTTTCATGCTCAGTGACTTTATAACGTTGCACTTTTACAGAGTGCTTGCTGTCGCCAGTATTCATTTCAATTCAATGCCTTCTCCAGCTCTCTACTTCACAACAGTTCATTTTGAATTTATTTTTGCTCTTCTATTTCCCCCCACCTTAATCCCATTGCCAATCGTTCGATTGAGCTTATCCCCACTTTGACAACTCAGCGCTTGCTTTTAATAAGCTCGTTTGCTGGGAAATTATGCGTTAGTTGCGTGGAGGCCTTGTGTAAGAGTCTTTCTTGAAAGCTTACTAGAAATTTGTCGCGTTTAAGATAATATAAGCTTGTCTCTGCTTTATATATTAGTTACTCTATCTCTATCTTCATTACAGGATATGCTTAATGTTTTACTATGCACTACAGCATTTATGTATGTAGCACGAAAGTACTGTTGTGGAAACGGTACAATCAATTTACTATATTAAACAATTTGCGCCCCTTGTCTGAGTGCAAGGCAAATGCATATATATTCCATATACGATACATATATATTTATTTTGATATCTTTGTGTGGCTAATTGAAATTGGATTTACAGTGGTGGACAAGAAAATGGAAACTGTAAACGATATCTACAGCCCTATTCTGTGCACTTTACAAATTCAACAAATTTCTAATTTGTAAAAATTTGAAATTTATCAAGCATTTCGTATTCTGTGTCTAAAATAAAAATCTTTTTTCTTGATAAATTGTTAAGAAGTAAAATGCTCTTGACAAATAAAATATCTCGTTGTGGATAGTTGTGAAAGTGAATTTGTTGTAATGGAGATATTTTACTTTTGTCGTGAAGATAATGAGGGTAACTTGAGGAAATTGTTTTCTATATATTGCTTGCGATTACAGCTTAGCAAATTTTTGCCAATAATGAACAAAGTTTAGATTTCGTAATCCCCAAGGAACTTTTCTGAAGCTAAACATAACATCCAACCAAATCAAAATTTGCTATTAATGAAATATTTTTAAATATATTATAAAGGACATATGTACATATGTATATGTTAAGTAGTATTCTATGGCTTTACGGGGGAGCAAAAGACTAGGGGGAAATCCAAATCTTATCATCTATATAGTTGTTGTAGTAAAACCAAACCAAATACTTTGCATCAGGTCTGAGAGGCTTCAGTCGATATCTCGACATCAGAATCGGATAGATAACCTGATAACCGGTCAATCGGTCAATCAAACCAAACTTATCAACGAAGCCACAATAAAGAAGGCTCGGTTAAAACAAACACTCATCCAAATAACGACCTTTTTCATGAAAAAAATAGGGCCACATTCGGAGCATGGAATATTTGTGCACTCTCAGAAACTTCACGTCTAGACCAAGGGCAACGGATTTGCTCTGAAATTGAAGTTAAATTATTAACTATTTTTCAACAAATATTGAAATGCACGTGAAAAAGTACGTTATCGAATAATTAAAATATATTTTTCAATTCAATTCAATATAATTGGACAGAAATCAGCTGTTTCTGTTTACATTATTTTGTTTCCTCACAAGTGTGGGGAAAAGCTATGCATACTGAAGCTTTTTATTTTATCAAAATTGTCACAGAATACCAAAAAAGTTCTTACTTGATAAAAATATGAAAAAAATTTCAATTTTTTTGTTATTTTGTCAAGTGCACAGAATAGGGCTGTTACTCTAAACAAAATCTTATTTAATAAAAATATGCTGAATATACACAATATTCCAAAAGCTTTATTCTTGAACTATCAAGTACCCATAGATTAGGTTAGGGTAGGTTGTACGCTTGAAACACACGTAGACTATGAAAGGCAGTTTTTTGTGAAGCCATGTTTCTCCCCTTGATTAGGTATTAGGATTTGGCCAAGAACCTACTACAAATCTGCAGAAATTTTCCACTTCCATATACGCTATTTCGCGTGTTGTCGTGAGATCTTAGAAATCTTACATTCTAGAAGAAAGTGATCAGATTATTCCACCACCTCGTCTTCCTCCAGGTAGCTTCTACAGCTGGCTCTACAACTAAGAAGGGGTGTAGGCCTCCTGCAATTCACCTTAGGCCAGAAGAATCTGGCGGCTGCGCAAGTGCTAGAAACTGACCAGCGATTGCCCAGGCCCACTTGTCCAGTAGTAAATTGCAAATGGGACTACGGTGCTCCTACATGTTCTCAAATACCCATATATGTATAAAAAAAATATTTTTCGGTTTTATTTGATAGTGAAGTACAGAACGTAAAATATATACTACAGAATGGAAATCGAAATTTTCTATTCCATCATTCTTGGGTTTAATATCAACTACTTTGTCATGCTTATTACACAGATTACTGGCAAATTTTTACACCCATCACTGTAAGCCGATTACATACAGATATATATGTATATACATATAATAAGACGATTAGCGAGAACCCACAGCTGGAAAGTTATCTATTAATGTATAGCAGCTCCCAGTAATGACTGTAACCACACATACATACATATGTAAATACTTGTAATGGACTTTAAGCTAACGGTACCAAGTCATATTCCATAGGTATACATGTTCCATATAGTTATGTACATATGCTTTTACGTGCCATCTACTAAAGAGAAATTTATAATTATGATTTGCAACTGAATTACTTTAACAAATTGTCTGATTGCTGTAATGAATTAAATGGAATGCTTACCACTCCAAGCGTAGATATGCAGATAACTGTGTACTTAGTAATAGATTGTAGCATAGTAAATGTAAACATGCATATATTTACTAAGTAAACACATAACTCAGTGCGGTAATTTGCAAGATTGAAGAAATGCAATACACATACACTGGCAACATGTTGCATGGTTTTGTTTGCAACAACTGACAATGAACGATTTATATGTTAGGTATGCTGATTTAGTTTTATATTTATACCCTGAACAGTTTGTTACGAAGTTTGTAACACCCAGAAGGAAGCGTCGGAGGCCCTATAAAGTATATATATAAATGATCAGTATGTTGAACTGAGTCAATTTAGCCATGTCCGTCTGTCTGTATATATACGAACTAGTCCTTCAGTTTTTAAGATATCGTATTGAAATTTTGGAGATGTTATTTTCTCTTCAAGAAGCTGCTTGTTTGTCGGAACTGCCGATATCGGACTACTATATCATATAGCTGCCATACAAACTGAATGATCGGAATCAAGGGCTTGTATAGAACACTTCCGCATTTTACTACATATCTTCACGAAATTTGGTGTGAGTTATTGTTCATAGAAATAATTTAATCTCCGAAAAAATTGTTCAGATCGGTTCACTATAGCATATAGCTGCCATATAAACCGAACCATCGGAATCAAGGGCTTGTATGGAAAACTTCCGCATTTTACTACATATCTTCACGAAATTTGGTGTGAGTTAGTGCTCATAGAAATAATTTAATCTCCGAAAAAATTGTTCAGATCGGTTCACTATAGCATATAGCTGTCATACAAACCGAGCGATCGGAATCAAGGGCTTGTATGGAAAATTTTCGCATTTGACGTGGTATCTTCACGAAATTTGACATGGATTACTGCTTAAGATAATAATATAATCTCCGAAGAAATTGTTCAGATCGGTTAACTGTATAACCTTAATGTTTCTAGCAAACAACCCGGCTAAAAAGAATTAGTAAAATGTTTTCTTTTTTTTACTTTCTTTTTCTTACGTCTTTAGATTTGCTTAAACACATAGTTACTAAAAGAAATGTACCTGTGAAGGGTATAATAGCTTCGGTACAGCCGAAGTTAACGTTTTTTCTTGTTTTAAAAATTATTTATATTTTTAATATAAATTTAAGCATTAATGAGTTTACATTCTTTCGTTACAGCTCTCACAGTGGCAGTACCACAGGTATGTTCTATTTTTATATCGAATAACATGAACCATTAAACTCATCAAAGAGTCATTATTAGTAATTTGCTAATAATAAAGCAAATAAACAATTATTGCCAAAATTGTTTTCCTTTGATTTACCAATTTTAAGTAATAATTAAAATTTTAAAATATTTACAATAATAATGCAGCTTGTGAGAGTTTAGCTTTTGGAACGTCAAGTATTTTAGTTAATCAAATACATGCTTAAATGAAAGTTAAATTCGCTTTAAATGCAACATTTTGGCTAGAGTTGAAAATAACTTTGATTTGCTAAAAGCCAGAGGCGTGTAGTTGAGAGGATAATATAGCAAAACTTTACTATACAATTTTATTTACAAAAGACCGACTTCGAACTTACTTTGCTTTCTCATTTGTGTTCTTAGTATATGCTAAAGAGCTACACACAGTTACCAGATTCTAAAATCCAGAAATTTATAAATTTCATGGCGCTTTAGACTAAAATGAGAATTAGCAAGTAAACACTGAGACGATGATTTCCAAGTGGTTCTTCTTAATTCTTAAACTTGATTCGCCGATTTTTAAACAGTACTAATATATTATAGCAATTTAAATTGGTTTGAAATTGGTGATTTTGCCAGCTTTCTCATTAGAATATATTATATATACCATATTCTTCAATCTTTGTAAAGTAAACTAAAATTGTAAGCAAGCCTCTGATTTTCACACACACAATATATATAGGTAAATACCACCATATGTACTTATATTAAATTAAGTAAATTCTATTTACCCTATGCATATTCATGTGTATTTAATGCTGTGCTTACTACATTCTTTAGCAAACTATTTTGTGAATGCAATTAAATCTGGCTGTACGTGTGTGTTTCTAATTTTCTTGTTTGGTTTTGGCAATGACCATTATTAAATTTCTTGGAAAACCACAAATATGAATAAAATGTTTGCACATATTCTAAGTATGATTATATTACTATATACTCATAAAGGAAATATGAGTTAATTCATATTACATAACTCATATTTATTATATACACACTTATCAATTATTTATGCTTGCAGAATAAATTGACATTTGATTAAAGCATAATTCAGGTGAAATTTTTAGAAAAAATCATTTTGTAGCATTGTAAAAAAATTATTCTCTGAGATTTTCTAATGAAACTTGGAACACTTGTTACACTTTCTAACGTAATTTTTAGACTGTAGCATTTCTGTAACTATTCCAAATCACAGAACACTGTTTTATATTTATAAATTCAGGTGTGTTTAAAAAATAACGGTATTTTTCGTTTCAGAAAAACAAAAATTATTTTTTCATCCGTCTACATTAAATCTATCGCCTTAAGGGGTTATATACAGTTAGACGGCCGAAAAAAAGTGAATTTTCCAGAATTTTTTCTGAGAAAACTTTTTAATTTATTGATCCAAAAATGTATACACATATTATGGTATCTTTTAACTGTATTTTAAGACTTAGTACTAGTAAAAATATTTATTTGAAAAAGAGCTACAGCTGATCTCCAGGAGCTCCTCTCAAACAAGACGTTTTGCGGTGACCACTATATCTCGGAACTGGATCATATGAAATTAAAAAACCAAACAGAATTCGTTAAAATAATGTTAAATCTAGTAATTAATCGAAGGAATAAACAAAATAAAATTCTTTGACAAAATGGCGGTTTCTCAAAAAAAAAAATCGATTCTTCACCGAAATTTCGGCCTTAAATTGTTTATAAAAAAAAAAAAATATTTATCGGAGAGAAAAAATCTTCGATTAATTACTAAAAAATATATTTAAGAAGGTCGTGTTAAAATTTGAGACTAATCGGTCTAGCCGTTTTCGAGTAATGTTGGTCACCGACTTTGAAAACATCATTTTGAGAAAAACGCGTTTAAAGTTTGGACCTTGTACTTCCTAGCACTCTGAAACGCCTTTTCAAATTTTTCATTTGCTTGTAACTTTGAAAATATTCACCGGAACGATATGAAATTTTCTGTGTGTATTCTTAAATATATGTACATTAAGAAAATGAAATAAAAAAAAAATCGATTTTTTGAAAATTCTAACTGTATATAACTCCTTAAAAATAGTCCCCATCCGACATAATGCATTTATGCCCGCCCTTCTTCGAATCGTCGGAACATTTCTCAAACTCAATTCTTAGGATAGTCTATGAGTCTTTCATCGATTTTCGTACGCTTATAAAATGACGGACCTTTAGGGTTCTCTTTACTTTTTGCAATATTAAGAAGTGACTCTGAGCTATGCCTGGCGAATATAAAAACATGTCTAATCTTAGGTGCTACTACAGTAAATATTGAATACGGTTAAAAATATTATAATACTTTAGGGACACGTATATTACATTTTTTTTTGGAAAATTGGACTTTTGGACAATTATAAAATTCCCGTTATTTTTTGAACACAATCCCATAAAAGCAACATGAACTCATAACTCGAAAACGGCTGGACTGTATTTGATGATCTCTGGTTTGTTGCATTCATCTACACCATAAATAGAAGAATCGTTATCAAAATATAGAAAATTCAAAAATCAAAAAAGATATAAAGTAAATGTATAAAAAATTCGAATCGAAAATAGACCAGAATGTCCTGCTAAATTGTGGACTTCTAGTAATTAATGTTCAATATTGTTCGAAGCGATAACATTTATTACGTAAAATCGAAAAAAAAACTATTCCGAACCATATTTTGATCATACATGGTTGATTTTGAGCAAAGTAACTACTTTAGTCATAACATATCTGGCCTTATCACCTTAATTAACTTATAATTTATAATAAGTAATAGAATCCATAATAATCTAAGACTTCTTAGCTCCGACACCATTAGTTAACCTCATTCCACATTATTTTTTAACATAAAAGAAGAACAAACCGCGCACTACATTTCGCAGCCCCATCGATCGGTCACTTCCCAATGAGGTTTTCATGGCATAACGCTTCACGAGCTTTTGTTATCATTTTCTTGGTTTTCGCTTTCTTCTCGCGCTGACACTTATTTGCTATGCTTTCTAAGTCATTATTATTCGCTGTACCAAATTCTGCTTTTGCTTAACTTTCGGCTCGAGCATAATGAGCTTTGCTGGCTTCGGTGCGGCGGCCGCGTCGTTGCCGGACAACGGGTGCAGAGCGCACTGAATTGTTTTAAAATGTGTTGAAATGCTGCTTAAAACGTTTAACATGACCGTTTAAGTTGTTATTGTATTTTATTGCGCTATTAAGGGCAACAAGAAACGAGAAAGAACCGAAAATAGGCGAAAATAACGGTTGACAGTGCGCTGAAATCGAGCAGCTGTGCGGGGTAGCGAGTGCAGTCGTGGGTGATGCAACTTGGCGTTGCCAGCAGGCGGCGACTTAATGCTATGCCGCAAAAAAGAAACGGTGTAAACAAGAATGAGTGGCAACAACAAAATATGAAGAAAAGGCAGGCGTTGGCAAGCGCAGCGGAAAAAAGTGCAACAAATGTGTGGCTGCAGGCAAATTCAAAATGTGGCACAAGCGTATCTTTGCAAGCATAGACCGAAATGCGCGTCCATACACACACCCGCCCACAATCACACTCTTCAACTGTTTAATTTTTACTTATTCTATTTTTTCATCTTTTTATCACCGCCATTTGCGTCTAATTTTTTCGTGGTTTCTTCTCTGTATATTTTCGTATTGTTCTGCAGCATAAAGTGCCGTTGTTTTCGTTGTTGTTGTCACGTGACATTAATAATGCCACATGACTGCTGTGTCCGTTGACCAACGCTTGCTTGTAATTGCGGTCAATTATTTTTTGCTGTTGTTGTTGTAGCTTGCTGCCAGTGTGTCCGACAATAGCCACTGTTAATTGTTGGCATTTGCACTTGCTGTAGTTGTAGCAGCTAATTATTTTTGATATTTTCACCACAACCTACTATTTCGTTGTTTCTTATTTGTATGTGTTCGTATGTTTGTGTGTCCAAATATTTGCAATTTTCATTTTGTGCCACTTTAAATGAGATTAAAATTGCTTCGTTGTTAATTTGTAGGTTTTTAGGTAAAAATTTTTATGCTAGTATGTTGTAATGCCAAACTACAACAACAGTCCATTTTCAAAGAATGTTCTTCAATCTCACCACCTTACCCCTTGCCATAAATAGTTTTAGCTCTTAGGTCTCTGCGCTGATTTGGAGCAAAATTATCTAAGCAGCATATGGACGATCAGCAAATGGACCGAAAACAGACGCGACCTTTAAACACCTGCCATCGTCAAATATGAAAAATAATTAGACCAAATATTAAATTACACAATCAACCAGTGAGTTCACATGTTGCTGTTAAAGATAAATACTCATAAACCTCACGACGACACAATTTTAAAAACCTGTGACCAACAAAGAAAAGCAACTGTGACCCAAATCGCGTTGCGCGATTCCCACATCTATAGACAACGAAATATCTACGTGGTCCCTCAAATTTAAACAAACTTGACATCGCGTGACACTTCAATTTATAAAACAACATTAACCCACGTGACTCCACCAAATGTAATTTTATTGCATATCACGTGATCTCCCAAAATACCTCATGCGAACCCTCGAAATTCAAACTAACCCGATACTTCAAAACATAAACAAACCTTACGTTATGTGACTTCAAAAAAAGTCATCACGTGACCCCGAAAAATGTAAACAAACCTGACGTCACGTGATTCCTCAAAATGTAAACAAACATTTGCTTACCTTTTGGCTGAGGTCATTGACCTTTGGCGGGGTTTGTTTACCTTTTTGGCCGAGGTCATTGACCTTTGGAAGGTTTTGTTTACCTTTTGGCCGAGGTCATTGACCTCTGGCAGGGTTTGTTTACCTTTTTGGTCGAGGTCATTGACCTTTGGCGGGGTTTGTTTACCTTTTTGGCCGAGGGCATTGACCTTTGGCGGGGTTTGTTTACCTTTTTGGCCGAGGTCATTGACCTTTGGCGAGGTTTGTTTACCTTTTGACCGAGGTCATTGACCTTTGGCGGGGTTTGTTTACCTTTTTGGCCGAGGTCATTGGGCTTTGCCGGGGGCTTAGGGCAATGACCTTTAGCTGGGGTTTGTTAACATTTTGTCGAAGTCAATTACCTTTGACCGGAGGTTTTCATTTTGGTTGGGTATGTGTATGTTTCAAGGTAAGGATCGTTAACATTTTAATGGGGTGGTTAAATTTATATATATTTCAAGAGACCTATTGGGGTGAGGTTCGTTTATATTTTGAGGAGGATGGGAGGTTAGATTTGTATATATTTCAAGAGATCTCATGGGGTGAGGTTCGTGTACGTTTTGAGAGTCATGGAAGGTTAGATTTAAAAATATTTCAGAGGAGATCTGGGGGTGAGGTTTGTGTACGTTTTGGGAGTCATGGCAGGTTAGATTTGTATATATATATTTCAGAGGAGATCTTGGGGTGAGGTTCGTTTACGTTTTGAGGGCCATGTTAGATTAGATTTGTAGACCTAGTCATGGCAGGTTAGATTTGTATATATATATTTCAGAGGAGATCTTGGGGTGAGGTTCGTTTACGTTTTGAGGGCCATATTAGATTAGATTTGTAGATACTTTAAGGGAGCTCTTGGGGTGAAGGTCGTTTACATTTTTAGGGGCATGGGAAGTTAAATTTGTATATATTTCAAGGGAGCTCTTGGGGTGAGGTTCGTTTACATTTTGAGGGGAATGAGAGGTTAGATTTGTATATATTTCAGGGGAGCTCTAGGGTTGAGGTTCGTTTACGTTTTGAGGGGCATGAAAGGTTAGATTTGTATATATTTCAGGGGAGGTTGTTCAAGGGAGCTCTAGGGGTGAGGTTCGTTTACGTTTTGAGGTCCGCGCGAGGTTAGATTTGTATATGTTTCAAGGGAGCTCTTGGGGTGAAGTTCATGGAAGGTTAGGTTTGTAAATATTTTAAGGGATTATATTTCAAGAGATCAGTTGGGATGTGGTTCGCTTACATTTTGAGGAGCATGGAAGCTTAGGTTTGTATATGTTATAGAATTAAGTTTTTACATTTGAAATATTAATTTCTGCCAGACTATGTACATATATGTAACTCTATAATATTTTCTCTTATTCTCTTCTTAAATTATACTACACGCGGTTATTGCAGATATACTATTTATTCTCTTTTCGTTGCTCAACTTTATTCATCTTACAAAGACACATATGTATATGCTTTATATGCAAAATATTTGCATATGTGTATGTGTAAGTGAAATTTGGGGCGCTGACTTTCGAGCTCGTTTCGCATTACCTTTCCTTGAAGTTTCCGACAATTTCGCGCACGTGCTTATGCTCCGGTGCACGGAATTCATATGCAAAGCACACATGAATCAGGCATTTATACATGTGTGTGTGGTTTACTTGTCGGCATGGCTGTCTGTCGAGTTGTCTGCTTACAACACAATTTACAGCAACATCGCCGAGAGCAATGAAAATCAGCGGCAACAGCGAAAATAGCAATATCAGCAGCAGCAATGATGATACCGTTATCCGCTAGCAGAAGTTGGGGCATGTTGCAAAGATTCATGATTTCAGAGTTTTGGGGTGAAAATCTGTGCAGTTATAAGTTTTTTTTCGGTTTAAGTTGCTTCGGAGTTTTAGGTAAGGTTGATATAGTGGCTATATTCACTTTGGTGCGATCAGTGATTTATCAGTAGTGAATTCCATTAATATTTTTTCAGGGTCTACCCAGGGTCTATACCCATATAAACAACCATTGTCTTATAAAGTTTTGACTATACTTAAATTTGTAATCGATAAATTTAAGTATTAATTTTCGTGTAAATCACGTAAATTTATGTCATAATGGGAATCGCTGACTATATTGCCTTTCCTTACGAAGAACAAAAGACTGCCTGTCCCTGTTCTATAAAACTTTAAAATATTTATTAAAATATTTTCTTTTGTATGAAATCAGAGTCAAGGCAATATCCTTGCAGTTATTTTCTCTTTTCAATATTTGTAATTACGTTGGAATTTCATTTACATTACAACTTGACATTTGAATATGCCTGTTTGTAACCACCCTGCAGTGAAATGTTGAGCTCCTGCGTAGAAATTGCTCACTAGTTATAAAGAAACTAGTTTATAACTAGAATTCCCGACACGAATATTTTGTTCGAAAAATATTAAAATTAAGACCTTTTTAATTTGATTTAATTTGCTATATTTTTTATGAGTCCAGTCTTAGGTATTTCTATTGTATATCCGACTATAGCGCCTCCGGTAAGATATTGGTTCTACAAACGTGATTCCCTCATCTTGTCAATATTTCCATTCTATATTAACTTACTCCTGCCATAAAACCAATTTTTATTAAATTTTTGACACAGGCGCCATCTATCGGAATTTATTATTATTGTTTATTACTCTCATAACTTGTACATTTGTAACTAATTACCGTCTAACCAGTACTAGCACTAGTACTAGTAGTAAAAAATCTGACCAACCACTTCATTTCACTACAGGGTTGATTCTGCGCTCATACCCGTGCTATTTAAATTGTAATGTTCGTTTACAAATGTAAATATGTATATACATTACGTGCTAACTGCTGGTTTTATTAATGTTTGCAATATATGTACAACATATACATATATGTATGTCAATCAAAACTAATGTCTATGCGAATTTTAGACATTCGCAAGCAATAAAATCACGCTTGAGTTGGTTAATGACGACGTCGACAATCAAAGACGGGGGTTACCTGTTAGTAACGCGTAGTATTTGAAGTATTTTTTTATTGCTTTTGCACTTTTTAGGCGCATAAGTGGTATTACTATTGGTTTTACGATAAATTTAGACATGTGAGTAAGTTTTGTAAATTTTTTTTTTCTAATTGAAATTTTGTCGTAAAATTTTTTTAATAGCACATCATACAAACATTTTTGTCATGACCTGGGGATCTTACTAGGTGTGTCTTAAGTTTTTGGGGTCGCTGAATCCGAATGCGATCGGATCAGGATTTTGACATACCCCAGAAAACCAACAGCGTTTTTTAAACTTCATCGGAATCACTTGAAACTTGTTACGAGGGTGCTTTTGTGGTCGCTGATTACGAATCCGAAGTCGGTTTTATTTAATTCAAAAAGGTGGATCCAATACAGGAAGTGATCTTCGAGAAACCCATACATACTAATCCATAAATTGACTGAACTTAACCTTTGATGATCTTTAATTGAAGAAAAATACCGCACGACTCATGTAATAAACGATCTTTATCACTAATCGGTAATCACTTTATCAGGCATTTCATTCACTCTCACTTTATTTCGCTGTTCGTAATGTTATCTATACTATATTGAGTGTATAGAGTATCCATAAACTATCCCTGCATTGCGATATTAAATTTTATTATTAATCACAATTTTATTACTTCAGCACACTGTGCGCTATATGCCTATCTACGTATAACAAATAAATTAGTTATTATACTCTCGCAACAAAAGTTGATAAGAGAGTATTAAAGTTTTGTTCACATAACGGTTGTTTGTAACACCTAAAACTAAAAGAGCTAGATATAGAGTCATATATACCAAAGTGATCAGGGTGACGAGTAGATTTGAAATCCGGATGTCTGTCCGTCTGTCCGCCTGTCTGTCTGTCCGTCTGTGCAAGCAGTAACTTGAGTAAAAATTAAGATATCTTGACGAAACTTGGCACAAATATTCCTTGGCACCATAAGAAGATCAAGTTCGAAAATGGGCAGAATCGGACCATTGCCACGCCCACAAAATGGCGAAAACCAAAAACACATAAAGTGTCATAACTAAGCCATAAATGAAGATATAAAAGTAAAATTTGGAATAAAGGATCGCACTAGGAGGGGGCATATTTGGATGTAATTTTTTTGGGTAAGTGGGCGTGGCCCGCCCACAAATCGGTTATTTGTATATATCTCGCAAACCAATTAAGCTATATAAACCAAACACCATGAAAATAGTTGAAATCGGATAATAACCACGACCACCTCCCATACAAAGGTTAGGTTGAAAATGACTAAAAGTGGGTTAACTAACTAACGAAAAACGTCAGAAACACTAAATTTAGCAGAAGAAATAGCAGAAGGGAGCTGTACTCAGATTTTTTTACAAAATGAAAAATGGGCGTGGCATCACCTACTTATGGGTCAAAAACCATATCTCAGGAACTACTCGACCGATTCGAATGAAATTTGAAATCCATCTTATTCCTTCACTTTATAATGTAAACATAAGGAACCAATAAAGATAACGGAATAAAACTTTACACAATTAGTGCATATCATCTCTGGCTTCACTTGTGAAAAAATTTTCGAAAACGGAAATTAACTTTTCAAGGCCCCAGATATCGAACATGTTGAACTCAGCGCCTAAGGATAAATTTTAACCGAAAGTATGGGTAAATCTCTCAGATATCTCAATTTAATTCAGAGGAAATTGTCTTCTTCTAATAGTGTGTCTCTGTTCCAAAAATTATTAAAATCGGGTCATAACATTTCCATATACCTCATTGTAAGTTTTTCAAAAATACGGTGAGCTTTATTCCGCATATATGTATTGGTTAAATTTCTTCAATAAATTGCGAGAGTATAAAATGTTCGGTTGCACCCGAACTTAGCCTTTCCTTACTTGTTTTTAATTCTAATTATATTTTTTTTATCACCTTCGCACTGATAAGAGAAGCCGGTAGCGACAATCGCCGTGTAGATACATACGAACTAACCCACTTCCACATTCAGCTACATATTAATTTTTCGTTTGCGTTTTTCAATTGTGATTCTACGTAGACGCTTCGTGACTCATTTGATAACAGGCGTCACGTTTCCCTTGAAAATAATTTCATAATTGTTAGCAGTAAAGTTGGGTGTACCCCTATTGTATATATGTACATATGTATAACATTTCGTACCGTAAACATACATATCATATTACAAGTGATAGTGTTGACGAAGGTCTGTCTTTTTAGCAAGTCAGCTATCAAATGAGTTCTTTACTATTTACTGTATATAAGTATTTTGGGAGAACTTTGTTGGTATTTGTTTGATAATTCCGTAGTATTTACGTTTTTTCTGTTCTCAGTGCATTTGAAGTCGCTTATTTTTAGCCTTAAGTGCATTTTCTTTCTTTAGCGAGTGTTCTTTTGCTGCTCGCTTACAAGTAAAAATCGCTATGAGAATTTTGTGTAAGAAATTGTTTTAGAAAAGCTTTTGCTGTTAATAAAAATTAAATTATTTACAAAAATTATAAAAATATGGTAATATTAATAGAAATTTTTCTAAAAAAATTGTTAAAATTAAAAAAAAAAATATTTTAAAAAAATTTTTAGAAAAAAAAATCTTTAAAAAAAATTTTGGCAAAAATAAATAAAAAAATGTATAAAAAAATAATAATAATAGAAGTAAATTTTTTTTTTAATTTTATTTAAATTATAAAATTTTTTTTCATTCACAATGCCTTGGTAGCTCAGAAAAAAAATTAGTTTCATTTTTTTATTTTTTTTTTTTTTATTATTCACTCTTGTTGCCCAAAACCACCACCTGCCCACCGTATTAGGCAGGGCACATATATCGCACATATTTGGTTGGTGTTCAATAATACATTCATTGTTTGCATATTTAATTGTTTTTTACACAAATTGCTCTACGTTAATCGTTGGCTTATGCTTTTGAACTCAACTTCGATCAATGCAGCGTGTAACAACAACAATTGAGTGCAATTGCCGCTTTATGTTAAATCATAATTGATTGCTTGTAAGCCTTATTGATAGCCAATGGTTCAGTGCCAAATGCATTACAAAATATTTACAAAAGAGTAAAATAAAATAATGACAATAATACAAAAAAATACAAAAAACACAAAAAGCAAAAACAAAAGTATTAAATGAAATGAAATAAATATGAAAAGCCGAATGAATGCCGTAGCTGCGAGTTATCAGCTTTTGATGAAGCACAAACGTTTAACGGTGACACATTAAAGCGGGTGTGTTTTTTTGTTAAATTATTAAGCGAGTGAAAGGAAATATATATAATAATAAATATACATATTTACATATATATTGATATATATAATGAGCAGCTGTAATTGAAAACTTCTTAACCGTTATTATATATTATAAGTAAATATGTGACTGTGTAGAATCTAAAGCAATCTAAGAAACATTTGTGGTTAGTATGTATGATAAAAAAAAATATATATATATATATGTATATATGTATGTCCGTATGCATATCGTATATACAACTGCAAAAACAAAATTTAAAATATAAAAACAAAATTGTGTTGTGAAGAAAAATATTCCTATATACCCACTGCTATAAAAGAATGCGCCTTATCGCCAATCATATGTAATACTATACTCATATACTATATGTATATAAAACATATATTTGCCTACTTCATATTAGGCGCTTGCACATCCGCTCATTCAGTTCCGCTCCGTTCAGTTGTACGAGTCGTTTCGCGAGAAGTGTTACTTAGTTGTTGGTGGCAAAATGTTTCGTTGGTGCTGGTGAGTTTGGTGATTGCTAAAGTTACTTAATTAACAAGTTAACATACAAAAAATCAAGTACTTTTAAAGATTTTATGTGAAAAAGTGGTGTATGAAATTTAGAACAGAGGCTACAAATGTACTAAAAAGCAGTTAAATTTGTTAAGAGTTAAAATGCAAAAAAAAAAAATTTTGTTTGTAAGAGACAGTGGACACATATGAGAATTTTACTAATCCTAAAATAAACCAAACGCTTCCCAACGCTACTGCAAACTGCCGATCTGCTGAAGGAACATCGAAATTTCTTCATGATCATATCAATTTTTAAATTTCCAAACTTCCAACCAAATTCCGGCTAACCAAAACCCGAAATGTCGAGACTGACAACAAATCTTCAAACCGAAACGACTTTCAAAACCATAACTTCGACGATTGAATTCTATAATTTTGAGGACTAGAGGATCGACTGCATAAATTTTGTCCAAATATTGGAAGGTTATATGTGTATACGAATTGCTGAGGATATGTTTATATTAAGCTTTGCTGCATGCTTGGAACTCAGTCATAAGTGATTTATCTTTTAAGTACCCGTCCACGACGAGAATTTCAACAAATTGAAAAAAAAACATTAATGTCATTGAGTCAGGAACTTCAGAAGTCTAAATTTCGTTCCAAATTGTCTGAAATAGAGAATCTTTTCGCCTACAGCGAGCAACTCATGATTGATAGAAACAGAGATTTATATTGGATTTTGCGCAATCAGATGTCACACTTACTCTAACTCACCTATACAAAATAGGTTTCCGGTTGCAACGGACTATCGGACTATCGGTTGATTGTTAAGCTCAGGCGTCGAATGATATGAAATAAGTATTTACAAGGGATCGATGTTGGTGGCCAATGAACCGACCGCGAACGTGAAATTATCTGCTCATCGAAGTGTTCTCTCAATAGATCCATTGATTGATGAGATGTGTGGCAAGTGGCGCAGTCTTGTTGAAACCAAATGTCGTCGAGATCACGAGCTTCAATTTCAGGCATCAAATCGTCGGTTATCATGGCGCAATAATGGGCGCCATTGACGTTTACGTTCTCACATCATTTTTGAAGAAATATGGATCGATGATTCCATTGGCCTGTGTTGGACATGGTCTATTCGGTCAAAATTATCCAATAACGAATGCTAGGTCTCAAGATAGGTGATGGTGTTGCGAATAAGTCGAGTGAATGGCGCGAAACACATTCTTTACAGAACGTAAACTTTCGTAAAAACAATACTGAACAAAAATAGCAATATACGACTATTGAAAAAAGTACCTCTACTTACATCACCCTTTCTCGAAAATAAGCGATATATCTTAGTACTGAAATATAATACAATCGTCTTTGTATTATCGTAAGACACTTAAGTTTCGAACATCTTGCAACCCTGTGTTACACAATTCTCTTTTCGATTTCTTGTTTTTTCTCTGTAACTCCTTTGCACAAACCTTCAAAGCAATAAAATAGAAATTTTTTGTCTGAAAATTTATTGTTATTACTTGAGCTCAACAAAATTATGCTTCTTAAATAAATAAACGGCAATTGGACACATATTGTTTGCAAAGGAAGTGACTAGTCGCACGTCGAGACAGTGGTCTAATGGTGTTGATCAGTTGTGTAGCGAAGCATGGGCTGTAAACCTAGTCGTCCGAATAGAAGGAGAGGTGGCAGTAGAGACACTCACTCGAATTATTCCAGCACAGAGTCCTGTGGTTGCTGTAATCCAGAATGTCAAGTAACACAACAACACGGAGGCGGAAGACATGGCTCGCGCGCTCAAAGCCAAAATAGATACGAAGCGCCACCATTATGCCGTTCACATACCAATGTGTGTTTAAGTCCGTCCAAGTGTCATCTCATAGCGACGCGTGTGGTCATTTGTAAGAAGAGTCCCAATTAGTATGCGGTACGGTGAATACTGCGATACAAGATTCAAATGTTTTGGTTTAAAATTTGAAGTATTTTCAAAAAGGAAATGTCAAAGAAACATTTGGGATTTAAAAGAAGATTGAAAAATATGTTTCGATCAAAATTTCTGTCGTCAAAAGAGAAAAACGTAAATCGTAAACAAAATTAAATAGTGCAATTCCATCGGTTGTGGTTATAGAACGGCGGCCCGCCAAAGAAAAGGCTCTTCAGACTACGCAACGCAAGCTGAAGTGAGACTGTTAAGAAATGGGTGTTGTCGGCAGTAACAATCGTCATGATCCTTATCGTTCACCATCGCCTCAAAACTATCAGTATTACGAGCAACAACGACCACAGCGGCATAATCGTGAACACTACAATGTGTCAGGAAATGTTAGCGAAGCTAGTGCAGGTCCACACATCGTTGTGCCCGCCACTCCGTATATAGACCGACCGAGCGAATATGAGGTAAGGCAACGTCCGTCGCACCGAGTACAAAAGCAACGCCCACCGAAACCCTTACACAGCGGCGCTGATATGTGTGTGCGCGAATATGGCATTATGGCGCTGCCACCACAAGCACCGATAGAAACCTCAACACCAAGAGCGCCACTGCGACCTCCACCACCACCAACAATACAGCCACAACCGCAACAGCAAACAGTGCGCAATCCGATTGTACCGTGTAATTGCAAAGCCTGTCGCGAAAGAGATGAGAAATTAGCAGCATACGCCGCTGGTCCATCAGCCGCGGCCACCACAACTTATGTGTCACCTATTGAATTCTCGCCAACTCCAGCTGTACCGAAGCGCAATGTCTGCACCACCGACAAATCATGCAACTCATGTACAGGCGGTAGTAGCCGCTGCGCGCAGTCACCACAAACAGCGACCTACTCAGCGGCGCACAGCACAGCGTTCGACAGGAGCTTGAATGACACAAGTCGTGAAAGGAGTCGTAGAAATTTTTGTGAATATAAGGATGATACTTATGCAAATACGTCATCTAGAATGCATCAGGCTGCCGTACTAAAGGAGTCCCAAACACCCCAATTCAGGGATGAAGATTATCCAATGACTTCGACACGCATACACCAGGATTCTTTGCTAAATGAAACTCAAACACCCAAATATAGGGACGAACCTTATCCAATTACTTCGACACGCATTTGTAACAATACCAGCGCAAGGGAAAGTCAAGCGCACAAATTTCAAGATGAAACTTATATAGATACCTCCACGAGAATGCATTCGAGCACCATGCAAAATCAGTCAACGAAAGCCGCGCAAATGTGCTGCGAGGACAGAATGACACCAAGGTAAGGTTATGGTGTGGATTTGCCGAAATTTGTACAGAGTCTGGTCTTCGAAAGGCGTGAAAGTGTTTTAAGAGCATAACTTTCAGAATGTAGCGTCTTCGGGTGTCAGTATTCGCAACTTAGCTCCGATATTAACTCGAAGAGAAACGATTTGCTTAATGATAGCTTAACGCATAATACATATGGCATTGTTTGGAACAGCGATATCGGTGGATCAAGTATTTTCGTATACCATTTTGTTTACTGAAAGCGCCATTCTTGATAGCTTCCTTGGAAGAACCAAAGGGTTAAAGTAAACATTTCATCGCTTATTCTCTTTATAGTGGTGGTGCTACTTCAGATGAGGTGTCAGATTTTCATCGTGAATGCTTGGATGCACACAATAGATTTCGGGCTCGACACCAGAATTGTCCACCTCTATCACTGAACAACGAATTGTGTAAATATGCGCAACAATGGGCTAAGGTAAGTTGGGGTCAAACATCTCGAGACTGTTACTCAAATAAAATGTGGACTAAAATGAAAAAAAAATATGTAGCATACCTTTAGGAGTGCAAATAAATATGCTTCAACGGCAACAGCTCGAGTTATTTTGACTAACCCAAATATTCCTTAAACAATCATATGTACATGTGTTATTCCGTATACTTAATTCATTCAGCATCTGGCCGCTACAGGCCGTCTGGAGCATCGGCAAGTGCATACATATGGAGAAAACTTGTACACATCGCGTGGCATGGAGGTGAATGGCGCTACAGCGGTACAAAGCTGGTACGATGAGATACGCAACTATGACTTCTCGAAAGCTACCTACAAGCCGGGCACTGGACATTTTACGCAGATTGTTTGGCGTGACAGTCGACAATTGGGTGTGGGCTTGGCGACGAGGTGAGTGGGTGTCATCCCTGTTTGATATTTAATTTAATAATTTTATACTATTTTGTAGAGGTGACACCACGTACATTGTCTGCAATTACAATCCACCTGGCAATCTTTTGGGCAGTTTTGACAGTATGGTGCCACCGTTGAAGTGAAGCATAAATTATTCCAAATAAAAAAAATTTATATAATATATATAATGTGATAAAACTTAGCAACTCAATTTGGCTGAGAAATGCAGTAAGGTGGTACTGCATTTGTACTGTTATAAGTGTTTCAATATTATTATTTATTATTATAATTTTTCAATTTATAACGGTACAATTGTTGTATCATTTTACTGCAACGCATTGTTTCAACAGTAGTACACTCTCGAACAATTTTAGGTGAAAGCGCCAATAGCAGTAAATCTATATAAATAAGACATATTCTATACTACAATTGTATATAGCTCTTAAATATATGAAATCTTTTATACAATATTATGACACCAATTGGCGTATTTTATTTTGCCTTTTAACTAAGTTTAGACTTCTTTTAAAGAGATGAATAGTTTGAAATTTCTAAATTTATTTGCTCACTAGCAAAGTAGTGTAAAAATCAATTTACGCAATAATCCAGCTTAGTATAAATAAATGAAAAAAGATGTACATATAAAGATTTTTCGTAGCTTTACAAAACCGATATTTGCACAAATTTGTGGCTGGTAATAAATTTGACACAACGGCAATTTGTTGGCCATTTATTTGGTTTTGTGGTAAATATGTGCTTAAGCACTTACAAGCGATCAAGTTGTTGTTTTTTTCTTCTTATTGTCAGTTGCAAAATATTCAATTTGTTTCAAAATGAAAAATTGCAACAAGTGAATTTTATGTCTATAAGGACAATATTTTCTGTTTTACAGCAACAAATTATATATTTTTATGCTCTGAACAACAATTTAAGCTTGATTTTAATTTAAAAGAATATAAAATAGTAGTATCATGGTGCATACAAGTCTTGATTTTATTGCCTACATCTAGGCTGCAAGTGAATATTTAAGTGGTTTGTAATTTTCTTCGTTTTTAAATCAAATTTGTCTTCTTTGCTGCTAAGGTAGTAAACTTAAATTAATGTGCAATTATAATTGGACAGTTGATAAATCGGTTGTAAATGCAACATGGTATTTGTAGTTATATATGCATTAAGGGGCTATGCCAGTGTGACATTTTCAAAAAATTTTGTTTTTATTTTTTGCTTATTCGATAGTTTATACTTTCGAAAATATCCTGTGAAAGCGGTAAGGTCGTATCCTGAATAGTTTATGAATGACAGCGTTCTAAAGAGCGACCGCTCGCTGGTATAAGTTGCTATAGACGCTCTCGAAATGACATTTCTCAAAATTGCCGACATCATAACTGAGTTTTCTTGAATATATCATATACAATGACCTACGATTGATTGGTTGGCGTTGGAATTTGGCGAAAATTTTTTACCTAAAAAATTATTTTTTTTTTCAGAACTGCGTCATTTTGCTAATTTTTGATATTTTCAAAAATCGTAGGAAATACCTTCAACTTTAATCAACTTTTTGAATTTGTTTGCTTCAACTACTCGTTCGGTTGGAATCATCCCAGCAGTTGGGGAACTTTTTTTTGGCACTTTCAAAGACATCCGTTATTTTTTAATCGTGTACTTTCTTTTAAAAAAATTCACGAAAATCTCTCAATTGTTCATGGGTTCCAGTGGTATAGCCCCTTAATATACGAAATTAATGTACGTATTACATAGAGCAGCCTAAATGTAGGCGACAGCTTTTGTTTAAAGTGTAAAACGGATTACTCAATGCAATTATAGAGTGTCGATATAATGTTCTTCACCAGATATATATTTATTTTAGCAGATATAATGTTTCTCCTTCTCCACAATTTATTATTTACATTCGAACGCACCCTAAATGTAGGCAACAGTTTATGTTCTGAGTGCAAACTGTTTACTAATTGCACTTTTATCTTTATTGGTTATAATGTTTCATCGGTTTTATTTTTCAAAATAATTTTTTTTTTTAGAAATTTGCCATACATAACGGGTGATTTTTTTGAGGTTAGGATTTTCATGCATTAGTATTTGACAGATCACGTGGGATTTCAGACATGGTGTCAAAGAGAAAGATGCTCAGTATGCTTTGACATTTCATCATGAATAGACTTACTAACGAGCAACGCTTGCAAATCATTGAATTTTATTACCAAAATCAGTGTTCGGTTCGAAATGTGTTTCGCGCTTTACGTCCGATTTATGGTCTACATAATCGACCAAGTGAGCAAACAATTAATGCGATTGTGACCAAGTTTCGCACTCAGTTTACTTTATTGGACATTAAACCAACCACACGAATGCGTACAGTGCGTACAGAAGAGAATATTGCGTCTGTTTCTGAGAGTGTGGCTGAAGACCGTGAAATGTCGATTCGTCGCCGTTCGCAGCAATTGGGTTTGTGTTATTCGACCACATGGAAGATTTTACGCAAAGATCTTGGTGTAAAACCGTATAAAATACAGCTCGTGCAAGAACTGAAGCCGAACGATCTGCCACAACGTCGAATTTTCAGTGAATGGGCCCTAGAAAAGTTGGCAGAAAATCCGCTTTTTTATCGACAAATTTTGTTCAGCGATGAGGCTCATTTCTGGTTGAATGGCTACGTAAATAAGCAAAATTGCCGCATTTGGGGTGAAGAGCAACCAGAAGCCGTTCAAGAACTGCCCATGCATCCCGAAAAATGCACTGTTTGGTGTGGTTTGTACGCTGGTGGAATCATTGGACCGTATTTTTTCAAAGATGCTGTTGGACGCAACGTTACGGTGAATGGCGATCGCTATCGTTCGATGCTAACAAACTTTTTGTTGCCAAAAATGGAAGAACTGAACTTGGTTGACATGTGGTTTCAACAAGATGGCGCTACATGCCACACAGCTCGCGATTCTATGGCCATTTTGAGGGAAAACTTCGGAGAACAATTCATCTCAAGAAATGGACCCGTAAGTTGGCCACCAAGATCATGCGATTTAACGCCTTTAGACTATTTTTTGTGGGGCTACGTCAAGTCTAAAGTCTACAGAAATAAGCCAGCAACTATTCCAGCTTTGGAAGACAACATTTCCGAAGAAATTCGGGCTATTCCGGCCGAAATGCTCGAAAAAGTTGCCCAAAATTGGACTTTCCGAATGGACCACCTAAGACGCAGCCGCGGTCAACATTTAAATGAAATTATCTTCAAAAAGTAAATGTCATGAACCAATCTAACGTTTCAAATAAAGAACCGATGAGATTTTGTGCGTTTTTTTTTTAAAAAAAGTTATCAAGCTCTTAAAAAATCACCCTTTATAACATACAAAAAAATTTTCACTATCAAGTATTTACAAATAAATACAGTTATTATTGAATTTTTTGCGCTTAGCAAAATATATATGTTAAGTTTGCAGCTTTTGATAGCTGAAAATATTTTTTATTTAATTTTTTATACTTGAAAACAATTATTTGTAATTTTTTTGCATTCAAAATAGCCAAAATACACACAACCAAAACTAATTTTTGGCAGTTTTGGAAATGTTCACAACGCTAAAAAATATTTTGTTTTGTCTCTATTTTGCAACAAAATGCATATAATTGCTAAATAAAATGTTTGCCGCCACTCATCTGCCGCTAGGCGTTACTGGAGTTCAGGCATGCTTTCAAATATTCATAATATTCAATCAGTGTGCGAGCATTGCATGTTGTAATTAAATTATTGAGTGTACAAAGTGTTAATTTAATCAACACTGCAACGGTATTTCGTATTAACCGTATACACTATTTAAATAATGTAAACAATTTAATCAAAGTAAAAAATCGAGAATACATTTTTAATGCGATTTTACAAAATGTTACGTATACGCAGTGGGGTGCTGTGTATTATTTTTTATTATAAAGCAGAGAAAGAAAAGGAACAGTGCAATTTACGTTGGATTTATTTCACATTGAGAGGTATCAATTGCATAGTTAAACGGTCAAAATCTATTTCAACATGGCGTAAGTGAGCGTGATAGCATTTATGAGTTGTTGTAAGGACTCACCACTTGTAGCTGTGATTACTGCGTGAAATTGTTGCATTTAACTGTAAATTGCAGCAATTAGTTAGATAATAATCTACTTTCCAATTATTGCTAGAAAATAACGGATGTTACAACTAAAAGGGTATTCGATTAACTTTGGTTACTATATATGTAATATTCAAAAAATACTGAAAATTTTTTTTTCCAATTTTCGTTCAATAAAATTTTATATATTTTTACTAAAAAAAAATTTGAATAAAATTTTTCAAAAATATTTTAGACATTAAAAAAAGCTGTCAAGTATTAAACACATTGCCAGCGCCAGCGAGACTACCATGGTAATGTTTGTAAGCTCGTGCATATTACTCCACATAAGCATTATATATGTATGTTCACAATTTTTTTCATGCTCTTTACATGTCTAGGCAGGAAATGTCTACAGCATTGAAATTCACCAACCAATTTTACGCAAAATGGTTATTTCTATAACGACAACTACAAGTTAACGGTGAAATTGCATGCAAAATCAGCCTGCATGCTGGCAAAAATATATATTTTCACATTTACAGTACAGTTATTCGTCAGACAGAAAATGTTTTGTAAAATGAAAATATATTCAATTTTACGTTGCCGTCAGGCAGGCAGACATTAATGGGAATATTCTATATATGTACATATACAAATGTATTTATATTTATTTATTGTGAATGTGTGTGCCTTAAAACATGTATACAAACTGATTTATGCTTGTAGGTGTTTGCTTGTACTCGAATGAGTTATATGCATAGACATACATATATATATATATTTGTAGAAAAATATCTGTATTGCTTTGAGGTTAGGCTTGAGCACTATTGTTGCCAGCGATGGATTTTTGGTTGAATTTTCTGCGAAATTTGATTTGCACAAATCGACTTTTCTTCATGTGTTATTCAATATACATATATTTATATATTTCTTAAACTATTTTTTGATGTTGTTATTCCGCAGCCTATATATGTATATATGTATATATACACTGGTGGTCACATAATTAAGGACACTCCGTTTTCTTATAAAACATTGGTTTATTTTATAATTTAAAAGCGACATATTTTTTTAAACTTAAGTTACCATATTTATTATCTTCTAAGATATAGATTTATTGAAAATTTAACGAAAATAATGTTTGCAATTCAATGTGCGACAAAATTATCATATATATATATTTTGACTTGGTCAACTATTTAAGGACACTTCAGATTTTTGGTTAGTATATTAAATATAATACTAAAAAATTAAAATTTGATAATTTATATGTTTTCATATTTACGTTTTCAGTTAGTATTTTGTCGGATAGGCTTTTGCTTCAAGCACAGCTTTACATCTTCTAGGCAGACTACCGACCAAACGCTGACATCGCTCAGTTGATATGCTCTGCCATATTTCTTTGACATTTTGAAATAATTCGTCAGCATTTTTGCTTGATTTTTTCCCCAAGCCTCTATTGACATCTCCCCAGAGGTTTTCGATTGGATTGAAGTCCTGACTCTGGGCAGGTCAATCCAAAACCGTAATATTTTCGGATGAAAGCCTCTGCAAATGGCTTCATTGTACTCGACAATATATCTTTATATAAATATTGGTCCATTCTTTGAGTTATCCGTCGAATAGGACCTACACCATGCCACGAAAAAGCAGCACAAACCATAATACTGTCTCCACCATGCTTAACCGTTTTTAAAGTGTATCGAGGGGGAAATTCCTTGTTTGGCGGGCGTCGAACAAATTGTTTCCCATCTGAACCAAATAAATTATACTTGGATTCATCGCTCCACAGTATTTGTTTCCAAAAATCTAAGGTTTTTCCGATATGCTCCTTTGCAAATTTAATACGACTCTTTAAATTTTTGTTTGATACGTGCGGTTTTTTTCTTGCGATACAAGCCCATTTTCAAGAAGACGACGTCTGATGGTTCGTGTTGATACATCGTTGGTCAGTTGATCCTTTACCGTGCCAAGAATTTGCCTGGAAGTTAAAAAAGGATTCGCCTTGCAAACTCTATCTCTCTCTTTTTCCATCACGTACTTGTAAATAATCATTTTCCTCAATTCTGGAGTACAACTCTTTTTTCGACCCATATCTAACAGTTATTTTATTTGAAATTGAATGAAATTTAGTTAATATACAAATGATTTACACAACTTACCGCAAGTTTCTGTGTTGAAATAATAAAAATCCAATAAAAAAATTGGTGTCTTTAATTATATGACCAAGCACCAGCACACTTAAAATACAATGAATTCATCAAACCGCCGAATTTTAGTAAACTTTTTTAAATTTAGTAAATTTTTGTGCACAGTTATAACATACGGTTACAATTTACAGTGGGTCTCTAGGCGAAAATTTAGTGCTAAAAGCATTGAACTGAAATGCGTGATTTACTAAACTTTATTTTGTCCCTAATTATGTGGCCATCAGTGTATATATTATATTCTACACTTTTCTACCGTTAAATGTTTGATTTTAATTTTAAAATACGTATAAATCTATTTAATCATATCCATTTTCTTTGTTTCCTACACAAAGCACATGTACAACATGGCGTATACGCAACAATTGTAGTAATCGCATTAAAATTGCATTTCCAGTTATTTACAGCAACTAAATACAAAAACAGAGTAAAATTTACTTTTCTGCTGCCTTCGTTAAATTCTATGAATATATCCGGTTCAATATATTCTACTATTTTCATATTTTCTACGAAAATTGAATAAATTGAATTTGTTTCGGCTAGAAAAGCAATAACTATTAATTTAATTAACACTTTATACACGAAACAATTCAATTATAAAAGGCAAACGTGTGCTGAATACCTGAATATTCCGTGTATATGTATGAATTCACATTATATATATTTACTATGTGTATTAATAGAGGCATAAAAGCTGTGGCGAGTTGAGCCGAAATCATTTGGTGTTGTAATTTAATATTGGGTTAGCATTTATTGCGGGGTTTAATTAAGAATTTAGTTGGAATAATGATTTTTGTTTGTTATTATGCTATTAATATAATACAATTGAGCTCTTGACTACCATTGTTTGACTTTTTAAACTCAAGCTTGTATCTGAAGCTACATAGCAAAAAAATTTTATTGAACAAAGCGAACCATACTAAGCGAATTATAATTTGATGTTTAATATGTTAAAGCAAGCAGTGTTCTATGCTCAAGCGCAATAGAATATAATATCAAATGCTGTGCTACAGCTTTTACTCCAATTCAAATATTTTCACAAGTTACTGCTGACTGAAGCCTTGCAACATCGAAAAGTAGGAGTATGACATGCGCAAAATGGCTTGGAAGTTCTCCAAGGTCATAGGATACAGTCCACCGGATTTAAGCTAGAAGAAAGTAAAAATTTGTGGAACTTTTTCAACACATTTTAATAATTTGAAGTACTTCCAATGGCCTTTGGCTTCTGGCAATCATAATTTGTACACATTTCCGCAATTCCGAATTTCCCTCATACCATGGCGTATCGTAGGCGGCGTTAGCAATTTTCAAACTCTACGTGAAAAGAAAAATAGTGGGATATACAATAAAGGCAGATAAATTACACAAAATAGATATTTACCTCATTTGAGAAATTGTTTGCATAATAATAGGTTATGCCGATAACATAAAAGTTGAAGCTGATAAAGGCCAAAGCCGATAATATTTGCCGGTAATCTTGTACCTATTTAAATACATATAATGAATCTTATTTTCATGCTTAATCTCAAAATCAGTAGCACGTCAATATCAATTTAAATCTTAATCTCAATTTTAGTCACAATCTTAAATTTTAATTTTCATCTAGTTTTTTACCTCATTCTCATTCACCGTTGCAATCCCAATTTTTAATTTTAAGTTCAATCACAATCTCATTCTTAATCATAATCTCCATCTCCGCCGCAATCTCAATATCATATCAATCTCAAACTCAATCTCATTCTCAATCTCAATTTTAATTTCAATTTCATTCTTAAATTCAATTCAATCTAAATTTCGATCTCATTTTTAATTTCGATCTCAATTTCATTCGCTCAATCGATCGATTCTCAATTTTAATCTAAATTTCGATCTCATTCTTAATTTCGATTTCAATTTTAATTTCGATCTCAATCTTAATTTCGATCTCAATCTCAATCTCAATCCCAATCTCAATTTCATTCTTAATTTCAATTTCAATCTAAATTTCGATCTCAATCTTAATTTCGATCTCAATCTTAATTTCGATCTCAATTTCATTCTCTCAATCGATTGATTCTCAATTTCATTCTTAATTTCAATTTCAATATTAATTTCGATCTCAATCTCAATCCCAATCTCAATTTCATTCTTAATTTCAATTTCAATCTAAATTTCCATCTCAATCTAAATTTCGATCTCAATCTTAATTTCAATCTCAATCTTAATTTCAATCTCAATTTTAATTTCGATCTCAATCTTAATTTCAATTCCAATCTCAATCTTAATTTCAATTCCAATCTCAATTTCGATCTCAATCTTAATTTCAATCTCAATGGCAATCTCAATCTTACTCTCTCGTCTACTGTTATTATCAACCTACCAATGAGAGAAAGAAAAGCAGCATACAGAGCATCAAACTAAAGAGCGCAACATGGAAGAATCCATCGATTGAAATCAAATACTCGAGATCATTGCGAAAACTATAAAAAATAGATAGCGATAGAGAAGAATATAACAAATGCATTATACTATACAAGATGTCGTTTCTGTCACTTCCTTCAGTCGAAAGTTAATTTGAAAGAGCTATTTTCCCACATCATAATTTTATCTTACGTAATAATTCTCTCGTGATACCAAATGCATTCCTTAAACTGTCGCAGCTGGGTGACCTCATTCTGATTACTGATGTTTCTCAACTTTACGCATAGATCCATTAAAATCACCTCGCCGAACTTGAGTGAGATAAGTAACAGATTCGAGAATGGCAGATAAACGAAAACGAATGTCGGCACAAATACCAACGCTTGTAGAAGAAAGAAGAATTCGTAGAACGGTGATTGTTTGGCGTCAAAGAAAAGGTAATGAATATCCAGTATGAATTCTTTGCAATAAATTAAGAACAGAGAAGGGAAATTTTCAAAACTAACAACATATACAAATCCAATTGTCACTCACTACGTTCTTCGAATGAAAAAGGATAGATATAGGAGCATAAAGCGCCTATGGTGGCGGTGTAGAAGCCAATGCGTGTCAACTTCTGAGCGTGTGTGGTGACGTCCTGCAGCATGTGGACTACTTCAGGATCGCTATTTTGCTGTTTATAGAAGAAGAAGAAGATATACGAATTGACAGAATATATATTTTTTTCCTTTCTCATAGCTTCTTTGTCTCGCACCTCAATATCTTTATACCAGCGGTCGATGCATTGCAAAAATTGCACAAATCTCTCATTGTTACGCACCACCATAAGAAATCTAACCAAGCAGTGTGTTAGTTGCGCCATCATGTAGAAATTCATGCCCGTCTCACCGATATCGCCGCCCGACGTCTTAAATAAATTCAGAATCTGGCCCAAATAGGTAAACACTGGCACCAAGGCCAAGAGTATCTGCCTTGTCCTGGTGGATGCTCCAATGAGTCCCAGTTGCAGAAAAATTTTCACATTTACTGAATATAACGGAAGATTCTTATATTTCTCCATTATACTGCTTTTTTATTATGCTTATTTCAAGTTCGTTATTCAAATAAAAATACTGACTGACACAGTTATAGACATCCTTTTATATTAGATTGAGAGTGCTGTTCGAGGTGCTGAAAGGTCGCACCTCTCGTTAGCTGTGATAATTGCATAAAATTGTTGCATTTAACTGTAAATTGCAACAATTAGGTTAAGTGCAGAAAAATGGTTGGAAATTATTTCTGTATTTTTAGTAAATAATATTTCAATAAAGACTGTGAAGACATCAGACCTCAATTTCTTTTACCTCCCAAGTTAATTGATACCTATAATATAAATGCGTTTAAATGCTAAATACTTCACATAATTTGAAATTTTCTCTAAAAAATAGAAGAATCCTCTCACTTAAATTGTGTACATTTTCTTAATCCAACGATGACTTCTTCAATTTATTGAGCGCTCTGTGGCCAGGACTGTTGCAGCTCTGGCTTGACAACTGTCTGACAAAATGATTAATGTGTCATTAAGTAAAGTATAACGTTGTTGGGAAAACTGACAGAGGCATACATGCACTCAACTACTTCGTGAATAAATCTGTAAGGTAAGAAGATATTTTTCACAGATGCGGCAGCATTTTGAGTCAAGAGATATGTAAATGAACAGATGTATTTATGTATATCAGCTATAATTAATGCGACTGCTCGGTATTTGTTGCTTTTCGATTTAAATCATTCCTATCCTATCCTACCACCTATCAGAATGTCAATAAGTCTTCACCTCACACAAATGAAAAAAAAAATAAATAAAAACCATTTGTGATCGTTTACTAAAATAGTGTTTAAGTAAGTTTTGAACTACAGTGCACTAATACAGCATTTAAGTGGGATTACTGTTGACTGACCCCTTGTAGCAGCGAAAAATACGAATATGAAATACGTAAAATTGCTTGAAAATTCTCCATAGTCATCGGGTAGAGTCCACCAGCCGTGATCTAGAAGAATATGATTTAATTTATTTAACTGTACTCAGCAATTTCAAGTACCTGTAGAGGATTTTCAGATCTTTTAATAAAATGAAGAGAGATTGTAAAAAAGCGCGTTAAAAACGACTTACTTGATAATTTTATTATGATATGCAATACACTCCTTAAACTCATTTAACATGGTCATCTCATTTTCACTTTGTATTTTTCTAATCTTCGAGCATAAATCCTTTAAAGTCAGTTCGCCGAACATAAGAGATGTAAGGAAAATATTTGTAAATGGCAGATAAATCAACAAAAAAGTCGGCAGTAACCACACCACTTGAATGAGAAAGAAGAATTCAAAGTATGGTGTCTGGAGAACATCGAAGAATGGATATTGCACGGTCAGCAGCAGTCCTATTGATTTCGAAAGCGAATACTCTTTAATGAAAAACACATATGAATTGAAAGTAATGAGAACTACTTACTGCGTCCCTCAAATGAAAATGAATATATGAAAACAGCTAACGCTGCTACAGCAGAAGCATAGAAGCTCAAGCGTGTCAGCTTCTGTGTTTTATCGGTGATTTCCTGCAGTGTGCTCACAATTTGTGGATCTCCATTGCGCTTTTTATGTACGTGAAAGAAATTAAAATTAGTACTATAATGCTGGACTAGGTATATTTTCTAAGACTTGCCTCGATATCTGTGTACCACTGCTCGATGCCTTCAAAGAATCGTTCAAATTTTTTGTCCTTCCTCACAATGACCATAAAACGTAGAAAACAATGCGTCATAAGCGCCAATACGTGGAAATTATAACCCGTCTCACCAATGTCCACATTCCATGTCCAAAACAAATTTGTTAATTGCCCGATATAGGTTACAATTAATATTAGGCCCAACAGGAAACGTCTGGTCGGATTGCTTGACTCGATGAGTCCTAGTTTAACAAAAGTTTTTACATTCACTGAATATAATGGCAGATTTTGATAGCTAGGCATGATGCTGGTTGTTTTCGAGTTCTTGAAGAAAAGAAGCTATATTAAACTTACATATTTTTTGCCTTTGTTTTTTTTCAGAATTCTGTTATATTTAATTTATAATTTAAAATCAACATAAAGTAAAAGTAAAAAAAAACCAAAGAAAAAACAACTTACCTCGGTTGAGTTAAATGAAGCTCTGAAAAAGTTTTTCGGTGCCGAGTTTTTATAGTTCTCCGAACCGAGTGATTCGTACTGTTACGTGTTGCGATTGACAATTGTCTCGCAAAGTGTTGAATGAACCTTTAAATAGAGAATTTACGCGGATATACAGAATTTTGCGTATTTGCAGCGTCAGCGTATTTATCTCCATAATGGGAACCTGTCATATGTGCATTCGCAGTTTGGACATAGGAAAACCCTTTTCAAAAGCAGCTGTTACCAGAGGCAATATACAATTAGGTTGTCATAATTCTTAAGGTTTTTTTCAATAGATTGGTCCCTCCTTTCCTAATGCAGGGGATTGCTTTTAAGCTGTTGAATTAGCAGTAATATCTGGGGGCGTGTCGACGATGATACAGTAAAAGGGACTTATATACATATAAGGTCTATAATTATTATACTCTCGCAACAAAAGTTGCTAAAGAGAGTATAATAGTTTTGTTCACATAACGGTTGTTTGTAACACCCAAAACTAAACGAGTTAGATATAGGGTTCTATATGAGGCATTCTCTGGAAAAAAAGCCACTTGAAAAAAAAAGTTCTTTATTTTCTTTGGCAATGATATATCTTATAGTATATGTAAAACCTAAAATAAAACATATGATGTTAGATCTGTGCAACGCGGGGTTGCCATATTGTAAGGGGCCAAAGTTTTTTGTAAACAAATTTTCGAACCGCCATAACTTTAAAACTAATGAACAGATTTTAAAACACCATGTGACTTTTTTGTACAGAATTTTTCAAACTTTAAAACTGTATATCGTAAAAATTTTTATACTCTCGCAACAAAAGTTGCTAAAGAGAGTATTATAGTTTTGTTCACATAACGGTTGTTTGTAACACCCAAAACTAAACGAGTTAGATATAGGGTTATATATACCAAAGTGATCAGGGTGAAGAGTGGAGTTCAAATCCGAATGTCTGTCTGTCCGTCCGTCCGTTCGTCTGTGCAAGCTGTAACTTGAGTAAAAATTAAGATCTTGATGAAACTTGGAACACTTATTTCTTGGCACCATAGGAAGGTTGCTTTCGAAAATGAGCAAAATCGGACCACTGCCACGCCCACAAAATGGCGAAAAACCGAAAACATATAAAGTGCCATAACTAAGCCATAATTAAAGCTATGGAAATAGAATTTGGTATGAAGGATCGCACTATGAAGGGGCATATTTAGATGTAATTTTTTTGGGGAAGTGGGCGTGGCCCCGCCCCCTACTAAGTTTTTTGTACATATCTCGCAAACCAATAGAGCTATATAAACCAAACTTTCTGCAGTCGGTTTTTTTCGCCACTTCCTAATACAGTCCAAAAATGAAAAAAATCGGTTTGTAACCACGCCCACCTCCCATACAAAAGTTAGGTTGAAAATTACTAAAAGTGGGTTAACTCACTAACGAAAAACGTCGGAAACACTAAATTTCACATAAAAAATGGCATATGAAAGCTCCACTCAGATTTTTTTACAAAATGGAAAATGGGCGTGGCGTCGCCCACTTATGGGTTAAAACCCATATCTCAGGAACTACTCGACCGATTTCAATGAAACTTGGTATGTAATAGTTTCCTTACATCATGATATGTTGTGAAAATAGGCCAAATCGCTTCACAACCACGCTACTTCCTATGTACTAGAACTTTGAAGACGATCTGAATCTTATACTTTACAATATATAAAGTAAGCACTAGTGAAGATATCGGTGCAGAAATTTGCATAAATACTATGTTAATAGTGTGACAGCCCTATTCTAAAAATCGCCATAGGTTTTTAAGGCCCCATATATCGAACACGAGAACCTCGGTGCTTCTAACCTAATATTATGGTTTCCAACTTTCAATGGACTTTATACAATATATATGACGAATATGTGGGTCAAATTGTGTATTATATAATATAAATAAAGTTAAATAAATAAATTGCGAGAGTATAAAATGTTCGGTTACACCCGAACTTAGCCCTTCCTTACTTGTTTAAATTAATATTTCATAGCAAAAAATGAAAAAAAATATTTTTTGAATTTTTAACCCTTAATGCCCCCTTCGATTTTTTTTCGAAAATATCTTAAAATGTTCCTCCCATATATGGGGTCAAGGTGAAGGAATAGAATGATTCCTTAAATATTTTTCAAAAATGTAATATCGAGATTTTCGATTTATATTTTAACATCAAAATAACTGACCTCGATTTAAATGAGGCTCTGAAATAGTATTTCAGTTGAGTTTTTGTGGCTCTCTTAGCTCTATGGTCTGCCCTGTTGCATATTACGGTTGACAACTGACTCGTAAAGTGATTAACGAGCCTTTAAGTAGATAAAGCTTGCAAGATTTTATATATTTTTCGCTGCAATGGGCACCAGTCATATGTGTCGTCGGACTTTGGGAATCAGAAAATGACATTTCATCAGCAGCTGTTGCCATTGAAATGTGTGTGGCAGATTTAAGTACTGGGTTGCAATAATTCTTCTCTCTAAAATTAGCGTAACAGCTGGGCGTGTCCATGCCGAACATTATATACAATTAATTTATACTATTATATTATACTTACCTGATTATACGAGGCTTATTATCATTAAATTATGTAAAAATCAAGTTCAAAGTATTTAGTTAAAGGAAGAGCACTTTTTCCACACCCTCCACCTGGTCCAAACTTGTTCTGGTTCGCAGTAAAATTACATGAAATCGAAATATAACCCTAAATATAATTGATAATAATGCGATTGTAGCGCTATTTATTGCAACTTTATTATATCTACAGCCTCTCACAAACAAAAAATACAGTTTGCGGTCTTGTATTTAAATCGTGTTTAAGTAAGTTTTGAACTACAGTGCACTAATACAGCATTTATGTGGGATTACTGTTGACTGACCCCTTGTAGCAGTGAAAAATATGAATATGAAATACGTAAAATTGCTTGAAAATTCTCCATAGTCAACGGGTAAAGTCCACCAGCCGTGATCTAGAAGAATATGATTTAGTCTATTTAACTTTAATTAGCAATTTCATGTACCTGTAGAGGATTTTGAGATCTTGCGATCATAATAAGGACACATTTACGCATTTCCAAATTTCCTCTATACCAGGGGGTATCGTAAGCGGCATTGGCAACTTCTAGACTCTAGTTTTAAGCAAAAAATTAATTATTGTAAGTGTTGGGAAATCAAACTTACCTCAGTAGCAAGATTGTTTGCGTAATAATAGGAAAAGCCAATCAAATACATGTCAAAACCCATCATTACCAGCACCGCTGGAATAAGTTCGAGATCATCTATCTAGTCATATATGAAAATACAAACTCAAATAATATAAATATACCGATAGAGAGATAAGCGAGAAACAGAGATAAATAGACAGATAGATAAAAAAGAGAAAGAGGAAGATATAGCGATTGAGAGAGCACCTACCATTGAGAGGAAGAAGAGCAGCATGCATAGCATCATACCAAAGGACGTCACGTGAAAGAATGCATCCATTGAAATCAAATCTTCGATATCATCGCACAAACTATACAAAATTAAAAAAATGAAGTGCTAACGAAAAAAGTGCGTGAGCGACTTACTCGATAATTTTATTATGATATGCAATACAATCCTTAAACTCTTTTAACATGGTCATCTCATTTTCACTGCGTATATTTCTTAGCTTCAAACACAAATCCTTTAAGATCAGTTCGCCGAACATCAGAGATGTGAGGAAAATATTCGTAAATGACAGATAAACTAACAAAGATGTCGGCACTAACCACACCATTTGTATGAGAAAGAAGAATTCAAAGAATGGTGTTTGGAGAACGTCGAAGAATGGGTATTGCACGGTCACTAGAAGTCCTATTGAGTTCGAAAGCGAATTGAAGAGTGAATGGAAAACACATATTAATTGAAAGTAATGAGGATGACTTACTGCGTTCGTCAAATGATAACGAATATATGAAAGTGGCTAACGTTGCTACAACAGAAGCATAGAAGCTCAAGCGTGTCAGCCTCTGAGTCTTCTGTGTTATTTTCTGTAATATGCTGACTATATGTGGATCTCCATGGCGCTTTTTGTGCGTGTGAAAGAAATTAGAATTAGTACTCTAATGCTAGACTATGCATATTTCCGACTATTTACCTCGATATCTGTGTACCACGGCTCGATGCCTTGAAAGAGTCGTTCAAATTTCTTTTCCTTTCTCACAATGATTATAAAACGTAGCAAATAATGCGTCACAAGCGCCAATACGTGGAAATTCATACCCGTCTCGCCAATATCCACATCCCATGTCCTAAACATATTTGTCAATTGCCCGATATAAGTCACTATTATTATTATGCCTAACAGAAAGCGTCTGGTCGAGTTGTTTGACTCGATGAGTCCTAGTTTAACAAAAGCTTTTATATTCACTGAATATAACGGTAGATTTTGATAGCTAGCCATTGTGATGATTGTTTTCAGGTTCTTGAAGAAAAGAAACTATATTAAACTTACATATTTTTTGCCTTTGTTTTTTCAGAATTCTGTTATACATATTTAATTTATATTTTCAAATCAACATAAGGTAAAAGTAAAAAAGTCAAAGTAAAACGACTTACCTCGGTTCAGTTAAATGAGGCTTCGAAATAATTTTTCAGTAGAGAGTTTTTATATTATACTTCACCAAACCCAGTGTGGTCTTTTATGATCTGCACTGTTACGTCTTGCGGTTGACAATTGTTTCGCAAAATCTTGACTGAAGCTTTAAATAGAGAATTGACGCGAAAAGTTTGCAGGAATTTGCGTATTTATCTCCATAATGGGAACCAGTCATATGTGTATTCGCACTTTGGACATAAGAAAATCCTTTTCAAAAGCAGCTGTTACCAGAAGCAATATGCAATTAGGTTGTCATATTTCTTAGGGTTTCATCAATACATTGGAGGATTCTTTTGCGATTTTTTAAGGAGAAAGTAAAGCGAGTAAAAAACAAGTAAGGAAGGGCTAAGTTCGGGTGCAAACGAACATTTTATACTCTCGCAATTTATTTAGAGATTTACCTATATTTTCGGTGAAAAATTACACTGAGTTCTTCTTGTTTGATATCAGGGGCCTTGAAAAGTCATGGTCCGATTTTGACAATTTTTCCACAAGTGAAGTCACAGCTCAAATACAGTACTTGTGTAAAGTTTTATTTCGCTATCCTCATTTGATATCTCATCCTTATGTATGAGTATACATTATAAAGTGAACGAATCAGAAGGATTCAAAATTGAGTTATATGGGAAGTAGGCGTAGTTGTGAACCGATTTCGCCCATATTCCACCAGTGTCATCAGGGTGTCAAGAAAATATTATATATTCATTGAAATCTGTCGAGTAGTTCTTGAGATATGGTTTTTGACCCATAAGTGGGCGACGCCACGCCCATTTTCCATTTTGTAAAAAAATCTCAGTGCAGCTTCCTTCTGCCATTTCTTATGTAAAATTTGGTGTTTCTGACGTTTCTCGTTAGTGAGTTAACGCACTTTTAGTCATTTTCAACCTAACCTTTGTATGGGAGGTAGGCGTGGTTATAATCCGATTTTCTCCATTTTTGGACTGTATAAGGTAGTACCTAAAGTAAATGACTCCAGAAAGTTTCCTTGATATAGCTTTAGTAGTTTGCGAGGTATGTACAAAAAACTTAGTAGGGGCGGGGCCACGCCCACTTCCTCAAAAAAATTACATCCACATATGCCCCTTCCTAGTGCGATCCTTCATACCAAATTTTATTTCAATAGCTTTATTTATAGTTTAGTTATGGCACTGTAAGTGTTTTCGGTTTTCGCCATTTTGTGGGCGTGACAGTGGTCCGATTACGCCCATTTTCGAACTTAACCTTCTAATGGTGCCAAGGAATACGTGTTCCAAGTTTCATTAAGATATCTCAATTTTTACTCAAGTTACAGCTTGCACGGACGGACAGACAGACATCCGGATTTGAACTTTACTCGTCACCCTGATCACTTTGGTATATATAACCCTATATCTAACTCGTTTAGTTTTAGGACTTACAAACAACCGTTATGTGGACAAAACTATAATACTCTCTTTAGCAACTTTTGTTGCGAGAGTATAACAATAAGCTATATCCATTGTAAATTCTGTGAGATTTCTTGTATTCAGAAATTATTTCATTATTATTTCTACAATTTATTGAGTGTCATTTCCAGCGGTGTTGCCGTTTCTCCGTTGACAACGGACTGACAAAATGATTAATGTGCCATTAACTGGAGCATAATGAATGCATATGAATTATGGCAAAAAATATAATACACCGTTATATGTATCTTACTGTGATCGAACGCTTCTCCGCTTTGTGAATACTCGCATGTCCCTGAGAATACGAGCATATGCGTACACATTAACTGTAAATGCATAAATCCTCTTTGGAAATAAGTATATAATTAATTTTTCGTACTCATTTACGCGACGAAATTTTAAATCAAAGGAAATGCAAGCGATGTACACATGTATCGGTTGTAATTAATACGAATCGCCAACAGTTGTTGTTGTACTTTAGCAGGGAAAGCTTATCTGCGTCGGCGTGTCTTTTCGTAGCTGCGAGAGTAATGCGTTGATGTTCTCTTGGTGCTTGCCTTGTAGGCTGATATCCACTCGTTCACTCGTGCGTAAATATTTTTCAATGAACTTAATTAAGTTTTCGACATACTCCCACAGAGCTGTCGTGCAGGGCTTCACTTTATGAATTTTGCTTTTACTGCTGCCCACTGCTCTCGTCGCCCCACTTACGGATTATGAAAGCTCAATTCAGCAATTATGCAATGAGTCAGGGATATAAAATACATTAAGTCGAATGACGAAAATTATTAAAAGATTCTCATAATATTCCACTTTAAACCGTTAAAATTGTATTTTTTTAAGCCAAGTAGACATTTCCGCATAGGTTTAGTCGCTTCGTGTCTTCCTTGCAGCCATACGATGACATGCATAGCCCCTTACTAACTTTACTAACCATACAGTGTTGCCACTCAATGCAACAGTAATGTATACTTTAATTGAATTAAATCGTGACTTTGTTTCGCTGTCGACCATGTGGCGAAAATTGCCTTGCCATGAAGCGAGTACTGGTGCCATGTACATAGTTCCTTTTTTCCTTTTATAACATTTATCACAGCAATGAGGCTTGCATGCCATCGATGTTATCATGAAGGCGCTTGTTAGCTGTACATTTTTCGCATTTTTTGCTGCATTTTTCATGAAACTGTGCAAAGAGGCTAAAGAAAGGGCGCGCTAAGAAAAAATAATGTTGGGTGGCAATTTAAAATTTTTTATGCTTCTTTCTTTACACTGCAGTTAATTATGTTTTATTATGTCTATAAAGGACTATGACTATGGTGTGACTTGTTTTTAAATTCCAAAAAAATTAAAAAATAAAAATAATGAAATTGATCTAGAGGTTTCGCAGTTGTCGACTTATCCGATACTAATTTGCAATTAAAATTTATAAACTGTTTCAAATTAATATTAATATAAAAATAAAACGATAATATTACTCCGAAATCACAGTCAAAATTACGTCACTTACTTATACGCCGAGCAAACGCCTTTATGAAATATTCTATACCGCGAATGAGTTAACTGCATTCAGCTGATACGCGCTGGTGCCGTTGTTCAACAAATATTTGCACAATTTAGTGCAAAAAGCAGCGAAAACAAGCGGACATGGCAAAATCCGAAGAAGCTTACTCACAACTTAAGCTGGGTCCACAGTGAAGAAAGTAATGAGAAAGCCTGAAAATAGTTATAGAGGAAATGAGAGAAAATTTTGCAGTTTAAAGATAATCCAAATCTCAAATAAAGTGGTTTTTGCATGACCGAAATACATCCTCTGTATTCCTAGCCTTGCCAATAATAATAGTATACTTGATTGAGTTGATTAGATTTTCGTGACGTCATTCTAGCTAGTCGACGCAAACTCCTGTGTATTCTCGAATCGACTTTTAATCTTTGCAATTCTTTTAGCCATCATCAAATGTTGTTTGGTTCTATTTTTTACCTCGTTCTGCACTGTCATCCATTAGGGTGATTCAAAAAAAAAAAATTTCTTACAAACAGGCTTAAAATAATTTTTCACCCATAATTTTGAGAATTTAAATGAGTTACATCAACATCAACCGAGAATTATTATCAATGATTGTCTAAGAAACTAAATTTCAGATAAACATAAATTTTTTGAGTAATTTGTTCTAATAAAACTATCAAATTCGCTGAAATGCATCAAAAACCTTAAAATTTTCGATAAATTAAACTTTGGTCTTGAATAACTTGTAAACTATTAAGTTTCTCAAAAAATTATAGGAGACCTTTTTTGTAGAGCGTTCAATTCTCTACAAAGACAAGTGGAAATCTCTTTTTTATAATACATGACAGACTAGCAATAAAATTCAAAAAGTGCAGAGAATAATTTTTCCATGTTATTCTTACGGGAAATAGAAACACGCGATGCGGACAGTCTTAATATTAATATCAAGGGCTCACATTTTAACTGACATCTTCTTACGTTGAATTGAAGCTTTTAAGCCTGTTTGCAAGAAAAAAATTTTTTTTTTTTTGAATCACCCTATTATCCATATATAATTGTACTTTTTGTTCCACTATGCACCTAGCCTTAATGACTACAAGAGCCCCCATGTAAGTGTAAGCGAGAGAGTGGAGGAGTTGGATTGAAATTTGTGTTGGTCTAAGGATGCGCTCAGCGCTGACCAGTGTTGACTTGCTCACAAAATGAAGCATGAAAATGTGTATGTTTTGCAGACGCGCTGCAATTTCTACAGCAACGATGTGATGTAACTAAGATAAAGCATGGACAAAATGAAAACAATAAAAACAAGCATAAAAGGATCGCCTTTAACTGTTGCCAAGCTTTTATCCTCCGACAACAATTTTACAAAGTGTAAAATAGTTTTGTTCAGGTACTTGCTTGTGACATTTGCCAGTAATGACTTATACTGTCGGAGTACTTGTTCAATCGAATACATTGCAAGCATAAATAGAGTGAACCCGAGTAATTTAACGTTGACTTCCAGGTCCACTAGCGTTGGACTTGACTGTTACCTAGCAAATTGCGGGAATATGAAATATTCCGCTCCGTCGAATATAAGCACTCCCTTACTAGTTCAAAGATTATTTTGCCATTTTCTTTCGCCACAGTGTGATTATATTAAAACAAATGAATTTTCTATGGGCAAACATTGACTGAAAGTGTGATGTGCTGCGAAAAGAAGAAGAAGAAGGGCTACTGCTACTGCTTCCCACTCTACCAAGTTATACGCTGAAAAGTTCGCAATAATTTTCCCGTTATACTTATAGTTATGCGCATTCGGTATTACCTCGTTAGTGGTTATTTTCTTTGCTAATGATGCGCCTTATTAAAAATTATGTTTTTAGAAATGGAATTCTTTGATTTCACAGAGAAGGTGGGTTGATTGCTAAATAGCTCATACAAATAGAGCATGTGAAGAAAGTTAAGTTTAATTTTGATTTTGACTTAAAATTATACCTTTCGCCACTATTTTCTCAAAGAAGTTGTGGAAGTCAATTAGACAATTAAAAATCAATGCATTGTGTACATTGGGGCTAATGATATTTGTATTTAAGTTCAAGTTATATTTTTTTTATTCCCAAGGGCATCTTGAAACTTAACCTTGGCCGTTTTTACAGTTGTTTATTATCACATGATTTAATTAATGAGTACGCTGCTAAGTACAAGTATTGCTTTTTAATTAGTAGGTAATTTCTGCAAACTGACGTGGAAAATTATAGGAGAGACAGGAAAACAGTTTGAATAGTAGTGGAGAATAGTAAAGTATAATATCTAGCAATTAGAAATTATATAATCTACAACTTTGCTTCCGCCGTTTTTTTGTTAAGGCTCTTTTTCACTTAGGACAGCCTCACCGTACGTATCAGAAAGCATTCAATGAGCCTCAGCCGCACTTTTCCTGGAATTAAAAAAGAAAATCAAAATTTCCCGCAAATATCGAGAATTCGGCTCAAAAAGTGACATTTTCAGTTGAGAATAAGTTTGGGATGCAAACAGAACATTATCGATATTGAACATTAAAACGGAAACCATAGGAAATGGAAAACGGCGGAAGCAAAGTTGTAGGCCTAATACTAAAAGACAAATATATATATTTTTTTTATGATATATGAAGTTTCAACAATCGATTTCTACTTCTTCGGTTAGTATTAATCCCAACAACAGTCTATTGAGCTTCGCCGTGTTAGGCGTTCCTTATTTTATCCCATCAGCACCGGTTACATAGACCCGACTGTCGTGGGAATACCCAAAGGTCTCCTCCCTTGCCCATAAAACTTTGACTACGTCTACGTAAAAGTCTTCCTATGTCGATGTATATTTATTCTGTACTATCGTGGGCCGAATTGCATCACTTTATTTCCTGAAATATTCAAAAATGAGAGTTCTTCATACACCAGAGCGACGAATTTTTATATTTTATAATTACTGTTATACTACAGCGCCACCTATGGATAATTTTTTTGATCGGTAACTGTCTTTCTCTTGACAATATGAAGCTCAAATATGACCCATATCGGTCAATAAATACGATAAATAAATAAAATAATTCCTCTCTGGCGCCAACTGTAGGTATTTTATTTAACCTACTGCATGCCGCTACATGTCGAAAATAAGTTGAGTAAATTGAAAGATAATACATTACGTTGTGTACTATATTCATTTAACCGCTAAAATATTTTAAAATGCAGTCGTGAGTTACCGTTTTACATTTTTTCAACCTATGTATGTGGGACAGCTGTTCCGTTGCCCACATTTTTCCGTTTAACATTCTCATCTACTCGCTCTGCTCATTTTTTCACATTTAAGTGCGCAGTATTTAAATGTGACTCATTTCGTTTTTATTTTCGCAATTTTGGTTTTTAACTGCTTTTCATAAGACTTGTGGCCGACTCGCTTCGCGGAAGGATGCTCGTTAACAGGTCACATCTGTGCGTGTGTGTATGTGTGTTTGTTTGCGAGCAAGCCAACTCGTCCAGCTGCTCGCTTCGTATTTTCCCATTTGTTTTATTGCAAAATATGCGTGTTTATATAAAAAATATGCATATATACATATGTAAGTATGTATGTATGTGATGGCTGCTTGTTGGCATATGCTACCTTTGAACTCACCACTTACAGCAAATTTGTATAAAAACGCACATAAAGGTTTAACAAATATTTAACAGCGCTGCTTTCTCTGCTTTAAAGTGCAAATTTTTGCATTTAAATTTTTTTGTCACGGAAATACAGTTATATACGAAGTGTTTTACCTATACATATATGTATAAATATGAATGTCGTACAATTTGTATACGGGATTTCTTGCGCGCCTTTTACCATATGCGTCTGTAATTTGCATAGCGGTCAGAGGTCTGTTAAGAGTTCAGTGGCTCATTTTTAACAAAAAAATATGTTTTTGCATATATTTATTTAAATATTTATAGAAGTGAAAACAATATTTTTAAACTTTTAAAATGTTGAAAGAAAGAATTTTCTTACCTTATGACAGAAAGCCAGGGAGGATGGGATCATGTGTAGAAGTTCACGCAAGTGAGGAAAGTTTTTGATTGTCACTCACTTGGGAGTGGCCAGAAACAAGCAGCTCACGACTTCCGGTTTTAGACCAAGTATCCTCTGGGTAGCCAACAGACATCCGTTTGAAGGCGAGCTAAAGTGAGAAGGCGAAGCCCGCTTAAGCGGTTGTGCGTAGGGTTTGGGACCCACCACATAAATACACCCCCCAATGAAAAATCTACGAAAGCCTCGGATGAGACACCCCCCTTTTGATGACGACCCCTGCAAACGTTTTAAGGATAATGATATAAGGGCATGCACCTGGAATGCCCGGACTCTTAATTGGGAAGGTGCCTCTGCCCAGCTGGTTGATGTCCTCATACGACTTAAGGCTGACATCACCGCCATCCAAGAAGTGCGATGGACGGGACATGGACGGAAGAAGGTGGGTCCTTGTGACATCTACTACAGCGGCCATATAAAGGAGCGCAAATTTGGTGTTGGATTTGTGGTGGGAGAGAGACTCCGTCGCAGAGTCCTGGCATTCACCCCGGTGGATGAACGTCTAGCCACAATCCGCATCAAAGCGAGGTTCTTCAACATATCGCTGATTTGCGCCCACGCCCCAACGGAAGAGAAGGACGATGTGACCAAAGACGCTTTCTATGAGCGCCTAGAACGCACCTATGAGCGCTGCCCCCGCCACGATGTCAAAATCGTGCTTGGCGATTTTAACGCCAGGGTGGGTAAAGAAGGTGTCTTTGGCACAACAGTCGGAAAATTCAGCCTCCATGACGAAACATCGCCAAACGGCCTGAGGCTGATCGACTTCGCTGGGGCCCGAAATATGGTCGTCTGTAGTACCAGATTCCAGCATAAGAAAATACATCAAGCTACTTGGCTGTCTCCTGATCGAAACACGCGGAACCAAATCGATCACGTTGTGATAGACGGAAGACATGTCTCCTGTGTTTTAGACGTGCGTACGCTCCGAGGACCAAATATAGACTCGGACCATTATCTGGTCGCAGCGAAGATACGCACCCGCCTCTGTGCAGCAAAGAATGCCCGTCAACAAACACAAGAAAGGTTCGACGTCGAAAAGCTGCAATCGCAACAGACAGCCACGAAATACTCTACTCGACTTGCACTCCTGCTCTCTGAGAGCACTCATCAGCATCTCGGTATAAGGGAACTGTGGAACGGCATCTCAAACTCACTGCTTACCGCTGCAGCCGAAACAATTGGTTTTCGGCAACGACAAAAAACAAGCTGGTACGATGAGGAGTGCCGTCTCGCAGCGGAGAGAAAACAGACTGCCTACCTCGCAACGTTGCAAACGACCACAACACGTGCGGGATGGGAGACAGAGGGAATGATCGAAAATTTTATGAAAAAATGAAGCGACTTAACGAAGGTTTCAAGACCGGAGCATCCTCATGTAGAGACCAAGGTGGTAATCTGGTAACCGATGTCCAGGGCATACTGGGATTATGGAGGGAACACTTCTCCGACCTGCTGAATGGCAGTGAGAGTACAACACCAGGAGATGGCGAACCCGATCCCCCAATCGATGACGATGGAACAGATGTTCCATTACCCGACCATGAAGAAATTCGAATAGCAATTACCCGCTTGAAGAACAATAAAGCAGCGGGGGCCGATAGATTACCGGCAGAACTATTCAAATACGGCGGCGAAGAACTGATAAGGTGCATGCATCAGCTTCTTTGCAGAATATGGTCGGAAGAAAGCATGCCTGACGATTAGAATCTCAGTGTGCTCTGCCCAATCCATAAAAAGGGAGATCCCACAATCTGCGCCAATTACCGTGGGATCAGCCTCCTAAATATCGCATACAAGGTTCTATCGAGCGTATTGTGTGAAAGACTAAAGCCCACCGTCAACAAACTGATTGGACCTTATCAGTGTGGCTTTAGACCTGGAAAATCGACAACTGACCAGATATTCACCATGCGCCAAATCTTGGAAAAGACCCGAGAAAAGAGGATCGACACACACCACCTTTTTGTCGATTTTAAAGCTGCTTTCGACAGCACGAAAAGGAGTTGCCTTTACGCCGCGATGTCTGAATTTGGTATCCCCGCAAAACTAATACGGCTGTGTAAATTGACGTTGAGCAACACCAAAAGCTCCGTCATGATTGAGAAGGACCTCTCCGAGCCGTTCGATACCAAACGAGGTTTCAGACAAGGTGACTCACTATCGTGCGACTTCTTTAACCTGATGCTGGAAAAAATTATAAGAGCTGCAGAGCTAAACCGAGAATGTACAATCTTCTATAAGAGTGTACAGCTCCTGGCGTACGCCGATGATATTGATATCATCGGAAGCAACAACCGCGCCGTTTGTTCTGTTTTTTCCCACATGGATAAGGAGGCGAAGCGAATGGGTCTGGAGGTGAATGAGGACAAGACGAAATATCTCCTGTCATCAAACAAACAGTCGGCGCATTCGCGTCTTGGCTCCCACGTCACTGTTGACAGTCATAACTTCGAGGTCGTAGATAATTTCGTATACCTGGGAACCAGCATCAACAACACGAAAAATGTCAGCCTCGAAATCCAGCGCAGAATAACTCTTGCCAACAGGTGCTACTTTGGACTGATTAGGCAATTGAACAGTAAAGTCCTCTCTCGACGAACCAAAATCAAGCTCTACAAGTCGCTTATCATTCCCGTCCTGCTTTACGGTGCAGAAGCTTGGACGATGTCAACATCAGATGAGACGACACTAGGAGTTTTCGAGAGGAAAATTTTGCGCAAGATTTATGGTCCTCAGAACATTGGCAACGGCGAATACCGCAGACGATGGAACGATGAGCTGTACGAGTTATACGACGACATTGACATAGTTCAGCGAATAAAAAGACAGCGGCTACGCTGGCTAGGTCATGTTGTCCGAATGGACGAAAACACTCCAGCCCTGAAAGTGTTTGATGCAGTACCCGCCGGAGGAAGCCGAGGAAGGGGAAGGCCTCTACTCCGTTGGAGGGACCAGGTGGAGAGCGACCTGGTTACACTTGGGATCTCCAACTGGCGCCGAACTGCGAAGGAGAGAGAGAGGTGGCGCACTATCGTCGATTCGGCTATAACCGGCTAAACGGTTGCAACGCCAATCACATACATACATGACAGAAAGCTTTATGCCTTGTAATACTAGCGCCTTCTATCGGAAAAATAAATTGACTCTGCTCATCTTAATTTATACTAAAGGCATTATACTTACATATGTAGTTTCATTTATATATGTAATAAGTCCAGCTGACTAAAAGAAAAGACTAAGAAAGACAACACCGTTTTTGGTATCGAAGCATATTACGCTAAGCCTCATCTTCCATTTATTTTCATTATGATATCTCTTCTACTGACGCATACATACCGTATAAAACCTATCAAAAAGATGGAAAACAACATATTGAGTCCACGAAGCCTTGGACAAGTCCTTCCGATTCCATTCATATTTCTCACTTTGAAATAATTCAAGGTTTTCATACCTATTAAAAGACGTGGAACGTCGAATTCCAATTCATAAAACCTATGACCCTTTAACGTTCGTTTAATCATCGATTATTACGCACTTCTCAGGTGGAGATTGAATTTTCTTGCCGACACTCGGGTGCGTTCCCTCATGGACTACGTAATCGAAATGGACCCGGCAGAATTTTACCCGGTAAGGAATGTCAACTCGGCAGCATTCTTCAGAATATTGGAGACTTCATCGTAGGCAGAACTACCGTTTCGATAGTCGTATTCGTTCACACAATCCGCATAGACCATATGGACTATGTTTGCGAGATGGACTCGGCATAATTAGATCCGGCCAAGAACTGCCAACTCAGAATACTGCAGCATTTCTCAGAATACTGGAGGCTTCATTGCAGGTAGAACTACCGTTTCGATAGTCGGATCCGTTCACACAATCCGCATAAACCCCACAGACTATGTGACCGAGATGGAAATGGCTGCATTCCTTAGAATATTAGATGCTTCATTGCAGGTAGATACAGAAATCTCCCCTTTCGATAGTCGTGTCCATTCCCATAATCAACATAGAGTCAACAGATTATGTAATCGAGATGGACTCGGCATTTTATTAATCCAAGGACAAGGTCAATTCGGCAGCATTCCTCAAAATATTGAAGGCTCAAGCTCCGGAAAAGACTGAACTTTTTACTGAGAGTCGGGTACGTATGGACTGATACCGTAACAGTACTCAAAATTTTTTAGGAATACTGCTACAACAAAACCAACAATAATTGAACTTTCTTACTATTTTTCATTTTCGGGGTTTAAAGCCTTTTCGTTGCTCCGTTATTCGTAGGAGGTAATCTGCTTATAACAAATTTTCAACTCGTTAATGTCATCACCACTGAAGCTTCATCTCCTTCTGCTTTACGCTACACCTGACTCGGAAATCGCATTTCACACACGGTTGGATTAGTATAGCTCGGGGCCGGCGAATGTGGGTAACGAATCGTTATTGTAATTCGGTGTGACGATAACCACCTATAACTGAGTATTTCATTAACACCGACGAAAATCGACAGTTTTTTCTTCTACACACATACACCCACACCCGCCACGCTGTGCGCACCCTCGCATTCCGTCAGCGTCAGCCAATCTAATTAGGGCATGACAATTAAATTTCAACAATGCGCTGGTGGCAGCATTAAATGTTCACATTTCAACAATGCAATTTGCGGGTCGGCAATAATTGCATTTCAACCGAAACGGTGAGTGCCCACATATGTACGAGTATGTGTGTGTGTGGGTGCTGCCAGCAGTACACCTAATGCGGCGCACCAACTTGCATGTCATGTGTACTGTGGTGTGTGCCACACAAGCCAATTGGCACGTGTGACTGCAAAAATATTGCAGCGCGGCAGCAGAAATAAAAAGACAGCCACCGCATAGCATAGCGCAGCGCAGCATGCTTGAAAGCAGTAAATATATGAGAGCATTCACATTTCCACAGATTGCTTTCATTTGCGCGCAGGCGATGCGCTTGGTGGCGGAACGGGTCGGTGCTGTTGCATGCACCACTCGATTTTGTGTGTGTGTGTGTGGGTGTGTGCAGCCAACCACAATGCAGGTCACGTATTTTTCGGCTTAGAGGCGTTTAAACGTTTTTCAATCTGCACTCCCGGCAGGCAGACGACAAACTAGGGATGACAGTGCTGCAGCAGGAGCTCTGTGGTTGTTATTGTTGTTGCAAGATTGTGACTGCAAGCTATGAGGGAGTGCTGTGTTGCGGATGAAGCACTTCTGTGGCACACATGTCTCGCTGATGCTTAACTGCATATTAGTTGCACTGCAAATGGTTGCAACAACATGACAACAACAATAACATTAACTATAACAACAATAACAACAACAACCGCTGCGATATCATCAACAGCGTGCGCGAACGTCGCGTGTGTGAAACCCTTCCATTAACAGGTGACAACACATTTGCCACAGCAACAACAATAACACCAAATAACAACAATTGCACGCTATTTGCATGGCATATGGAAAAATCAGTGTAAGCTCACCGGAGTGCAGGTATTTGCTTGTATGTGCGCTCGTCCTTGCGCTCGCGTCAGCTCCACTGTATGCGGCTTGATGTTTTGGCAAACGTGCTTAGAATGCGTCGCAACTTTCGCGTTCTTCAGTGTGTAAAAGTTTTTTCTTGTTGTTGGCAGAACTGCGCTGAAATGTGTTTAAATTTATTTGCATATGAGAAAATTCATTAAAATATTGTTTTAGAATTTAAATGTGAGCAGCATTTGGTGGATTTCACTCATGAAAGTTTCATGGAGCGTGAGCGAAAGCTTAGTGTACTGTAGAGATTATTATAGATTCCATATTTATTAGTATTAGATAACTCTTTTCACCCGTGAGAGTCCATAAGATCTTTAAAAAAGAGCTTTCATGAAAGCTTCATGAGATAAACGCTTGAAGAGAGTGTCATTGACTCTACATTTATTAATAATTGATCACTCATCACGCTCGTGAGAAATCATAAAAAATGAAAAAATGAGCTTTCATGAAAGCTTCTAGAGATGAAAGCTCGTAGAGAGTGTCGTCACTGTACATACATTAATTGTAGATCATTCCTTGTCGTGAGCGGAAGAAAAAAATCATTAAAAAACTTAACTTACTACAACAGCTTTCATGTCGGTTTTAAAAGCTCCGTGGCAAACTAAAAAGCTCAACTTGCAAAAAGTTCTTTTTCTGAAAATAATATTTAGATATCATGAAATCACTAAAAACTAAAAAAGCTTTTATGTCGGCCTTAAAAGCTCCCAGGCAAGTAAAAAAGCTCGGCTTGCAAAAAGCTCGATTTTTAAATATCTGCAATTTTTGTTGTGTCAGTAAGTTAAAATTGCAATATTCTAAAAGCTCACGCCTGACTAAGTATGCACAATTTACGATCAATTCAAAATAAATTGCATTTGACATACTGAATTAGCCATTAGAAAATACTATTTGTGTGCGTAAGCCACAAATTGCTGCAATATGAATGCGTACAAATACACAGGTGGCTGGTGTTAAACCGCAATTCAGAGTTTTAATTACTGTATCTGTGGTTATAGGCAAGCAAAACATATGCTCAGTGACAATAATATTATATAGAGAAATAGATTATGCATTTAAAATAAAATAATGTATATGGATTTGTGGTGAGAAAAAACCAAAGACACACAAGCAAACTAACAAATGTGCTTTGCATAAACGTAATTTAGAATATTTAATTTAATGTGGACCTTTTAATTTATTAACATAAAAAATCGAATATTTTTTAATTGCCGCTATGGCTAATTGTAAACGCAGCAACAACAAAAAAAGTGTAATTAAAATAAATTAAAATTACTAATGAAAGTCAGCGCGAGCCACGTGCGGCCAGCGTAGTCTTCACAAAAAGTGCTTGCGACAAGCATGTTGTGGTGTAATTAATTATGCTGTTTTGCGGTGACGGTTTTCGGCGAAAAAAGTGCACGAGAAAAAAGTTGGCGAATATAGGTTAAAAATGCTGAAAGTGATAACTAATTGTTTTTCGCAAAGCGTTGAAGTGATTTCCGTTTGCAGGTCTTTTTTTCACAATTATATAAAATAAATATTTAAATTAAGTGGAACAAAAAAATATTCAACTAACTATAATTACTAGTAAATAAGCTTTAAATGAAAGATGAGCTGTTTTCGCAAGTAAATATTGGAGTGCACCTTGGCGTATACGCAACTTTTTGCTGCAATACTCAAAATGATGAAATTTGACACACACAAAAAAATAAATATATTATTTAATTTAGTAGTATAGTATATGCATGTAGCTGCTTTAAAATAATAAAAAAAATATTTCATCCTTACATATATTGTTTCTTATGAAAAATTTTGGAAATCTAAGCTTTTTCTTTTCAGTGAGTTTATTTGCTTAGAAATTGTTAACGAAATGAAATTGAATACATTTTCGTACATTTTTGTATAATTCACTTGTGGTTAACTAATTTGGTAGAAAGTGTTGAAATAAAATAAAATTAAAATGAAAAATAAATAAAGAGAAGTTTTGAAGATCGGTAGCCAAGGTAATTGATTTTTATGCTCTCGCAACAAATTTGCTAAGAGAGTATAATATTATAGTTTTGTTCACTTAACGGTTGTTTGTGTCACTCAGGATGACAAGTGAAGTTGAAATCCGGATGTCTATCTATCCGTCTGTCCGTGCAAATGATAACTTGAGTAAAAATTGAGATATCTTAATGAAACTTGGACGAAATCGGAACACTGTCACGCCCACAAAATGGCGAAAACCGAAAACATATTAACTACTACAGCTATATCAACCAAACTTTCAAGAATCGTTTAGTTTAGCCACTTCCTTATACAGTACTAAAATGGAAGAAATCGCATTATAAACTCGCCCACCTCCCATACAAAGGTTATGTTAAAAACTGTTAAAAATGCTTTAAATGAGTAATTAAAAAATTTGGATGTAAATTTTTTGAGGAAGTGGGCGTGGGTCCGCCCCCAAATCGGTTACTTGTATATATCTGGGAAACCAATAAAGCTATACAAACCAAACTTTCTGCAGTTGGTTCTGTTACGTACTCCACCACACACCATGAAAATAGTTGAAATCTGATAATAACCACGCCCACCTCCCATACAAAGGTTAGGTTGAAAATTACTAAAAGTGGGTTAACTCACTAACGAAAAAGTCAGAAACACAAACTTTTACAGAAGAAACAGCAGAAGAAAGCTGTACTCAGATTTTTTGACAAAATGAAAAATGGGCGTGGCATCGCCTACTTATGGGTCAAAAACCATATCTCATGAATTACAGATTTCAATGAAATTCGGTATATAATATTTTCTTGACACCCTGATAACACGGATAAAAATGGTGAAATCGGTTCACAACCACGACTACTTTCCTTATAACTCAATTTTGAATTCCATCTTATTCATTCACTTTATAATATATACATAAGGAACCATTGAAGATAGCGGAATAAAACTTTACACAAATAGTGTATATCATCTTTGTCTTCATTTGTGAAAAAATTGTCGAAAACGGACTATAATATTTCAAGGCCCCTGTTTTCGAACATGTTGAACTCCGCGCCTAAGGGTAAATTTTAACCGAAAATATGGGTAAATCTCTCTGATAATTTAATGTAATTCAGAGGAAATTGTTTTCTTCTAATGGTGTGTCTCTGTTCCAAAAATTATTGCAATCGGGTCATAACATCTCCTAGCTCCCATATACCTATTTAGGTTTATTATAGGTTTTTCAAAAATATCTAGGAGATGATGTAATATGTCTCTGTGCCAAAAATCAGTGAAATCGTGTGATAACTTCCCCTAGCTCCCATATAGCTAATTTTTAGGGTTTCAAGCTTTCATTGGACTTTATACCATATATTTCGGTTAATATATAAGTTATATCAGCAAAATTTAGTGAGCATATAAACTTGGATGTAATGCAGCTTGTGGCAAAATTAGTTGAAATCGGTACATGAATTATCCATCCCCCGTGTACTATATACATATACTGATCTTGGTTTTCTAATGGACTTCATGCCGAAATTGTGTGTTATATTAATAAAAATTAATTATGTAAATAAAAATAAAATTGCGAGAGTATAAAATGTTCGGTTACACCCTTAGCACTTCCTTACTTGTTTTTAATAGAATTTATCTTTACAAAAAAAAAAAGTTTTTCTAAACAAAATAGGCTTCAAAATGTTTTTTTTTTTAATTAAGGCTTTATTATACTTCATGAAACGTAAATATATTTACTCATACATCTCAAATAAAATAAATACTGAAATTGTACACCAGTGCGTATGAGTAACCTACTTCCCACACACAATCAATTGCAACAAGCAAAAGTTTACTTCATAAATTACTTTCACTTCCACCTTTGAAAAAATGTATTTATTTACAAATTTAAGCGCATAAAATGCGAAAAAGAACACAAATTTTTAAATATATATATATAGACATGTAAATAAAATAAAATATGTAAGCTTAACACGCTGCATTTAAGAGCATAACAAATGAAAAATCCCTACAATTACAAGCATACAGTGGCATGATAAACAGCTGTGCAACAACAATAACATACTTACTAACTTAATGCACAAAAAAACATACAACAACAACAACTTATCTTACAAAAAATACAGTTATCAGCGAGGTAGAGCTTAAGAAGTGGTAGCTTTTTGATATGCTTTGCCGGCAATACAATAAAACAAGGCGAAGTAAAAGCGAAAATAAAAGCGAAAAAACAACAAATAAGCAAAAAAAAAATGCAGGAATTGGCAACATATCTGCACATTTTCAATGTTTCATTGTTTACCTGCACTTTGACATATTTTATTCCACACCTACTTGTGTGTTGCTTGCCACAGCCACGGGAGCCGCAGGTGCCCGAGTCAAACGCAGCGGCAAAAGAAACTGCGCAGCATACAAAACGAAACGAAAGTGTTTGTGTGCCGCAAGGTGGCCAACGCGGCGTGGCTGCCGGAGAGTTGTTGCTCTGCCAAAGCAGGAGACTGTGAGTCTGTGCATGTGTCTTTAATGCTATGACGGCAATTTTAGTTCCCAGAGGCAATTGTTCTCACGCTGCTGTCACGAAAGACACGCAATCACATACTCATACTGCTGAGTATACAAAATAACAAGCAAGCAAGCTGGATGTATGACTTTGAATATATGCATGAATGTTTGCGAGCGCATAAACGTACGAGCCGCCACACATGCGACAAAAATAAAGATAACTCGCATACCAGGGATGTATGAGTGCTTGTATATATATATGCTGTTCATATATCTCTGCACATACTTGGTTACTTTTCAACACCACAAACAACGGAGTCGTGACATTCATATTTATGAGCGCATATCCTCAGCAGCCGCGCAGAGCATTAGCCGATTGTCTTTTTAAAGTACAGCACATGCCTACACAGTGCTCGTTTACTTGTATATAAACCCAGTGAAGAAACGCGATTACTAAATTTTGAATCTAGTGAACCCAACACCGAGTTCACTTATAAGACTTTCTTTCATAAGGGTCACTGAGTTTATTGATGCGAACCTGTGGAGGGTCAACTACCTCCCTCAGGAAACCTCTGCCATAGACTCGAACAAATACGAAATAGCACGAAGTCCGATATGAAAAAAGAAGACATCTCTTTCGACTTGGAACCATATTTTTAGACACTTAGCTGTATTTCTTTTTCATTGAAATATCTTAAAGTCTCGAACCAAATCTTTTACTCACCACTTCTACTTTCCACTGGGTACAATGCGCGTATGCCTGCTTTTCTTCACGCTTTTGTTTTCCTTCCCGCCTAGTTATGTTGCTTATGTTACGAGTTGCTTGCTCACACGCTTAGCTGCAGATTATCTGCGCCAATGTTTATTTAAAAATTTTAATTTATTTCTACTTCTGCACTTGCCTACGCTCGGAATGTATTTTTTGCGTGAAATATTGCAGGCTTAACGGTGCTTAGCATACTAAAAGACATTGTTGTGCTTGAAGTTATGAAGGGAAACATTGTATTCCAACTTTCTTCATGAGAAGATGGAGTTAAAGTAATGTACCTTCAAGGTTATATATGAACTTCTCGTAGTCTTCATATAACAGATTCATTGATTTTCGCCACGTCGCTTCATTTCAAAACGAATATTGAAGATAGAATACGAAAAATATTATTGAAGTTGAGTAAGAATGTCTTTAAAGGTCTCTTAGCTTATTGTAAGTGTGTGTGAAATTCCATCGAAATTGGTTCAGAGAGCTTCTCATAGTATCCGCTTAAAATTTTTAATGAAAATAATTATTCCAACTGAGTAAAAATATACCAAGTCCATATCTTTAAAGATTCAGACATAAAAAATTAAGAAAAATATTTTAAATACCAGAACTCTTTTCCACAAATATTCCAGCCGACTAATTACCTAGAATGCCATACAATAATTATAAACACAACAATGCGACGCACGTTCACCCAAGTCAAAATATGAAATGGCTCTTCCAAACTATTTGCATGCACTCAATAGCAGCAACAATGGCAATACCCGCGAAGTAAACAAATTAAAATTGCAAATTCTATTTGCTGTACAAATTGTAGTGATTTTCTCGCAACTTTCGAGACGGCGAATTTTGTGGCAGAATGCACTTAGTGTGCGAGGTGCATTACAAGTGCCGCATTGTTGTGGGTCGCAACGTCGACGGAGTAGCAGCAAAAGATGGAGCAAAGTATAGTTTGGAAGTATGAAAGTGAGTGAGAATGACTATAGTGAAGTTAGTTTATCTGAATTGTAACTAGTTGTGATACTACTTTACACAAAACTAGTGCAAATATTGCTCGGAGACCTTTGACCTCTCTAAATTCTCGCTCAAAAATATATTAGTCTCAAAATATACCAAAAATTAGAAAAATACATTCAGTGAGCAGTTAGCGATCTCCTTCCGAGTGGCTTCGGTAATTTGTGTGATCTTTCGATTCCGCAAGATGACGCTACGTGATCACTCCTGTGATATTTTACGTACCGAGTTCGGTAAGTTCTTCATTTGATGGCGCGAATTTAAGCTTTTAAGACGAATTATGATGAAATCATTAACAAAATAGAAACCAAAGGCTGGAACTCACCACATTTTTATGTCGCCGCGGACCAATATGACTTACACTAGTTTCAAATTCAAATTTTATCTGACTAAATGTATTTTTCGTTGTACCTTTTGCTTCATTACTACCTTAGTTTATAGAAATGCACTTCAGCATTTGTGAGAACAAAAATACAGTGAGACTACCAGGTAACAAGCAAATTGAGTGCATTGCGGCGAAAGAGCAGCCAACACTTTATGCGTCAGCCTCATTTACTGTTACCATTCTTCCAAAAGTGCTAATATAATTAGAATTATTCGGTCGGTGGACTTTTTCCTTAGACTTAGGCAGGCAGCATTCGAACAAAAGGAGCTGCAAACTTGCGTCGAAAACTTTGAAGACACAATGCAGCAAAAAGTTTTCAAACTATGCCAAAGTAGGAAATGCTTATTTGCGGGGGTGAAAAACATATTTTTTGTTGCTTTTCTTGAAAATACGCATTTTTTGTACATTTCATGGGTGCTTGAACAGATTGTTAATTATTGTAATGTAACGTAGTGGCACTCATGAGCGTTAATTATGAGTAGCTGAATTTGTTATTTGGAACGGAGAGGTTATTCTGAGGAGAGTTAGAAACATTTGATTCTATATTAGATCGCGATACTACTCCAGTGATAATGATGGTTCCAAGATGGACGAAATTATTTAAAACCGCGAATTGGCGATTGTCAACAGGATATAGAACTTCAAATTGAGTATGAGCAACACAAAGTATGAGGTAACCCAATGGGCCTCCAAAAGCCTTGGTGCGTCGTTTGACATCCACTATACCTACCTACCTACACTAAATACGATAACACATCATTAAATTATGATACCACATTTAATAATGAAGCAACATATTATAGAGAACAAAATGAAACATTAATTAATGGCTCCCGCTGGTACTCGGAAACAGGTGAACAAATTATCAAGCGTTTTTTACACCAGCTAAGCCTCGTTAGCCTGTTAGCTGATGTTCATAAATATTTCCATATAAATACTCTTCATAGATAAATATTATATTTACCCAAACAAATAATTTACCCAAAAAAATAAAATAAAATTTTCACAAAAAAAAATATTTCAAAATCTGCCTTTGCCAGTTGTGCATGAAGATGCATGCTCAACCAGCAATTTTGCATTAAAATAAAGCAGAAAATAAAAAATAAAAACCAAAACAAAGAAAAAACCTCCAACCAAAGCAAGCATTATTCAACATTCTATTTTGGCTGGCGTCCAAATAATAATTTTTGGCCAGCGAATAGCCGTACTAAAGCCGGAGATAAAAGGCTTGCCAAGTCCAGCTGCTGCCACAGCAATGCTTTTAATTACAAACAAAAAGCAGCTAAGTGCATAATAGAAAATTCATATTTTTCGTTTTGTTGAATATTTTTGGCTGGAAAAGAGTTGTACAAATTCCGTTTAGTTTAGCTACCATAAAATTTGAATATAAAAGGCGCTTAAACAGCAAAAATATTCACAAATTTGCGGAAATATTTATTGGAAATAAAAGCATAAAATATTTGTTTAATTATGAATGTATATGTGACTGATTATACACATTACCTTTAATGACACAAAACTGTAATGATAAATAATCCATATTAGCGATTTGCTTGTCTGAAACTCAAATATATTGGACTGGTTGTCAAACATATATGTGTTGCAGGAATTTTTAGAAAAATTTTGATATCTTGTGTCCCATATCTTAAAAGACTAAAGCCTGACCTTTCCTGACTACCTATTTGTCATCTATTCACCCCAGATAAACCTCTCGTAAGCCTCAACTTTACTTTATGTGACCCTTCAAAATTTTAACCGACCTTATTTCTCATCACCTCGGAAAATATAAACAAACCTGACACACGTCCTCTTACAAATTTGAACAAATCTGATATCACGCGATCCCTCTAAACGTAAGTAAATCTTGCATCAAATGTCCTCGAAAATTAAAAAAAATCTGGCAGCACGTGACACTTCAAAATGTAAACAAATCTGACAGCACGTGACCCGTCAAAATGTCACGTGACCCTTCAAAATGTAAACAAACATTTGTTTACCTTTTGGCCGAGGTCATTGACCTCTGACAGGGGTTTGTTTACCTTTTGGCCGAGGTCATTGACCTCTGAGAGGGTTTGTTTACCTTTTGGCCGAGGTCATTGACCTTTGGCAGGGTTTGTTTACCTTTTTGGTCGAGGTCATTGACCTTTGGCGGGGTTTGTTTACCTTTTTGGCCGAGGTCATTGACCTTTGGCAGGGTTTGTTTACCTTTTTCGTCGAGGTCATTGACCTTTGGCGGGGTTCGTTTACCTTTTTGGTCGAGGTCATTAACCTTTGGCGGGGTTTGTTTACCTTTTTGGCCGAGGTCATTGACCTTTGGCAGGGTTTGTTTACCTTTTTGGCCGAGGTCATTGACCTTTGGCGGGGTATGTTTACCTTTTTGGTCGAGGTCATTAACCTTTGGCGGGGTTTGTTTACCTTTTTGGCCGAGGTCATTGACCTTTGGCAGGGTTTGTTTACCTTTTTGGCCGAGGTCATTGACCTTTGGCGGGGTTTGTTTACATTTTTGTTGAGGTCAATGAATTTTGACTGAGGTTTATTTACATTTTGAGCGATGTCCATGAACTTTGGCCAGGTTTGTTTGAAGTGGCAGATTTTTTTTTACATATTTCGAGGTGATTAATGTAAGGTTTGTTAACATTTTGTGCGGTCAGGTCTTTGGTTTATATTTTGTAGGGATATGTGTAGTCGAGTTTGTTTACATTTTGTGGGGTCACTTAAGGTAAAGTTTGTATACATTTTGGGAGTCACATGAGGTTTGGGTTGAGGGATTCCAAGAAGACAGAGGTTTTGATAAATCAGATGAGGTTGTGTTTGTTTATTATTTGGGTCAGGTGAGCTCAATTTTGTATCAATTTTTAAGGGACAAATGAAGGCAAGCTGTGAGGGTTTACCTAGTTACCTTGACCAAGCCAGAGATCAAGGGAGGCCTTGCGAGGCGAAGAAAGTTCAAGATAAGAGCTGAGGGAGGTGAGGTTAGGAATTTCGTCAGGCAAGTTAAGGGTTGCGTGATAAGCACGTTAAAAATATGGATTTATTTCGTACATATAGATTCAGTAGGTAAAGCGTAGTTTCGGGTTATTTCCACAAAATTCAAGGGTTATATAAACAAATGTGAGTGTATATGTAAAAATTCGTACTAAGGGATAAATATGTGCGCTCTTGCCCTATTATTATTTATAGCCTTACATTGATGGACGAAGCCATGCTCGTAAATGTGAAAGCTTCGATGTATCGCATAAATATTTGAGTAGTATCTGTCATATTATTTGAATGCGCTGTCATTCGTTTCGGCATTTTGAGTATTAAATTTGACAGCTGATATGCTATGTGGGAATTAGTCGTTAATATTTGTGGAGTGGAATATGTACTCGTATTAATTTACTTCGCATCACATTAGGAAAATCGAAAGTTAGTGCAGTAGAGCAAAGTGTATTATATGAGAAAATCGATTTAGTTCACTAGTGATGTGATCTTGTATAGTTTTGAAGTAACAATAATAGGCGTTAGTCCCGATATGTATATTCAGTTTTCGGGATCCGGTTTTTTATTAATATTTTTTTTCTGTTAGTCCATAATTATACTGTACAGTTTGTTTAAGCTCCGGAATTCAAAAAGTATAAGTCTCATTCTGCTCTTTGTATAATTTCTTGTAATATTTCAGGGTTAATTCTCTATTTTTTTTTAGCATTGATGTATAGATTTTTCGGGATCCCGAAAATGAATCCCGAAATTTTAGGATTACATAATATGCTTATAAACTTTTCACTTTACCTTTGTTATGTTATAATTAAAATCTAAACCTTTATTAAGCCCCAAATATTACCTACTTTCTCCGCTATTCATAGCAATACCTTCCAGCAATTGCTGATATTCCAAATTTCTTGCTTAGCGACTGCAGAGCCTGCTGAGTTAATGTGTTGGGTCTGCCCTACTAAATTTTCTTTACCAACTTGCATAAGAACAAACAGAGAAGCAGCCAAATGTAAGCCAGTTTGCCAAATTACTCACAACACAGTGTATTCGAAATGGAATCTGCCTAATCAGCTTTGGATATGTAAACCTACAATTAAGCGAATGTTGGACACGCCCACTAACATACTAATGCAACATACATAATAACTTTAATGGGCCCACATTACATTACGCAAAGATAATCATGGCAAGGGAGTTTAGGCGTAAATTATTTATGCAAATACCTAAATACATTCAGGCATTACCAGGCATGCTGTAGAGATTACAATGAGCTATAAATGTAGTCGAATTAATTATGTCTCTCTAATGTAAAGCTTTGGAGGAGAACGGATATTTTGGTAGTATTGCATTAGAGAGACATAAGTAGCGCTTTCTTCTAGTCGGAAGTAATGTAAATAATGCAGTAATCAGCTATCCTGCTTATATAGCCATTGACTTCCTTTTCAACTTAAATACTCATGCTTCATACCGGTAGCTTTACTTTATGACGCATTATTTGGTATTCTTCTCTCAGTGATTTGTTCGCGTTTTAATTGAAAAAATCCCAACTCCTTTATGGCTTTCGCAAGATAGATAGCATGCGCATCTCCAACATGCCCAAGATAATCAAAATATTACCATGACAATTCAATATCGTTGATGGACGTGCGTTTTTACTACCCCCAAATCATTGCGGGCGCCCATAACAGCTATCGAATAGCAATCAAAACTCAATAACAGCCAAAGCCAACTGCTGATGCCACTCAAATATCATTCACAATAACAGTGATTTGTGCGAAGAAAGCGCATTCCATTTTAGCTGTAGGGCTTACACCGTAGGGCTTACACCGTAGGAAGAAAGAAAAAAAGAGAGAATTGAGTCAGCAGAGAAACTGGTTTTCAGCAAGAATTTTTGGAACTGAAATCGAACTAGTTGCAATGGAAGTAGTTTGGGGTTTGGTATTATAATTTCGGGATTGACAATTAACTAATGATTAAAGTACAGGTTAATTCTGGAGCTTTGGCAATAATTAAGAGAATTTGGGGTCTGAGACTTTACTTAGTTAGAACTCAAATTTCGGGATTGTCATTGAACTAGTCTGTTTTATAATTTTAATTTGGATTAACTAGTCGTACCGGTTAGCTAATTTGAGGTTGATCACAAAGTTTCTGAGAATGATCGAGTCACAAAAGCACAGGTTCTAACTGAAACTCCGGTACCGTTGTTTGGAAATATAATATCTGGAGACTATTAATTAATACTATGGAAAAATATAGCTGATGAGTTCGGTTCCGAGACTAGTCCCAAAAATACTAGTTATTAGTAGATTTACAACCACCTCATTTCATTACTGGGGTAGAGCAAAAGAATATGAGTTTATATGTGTGGCTAAACCAATCGACATGAAGCCTGGAAGAAATAAAAATTAGAAAATGATAGCCTGACTCCAGCAAGACGCCGGTTACGGCCAGTTAACAATAAACCCACAAATACACACAAACATACTCTCGCTTAAATACAGAAGAATAAAGGAAAGCCAGAAGAGGCTATATAATAAACGCACAATGCTGCAGATGGATGGTGAAATGAAATTCGAAATGAAATATGAGACCAAAAAGGCCTGTTAGCATACAAAAATGCTGAGTAAGGTTTAAGAAGTGCTACAACAACAACAACGAAAAAGAGCAAAAAGATGATAAGTGTGTCGTGAAGTGTGTGTGTGGATTGGAAGTGAGCAAAAGTATGCAGGTAAGGTGCTTGGAATTTGATTTCTCTGCTCTGTGTGTGATGTCCTGCGGCGCATATCACCCATAGCTTTCATTTCTATATTTGTAGATATTTTTGTGTGTATGTATTTTTGCTTGTGTTGGCAGTTTATCACTCTGCCATAATATATGCAGCAGCACTCACCAAAATTTTTTAAGACAATTCTCAAATGGCGTCGGTTTACTCAGGTCAGGGGCATACCACAAAACACCTTTGCCTTGAAAGCAAACATGAGTAGATCAACTTTGGTATTCTTCGTTAAATATTCATCGATAAAAACACATTGTTTTCGCAGTCATCATTTTTTTCGCATTTAACCTTGAGTCATCAATGTTGGTGTAACATCAATAATAGTTAGTATACCCTTGTCTACTGTTCTAGCAGTAGTTTCACCGAAATTGGTGGCATAACCAATAACTCTTTATCTATGACATTTGAGAATACCTTTAAACGAGTACCGTTATTGCGTTGTGATCTACAACTCTCGAATATAATTTTTAACGTCTTAAGACCTTCTGATAACCTCTGCAGATTTGTGGTAGGTTCCAAGCGCTTTGTCGATTCATAAATAAGTGAGGGGGTTGAATTTTTACGGCATCACAAAGGACTGCTCTCGATAGTCTAAGTGGGTTTCCCCCTATAGGGAAACAGCCTTCGTACCTAACCTAACCTAACCTAAGGCCTTCTGAATCTTTCAGATTAATTTGTTGTTTTTTTTTTCTGAGTCCTAGCCGGAGTAGTGAATGTTTTGTGAAGAATTATTTGGTCTCTCTGAACTGGGTTTGGTTTTACGAGCTTTGGAACTGTGTTTCATAGTTTTATAATCTAGTATATTAAATACTCTAGCATTAAATGCTCTAGTATGTTAAATGCTAGAGCATTTAATATTCGGTTTCGTTCGTAATTTCGTTTTCCTTACTAGTTCATTAGAATTCTATGGACAGTTTAAAGTTGACAAATCATATTTTCCTCGCATTTACATATCTAAACCCTTTGTGTCTATAAAAATACAGTGAAATCCGCATTAGGGTGGTTCAGAGTCTAAGTTGGAAGAAGATTTGTTTATTAGATATTCTAAGCCACCTGAGCATTTACTACTTGACTGCCCGGCGATTGTGAGTCACGTAATGTTATCCCTGTATCCCCAAAAGAAAAGTATTGCGTCCATCAGCCCTGTAACACTATGCAGTTTTCTTAACGCGACGGAGTTGGATGGTATTTTATGATAACCGGAAAGGGCACAATAGACCTTAGGACAGAGATGGATACGATTTGAGAGATATTCTGACGGCAGCGCCATCTATTGGATTTGCTTATAATTTATGAATCGAAATGTTTATTACTTATTTATTAAAACATATTTCGGAATACTTCGAACACAATGATAGAGCAGTTGTGTCTGAAAAAAATGTGTATGGACATCCCTAACCTTTGACAAACAATTGGTTCACAAGCATAACACAAATTTTAAGACTGCCTACAATGTGTTTTTACAGTTACTACAGACACACACAAACATACATACAAACATATTTGCACACATGTGTCCAATACCCAAACAAGGTTAACAATGCACATTTTTTCACTTGACCACTCACATGCGCTTCTCGGTACACCCCCTGATGGTCAGCACCAGCGACGGCGAGGTAAATTGACAACCGTGACAGGTGAAATTCGATTAAGGGGGACATAGGACATAACCTTTGGCTACTCAGCATCTTTTTGCACTGCATTGAAAGCATCCGAATTCGAAGCTACTAGACACTTGCCATGCGAGAACCCTTTACTTCTACATCTCCTCTTTGGAGAGCGTGGGTTTTGGTTCCAATTCAAGAGCCATGCAATCGGACTACACGTGCATAAGAGCTGGTCTAAAATTGCTTGTTGTTTTTGTGCGCTTAGTAAATCTATTTTTGTCTATGTGTGTGTGTAAAAGCTTTGTTGCTTTGCTGTTGCTGTTTACGGGTTTCGGATATTTTTTGTTTGGTTCTTGTCACTTTAAATGCACCAAAAACAAAAATCAAATTAAAATCCTAACAAAAACGAAAAAAGAAAACAACAACAAAATTTAGTATACCCGAAAAAAGTTTATGGATTTATTTTGTGACTCGTCTCTTGATTGACAGGAAATTACGAGAAAAGTGAGGTTTTAATTTGCATTTCTTTGCCGACGGACGGACAAGCGACGGAAGTAAATCGAATTAAAACCCGCTTTAACTGCTGATGAGTTAATCATTATAAATTGCTTATGTGTACTAGTAGGTGTCTAACGAAAGAAAGAAAGAAAAAAGATATACTGAATATACAGAATAATATATAGATATACATACATATATGTATCTCGAGACACACACTAAGCTTACACGTAATGCGAGTGAGTGTATGGATTTTTGATATGCAGAAATTGATATGCTCTTTGAGGACATATGAAGAGTACATAGGAAGCAAGGAAGTAGTGAAAAACTATTCGAGAGCGCCTGGTGTGTGTGGGTAGATTTTTATTTTTATAAAAATACTGTTACTTTATACATTTTAGCGATTGAGAGATCTATTTATGGAGAGCATGGTCTAACAGGACCTTGCGTGGTACTTTTTGGTAACTGAAGGTTCGGACTGTTAATATGAACTTATATTCTAGATATTCCAACTAGAAGTTCTATTGAGATAAAGACGAAGCAGACAATTCTAAGAGAATTGCAGTATACGAAAGCAACATTATTGGGATTCTCACGAGCCCCTAATTTCTTAATCGGTTAGGTGGGTTTCATAGGCAATATTTGACACCTCATCTCCCAAGACGTGTCCAGGTCTTGCGGTGGACATCATAACTAAGCATTGCTTCATACAAAATCAATAAACCAAAAATATTTCGATAGTAAATCGATACATCTATGAGAGGAAATATTGAAGAGAGGCTTCTTGTTTCTTTGTTTTTAAGAGCGCGATTATATTAGTATTATTCTACAGGTCAGTCAACGGATGAGATCTATGTACCATATTAGAATATTAAATTAGACAATATTTTTTAGAAGCGTTGCCACCTGTTTAAATTTTTTTTAATAAAATAAGCCAAGACATGTATATGAGATATAAAAATATTTGTATCGAAGAATAGGAATTTAAGAAGTTTTACAATAGAAAAAAATTGTGAAGGGTTGCCAGCTGTTTGGAATTGTCTGTCAAATTAAATGTATGGCAAATACAATTCTTTTTTATCGATATCGAACAGAATACTATTTTGTTGGTACTTTGAGCAGTGTTGCCACATGTTTGGAAATGTTTTTAAATAATTTTTTAAATTTTGTGATATAATTACTTTTTCGGACATTGTTCGGTTCACTTAAAAAAAATTTTGTTGATATTTTAATCGTGTTGCCACCTGCTTGGATTAAAAAAACGGCTTAAATTTTTTTAAAATTATGTTTACATTATTTTAAATTAAACAATTTTTTTATAATTTTTTTTTTTTTTTAATTATTAGACAATTATTGAGAATTCCATTCTATTTGGTTACAGTCAGTCAAACATACGGATATAGTATCCAATTATATCACTTCATTAAATATAATAAATATAGAAAACCAATATTAAGGAATTTAAGCATATACAAGCGATTTTAATTGAGCTGCTTACAATACCTAAGGTGGTCATTGAAGAAGTGAAGACCTGCTTTGAAACAAAATGCAATTAGATATTACATGGAAAACCGTAAAATCTCATTTACATGCTGCCAAGTAATTAGTTAAAAGCGGTTAAACGCGCACACATGAAGGACTTTGAGTTTATAAGGAGCAGAGAGAAGGAGGAAAAGAGAGAGTGAGGAGTGTGTATGTGAGCTTTCAAACCCCAAAATATATGTTTATACACTCGTGTAGACATCAATAGATAAACTGCATGACCAAATGTACTGTGTCCATTAAACGCATGAACTCACTGTTGGCTGCGCCGCATACCGAAATCAGTATCAGTGTGTTTGTATTGATGTATGTATGTGTGTGTCTACTGGCAGCACTTCACACAATTGTTGCACGCTTGAATGGACAGCAACACTGTGTTGTGGCATAACCACAACATACAATTTATGTATAGGATACTTATAACACTACTTGTAAATAATATACCAACTACTTAGTTGGAGTGTTAACACTTTGTTGGACTTTCAAAATGCATAGCAACCACTGTACGTGTGTGTGCATATACATACATACATGTATGTATGTTGTTTTTGTCTGTGTCTTTGGTGTTTCTAAGTTTGCAAAATTTACGTGCCTTGGGAATTTTCACAAAATTGGTGTAGTCGAGTGGAAAACATACAACTTGGCAATTTAAGAGGCATTTTGCTTTCAGCTACATATGTTGTTGTATTTGTAAATGCTTGTATATTTCATGTTGCACCTCACATTTAATTGGTTTAAATAAATTGAATGAAATATTATGGTTTAAAATAAAGTGTGAAAGTGTTTATATCGAGATGGTAATATATATACGTATTCTTTGAGGTTGCCTTTCTCTCTTCTACAAGTCTTAACGCAAGCGGCAAAAGTTTTTTTTTTTGTGAAAGAAAGTTTCAATGAACGATTTTAGAGTTCAGCAAACGAACAGTATTGCTATCTCGGTCAAGTGAATTAGTTTTCTGGGAGCCCCGAATTATAACGGTTAAAATTTTTGAAGAACCGATCTTTTGCGTACCCATGTTATGTGTTCAAAAAATAACGGGAATTTTCGGTTTTTGAAAAGAAAAATACATACATACATTCAATTTTCCAATTGTTCTCTCCAACCCTGTGAAATTTTAAATTTTGCAATTCCCATCACGAGAAAGTAATGGGAGATTCAGACTCTTAAGACAACCTGTAGGTAGGTAGGTAGGCAGGAGTGCTGCCATACTGGCTCAATTAACGCTTGGTGCGCAAAGTTGATGCAATATTGTGGAGCCTTTATATTTTGCTATCTCGTTTCAACGTCAAAACATTTGATGCTTTCCATGAAACTACTTATTTTCGTAATACTTTTTGTGGACAAACATTCGAGATTTGGTGCTTGATGGATACCAAGGGTTTTATGTCTGGTATATGAAAGGACTGGGCAGTCGCCGAGAAAGTGGAAAACCGTTTCCTTATTCCCTTCTAATTTGCATGAACGACAAATATCATTAAAGTACAAATCCATTTTCATACTACGGCATTGACATAGTTCAGCGAATAAAAAGACAGCGGCTACGCTGGCTAGGTCATGTTGTCCGAATGGACGAAAACACTCCAGCCCTGAAAGTGTTCGATGCAGTACCCAGCGGAGGAAGCCGAGGAAGAGAGCGACCTGGTTACACTTGGGATCTCCAACTGGCGCCGAACTGCGAAGGAGAGAGAGAGGTGGCGCACTATCGTCGATTCGGCTATAACCGGCTAAAGGGTTGCAACGCCAATCACACATAAACGCATTTTCAGAGCATGTTCTCCGAATGGCCTATGCCCCGTTATGGTAGCCGTAAGCTTATAAATACATGCTTTTTATGGATCTATTTTATAGATCCTTGGTTCTTGCTCTGTCATATTTTCTGTTATTTGGCATTTGGTTGTTGATATCTATCTTTCTTGCGCAATCTGTTCATACTGTGTGTGGAGATCTCGCTTGATATTTCCTGTCGGGCATGGTATTTGCTTCGCTTCGGATTCTTCCAGAGAAGCTCCTATCTTTGCCAACTCGTCTGCCTTTTAATTTTCGAAAATGTTTTTGTGGAACTGTGGAAATGGTCCCATATTATGGACAGATGAAGTTTTTCTGCCAGACTGTTCAGACACCCTGTGTATTATACTACAGATTTTTAGATCTATCCCAAATAAAATATTTGTTCTTTAAAGATCATTTAATTTTTCTCTTTTTAAATTTTCCAAAGAAAAATAATTATATGAGGCACCCTGTAGTGGCTGCATTTGAAGTTGCTGTATCATTGTGCTTCAGCGTTTGCATTGTTTCTTGCTAGTCTTCCTGTACCGAGTATCTCAACATTACACTTAAGTGCTCCTTTTGTTCAAGACAAGAGTCGGTTGGCACTCGAAAAGCAAAACTTCCGCTAGTGTTCAACTGTTGCAGTGCTGTTTGTTGTAATTCCATACGAAGCTACTTTTGTGGTATTTTGATTGAAGTATGCATGCGGTGATCTGCAACAATTTGCATACTTGGGATGTAAACAAAGTATTTTGTCTTCTGGAATGTTCATATTAATGTATTATAGGTGTAGTAGATTAATGGTTCTTAAGGAAAGTCGAGTCAAATCTTTTCTTTCTCAGAGAAGGAACAAGGTTTTTGGAACAAGATTCTTACCTTTTTACACTTGTTTCTAGATAAGATCCTCGGAACCATTTACGAAATGTTTTCGTGAGCGGATTTTTTTCGAATGAATTAAAGACGATGTTATGCTGAAGACTCTCTTATTGAATGTTAGAACAATTTATCTCTTCGTTTCTCAGATAAGAAAATATATACAAGATTCTCATTCGATTTCTTCTAAGAAAATTTCTTAGAACGATCTATGAATTGTTCCCGTGAGCGGTTTTTTTTCGAGTGAACGAACGTCGATGATTCCTGAAGACTGTCTTACTGAATGTTAGAAAAATTTATCTCATCGTTTCTCTGTTCTTGTAAGAATATTCAATGCGTACTGACTTTTCTTTGGGATAATTATAAAGAGTTTTCTTTGAGTTTCTCCGACTAGTTCTACATTTCCTACAGTGTATCTTGCATTCACATTGCGTTCACCGAGACCAAGTGACCGAAGCGCCACTGCAGCAGTGATTTTTATTTAGCAGCGTTTGGCCAGCAGATGATATGGGAGCTAAAAAATTTATGACTATCGGTGTACTCAAATTGCAGCGTAGAAAATTGCGATATGCAATTTTTATGAGCGCAAAAAACGTCGAAAAACGACGCATCCATACACACACACACACATACCTCTATGAACGTTGGTAAGCACATAAAAAGATAAATTTCAGCAATATAAAAACATAAGTTACCCGGAGAATGTGTGCGGCGCGCTGTATTCATGCGCATATTTGTCTGTATGCCGATGTCATGTTTATCCGCGACTCACTGTACAAACGCTTAGACGAGTCGAGTGACAATTTGGCAGCATGTCAAAAATAATTTTCAATGTTTTTATATGCAATTCTCTTTTATTGTTGCAGGTAAATACATGGCACTCCGCAACTGATGTGTCTTTATTATTAAAATGTGTGTGTTGTGGAAGGGGAGAGCGGTCGAACAGTGCAGATACAGTGGGTTGAGAAAGGATAAAAAACTGAAAATTTTTTAGTGGAGAAAAAAGTGGTTCGATGTGGGGATGATTTAGTGAGGAGTTAAAAAATTAAATTTTATTATGAAAATAGAGTTGCCAACTATTTTTTAAATAATAATATTTTTGTAAATTTTTTTCTGCGAATTATTAATTGCAAATATTACAAATAGTTTTCATATAAGCTATTTATTTTTTCGTCGGTAGTAATTATAATTTTATATAATTTTTAAATAAAGAACATGCAATTACGAATTTAGATTGACTAAAGTTGCCCTTTAAGGCAGTAGTCTGCTTTACAGGCTTCAAAAAATCGATTTTTTTGTTTTGTTTTAAATCTCTTCCAAAACTATCCAAGAATATGTCTTTAAAATTCTAGAGGCCAATTCGACATATTTTCGAAGCTAGCCACTAAAACCGGACGAGCGTCAAGCAGGTGCGAATGCTCAGGCAGACCTTTAAAGAGCGTTTTCTCGAGTTTTCATTTTATATATGTCCGATCGAAAAAACCCAAAGTGATCTAGCTTCAGTATTAAATTATCTTCTATTTGAACTAAAACAGTTGGACAAAAGTATTATTTAAACTACTTGTTTTGCAACTTAAAGTTTTTTTTTTTTGAACTGAATTTTTTTTTCAAACTTCGAAAAAACTTGGAATTTTATAACTTCTTCGGTATTTTTTTAGTTCATAAAGAAAATAAACTTGTTAAAATTAAAAAAAAATTTGGTTCGACTGCCTTAAGTAAATTTTATAATTCAATAAGTTTTAAAATATTAATCTACTTAGAAAACAAATTCTCATTGGCTTAAATGTATGCATATTTATCTTTTAGGATTGCCAACAATTCATAAAAAAAAAATTATAAAAAAAATTTGAACCCTTCAAAATTATTAATAAGTCACAAATTAGTATTAATGACGATAACAACTACAACAAAAGAAAATATAAAAACTAAAAATATAAGATTTTTTTAAATTATTTATAAAACATAAATATACATACATGGCAACCTTATATTATTATGTCTTAAAGCAGCATTCAATTTATATTTCGATTTACACTAAAGTTTCAATTCCACGCAATAATAAATAATTTCCTATACAGAAGGGTCGATTCAAACAGTGGGTTAATATTGTTTTAGGGTAGCCACCAATTTATAAAATTAAAATTTATAAAAAAATTCTATCAAGGATTAAATAATAAATAAAAAATTAGTTTTAATGTTGGTAACAACAACAACAAGAAATAATAAAAACTATTTTTTTTTTTTAATTTTTTATAAAAATTATAAAATTAAAATATTTTTAATCTGGCAACCTTATATAATTTTCCTAAAGTAGCACATGATAAATTTAAATACACTAAAATTTCAACTCTACTCAATTGTTTTTCATTTTTTACTACTCTCTTGCTAAAATCAACCCACTGTGCATTTAGCATTTCCGCATATAAACAATATACTTTTCCAATATTCGTGTACAAATTTTCAGCACTTTGTTGTCAGACGCACACACACTCACATGCTTTTACTCAACTGTAGAGTAAAAAGAATTACTCTTGCTAAAAATAAAACAATAAAATTAAAATACCATTGCAATTGATGTGCGCTGACAAATGTTCCGGATACAAGCGAGCAATGTAGCATAATGGACATTTTTGCAAACATATGTATGTATATACAGATATAAGTTCAAAATGCAGCACAAAAAAGGCAAAAGTACACGAGTACAACTACAACTAAAAGCGTTAGCCAAAAAACGCACAATCATACAGATAAACATACAGTTATAACTGCATACATAAGTCCGCATAAACTAAGCACAACAACAAGCACAAAAAATACTTTTAAAACTCATCCATGGAAATTTTATGCGAAGTGACAGCACCAACTGAATTTGTGTGACACCAATAAAAATACAACACTGTTTACAGTTCTATGTATATTTACATGTTTACATATTATATTTACATACATACATATTCATGTAGCTGGGGATGTGGACCGCATCTGTGTCAAATGCCATAAATTTTCATATATTTCCATTTGCATTTTTTATAGGTCGAAATTTGTGGTTTTGTGCGATGTAAAGGGGTCGCCAATAGGGACTTCAATTAAAATGACAAGGTCTTCTGTATGCTTTTTTTATTTTTTTCAAGAGTCTTCCTTCAAATTGTCTTTATGAAAAAAGAAAAAAAGAAAAGGAAAAGTTCCAGCATTTCAACTTGGTCCAGTTTTACATATTTGAATAGCTTCAGACCCTAAAATCAGTAACCGATTAACTGCATTCCCTGGATCAAATTGTGCAGGGACTTGCATATGTGCTTCGCTCATTTCAACACTGTTTTCTTCTTTTTTATTGACCTCATTCGGACTCTTTTCCTCACAATACTTTCTTTAGTTTGTAACTTTTTAATGTTAAACCTATAGGAACTCCCTGTAGACTACCTGAACATTCATATACATGTACCAGTCATAACACGTTGCAACTACCGTTACAAAAGTTATAACATTACAATGACAATAATGCAATATTCTTGTTTTTCTCATTTTTATCAATATTATTTCAGTAAAATTTGTATTGTTTTTCATGCGGTTGGACGATTGGCAAAACTAATTGGAAGCTAATTCGCGCGAATTCCAAAGCACGATTTTGATAACATAACCGCAGGGAAGCAAAACAGAAAATTAACAAGTAAGAAAGGGCTAAGTTCGGGTGTAACCGAACATTTTATACTCTCGCAATTTATTTATTTAAATTTATTTATATTATATAAAACACAATTTGACCCACATATTCGTCATATATATTGTATAAAGTCCATTGAAAGTTAGAAACCCTAATATTAGGTTAGAAGTACCGAGGTCCTCATGTTCGCTATATGGGGCCTTGACAACCTATGGTTGGGATGTAAGGAAACTATTACAAACCAAGTTTCATTGAAATCGGTCGAGTAGCTCCTGAGATATGGTTTTTGACCCATAAGTGGGCGACGCCACGCCCATTTTCGATTTTGTAAAAAAATCTGAGTGTAGGTTCTATCTGCCATTTGCTATGTGAAATTTAGTGTTTCTGACGTTTTTGGTTAGTGAGCTATCCCACTTTTAGTAATTTTCAGCCTAACCTTTGTATGGGAGGGGGGCGTGGTTATTATCCGATTTCTGTCATTTTTGGACTGTATAAGGAAATGGCTAAAAAAACGACTGCAGAAAGTTTGGTTTATATAGCTCTATTGGTTTGCGAGATATATACAAAAAACCTATTTGGGGGCGGGGACACGCCCACTTCCCCAAAAAAAATTTCATCCAAATATGCCTCTTCATAGTGCGATCCTTCATACCAAATTTTATTTCCATAGCTTTATTTATGGCTTAGTTATGGCACTTTATGTGTTTTCGATTTTCGCCATTTTGTGGGCGTGGCAGTGGTCCGATTTTGCTGATTTTCGAACTTAACCTTCTTATGGTGCCAAGGAACACGTGTTTCAAGTTTCATTAAGATATCTCAATTTTTATTCAAGTTACAGCTTGCACGGACGGACGGACAGACGGACAGACGGACGGACAGACAGACATCCGGATTTGAACTTTTCTCTTTACCCTCATCATTTTGATATATATAACCCTATATCTAACCTAACCCTATATCTAACTCGTTTAGTTTTAGGACTTACAATCAACCGTTATGTGGACAAAACTATAATACTCTCGTAGCAACTTTGTTGCGAGAGTATAAAAAGAAGGGATGAAAAAAGATAAAAAAGACGAAATGTTTCAAAAGAGTTTTGTGCTTTTTGTCTTAAGCGAAAATCGGTTCTATCTATTTTCTATCCAGTCTCGTAGATCATGGACCATTATAGAGTCAATTTCTAGAAACTTAGTGTCAGAAGAGAAATTTATTCTTATATATATCAATAATATTCACATCAGTCGTTAACCCTAGAAAATATGAGTAATGCTCGAATGTTTAACTCAGTACCGTGACCCTAGTTAAATTTTTTCAATAGAACAGTTCGGATTACGAATAATTGACTTGAAAGCTTTCGAAGCTTTGTGAGCTTTCAGAGCTTTATGAGCTTTTTAAGGAACTAAGTCTATTTGTTGTAGTGCTCAGGTATTACCAATATTGGAGTTCTTTGCTGGATACCTATATTAGGATTTGAAGAAGCCTTATAGACTTTGAGTACTATAAGTTTTCGAAGCTTTAAGCATAGTATGGTACATAGCAAATTTCCATAGTTTTTTTTACTAACTAAGGTGACAATTCTATCAATTATCTTCCAATTTACCGATATGCGAGTATGCCAAACAAGCATTCTTTGACCTAATTCCACTCGAACAATAACTGTAAAATTTTATAGCAATAATTAAAAGTCATAATAGACTGCTTTATGCACTCGGCCACCCACACACAAGTGGACAGGGCTAAATTCAATGTACTTGTACACAATAATCCTCCAATGACCTGTATTGCATGTAAGCGCGCATAACAAATGCTCTCTGTGCCACACAGTGACACAATTATTGAATTTTTGGCAATTTGTATGACTTTTGTTTAAACAAATTACCGAAATGTCTATGTGTAGAGAGATGACACTCGTGAGAGTTGTTAGTCGAAGCTCGAAATTGCAGAAACAATGAATGCATGCATGAAAATGGTCAAGGCAAATAAAAATTTATGCAAATACCTATTATATTTACATTGATGATAGCTTGTGTAAGTCAGTATTGATGGCTACTGATATGTGACAATTGTCGAGCAAGTTCTTGTTAAGGAAATAATTTGCTGTATTTTAGTACAGATAATGTTAGTTTTCTACACATAACGGTTGTTTGTAATACTATTAAATGTTCGATTATGGATGGGGGTTATAGAGGCTGAAATCGTAGTTGTCGAAAACTGACTTTTGTTGTTTTAGAGGCATTCTCAGAATAACTTAACAAAACATAACATAACATAACATAACACAACATAGCATAACATAACATAATATAACATAACATAACATAACATACTATAACATAACATAACATAACATAACATAACATAAAATAACATAACATAGCATAACATAAAATAACATAATATAACATAGCATAACATAACATAAAACAACATAACATAACATAACATTACATAACATAACATAACACAACATAACATAACATAACATAAAATAACATAACTTAACATAACATAACTTAACATAACATAACATAACATAACATAACATAACACAACATAACATAACATAGCATAACATAACGCAACATAACATAACGCAACATAACATAACATAACATAACAATGAATGGGAAGCATATTTGCATTGGCTATTGTGTTATTAGCTGGAAAGACAATGTACTTGTTTAAGCATAATTTCATAACACAAGCTTCAAATTGAATAAAAATCTAAAAATAGCATTTCCTAAACTTATTTACAGTTACTGAAGTAACTTTTAGAATAAGTTCACGCCGTCTAAGCGGAAGTAAATAAAACGCTGCGAGAAATAACACCAACAACGCTTTAGAAATTCAGCAAAAGCTACAAGCACTGTATTCATAGCAGCTTTGGTAGGCACTCGAGCGCATTCAACAACCTAAAGTAGGCAATGAATGAAGTGCACGGTACATTGGTTTGGCTTACGAAGATGTCAAAGTTGCCATTCAACGGCAACACCGAACTGCCAAACTTCAAACAGCTTACTGCACGTCTGTGTTTCCAAATTTTGGAGCGAAGAAATCTTTATGCCTTTAAAATAATTTAAATGTTTTCTCTTTGCTTTGCTTTGTGGTCTTTTTGCCGCTTTGATGCTACTCCTGGCTGCCTATTTATCAATTATGCTTAGCGTTTGCTTAACACTGTTAGTAGCTGCCGGCCAGCTGCCATCACACAGCTGCTGGACATTTGTGAGTAAAGCGCCTTCTTTGTATTGACCTTCTTCGCAGGCGGCAGCTCATTGTGGCCTTTGCAACAGTCAATCTGTCAGTCAGGCAGTCGCATCAACTGGCATTAGCTTGCTTTGCCGTTGCAGCTGCGAAACGACTAGGCGTTTTATATGTAAAATGTGGCAATATTCTAAAGCTTACTTCATGCCCCCCCTCTCTATCTCTGTGTGTGTGTTTTGTGTTGCTTGTGGCACACGCTCCAACGCCTGCAAGTGCTCTAAACTTTTCGTGCTTTTCTTGTTTCTTTCGTCGCTTGTCCTGCTTGTTGTCCTTAATTTTGTACACAATCCTGTTTTAGCCGGCCGCCTCCTTCGGCCATATGCTCGCTTTATTGACCAAGTTGTTGTTTGTATACTCAATTTTCCTGTAGCTTTCAGCGCAAGTGGAGCGTAGCTGAATGTGGAAGTGTCTACTTTTGAATGTGATGCTTGGCTGGCAAATGTTTTACAATGGCCGTCGGGCGAGCGAGCTTTAAGTGCGTTTATTTTGAAATGTTTTTACTTTTGTTTAGAGTGTGTGTGGAGTTTTTGTGGTTTTGCTTTAAATATTTTGGAATTAATACAAGTTGTGTTCAAAAAATAACGGGAATTTTCATGTTTTGAAAAAGATTGTTATTAATTCGTCTACATTAATATTGGTCGCTTACCATTGGTCACTAGTTAAAATGGGTTGTCCCGATATTCAAGACAACGATAGCAGTCATATGTGTGTATAATACCGATAAGAAGTCGACGTAAAAACAGTAAAAATTGCAATCTCTGAGACTTTAAACTGGATCGTAATTAAAAAAGGTGAAATCGGTCACAATATTTATTACCGTTTACCTGAGGCAATAGTTATTACTGCTTGTTTCAAATTATGTTACATTACGCTACGTAGAGCTATGTTATGTTAAGTTATGTTAAGTAATGTTAAGTTATGATTAATTGTATCGCATTCATTACATTTTAAAAATTATTTCTACTTACAGTTCCATTTTAATGTGTTTTGTCAATTTATGTTATGCTATGTTATATTATGTTAAGTTTTATTATTCATTGGAGGTAATATTGATTGTCATCTCTTTCCAATTATGTTAAGTTATGCCACCTTACGTTGTTTTATGTTACGTTACGTTACGTTAAGTTAAGTTAAGTTAAGTTAAGTTAGAGGACAAGACGAAATATATCCTGTCATCAAACAAACAGTCAGCGCACTCTTAGCTCCCAAGTCACTGTTGACAGTAATACCTTTGAGGTAGTAGATAGTTTTGTCTACTTGGGAACCAGCGTTAACAACACTAATAATGTCAGCCTTGAAATCCAACGCAGAATCACTCTTGCCAACAGGTGCTACTTGGACTGAGTAGGCACTTGAAAAGTTAAGTCCTCTCTCGACAAACCAAAATCAAACTCTACAAGTCGCTGTTTATTTCCGTCCTGATGTATGGCGCCGAAGCGTGGACGATGACAACATCCGATGGTACAACTAGACTTAAAATGCCGCATGCAATTAGTCCCCGCATGATACTAACCACCTCTTTGCATGCCCAACGAATCCTACTCATCTAACACCCGTTTCCCTTTGGTCCAACCCTGTCGAAACAGCACATGTCCTGGGCCTCCCGTTAGATGATTTCGACGACAACTAGATTTATGCTTTTATGCAAGGATAGATAACCTTTATAACAACAACAACAACTACATCCGATGAGACGACTCTTGGGGTTTTCGAGACAAAGGTTTTGCGTAAGATTTATTGTCCTCTGAACATTGGCAACGGCGAATACCGCCGACGATGGAACGATGAGCTGTACGATTTATACGACGACATTGACATAGTTCAGCGAATAAAAAGATAGCGGATACGCTTGGCTAGGTCATGTTGTACGGATGCATGGAAACACTCCAGCTCTGAAAATGTTCGATGCAGTACCCTCTGGAGGAAGCCGCGGAAGAGGACGATCTCCACTCCGGTGGAAAGACCAAGTGCAAAGTGTCCTGTCTTCACTTGGTGTTTCCAGTTGGCGCTAAAAAGCAAAAAGGAGGAATGAGTGGCGCGCTCTGGTGGACTCGGCTATAATCGCTTAAAGCGGTTTCTACGCCAAATATATATAAAAAAACAAAATCTAATACAATTCTAAACTTAAACAACAACATACTTGACCCTTAACCCCTACGCTTACATAATGAACACTTGAAAGAGATAATAAGAAAAGCTGCAAGAAAAGCATACAAATTAAAAGAATTCTCAATGGAAAACGCATTAATCTTTACACTTAAAAGTATACTAAGTACATACATATGTACTTACTAACATATAGAGCTATATCTACTGCTGTCCGAACCCGCCAACCAACGACTGCAAGTGTCACGTTTCGACCATCGCCAGTTCACTAGTTCATCAGTGAGTGCACAGCGCGCGCTTGCCGCTGCCATTGCCATCGCCATCGCCGTTCGTGGCAAGGACAAATTTGTCTAACAGCTAGCACAACAGCAACCACAAATGCAATGAGAAAACGAGTTGTGAAAATGCACATAACGAGAACAGTTGTAACAATTACGGAAAATAAAAGTGAAAAGCATTATGGGCGAGCGCTAAGCAGTCAGCAGCGCGGCACTGGCAGCGATTGTCCAAAAACAACAGCAACAATAATAGTGACAAAGCTTTGTACAAGATTGTGAAAGTTATCTGCGCTTAGAACAGTGCAACACTGTTGTTGTTGTTATTGTTTTTGGTGTCAATGCGGCGCGTCTGCCAATGAATGTGTTGCAATGAATGGGTTCTTTCACTTTCTAGACGTCTCAATTTTTTGCATCAACTTACATACGTACACAGTTATTTTCTGATTTTTTCTTCGAATTTCCAGGAGCAACTTTCATTGCGCCAAAGCATGCACTTAACCCTCTGTGTTTGTATGTGTGTCTGTGTGTACAAATGTCGAAATGAAAACTTTCGCGAATTTTTCTTTCGCATTTCGCATTTCGAACTTTACTCTTGTGTTTTTGTTGTACTTGCAGTTTTTATGTACTTTCTGCAGCATTGTCTTAGCACTTAGCATTCGCCGCGGCGCTTTTTAAAGGCGGCGAAGAAAAGAAAAATGCGTTGTTTGCAACATTCTTTGCGCTTTGTCTGCTGCGCTGCGCAGTTACATCCTTGAGAATTTCTGCAACAAGCGAAAAGTTCTTAATTCCATTTGTTGTTAATGGAAAATAAATTAAAAGTCAAAAGTACAGTTGTATTGTGCACTTGTGCGGCATGCACGCAGACGAGCAGACACACACGCATACATATGTCGGGCGGGTGTAATGTACAAGTAGGAGTGAAGCAAACTTTTACTACCAACCATATTTAGCCTATTTAACACTCTCGCGCTGCCTATTCGCTGCCGTTGTCTTCGCTCACTTCCTTAACACCAGCCGTTCCACTTGTTCAATACCATAAAACACAACGGCTGCAGCGGATTAACTCTTCTTCGCAGTGAAATGTCTTTTATTTGCATTTCTCATCGCGAATAAAGTGCCAGTTAAGCATCCGTTGAGCGAAAGTGTCTCTTCGAGTGTGCGAAGATTTGTTGCATGAAACATTTGTTGTAAATCACTTGCACTTGTTAAGTAATGCTATGTGCATATACTTACTTTGAACTTCTACATTTTGTACAACAACAATGCGATTGGTAAAGTAAACTGTATTTTTTTTTAGTTTCGCGTAGTCTTAAAGTTTATGAAAGAAGTTAATACAATTAGTAGTTATTATTATGTTATGTTAAGTTTTGTTATTTTACCTTATGTCATCATTTATTGTTCAAGTTTTCTAGGCATCATTTTTAGCGGATTCTAATATTTTTTGTGTTACGCTAAGTTATGCTATGTTATGCTGTGTTATGTTATGCTATGTCACGCTATGTTATATTTTGCGGTTTAACTTTTCTTAGCAAAATTGTAGCAGATTTCATTAATTTATACACTGATGTCATATTTTAAGTTATGTTATGCTATGTTATGTTATGTTACGTTATGTTAAATCATATTTCAGTTTTCAAGGCAAAATTTTATCAGATTTCGTTAATTTTCCAATTAATATATTTTATGCTATGTTATGTTACGTTAAGTTAAGTTATGTTACGTTACGTTATGTTATGTAAAGTTATATTATAATTTGCTGCTTAACTTTTCTGAACAAAATTGTAGTAGTTTTCGTTAAGTTGTACAAGAATGGCATATTTTAGGCTAAGTTATGTTATGCTATGTTATGTTAAGTTGTGTTATGTTAAGTCATGTTTCAGTTTTTAAAGCAAAATTTTCGCAGAATTTAGTAATTTTCGAATTAAAATATTTTTTGCTATGTGATGTTATGCTATGTTACGTTACGGTATGTTAAATTAGATTATGTTACGTTAAGTTATGTTGTGTTTTTTATTATTTCGAACTTGATTTTAGTGGGTCTCTTTAATATCTATGCTAATAATTCAATTTTTTACTTGATGCTATGTTAAGTTATGTTAATATGTTAAGTTTTATTGCATTAAGTTTTATTTTTTAATCAATTAAATAATTTTTTAGAGTTAAACATATTATGTTAAGTTATTACATATTACTTTGCGTCTTATTATGCCTCTAAATAAAAAGTTATGTCTTAATCTGTCAAGGCTTAGTCTGGTTTAAAAACTGAGATAAGGCACGAGTTACTATTCCTCTTGCTGCTATTTTACATGAATTGACAATGAGACTAGACTGAGCTACAAGTACTGTAAAACATTTTTTTTTTTCAAAAATATCTAACTTTCTAAAAAAAAGATGATTTATCAAACTACCCTCGTAAGCACCTGAAAGCTCTCACATATTTCTACAGCCATAAACTCAGCATGCTATTAAAATGTTTTCCTTTGTATTCAGCAGTTAATACTAATACCAAATTGAATTGAAGCCCAAACAAGCATTTGTTGGCATTTATGGAATTCCATACATTTCTATGTTTGTTTGTGAGCTGCTCTTTGATTTGACTTTGACTTTGTTTGTTTGACAAATATCTTCAAAGATAATTCACAAATATTATATAATACAAACACAACTATTACCTTCGATAACAAACATATTTGGTCTAGTGAATATTGTTGGAATGTGCACACAAGCATTTCAAGAATTTTCAAAACAGTATAAGCTTAGCTTTCTATAGTTCTGTTGGCACATATGTATGTATGTACTCGCCCATACATATATTGTTCAAATACCTCTTGTGTAAGTTCTAACAAGCATCTTCATTCACGTAGAGCCTCTGCGTGCAACTCAAAGTGCAATCAGGCATACTGTCATTCAAGTCCAATCAATCCACACTTTGTCAACTTCATCAAATCAGTTAAACATTTCAACTAACTGCAGCAACAACTGTAACTATAACGACAAGTCCAACAGCAGTTACAACTACACATACAACTACAATTGTAACTACAACTATGTCTACAAGTAAAACTACAACTACAACAATATCTTGGGCATAATACAAATGCAATTGAAAGCGTCCGCACTTGACAGCACCAATAATTGGACATTTAAGTGGCATTAACAACAATGCTGTCACAACACGACTTACATATATACATCCTTATAAATGTATATATATATATATATATATATATTCAAATATATAATCCGCTAATGCGTTGATAATGTGAGCATTAAGCTGCATTGTCCTTTGACTTTGCGTGTAATCTGACATTTGTAGCGCGCATTTGCGATTAAACTATTTCAGTTGCAATTGCAAGCTGTTCACAGACTATGTTAGCAGTTAAATCATGATTCGGAGAACTATTCACACAAATTACTAAGAGAAATAACATTTGATAAGAGTTTCAGCGAATACTGCTTTAAATATACTTGAACCTGATAAATACAGGCAAAACTTCTTAGAAAGTAAAGCGAAAATTAACTATCAAGTTCATATTTTGGGAAAAACTATTCTGGAGTATAGCATTTCAGTTGGTGTATAATATCAGAGAGACCCAGGAAAACAAGGTGTGTTCAAGAAATAACGGAAATTTTATTTTTTTAAATGATGCCCATCCTACTTAATTGTCAGATATTGCTCCTAGTGACTTATTTCCAATTAATAAAATAAAGAGAACCTTTTTACAAGCATACGAGAAATCGCTGAAAGTGTCAAAAGCTATCTCAAAAATCGAGTTTGAGAAGTGTTTCGACAATCGGAAGAAGCGCTAATATAATCTTGATATCGAATCGAAACTATTTTAAAGCCAACAACATTAATGTAGACGAATAAATAAATATTTTGTTTCAAAAAACAAAAATTCCCGTTATTTTTTGAACACACCTATAGATATAGATATAGATGATTTCGGGTGTAATTTGGCTAAACTCAGCACTCGAGTCATTTCCTTCGTGAAAATGTTAATAAAGGTTGGAGGTCTTAAAGAACTAATAATAGAAGAAGATGATCTGAGTGTCGATCCTTAGTACCATCGAAGCGATATGTTCCGAAGACTGATCTTCAAAGGCGACGAAAAAGAAAAACATCGTGGGAAAAGAAAGTAAAACAGAGACACATTTCTACTCAGATAAAATCGAGAAGCGGAAGAGTTGGAGGGAGAAAATTAGAGTGGTGAGAGTGAGATGGCGTGACTGTATGGTGATGTACTTATGAAAATCATATGTTTCATAGAATGTCCAAGATCGATACAAAACGATCTAATCGATTTAATCTACCAGTGCTTGACCCTAGAGACATTCCCGCAAATGTCGAAAATTCGGCACAAAAGGTGACATTTTCAGTTGAGAATAAGTTCGGGATGCAAACAGATCTCTACAAATATTTTGTTGGGTTAATGTTGACACAAATGTCCAAGATCGATATAAAAAAAACGATTTAATCGATCAGTGCTTGACCCTAGAGACATCTATTGGAAAATGGCGGAAGCAAAGTTGTAGACCTAATACATACTTACGAAAAGCAAATGTTTAGAAGTCTTTTGTCCAATAAAGAAAGGTATAAAAAACAAATTAATTTTATTTTACTTTAAAATCGGACTGAAAACTGTGAATTCAGAGAGTTGTAGAGTCAAAAAGCCATTTGCTCATCAAAAATTTGCAAGTCCGGTAAAAGGAGAGATTTTTCTTATGACATCAAGAGATCTACATTTTTTTCACAAAACCCTTTCTATTACAAATGTATATTTATGCGATTTTATGTAAATGTGGCTGTTATGTAATCTGTCATCATCAAACTGCATGCAAATCATAGGAGAAAAAAGCCCCCAGGCTCAGGTTGTTTGCCTCAAAAGAGTGTAGGAAAAATGAATTTTCATAAAAATGCGAAAACTTGAATAAAAAAAAAGAAAGTTCATAGCAAAAACAAAAAAAACACCTCCCCGGCGAAAGCTGGAAGTAGAAGCAGCAGTAGAAGAAGGAAGCCGCGACTTGCAGCAAAGAACACGCGCTGTCTGTTGCAAGTAGATTTGTATATGCAAATACCAGCGAGTAAACAACAACACAAAGACAGAAGACAGCGCGGCGCATGTCAGCATACACAAGGTGAAGGAGAGAGCGGGTAAATAAATATGAGCGCGCCGCGCAAAGCAGTTTCGCTGAATCCGCGAACGAAACAACTATTTGTGCCAGAAAGCAAAGCAATGCAGAGCAGAAAAGAAACGCGCTAAAGCTGAAGAATACATCTTTTTAAGTTGCTTTTAAAGTTCGTTTGCCTTGCTTTTTTGCAGACATTTCCATCTTTTTTTTGTTAACGCTGCACGTTGAGTTTGCTATTTTGCCATTTTTCTACGTGTTCAAAATTTTTATACAAAATATTTCTTTCGCCTTTGCAAATTTGTACTGAAGTGTGTATGCTTGTGTTTGCGGCGCACGCTCAACAGACAGACAGACAGAGACACTGTGAAAGCTGCTTTGCTTTTGCTTTGTGCTGTCATCGCAGTACTGCTTTGAATGCAGAAAATGAATATTTGGCAAATTAAATGTGGCAAAAGTAGTCGTTTTTGTGGGGAGAGTGTGCGTGCGGCGTGGCGTATGAGTGACCTTTTTGTGAGTGCTGACTTTTTTTTGGCAGTTTTTGGTGATTTTGGTCGAAAATTTGAGTGTTGAATTTAAGTTAACTTATCTCATAACATAATGTAAATGAATATTACACTATTGTTCACATAACGGTACTTTTCAAAATTTTGAAATATTAAAATGAACTTGGTTTAGCCTAGAAGCTTGGATCATAAAGAAAGAAAAAACGCGTGTGGCATCATCAATTTTCCCTTTTGACTATATGAAGTTGGAAAAAATCGGGCACAAACGCAACCCACCATAGAATGCCATTGTGGAACCCATCACCCAAAATATCTATCTTTATAATAAATATTTCGAGCATAAAGACAGCTTTCGAATCAAAACAGTGCCCACTATGTGGAAACTCTTTTCAAATTGCAATGCTATCGGATATATTTTTCCTTTCGTTTCAGTATTCAGAAGATAAGCACTTTCATATCTTCTGTGTGAACATTATACGAATCGGTCCTCAACTTCCCTCTATTAAGGTACTATAACAGTGAGACACTTTCAAAAAATCGATTTTTTTATTTTTGCTTATTCGATAGTTTATATTTTTTCAAAAATATCCTGTAAAATCGGAAAGGTCGTATCTTGAATAGTTTTTGAATATCAGTATTCTAAAGAGCGACCGCTCGCAAGTATAAACCTCTATGGGTGAAACTTTTCAAAATTACTGACATCATAATTGAACGAGAAATTGACCGATCGACTTCAAACTTAAACTGAGTATTCTTGAATATATTTTCTTTGACTTTTTGATTAGGTTGAAAATTGTCAGTTTGGCTTTAAAAACTATCATATTTTATTTAAAAATCGACACTTTTTCAGGACAACGCCATTTTGTTAATTTTTGATATTTTCCAAAAAACGTGGGTCATTGTATAGGAAATACCTTCAACTTTAATTCCCTTTTTGAATTCTTTAGTTTCAGCTACTCAATCGGCCGGAATCATGTCAGCATTTGGGGAACTTGTTTTTTGCCACCTTCGAAGACAGCACATAACTCCGTTCCTTTTCAATATTTTTGTAAAAAAAATCTTAAAATATAGCTGTAAATATACGTTATAGCGTCTAAAAACTGCGAAACATTCGATCGAGTACTTTCTTTCAAAAAATTCACGAAAATCGCTCTAATTTTTCATGGTTTACACTGGTATAGCCCCTTAACCCATTAATTCCCAAGGGTAAAAATAAATGCATATTTTATGGTATTATTGTTTATTACGTTTAAAAATACATACAAAAAAGATAAAATCATTTAAAAAAAAAATATTGATTAGTTATTTTTCATTTCGTGAAATGTTGCGCCTACGCAACGTTGGGATTACTGAACTTATATTATACAAGTAAGTCATAAAAATACAAATAAATCGCTATAGTATTAGCGTAAGTGAAATATTTTAAAACAATCAGCATGAAGATGTATTTGACATTTCTATTAAATTTCTAAATTTCTATTTGAATTACCCAAAAAGTGAGAATTATTTGCAAGTTGGGCTTCTTCGGTTTTCATCAAACTAACAGCAACGTAAGATTTAAATTCTAATTGAGTCATAGATCGCTCATTTGCCAGATTGTAAATCTTCCACGATTTTACTAAAACACTATCTATCAAATTGATGAACAGTGGCCACCACCACTTTTTCCCTCTTACTCGAATCGAATTTCCAATAAACAATTCCGTTATCATGCAGATCGACGCCTCCCATATTTTTATTATAATCTGCTATAACCTGGGGCTGAGGCACATTCACCACTTTTTTTAGTTTTCTATCGTAACGTTTTGCTGTAACCAATTGTTCGATTTTTGCGTTGTTAGTAGCTACATTCACCACAGAATTTCATTCCATCGAACTAATAGTACTTCATGTTTATGGTCAAAGCTGAAATCAAATGACTCTCTCTCTTTTTTCTGAAGAGTTTTCGTATTTATCATGGTTTTATTCAATGTTTTATTTTCTTCAATAGTACCAGTGGCAAAATAGTCTCGTATCAAGTTTGCTATTAGCAAACCGTTCTAGAACCAACTGAATAATAAAAACAAAACAGAACTACTCCTTGAATAGCGAGACCCCATTATTGACAATACATTTCTAACACGAATGGCATGCTGAGTAACAATAACAACTGACTATTGTTACTCCCAACGTTGCGTATACGCAATGTTTCCTAGAAATGTAAGATAAACAACACGTGTAGGTAGTTTTGTCCACCAAAATGGTTTATATCACAAATAAGATATTATAAAAGCTTTGTACAGTGTAAAAAGTAAAGCTTTTTTTAATTAATATTTTTTATGATTGGATGAATATATCGATCCCGAGATGACTCAATTAACAGTTTTTGAATGATAAAAATAAAATGCATTTGTATTTGAAAAACCATAAATAAAAATTTTTGTCTATCTGTTAGTTCTTCTTTTCTAAGCCAGTCTCAGATTTCATAGATTTATTTCCTTATTCTAGAAATAAAAAAAAAGAACAAATTTGAAATGTTGCGCTTGCGCAACGATGGGCAAAGATGGGTTCAGCCAATCCCTTGACTGATTTTTAATTGTTTTTAATGTTTTTTAAGATATCTCTGATATTACTTATTTCTTCCATTCAGTTATCTACAATTTTAATTCGATTTTAATTCTTCAATATGGTTTGAAAATGTGTAAATAAACATAAATAGCATGTATACTTCTTCTTCTTAGAGTATGAAAATAATAACGGTATTTTTCTATTTTCAGATTTACTGATTTCTGTGTGTATAAAACAGGTAAGCTTTGAAATTAGAGTTTCAAAAGTTAGAAACATTAAATTGTTTATCATATTTTATTACAAAATATAATTTAAGACTCTTGAACGTGACTGGCATCATTAGCTTTAAAAAATATATAGGAATGCGCCTAAAATGCTGCTAGTTAAAAATTTTAAATTTATCAAATCACAACTAAGCTTGTGATACCTATTATTTACAGTTATTAAACATATGAAGAGTAGCAACAACTTCCAAATTTATTATTTTTAAAAATTTCCTTCTCACAATCCACCAAACACACCACTGTGCACCAGCTGATTTTTCGCAGTTTCCACCATAGTAACTATTTGTAATAAGTAAAATTTTGTTGTTTGTGGCTTTGCAATTAGCTAGCTTTTAGCATTTAAAATTAATGAATTAACGTCAGGCACCCGCGTACTTCACGCTCGTACATATGTATAAAAATAACTTCAGCCGTGTGCAACAGTCAAAAAAATTGTATTTTTCCTTTGACTTTTTTTGGCACTTGAGTGCTTACGATTGCACGTACAAAGGTAGAGAGCTAAATGGAGATTTTCAAATGGCGAGAAAAGCCACTTGCCTGCTTTTTCCGCTTTATGTATGTGCACATATAAATCTATTTAGAGCGCTCTTAGCGCGCTTTTGAGATTGTGCATGTGTGTGTTGTGTTGTGGTGGTGTTGCATGCATGCCGCTAAAGTGCTATATAATATAATAATAATTTGTGTATAGGTTGGTGGGTGGGTGTAAGCAAATGTTCTTTGTAGGAACAAGTAATCGGGTTTCAATATAGACAGCTATTGAGTCTCGATAGTCTTTTCTGTAATATACATAGAACTAACACAAATTCTAAAAAGTAGGATAATTCTGTGGAAGCTCTAAAGCTTCAGAGAATTGTACATTTATCCATATCCATATCAACAACTATTAAGCTTCGGAATGCTCTTTGTACAGATCTAGTACAGAATGGTTCAAAATTCGGAAATCAAGAGCAATTTAGTAAAAGCTCTTTACAAATTCGGTGAAAGCTCTATAGTTGCAGAGCATATATATCAACAACTATTAAGCTTCGGAATGCTCTTAGTATGTCTCTGGTACAGAATGGTTCAAAATTCGAAAATTAAGAGCAATTTAGTGAAAGCTCTTTACAAATTCGGTGAAAGCTCTATAGTTGCAGAGCATATATATCAACAACTATTAAGCTTCGGAATGCTCTTTGTACAGATCTAGTACATAATGGTTCAAAATTCGAAACGTAAAAGCAATTTAGTGAAAGCTCTTTACAAATTCAGTGAAAGCTCTGCAGTTTTGGAGAATATATATCAACAAATAGGCTCTTCTATAGTATAGTTCTAGTACAGAGTGGTTCAAAATCCGAAAAAAGCATAATTCGGTGAAAGCTTCCACGAATTTGGTGAAAGCTTTGCAGTCTTAAAAAGCTTTAAATTTCCGCAAAACAAGTATATTTTCCTACAGGGCATTTTGGCGGGTTTGCGGTTTTTATTCATTACTCCGCTTTGTGATTTCCGTTTTAGCACAATTTTGGCTGTCATGTTCTGTTTTTATTATTATTATTTATTTACAGTTATGCGTTGCTTTTGTTGTTTTGCTACTAAATGTAGCTGGGTTTTATCCATTTAGCTTTTATTTTAATATTTTTTTTGTTTTTTTTTGCTCTTGTGGCAACTTCAAAGCGCACTTAAGTCAAAAACAATTGTTTTTGTTGTTATTCTAGTGCAAATACCGTTAGTAGATGTGTGTGCAGCAACCACTCATGAATAATACCAGATATGTTTTTAATGAAATTACCACAACAACAACAACAAAAAACGACTGTAAACATAGCGATGCACACAAATTGCTTGCAACAACAAATCATTCGCGGGAACTCAGCGCGTTGCTTTGGTTTATGAAAGCTCTCGCTCATTTCCGTGAAAGCTCATTTGATGGATGCTTTTGTTTTTAGGTAAACTGTCAGTAGTAGTTGTTGTGTTGTGCAACATGAAATGTGCAGCATGTGGCATGCTACAATCGCCCATATGCACTCGCTTAACTGCGGAAATCTCAGCGGTGCAATCATTGGTTGCTGCAGCTAATAGCCACGTTGCGCTTGAATGACTTTGCACATCAGCTTACCTCATGTTGCAAGTTAATGCGGCTAACTAACTTTCATAGATTTTTTATATTTTCTTCATATTATTATCAGGAGAGAAGTAAAAACTGAAAATGAAATGAAAAACAATTAAGACGCAGCTAAAGCTGCTTGCCATACAACACAAAAAAAAGAAACAAAAACAACAACTATAAAATTTTATTGCCATTATACTTGCTGGCTGTATATAAATGTCTAAGTGCGTGTGTATGTATATACTATGTATACTTTCTGTGCTCTTGCACCCGGTGTCGTTTCATCTTAAGACGCGCTCGCTACTAAATGACGCTAATTATTTGCGTGCTTTGCGGTGCACAACTTGGTAGTTGGTGGCGCGCGCTCATCTGTGGCATGCTACTTGTGGCAACTTTTGAACATTTTACGCTTGGTGCAATTCAATTGGGTCGTTTTGTCGCCAACTCCAACTCATTGTGGAGCACACTTTTTATATATGTATATATACATTTTATAAAGTGAAGTGAAAGTGTCGGCGAAAGTCTACTTGCAACACATATATGTATAATATATACATATATAGCACATTTAAGCCGTAGTGAAAATTATTTGACGCGACGCCACTTGCACATTAATCATACGCCATGTCGCACTACTTCGTGTGTTTGTGTAGTTGTCTTCCGCTGAGTGTCACGCTGTGCGCTTCTTATTTGAAAATTATTATGCTACACAGAAGCTTTTTTAATTTAGTTTAAAGTCTAAGAAAAGTGTTTTAATTAACTTTTCTCGGAATTTTTTTTTTCGTGAATTAAAATTTTGTTATCTCTCGCTACTATACCCTTTGCAATGAATTTTAAGTTGAACTAAAAAGAATCATGTTTGAGGGCATCACTGCTTACCACCTAGAGCATAGTAAGTTCCAAAAGAAAAATTGAATTTTTTGGAAAAAAATTTTAAGATTTCAAACAGGTGGCAACACTTCTGAAAAAATATTTTAAATGGTAAATATTTCTCACGTTTAGTGTAATGCCTAAAGTTTTAATAAACAATTTAGTTTCAAAAATTTTTTAAAATTAATATTTTTTGAACAGGTGGCAACCCCCATAAAAATGTTTCAAACTGTTATATTTATTAGTCAGTTTGAAATCCATAATAAACTTTTATTCATAATATGAATTTTATTGACTTACAATATTTAAGCAGGTGGTAGGTAAAATTTTTTGCACAGGTGGCAACCCCAATAAAAATATTTCAAAATTTTTTATTTATGAATTATTATTCAGTTTGAAAACCATAATACACCTTTATAAACTTTATGAATTTTATTGACTTACAATATTTAAGCAGGTGGTAGGTAAAATTTTTTGCACAGATGGCAACTCCAATAAAAATATTTCAAATTCTTTTATTTATTAATTATTATTCAGTTTGAAATCCATAATACACATTTATAAATTTTATGAATTTTATTGACTTACAATATTTAAACAGGTGGCAACCTTGCAAAATCTTTTTTTGGTATTTACTGACTAAACCCCTAAAAGCCATCATATTTTATTTAAAGCCGTTTGCACCTCATAATTCCTTTTTTTTATGATTGTGACGGAATTTTGTTTGCTACACATTTTCGTTGCAATGACTTGGGGTTAAGCTTCTAGAAATTCAAACATCGCATAAGTCTTTCAGTTTGAAATCCATAATACACCTTTATAAATTTTATGAATTTTATTGACTTACAATATTTAAACAGGTGGCAACCTTGCAAAATATTTTTTTGGTTTTTACTGACTAAACCCCTAAAAGCCATCATATTTTATTTAAAGCCGTTTGCACCTCATAATTCCTTTTTTTTATGATTGTGACGGAATTTTGTTGGCTACACATTTTCGTTGCAATGACTTGGGGTTAAGCTTCTAGAAATTCAAACATCGCATAAGTCTTTCATATATACATATTACTCTTTACTGCTTAAACTTGTCTCCATCGCACTCCATCTCTGGCTTTCACATGTCACTTGTCACATCTCTCTCTTTCTATTTTACTTTGATAGTATATCCGCTCTTTGTAACCTCATTAACCATTCTTCTATTCACTAGAATCGACATTATCCAATCTCCTTTTACTAGTCAGCAAGCACTTCCGATAAACTTTTTAATTTTCAAAGTAAATACTTCCACAGCTTCTCAGCTACTAAGAAACACATGCTAATCTATTTAACATGAAAAATCTGCACAAAACTCACTTAACTCCTTTTCAGCAGCATTTCCCGTTATTATTTATAGCTTGTTTATGAGAGAGAGAAATGAAAATCTTGATTTATTTTATATTCTCTCTTTGCTTGCAACGTTGAAAATTGAATTATTTCCTTTATAAGCCACTTCCACGCACCTGTCGTTATGTGACAACAACAACAACAACACCAAAGTAAAAAGCAAACGTAAACAACCTTGAGTAGTGTATGCGATAAGGCGAAATGAATGACAAAGTAGAGCACAAACAGCAGCAGCAGCAGTGACAGTGCTTCCGAGTATTCCGTGTAGTTGAAGAGATGGTGAAGAGAGGGCAATGGCAATAGAGATAATCCTTTGAAATGAGTCAAGGTTATTAGGATCAGCAAACAGCGGCAACAAAAGCTTGATCAACGGACTTGATGAAAAGAAAACTTTTTCAAACGAAACACACGCTTAGATGTGAGACATATGAGAGAGAGGCTTCTCTTATATAAACTCTATATATGTAGTTAGTGTTAGTGCTGTTAAGTCGAGCGTTTATGTTTGACATTTAAAAACCCGAGCGCAGTGTATAAACTTGGCAATGTGAGATAAGATACAATCAGAATGTTGCAGTTGTACTTGCATCATGGCAACAACAAAAGTACTTCACAAGTTTGCATGTGTTTTTTTTTTGCCAAGTTTCTAGTAGTTCTAGTTGTGTAACAGTATGTTGTAATGATTTGTAAGCCAACAAAAAGTTTCATCAACGTCAACATGTTGCAACTTAATGCTTTCACATACGGTCTGTCTCTTTGTCTGCCCGTGCGTACTTTTGTTGGCCGAGTCCTGAGTGACAGTGGAGATTGATGGTGTTATTAGAATAGTTTAGTTACGTAAACCAAAGGAAGCGTATACCAATTAAAACATGTTCATGGATCCAATAGTTATTGCTACTCTACTTAGCTTCCAAATCTTCCCACGCTTTTCACATCGCAATCAGTTTAGGCTTTCCTGGAAGATTCAGTCCTAAATTATACTTGATTAGCTGAACTTTTCCAACATTTTACAATGAAAGACGCAGCCCAAAAATGGCGTTCCTGCTTATATTATTCATCTGTTATTGTTGTTGTAGCAACATAACATATTCTATAAATAATTTGGAGAAATACTGCCGAGTTGACAGTCCTTGGCCGTTTAAGAATCCGGGTTCGTCGTCCGACTATCGTGGGAAAGAATTATTCATCTGTTACTTCCCTGGGGTCCTCTGCCCGTAGACTGTAGTCTTCCCATAAATTCATGACTCCATTTTTTCAATTTCTATAAAAGAAGCTATATAATATTAACTCGAGGGATTCTTACGTGAAATATAGAACATAAAATCAGAGGAGTCTTCGTGAAAAACTACAAATTTAATTCCTCTGATCTACAACAATAAATCTGATTAATTATCAACAGTTTGTTTTTCGAAGTACCGCTATAAATTTAAGTTATGTAATATGAAATTTATGACTTGACTACTTCTCTACGGAAATAGGACTCCGCTAAGGCAAAGATGGTAACTGAAAAGTTACATGAGGTATATTTTAGGGAAGATGAATATGAGAGAGGGGAGAGTGATCGAGGGATTGAGAGAGAGCTAGGGAAAGAGATAGATGAAGTGAGAGAAAAAGGGATAGAGAGAGAGAGGGGGAGATAAATAGAGAGTTTGAGAAGCTAGAAAGAGATAGCAATCAGGAGAGAGAGACAGAAAGAGATTGTCAAAGAGAAACAAATATTCAAGGAAGCTAATAGTAAAGGGATTAAACAGAAAGAGATTGTCAAAGAGAAACAACTATTCAAGGAAGCTAATAGTAAAGGGATTAAGCAGAGAAATCGCGAAAGTTATAGACATGAAGTTTACTTGAGAAGAGTCTAAAAGACATTTTTCCATATTTTGAGATAATTGGAGCCTCAGCAGTAACTTTTTTTCGTTTAGTGACTTATATCTAGTTTTAAGCGCGTTGCCAGTGGTTGCCATAAATAAAAACACAGTTTCCAAAAACCAGCAACAACAAACGGCAACATTTTAAAGATTTCACTATCAGCTCAATAGCAAGCGCCGTGCAGCTTGTCTTACATTATTATTCTCACAACTCAGTTGTCACGCTAACAAAACAGCTGCTGCCGGTGCTGCTCTGCATTATATGCATGTTGCCACAACAGCCGCAAACAAATTTCAAAGGATGTAAAGGATGCGCGGCAGCACCTGATAAGGTAGCTGTGCTTTATGTGAGCGCTTTATGTTTACAACAATAACAATAAATGTAGCTATTTAACTCTTCTTTACACCAACTGAGACTGAGACTGAGACTTATTGCCGACAAGTGTGTATGAGTGTGCGTGGCATGGAAATAAGCGGATAACCGAATGCAGCAGCACCGTTACGATTATTGTTTACAAGCTGCACTAAGCGGCAGCTTCTCTTATATGAGGCATATATATATAGCTATTTCCATGTATACATCAGCTTTTGAGCGCTTATGACTTTGGCGTCATAAATCAACTGTTACACATGCAACATGCAGCATGCAGCAGCAGCAGCATCATTCTTGCGTTGACAGCAATGAAAGCAGTTTGCGGTACTCGTAATAAGATACAAGATTATTTGTTTGTATGCATATACCTATTTATTAGTGTATTTGTGTGTGTGTGTTTGTGTTGAGCAGCTGTTGCTATTGCCAGTTGATAAGCTTGCTGCATATGGCTTCTACTTATTCTATTGCAATGACAGTTATGGCCCTCACTATGCTACTAAACGTGTGTTGTGTATGTTTGTGTTAACGCTTGTGCTTCGTTATAATGAAATGTTGGCTGTTGTTGGTTATGCAGCTGACGTGTGTCTGTATTCACATATGTTCTCGGTAATAGAATTGCCTTCTTAGTATTTGTTTATATAATGGATTTATTTGTTTTAGCTGCTGTGTTATGTTGCTGGCGCATTATTAAAATATCGTATTTGCTAGCTTTCTGTTTAGTTATGTTGTGATTTCGGCATGATTTTGGCTATTAATTATATTTTATGTGAAATATCTACATAAAATTAGATGAGCTAATTATGACTTAGATGATATGATTTGGTATAATGAATAGACAGCATCATTTTAGACATCTTCTAGTCGTCAAAACTGGAAATAATGACTTACGAGGTGTGTTCATAAAATAACGGGAATTTTCATTTATTTTTTTTTTATATTTAAAAAATGTTATTTGTTTTAATTATTCATTCAATTACATTAATTTTGTCGCCTTCAAAATAGTCTAAATTCGATATTATTCGCTTATACCAGCGTTTCTTCCAATCGTCGCAACACTTCTCAAACTCGAATTTTGGCATAGCCGTTGGCTTTTTCAGCGATTTTTCTATCGTATGCTTGTAAAAAGAATGCCCAGTAGTCTGCTTTAGAAGCCGAAAAAAAAGCGTTTTTTAGCAATTTTTTTTTTGAAAGGGAAGGAAATGATTGCGGTAAACGGAATTTTAAGATGATAGTGTACTATATTTAGGGCTTAAAAAACAATATTTATTATTAAAAAATATTGAAATATTTTCAAAGATGTAAGTATTTTTCTGGAGCGCCTGGAGTCTGCACTTGTAAATCGGTGCCGGTGATGGAGGTCGTGCGATGAATCTGAAACAGTCGAACCAATTTTTTTTTTAATTTTTAAAAGTTTCTTTTCTTTATGAACTAAAAAAATACCGAAGAAGTTATAAAATTCCAAATTTTTTCGAAGTTTGACAAAAATTCACTTTTTTAAGAAAAATAATTGACTTTAAGTTGTAAAACAAATAGTTTAAATAATACTTTTGTCCAACTTTTTTAGTTCAAATAGAAGATAATTTAATACTAAAGTTAGATAACTTTGGGTTTTTTAGATCGGACATATATTCTTTTTGCTATCGCCGTCACCGTTTTCTAACACTTGTGAAAATGAAAACTCGAGAAAACGCGCTTTAAAGTCTGCCTGAGCATTCGCACCTGCTCGACGCTCGGCCACTAAAACTGCTCTAGCTCTGAAAATATGTCGAATTGGCCTCTGGAATTTTAAAGACATATTCTTGGAAAGTTTTGGAACAGATTTAAAACAAAACAAAAAAATCGATTTTTTGAAGCCTGTAAAGCAGACTACTGCCTTAAGGTTATCTTTATTTTGGAAATAGGAAAAAGTCACAGGGAGGCGACGTCTGGCGAATATGTAGACTGGCGCATCGCTACAATATTGTTTTTGGCCAAGAATTCACGAACAAGCAACGAAGGGTGAGCTTTTAAAAAACGAAAACCGCCAAGCTTATAGAAACTCGTCTAACCAGCTCAATACAGCTGGGAAAATTAATTATCACATTGCAGGGGCGTGCATATCAACATAATGAAATATAATACAAATATGACAATTGAACCAGTAAAACCCCCCTTATATTTTTAACACATTAATGACATATGTATTAAAAATCATTCTGATATCTCAAAAATGTTCGAAATTGTTGCTTTCTAATTGTAAGACCCTTTATGCCTCAAACGTAATAGAAATACAAATTCTTTTGACAGCTAAAATGACAGCCCTTTATTCCCCACACATGATAGATGTCCAGATAAATCTCAAAAAGTGTACATTTGCTCGAAATCCTGTTTTTTGTGAGAAGTAGGTCATACCCGATTAATCTAAGTTATGTTGATTGAGGTTATGCTTTGCCTATGTTTTATAGGTATATAATTTCCTAGAGGGATAGCTGTCAAACCGGCTGTCAAAAAAGCTCTATAGAACTATTTGATATACCTCTGAAAATGAATATCCTCAGACTTACACGCCTTTAAAAATCGGGAAAACTGTTTACATTTCCCAAGTTCTGTGCAGTAAATTTACATTTATATTTAGAACGTCAGATTTTTCTAAGCGATTCGAAAATTTCTGGTTTAATGAGCACATCAGAATTTTGAAGATAGTCTCCAGGCTTTCCTGTATATAAAAAATGTACTAGTTCCTTAAGGCAGTAGTCTGCTTTACAGGCTTCAAAAAATCGATTTTTTTTGTTTTGTTTTAAATCTCTTCCAAAACTATCCAAGAATATGTCTTAAAAATTCCTGAGGCCAATTCGACATATTTTCGAAGCTAGAGCAGTTTTAGTGGCCGAGCGTCGAGCAGGTGCGAATATTCAGGCAGACCTTTAAAACGCGTTTTCTCGAGTTTTCATGTTCACAAGTGTTAGAAATCGGTGCCGGCGATAGCAAAAAGAATATATGTCCAAGCGAAAAAAATCAAAGTGATCTAGCTTCAGTATTAAATTATCTTCTATTTGAACTAGACAAAAGTAGTTGAAGTTGCACAAAAGTATTATTTAAACTACTCGTTTTGCAACTTAAAGTCAATTTTTTTTCTTAAAAAAATGGATTTTTTTTCAAACTTCGAAAAAATTTGGAATTTTATAACTTCTTTGGTATTTTTGTAGTTCATAAAGAAAAGAAAATTATAAAATTAAAAAAAAAAAAAAAAATGGTTCGACTGTTTCAGATGCAACGCACGACCTCCATCACCTGCGCCGATTTACAAGTGCAGACTCCAGGCGCTCCAGAAAAATACTTAAACTTTGAAAAAATTTCAATATTTATTAATAAAAAAATTTGTTTTTTAAGCCTTATATATATAACACTATCGTCTTAAAATTCCGTTTACCGCAATGATTTCCTTCCCTTTCAAAAAAAATTGCTAAAAAACGCTTTTTTTCGGCTTCTAAAGCAGACTACTGCCTTAAAACTGAAGATGTCGCTAAAATCAATAATGAATATTAGAGGCAAATTATTCGCGATTTCTTTCGAGATAAATCGAGATAGTGCTGAAAAGCGTATTTAGTGCATACTTAGACAGACAGATTTCCCATCATAGAATACAGTTCTGATGATATTTTATACATTTCATTTATCTCTCAGTATTCTATGCCAAATAAATATTCAAAATGCTTAAAAAATGTAATGAAGGTACAAATAATTTCCTGTAGAAGGTAGGAAAAAGTAAATAAATGTGAGAAAGCTTAAAGATTTCAAAATTAAAGTGAAATGAAAATAGACAGCTTAAGAAAAAGACGTCGGCTGCTTTTTATTTTAAGAAATTGCAGTCTTTCTAAAAATATCTTTGTAAGCAGACGATTACTCAAAAATGGAACTTGTACCTTCGTCAAAAGTGTTTTCGTAACAATTTAATCGGTATTTGGCGAGAACAGACATTTGCTTCGAGACAAATATTTATTTTTAAAGTTACTGCGAGGCGTTTGGATGTTTATTTTTATTGATTTTATTAACAGTAAATAACAACACTTCGTCGCTATCGGTGCTCTTCAATGCCTCCAATGCCTCAAATACACGCCGCGCGGCTAGACCCTTTGCTTTTGCGTAAACTTCATCCTCAATGAAATCAGTTTTGTTTGTCGCACAGCAAAACCTCTTGAATACGCACCCACACACACACGCACAAGTGTTGTAAACAAAGAGGAGCAAATAAGAAAAAAACTAAAAAAAAAGTAGACAAAGTTTTCGAAGCAATCGAGACAAGTGCCAGCGTGTGTTGGTGACAAATATTCGATACACAACACTCGAGGCATCACTGCTCTGCACTTGTCGAGGAGTCTCATGTAAACATAGCCACACATGCAAACACACAGACGCAAGTATTTATATATATATACTCGTACAATTTAACACCTAAACTTATTGTTTAGTTAACTTTTGCGAGCCGGTGACTGTGGCAATTGGTTTTATTGCTTCGAGCTGTTTGTTTCTGCCAGCCAAACGCCGTGAGCGCCACTTGATAGACTGTTGCAAATTTACTGATTTGTGTATTTGAGTTGTTGACACAGACACATATTTATGTTGCAATGAAAATATACTCCAGTGTGTCTATGTGTTTATTGTAAGTGAGATGTATATATGTATGTGTGACGCACTCAAGTATTTAACCGTTTTTGCTGACATATGTTTTCATAAGTGACTGCATAGATTGTCTCTGTGCGTGTGATGAGTGAACAGTGGGCTTTACTCGTTTTTATTAAATTTAATTTTTTTTTACAAATCGTTGAACAGCCAACCTTTTCTGCGTAGTTCAAGTGCATTCGTCTGTGGCATTGTAAGTGAAAAAATTAATTAAATGTTTTGTTTATTTTTTTTTAATACATATATGTGTATAAAGTCAAAGATGCGTAGGTTTAAAAAACTCGTAGATGAATTGAAAGGGTTACCAATATATTTTTATTTAATTTATTTTATTAATTTCATTGACAGGTGGCAACCCTTGCACATAATTTTCTTTATGTAATCTGTAATTCTGTTATATTTCAAAAAACTGTTTACTTCGATATACATATTGCAATATTTTATTGATAAAATTTTATTAAAAACAAGGTTGCCAACCTTTCTCAATTTTGTTTTTCAAAGTTAAACCTTTTTGAAACTCTCAATAGTATAAACATTTTGTTGTAATAGTAGTTAATATTTGTACAAAATTTTTGAATTTAATTTTTTAAGCAGGTGGCAACCATCAACAAACAATTTTTACAATTGCAAGCTTAATAACATTTTCCAGTGTAAGTCCGCTGAAAGCTCTTCATATTGATAATATTATTGTAACAATTAATTTCTTTTTTTTTATCGTTTAATTAAAATTTTAAAACAGGTGGCATCCATCTGCAAACATTTTTTCTAACTCCAAATTTATTTTAAATGCTTAAATTTATGCTGATTTTTTAGATTATAGATTTTTAAACAATTTAATTTTTTTTCCCGAAAATTTTAAAAAATTATGTTCATGTGGCAACCATTAACAAAAAATTATCTAACGGTAAATTTATTTAAACTTCTTATAAACCAAAAATTTAAGTTTTTGGTGTTTTTTAATGAACATTTTTTTTTTAAATTTTGTTTCACATATTTTAACAGGTGGCAACATTGTTGTTTAAAACCATGCTAAATCCAAAAAAAATTAGCGCATTCTGTGTATTACTCCCACACAAATTTCATATTCATATGCAATCTGCAACGAAGTGTTACCTGCGTAGTCACTTTTGTCTTGTATTAACTGCTCTGCTGCTCTTAAAAACAGTTTCGTAAGCATTTGTCCCTTTACTCTCCAGTCTTTTTTCAATTAGCTCTCCATTTTTACGCTTTGGTGAGTTTGCGCAGCAGCAGCGTTGCTCTTTCGTGTGTTTTTTTTTGACTCTCTGGTAATTATGCTACCTGCCGGTTTGTTTATGTGTTTTGACATAATATTTATCCGGTTTTTTTCGTTGGTCGTCATGGCGTATACGTAACAAACGGCAGCAATACATTCAAGTATTTATATTTTTGTCATGCTATGATTAGCGCAGCTGTCACAACAGCTTTTGTTGTGCTTGTCAGCAGCAGCGTTATTTGTGCTTATTAACGGTACAAAAACGGCTTAAAACAATATAACGGTTTTTTGTAAATATATTGGATTTATTGCGTGATTTTATGTTTTGCAAAATTTTTTTATTTTCAAAATATATATTTTTTTAATTTTTTGGTTAGAAAGCTTATACAAATTATCTCAACTAAAACGTACCGACATTCGGTATCCCGTTTTTTTGTAATCACTTCCATTCAGCTAAAAATTATTTCTTTTCATTACATTATATTGCTGTTACTGGATCCCTATGTCGCTATGTGAAAATCTCGAATTTTCAGTATTCTCCATAGAACTCTTCATGTGTTGTTTCAATATATACCTATCATTATCAAATATACACTAGTGCACTAGTGTTGTGTGCAATCAAAGTATAGCTCTTCCGTTCACATCTCTTTTGTTTGTATTGAAGACAGTCGAACCCTGATGATGGTGACGGTAAAATGTTTCCGAATGATGAGCACAATAATGAAGTCGCATGAATGAGCCAAAAATGTCAGCATCAACAAAAGGCGCATGATGAGCACACACACATAAGGCGTAGCACATAACTGTTTTACAATTGCCACAAAGAAGTGTAAGCAGAGAAGGCTGCTGGTGGTCAATACGTTATGTAACGGTACATATACATGTTTACATATGTATGTACATATATTTGTATTAGGGTGCTTCTAATCTAGCCAAATTAACACACAATATAGATATCAAACGATAAAATAAATAAATAAAATTTTATTTAGACACATTTCGTACCAGTGTTGCCACCTAGTATAAAATATTAATTCTAAAATTTTATAGAAATATATATTATATACAATTTGCGTGGTTTTTGAGACAGTTTATCGAGAAGAATTTTTAAAATATTTAAATTTGATGTTGGTTCGAACCGGGTTGCCATCGATTATAACATTTTGTGGCTAGCTAAATTTTAGGAGACAAATGTAGGATGTGGAATACAGTTTTTAAAAAAGTTGGCGTAATTGTGTTAATATTTAGAACAGAATTGCCACCAACTGAATTCTTTTAGAGACAATGTTGCCACCTATTGCAAAAATAAAATTTAAAACATTTTGAAATTTCGGATTAATAAGACGTTGTTCACCTAAAACATATTTTGAACAGAGCCAAATTATTTTTACAGACAATGTTGCCACCTATTCAAAAAAAAAATTGAAAATATTTTAAAATTTTCCACCAACGAGACGTTTTCTCCACAAAATATTTTAGAATTTGTTATATACATTGTGTCAGCGTTGCCACTTAACCCAGAAAATAAAATTTAATAAAATATAAAGATATTTATATTAAAAATTAAATATATGCATGTTGTCTAAAAATATTTTACGAAAACATGTGATAAGTCATATTACATTAATAGAGTTGTCACCTATTTTAGAAATGTAAATTTAGTTACGTAATGCAAATGTGCCTGAAGAAATCTTTAAAAAAGCCTTACATAAAACTTACGATAATTTTATTATTTAGATATGATTTAGAATAGAGTTGCCAACTAATTAAAAAAATTAAATTTCTCGATTTTCTTAAGATGGTTTATTTCATCCAATATATAAAAGGTGCCACCCTAACATATCCGTAGAATGCCAAAATTATACATATCTGGCTTTAGTTACATATAAACCCTTATAGGCAGCAGCCCATACACACTTGCGGTTATGCTGACATGATTGGAATTTTCGTTTATTGGATGTAGGCGGAACAAAGGCTGACACTGGCAACAATGTGAGTTGTTAAGTAAAGATACTATTGCACACTATACACACACACACTTACACATATGCGCACGGATTGTTGGACAAGTTTCGAGTTTCTGTAAATAAAGTTGACAAAATTGCTGCCTATTCGAAATAAAGTGTAGTCACTTTTCCAACCACTTTGTGGGCAAGTCGCTTACATTCACACGCACTCACATACATAAAATGTTGCAGAGGTATGTGTGTTCTAAGTGCTCAACACTTGGTAGTCATGCAAACTCTTTATTTATAATTTGACTATTTCTAAGCTTGATTAAGTATTTTGCTCTGGAAACCCCATATTTACAACATGTAGCTTGATTGCCACATATCTATGTATATGTGTATGTGGGGGTGCGTGTGTGCGTCTGTTACTTTATGGTCACTTTGAAACCACAAATCCTGATTAAGTCGATTCATTCGTTTACACAAATACAAAACTTCGGTGTTATGTTGTGCTGTGCTCTGTTATGTTCTATGCAAAATTATGGTATCATCTTAAGTGGTATTGCGTGTCGTATTTTATGAATATTTTACCTTTTATACTTGTGGTCGAAATGCTGTCGAAGTTTGATTGGATATAAGTGAGGATGATGTTTTGTGGGTTTTTATATATACATACATTAACAAGAAAAGAAGGGATTAAAGGCTATCTTTCCAGAGTGTGCAATTTGGAAAAAGTTTTGCTTTTGAGTATGTGGTTACAAGCTTTCTTCGAAATACGATTGGCGCTGGATGTAGGTTGGGTCCATATAATAACGGTTGCGGCCTCTCGTGGGTGCTTGTCTTATGAAATGCTAAACCGCTACGAATCTAATAAAAATTTAGAGAACTTTTAGTCACCCTCCACGAAAAAGAACTATGGAGTAAGATTTAAAAATCTACAAGAATTAAGAATCGATATTTGAAAATGACTAACTCGGGCGCAAGAATCTTCAGGCATTGGATACATCACCACAGATGGCGGCCTCTGGATCAATAAACGATTTTGTAGATCGAACGCATAATTCTAGGAACGAAGAGGATTTTTTAAAAGACCATTGAAGGTCAAGGTTGTCTTTGTTATACGGTGACCACCCTATAAATTATTATATTCTCCAAGCTTCGTTTAATATTTTGAAAATCTGATAAACTCAACGTATGGCAAAATATTCCTCTGTTGTTCAATATTATTTTGCATTATAAACTTCTTATAGATGGAGCTTAATTGCTTTTGGAGCTCAAAAATGTCGAAATCGTGGCTCAAAGTGTCTCAATGTTTCATACTTGAACCAAAATTGTCTTGTAACGCGGTGCAAACTGTTCGTCGGAAATTCAGAAATCGCTCAACACAATTACAAATAAATCCGAAGACTAGAAAATCCGAGTCAGAGCACAACTAAACTTAGCAGCCAGATCATATGACTCAGTTCAAAGCTACACAAGAGGTCAATGAATACGAGCTTTAAATGCCGTGAGACAATTCGAAGACATTTCTTTATTCCCTACCACACAAATAAAGAATGAAGCCACCGTTATTGCACTCTGCAACACTTTCAAACGCTTCGTTGAGCAAAAATCGTTCGGCAGTAAGCGGGTGATGTGAAAGTATGAGCGCGCGCCGTTGTTGGCCAAATCACGACGAAACAAATCACATTTTAATAGGATTTACAACTTCGCAGCAATCTGTGAAGGAATAAATTCTCACAAACAACAACAGCAACGTTAGTTGCCGCGTCTTCATGCGCTCGATAGACTTTTCACTGTGTGTAGGAGCAGCTACTCATGCACTCGGCCGTAAAATATTCAAAGAATATGCTAAAGAGAGCTCGCAAATTGCAGCGCCTGACCGCGCGCCACAGTCGCCTACTTGAAACGCGGTAAAAATGCATGCGCTTCGTCTGCCGCGTCGCCTCGATTTCTTGGGAAGTGTTTGCTTTGCCAGCGAATTTACATTCGACTGCAGCTATCTAGTGGAGCAAACGTGAATTAAACGCTGGCGCTGCTGGTTGCGCTGCCGATTACGGTTGTATGGCGACGAATGAAAGTTGTAGGCGCAGCGCAGCGTCGCAGCAGAGATGTGTAATTTGAAAAAAAAAGAGGATAAATGCTGTCTGCCCAACCAAGCGGCAGCGCGCGCCAAATCAAAGGCGCAGCCAAGCGTTCAGCAGTGGAAGGACATTCGAACGAGGATGCGCTAACGCTGCGCTCAAGTGTGAGGACTTACTCAGCAATCAGGCTGGCGGCGGCAAAATCATTGGTGCGCGCCTATAAGTATGCTATGTGATTATGCTCGAAAAGTGAGCGTCAACACTGTGTGTGGGAGTAAAGTGCATTGGTGTACATATGTGCGGTTGTTGTTGGCTTCGCTGCCATCGCAGCTGCATTTGGCAGGCAAGCAATTTGTGTGTGGCCGCGCCAGCATATCACATTGCCAACGCCGTCATTGCGCCGCGCAATCGGCAAAGTGCGAAAATTATTGCTTGGATGAGCGCCAATAATATTTAAATTGCAATTTCTGTCTGTCACACATTCATATGCGCAAATAAATACTTTAATGATGGCAGCATCCAGTCTCATCTCCATTTTTTTTAATTTTCAGTGATCATCGAACGTATTTAACCTTCTTACTCAAAATCAAGGGGGAGACCTACTCAGATGTAGATTTCAATATCTCAACTTTCTCGATTCAGTCTGATGTGGATTTTTATTCAAGATTTTGACCTTGGAAGCACTAAGAGCCATAGTTTTTTTGCTTGACGAACTATCTGATTTGCTCCAAAATCTTGGAAAGATTCTGTATTTTTCTTCGAAGCGGGGTCTCATTAGGGTTCTTTTGTAAAGATCTGGGAGTTTCTGTGAATGTGACTCAGCATGACTATCGGTATGGTATGGTCATTGACATTGATTGATTGATAAATTAAGCCTTTCTTGAGGTATATAACGAGCGTGAACAGATCTGGAGCTCCAATGAAATTTGTAACTTTTTGTAAACTGCAATATGTCCATTGTTTCTACACAAAACTTCATTAGACACTTTAATTGGTATAAGAAATGTTGAGAAGGTTGCCACAGGTTTAAAAAGCTAACATTTCTAAAAAGTTTTGGAGGTTTGTAAATATAAATTTACTAAGTTTCGGTATGTTTTTTCTTTGTTCGGCAAGAACATTCTTTAGACGTTTTAATAGAATCGTCCTGAATGTTTTCAAAAGAGTTGAGAAGGTTGCCACATGCTTGAAAATTTCAATTTATGAAAACTTATAAAATATAGTTTGCCTATAAATTTAAGTGGTTTAAAAAGCCAAGATTTCAAAAAAATATAAAGGTGTTGCCACATGTTTGAATTTTTTTTCAAGAGATAAGTGAATAGCTTAAATATGAGCAAAAAACTGAAGATTGGTTTAAGTGGTTTAAAAAGCCAAAATTTCAAAAAAAATTTAAAGATGTTGCCACATGTTTGAAATTTTTTTTCAAGAGATAAGTGAATAGCTAAAATATAAGCAAAAACTGAAGAGATGTAGAAAGATTTGAAGTAAGAAAAAAATTGGAAGAGAGTTGCCACCTGTTTGTTTAATTTTTTGTCACTAAAATTTAGTAAAAGAATAAATATTTATAATATCAAACTATAGAGATCAATGAAGATTATATTTGAAAAAATTATTGAGCGTAGTTGCCACCTGTCTAAGATTCTACAAATAAATAAATTAAAATTCATTCATTTTCTTGACTCAAACTGTAGAAGACGAATTTTGGTCCTTCAATCTCTCTGTAACCCTCTTAAAAGTACCAAAAAACTGCTATAATAAAGTGTCTTTAATAAATTCATTTTAATAAAAGAGCCTCACTCATTATTTGTCAATTTATACACTTTTATTGCCCATTTTGTGTGAAAGACGTGCTTGAATTGCAGCAACGCAACGCAAATGTGAAAAGTGTGACCATTTGAAACTGTGTCGGCCATTTATTATGCTGCATGCACTGTTAAACGCTGAGCAATTACAATAAATTTCCACAAATACATACAAAATGGCGAATCACAGTGGCGAAGAAGAGATAAATTAACTCGCAAAAGGACACAATTTATTCAATTAAAATTTGTGAAAACCCACAGTCGTAATAATTCAATGTTAGACGGCAAACAGAAAATATTACAATGGAAACTAAATGGGTGAAAGGGTGCAAGAGAGAAGGAGATTGCGAGGGGGCAAGAGGAAGTGAGAGTTAGCCATCGACAGCACTGTATAACGGTAACGCCATTGTGGTTAAACTAGTTGGTAACACTATCGCACGCTCGCCACGCTGTCCATATGCATTAGTGTTAGTGTTGTGGCCGCTTGAAATTTGTAATAAAATGCGAACAATAGGCAAAGATTAATATGCCGCCTCGCTCAGTCGGCAGCGCTCGGCCGTCCAACCAACTGACAGCGCACAGTTGGCCATTAGGCGATCGTTTGCAGCAGGAACTCAATCGATTGTTATCGACGTGGTCAGACTAGTGGTCGAACAGTCCGTACACTTACACTCGCACACACACATGAAATCGCAAATGCGGCGTTGAATTCGACCAGCCAACTAACCAGCGAAACCAAAAATAGTTGGGCTCTTGGGTAACTCAAATTATTATTACTTTTTTTCGCTTTCCAACTCAAATATTTTCTCCAGCGCATGCAAAGCGCTTGGCTGTGTGGATCTTGGTGTGTGCGGGGTGTGGGGTGTCTGCGTGTAGTTCGCTGTAATAAAATTAATGCTGGTGATTTATTTGACTATCTCGTGCGTTATTTTCGGTTAGTTCCTGTAGTGATTGCAAATACGTCTGCATCGATGTGTGTGTGTTGGTGTGTGGGTGTCGAAGTTGGTTTTGCATTACACATGCTAGTGGTTGCTGTAAAGGATGGTGTGGTGAATTGTAAACGGATGCTGGCACAGTATGCGGCTGTGCAGATAACTGTTAGTAAATGAAAGGAAGAAGTAGGAATTTATTTTGATGGTTATGCAGCTATTTTCGGCGCATAAACCATTAAGTAGTACAGATTCGATTTTTTTTTTAGTTTTTTGGACTAATGATCAGTACATAACGCAGCGTAGTTGTAGAGAAATATTTTTTCTAATCGTGGAAAGTGAATATTTTGGACAAAGAGTGTCTTCAAAATACAGATAATTGATAAAGGTTAGCCTCTAGAAAGTTAAGACAGTTAAGAAAGAACTATTAGACCCATTTTCCTGTAGTATTTCTTAGAAATAAAAATAATAATGAAATTGGTATCGGCATTTAATCACTTGTTTTTGGTTATATTATGTTTCTACAAGGGAAAACAAAAATAATATCAACGTTTGATATTTAGAACCATTCATATATATGATAATTGGATCCCTTATATAAAACCCGTAATTTCAAAAACTTGTTTTTGGAAAAAATCTACTCTTAGCGTTGAATAGATGCTTAAGGCAGTAGTCTGCTTTACAGGCTTCAAAAAATCGATATTTTTGTTTTGTTTTAAATCTCTTCCAAAACTATCCAAGAATATGTATTTAAAATTCCAGAGGCCAATTCGACATATTTTCGACGCTAGAGCAGTTTTAGTGGCCGAGCGTCGAGCAGGTGCGAATGCTCAGGCAGACTTTTAAAGCGCGTTTTCTCGAGTTTTCATTTTCACAAGTGTTAGAAAACGGTGCCGGCGATAGCAAAAAGAATATATGTCCGAGCGAAAAAAACCAAAGTGATCTAGCTTCAGTATTAAATTATCTTCTATTATATTATTCTAACTATTTTATTATTTAAACTACTTGTTTTGCAACTTAAAGTCAATTATTTTTCTTAAAAAAGTTAATTCTTTTTTCAAACTTCGAAAAAATTTGGAATTTTATAACTTCTTCGGTATTTTTTTAGTTCATAAAGAAAAGAAACTTATAAAAATTAAAAAAAATTTGGTTCGACTGTTTCAGATGCATTGCACGACCTCCATCACCGGCACCGATTTACAAGTGCAGACTCCAGACGCTCCAGAAAAATACTTACAACTTTGAAAAAATTTTAATATTTTTTAATAATAAATATTGTTTTTTAAGCCTTAAATATAGTACACTATCGTCTTAAAATTCCGTTTACCGCAATCATTTCCTTCTCTTTCAAAAAAAAAATTAAAAAAAAACGCTTTTTTCGGCTTCTAAAGCAGACTATTGCCTTAAGCGGTCACGGGAGTTGCTGCTCTATCACTATTCTAATGTCATTTTCGTTTTTATTTAGTATTAAAGTTTCGTATTTCATAGTCAAAATTGAATAGAACTCAGCAATGACAGCAACACTGTTGAAATGAAGAAGATATGAGATGAGACTATGTGATGCGATGGTTATGATTCTCTAGCTGAAATGGCATACCGCATGAGGTGACCGAGAATTATGCTAAGATCAACAAAGATCATGTTGAACGAAAAATAATGCAAGAGTAACTCAGTCTTTCGTGACATATTTGTTAGATAACTTGCATGGAAGCTGAATTAGAGATAGGTAAATATAAATTGTGCTGGACAGATCGGATGGCTTATTTGGCGATTTTGACAGCCCCTTTGTGCTATAAAAATAGAGAATCCATAGAAAAAAAAGAATTTTGAACAATTAATTGTTAAATAGAGTGAGTGAACTATACCGATATAAGATGACAGTAGTTATTTAGTCCCAATAAAAGTCAACGAAATGAACCCGGAATTTTATACGACCAATTACTGTCAACTCGAGAGCATCCATCAAAGTGATGTAGGAATAATTTCTACCACAACAGCAATATCTTGAGCAGAAGTTGTCGACAAAAGCTTTTAATAAAATCTCCCAACTTGAAAGCGCAATATTTTTCAATTAAAGAATCGCTAATTAACGCGCAATTGGGTCATACAAGCTCATCACATGGCGCAAATTTAAAACTTTAACGGCAAAGACATGCGTTAAACAGCAATTAAATGGATGCATTACATATGTTTATGCGAGTGTGTGTGTGTGTGTGTGTGTATGTAATTGCCATAAGTTGAGTAAAATCAATGGCACTCTTCATGCTCGCGCGCGCACTTCTCCAGCAATTAAACTAAAAATTAAATGTGCTGTTAAGTACGTGTATGCGTAATTACCGTTAAGTGTGCACCACTTGCTGCGCAACAGACAATGCAAAGCGTCCGATGACCGGAATATAGAATGTCGGTGTGAAATGGCAAACCAAAGCCAACAACAACAACTGGAAAAACGTGTTGGAAAATAAAATTAATTTAAAAAGCATCGGTTAAGTTAATTCGGATTGTACGTGCGGAAATCCGAAAGGGAAATACGAACACTTGACTGTGTGTGGCAGCACAAGTCACAAATTGAACACAATGAACCGCAATTCCGTCGGGTGAAAGTGTTAATTACGAGCACGTTTTCATTCGCAGCTATAATCTACATTGTGGTCGTCAGCCATTGTGTTCGAAAGTGTGTGCGTTTGTGTGTGTGTGTTTTAGTTGAGTTGATGGTAACTATTTCTAAGAAAATAAAGCCTTAAAGTGCACTTGATTTGTGAGCGCTCTTAAGTTACGGCACTCTGGAGGAGAATGCTAGTTGGTGATGTTGGTAGATGCTTCCAATGCTATAGAGTTTCACATCTCTTCGTATTTCACAGTATTTTTTGCATACAAAACTTATTTAATTTAATTTCGTAATTCTATTAGTTTCGCATGAAACAAATATTACTCACTTCGATGAAGAATATGGAAAACTTTCTAGGCTCTACAATACCAACTCTGTTCCCCTTTTATGATGGATCCCTGATCATTGTAAAGAACGAGGCACTATCCCGACTTTCTTCTCATCTCATCTCATATCCTGCTACCTCGATATAGGATCGCTATATAAATTATACAATCTCTACTTAATCCCTTTTCAAAATCCACTTCAACCCACTTCATTACTATCACAAATTTCACTGTTGTTACTTATACGCAGCGCAGCACACGAGTGGAGAGTCTAACTCCCCTCCGTGGCCTTTCACAAAGCCACTAACATTCATAGCAGATAATTCAGTAATGAATGGGAAAATTAATGAATAGCATCCGAAAGGAAAATACCAAAGTCTAATAAAAAAGAATTCGCGCCAAAAATAAGGATAATAAACGAAATTTAGCAAAATGTTCGCCTTGAAATTAATTTGCGAAACGGTAAATTGAGTTAAATTTGCAGTTGAACAAAAGCGCCGGAAGGCATAAAGCAAATGCTGCGCTTTGTGGGTAACGAGATAATTATGAAAATATTTTCCAGGTTTATTTGATAAAAGATAAAATAATTAAGACAGGGGTTATTCAAAGGGGCTTTTGGAAGTTATCTTTAACAAATTAAATATTAAAATATTAAAATTTTAAAGGAGATTATTTTGGAGATATGGTGTTCAGCCCCAGATCGGTTTATATTGCTCCTAGTATCGCAATCATTAGAAATATTTGTAAATTTTCGATGGCATTCAATTCACCCAGGTGTTAGCGGTCTTTCAAGACCAAATGTTTATGACTTTTGTATTCGTAAAATTCTACGAAAGTGATATACTTGAGATATCGCTTTAGAACTATGTTTACACACCTCTAATGGAAAGGAGTGGAGGATGGGGTCATGTGTAGAAGTTCTCGTAAGTGAGCAAAGTTCCTGACTGCCATTCACTTGGGAGTAGCCCGGAACGATTCATTGCATGTGGTTCAAGCAGCTCACGACTTTCGGTCTTAGACCAAGTATGCTCTGGTTAGCCACCAGCATGCGTTTGGAGGCGAGCTTAAATTAGAAGGCGAAGTTCGCTTATGCGGTTGTGAGTAGGGTTCCACCACATAAAAAGCCCTTTCCAATGAAAAAGAAATAACACCCTCGGATGAGAGACCCCAAATTTTGATGACGACCACTGCAAACGTGCTAAAGACTACGATTTCAGGTCATGCACCTGCAAATGTCCGGTCCCTTAGTTGGGAAGGTGCATCTGCCCAGCTGGTTTATGTCCTCGTGGTGGGAGAGAGACTCAGTCGTCGAGTCCTGGCATTCACTCCCGTGGATGAACGTCTAGCCACAATCCGCATCGAAGCGAAGTTCTATCATTTGCTTCTACCTAGCCTCATTTCCATACCGACGTCATCTCAACTCACATTTTCCATATAATTTCATCACTTTTGAACTCATTTTCATTAATCTGATATGATTTGACCTAATCTCATTTTAAAACTCCTTAAAATTCAGTGTTAATTGCTCCCAGATATATTTTATATGGAAAACTAAAATCACCGGTATAAGAAAATTCACACTTAATTCTGATCTGTGTGTATATGTGATAATTATGTATTTATTTTTTGTCTAATTTGATTACAGCTTAAATTTAATGAAATTATCGTCTTCCCGGGGTTCGATAAAATATGGGCGCTTCAATAAATTTACCACAAAAGTACCGTTATAAAGAGTTGCTGCTGGAACAGAATTCCACTTCGATGAGCAACGCTTTAAATCGGTAGTTTTGATAGTAAATATATAAGATGGAAGTGATTTCCGCATGCAGTGTTGCTTTGTTAATATTTCGTTATGATTTCTTGAACCTTTTCTTATAAGGCCAGCACCTCGTTTCTTGTGATTTCTGCAGCTTGTCATTGGCGAGCATGGATAGACAAAGTCGAACTTCTGCCACTTTCCCCCGCTACAATCGCTATTTACTAGTTTCTATTCTTTCGCGGCGGGTTGAAAGTGAGACACACAACAGTTTTGCAACCAGCATCACCACCACGTTGTACCACATCGTCACAATCACAATCGCTCTCACTGCCTGCATTACCTTGAGTAGATTGACAACAGCAAGTAGACCTGGACGACGGCATTTCCGATGCGTACGAATATTGCGAGAGTGTATCGGAAAGGTCTGTATAAGACTGCGGTTGCAACTGCGCTTGTCGTTGTTTTTGGCATTTACATTGTTGTTCTGGATATTGATAAGACGAGAGATTTACAGTGTGACAACAGCATGGTTTCTGCGGTTGTTTAAGTGATGACGCGCGCGTTCTCTCGTGCGAGCGACTCGTCG